>NC_140486.1:69971099-70631099 GCF_964271855.1 Acomys minous | reverse complement strand
CCAGGCTCCTCCTGTGTCACATAAGGCTCCATGCTCTTGAGCCTAGGTTCCTCCTGTGTCAAACGAGGCTCCATGCTCTTGCACATTTGGAGGACAGAGAAGTCATTTTGCAAAATTCTCCTAAAAACTTAACATTATATGAATTTAGAACATTTTTAGAGAAAAAAACTGAAGAGTTTGAAATTTTCCAGCTGCTTACTTTGAAGGATGAAAATCACATTTGAAGAGCTGTCGCCAGCCAGGGGCTGCCTGACTGGTATGCTCACTTATCTCGTGGGAAAACATTCCTTTAAGAATTAGGTGTAGAATAAGGCTTCCTCAAGACTCAGCTTCCACTCCTTGGAATATACCCAGAAGATGCTCCAGCACACAACAAGGACATATGCTCAACCATGTTCATAGCAGCCTTATTTGTAATAGCCAGAACCTGGAAACAGCCTAAGTGTCCCTCAGTCAAAGAATGGATAAAGAAACTCTGGTACATTTACAGTATAGAAACTACTCAGCTATTAAAAACAAGGAATTCCCGAAATTTGTGGACAAATGGATTGAACTAGAATTGATGATAATGAGTGAGTTCACCCAGAAGCAGAAAGAGTCAAATGGTATATACTCACTTATATCTGCATACTAGCCCAAGGGGCATGTTCCATGAAAGTCTTCACTCACCAGGAAAGTGGGACAGAGGAGAGGACATCCTATTGGGACTCTAGGTGGGAGAAGCATGGGAGAATGGGGAAATAGAAGGATCCAGAGGGTCCTAGAAACCTGTAAGAATAACATTATGACAGGCGGATCTAGGCCCGGGATTCCTGTTCAAATTATGGCACCAGCCAAGGACAATACATGCAGTAAACTATGAACCCCTACCCAGATCTAGCCAATGGACAGGACATTCTCCACAGCTGAGTGGAGAGTGGGGACTGACTTTCACATGAACTCTGGTGCCCCATATTTGACCATGTCCCCTGGATGGGGAGGCCTGGTGGCACTCAGGTGAAGGATAGCAGGCTACCAAGAAGAGATTTGATACCCTATGAGCATATACAGGGGGAGGAGGTCCCCCTCAGTCACAGTCATAGGGGGGCGGGGAGGGGGGAAGCATAGGGAGGGAGGAATGGGGGGATACAAGGGATTGGATGACAATTGAGATGTAATATGAATAAATTATATATATATAAAAGAATTGGGTGTAAAGCTGGCACAATAGTTCCGCAAATGACGGTGCCAACCACCACACCCAACGATGTGAGTTCAATCCCTGGGCCTCACACTGGAGAAGGAGAGAGCTGACCCAGCAGGCTGTCCCTCTGACCTCCACACAAGCACCGTTGCATGCAGGCAACTACTGGGCCACTGTTGGTCTGCATTGGTGCAGATGACAAATTGTATTCTTAACAGGTTTTCTACCTTTGGTGATTCACGTAGAGTAAAAACTTCAGAACCATTTTATGACTGGTGGCTCACTTCCAGAAACAAACAGACTATGGTGGTAAACATAAGGAACAAGGCTTTATCAGTGGATTCAAGAATCCATCTTTTTTCTCCTTGGGGGCTACATTTTTATTTGTATGTATTTTAAGTTTTAACTTTTTACTTTGGAAATTTTTCTATATGCTGCACTGGCTTCTTCTAACCACAATGAACTGTCTGCGCTTCAACTGTCTTCTGACTTACACACCGGTTTATTTTGCTCACAGTTTTAGGAGGTTCAGGCACCTAACATTGGCTTCAGTTTAGTTCCAGTAAGAGACAGCTAGCCCTTATCAGACTGCGGTAGATTCCAAGAGAGGGAACACGTGATCAGGCAGTAAGACAGGAAGCAAAGAGAGCCTGCAGGAGGCTAAACCTTCTACCATAGTTCCCTTTGGATCTTCAACCAGGGCCCGTGAGGTATACCCCAGTGACCTGTGACCCCCTAAAGAACATGTCTCAACATCTTCATAGAGAGGACCACATTCCAAAGCATGGACCCTCAGGAAGCTAACTGTAGCCTCGCCATGGCACATTTCCAACTTGTGTAGGCAATGGCCTCAGCAATTATGACACTCTTGTTTTCTCTATACTTCTGCCTGATATACTTTGAGGTGCAGGCAGCCCCAGAACAAAGAACTGTCTGGTCCTAATGGTAAGCATGCCACCGCTGAAAAACAGACATGCTAGTGTTTAGTTTCTCCTAGGAGTTCTGAGTTCTCAGTGCAGGGACTTTGTCCCTGTCACATGTCTTCTTAGATAATTAATGGTTTATCACTACTGTCAAGGGCAGGTTGAAATCTTGCCTTCTAATTGTATGTGTATATATGTACGTGTAGATATATATATGTCTCTCCATGTGTATGTATGGCTATGTGAGTATCTCTATATGTCTGCGTATGTGTCTCTGTGTGTTGTTTTCTGTGTTCTGGAATTGTTTTTCTTTGTTTCCGGTGTCTGGTATGCCTCATGTTAGAAATTCTGTTGTTATCCTCTGCCTGCATGGTTCTTCGTTGTTGAGGAAGGATTAAGGCTCTCTAAGCCCTGGAATTGCCTGCAGGATGGCTCTTGCCAGTTGTATCATCATGGTGGGTGGTGTTGACTTTCTTCTTTTTCCTGTCTTCGTGACTGCTGCCTGCGTCTCGTTAGGACCCCCAGAATGCTGATGCTCTAGCTGCCGTGTATGCTGTTCATTTGTTAGAGAAACTCGCTTCCCCTCATCAGCCGGTCCCTCCAGGCTCACAGAGAATAGGCAGTGTCAGTGCGTTTTTCCCCCAGCCATATTTAAATTTCATCAGCTTCCAAAATAACGGGGTTAGCTCCCTAGGGCCCTCTGTCACATGAAATGTTCACCACGTGGTCAAATGCTCCAGCTGGCGCCACTGTTTGGAAGGTTGTAGAATGTGGCCCTCTTCTCCTCTGTGTCTGCCTCTGCCCCTAACCTCCACGTTTCTCCACTATAGAGAACTTAGGTCCTCAGAACTGAACGTGTAGTTGGAGTAAATCCCTTCTCCGTTAAGTTGCTTTAGTCAGGACAACCAGTGCGCCCCTTTCTTCTTTTAATTAAAAGGTTCAGTCATCTTGATTTGTACTGACTTGTTTCCATCCATTTTCCCCTCAAGGATAATGAAATATTTTCTTCTTTGGATAGTGGGAACCTCTTTAAGAGCATAGCATTTTCCCCCTTAAAATTCTTTGCTCTGCGCTGTGACAAGGCACTTCGGGCTCTTCTTGTACCTGATGTGGGGCCAGCGTTTCCTGGAGGGAGACACAGTTTGTTCTGCAGTGTGCTTATGGAGGGTCCTGAGTATTCACGCGGCTGCTGGGCGGGCACACAGCTGGGAAGTGAGCATCACTTCTAGGCTTTGCAGGGGACAGAACTAGGAAGTAAGTCTATTGCTAAGACTGAAAAATAGACTGAGTTTTCCATAAACTCCTGCAGTTTGTATTCTGAACTGGCTTAGTGAGTAAGAACACCAGCTGTTTGACCAAACAAAGCACCTGGGTTCAATTCCTAGCACCCACATGATGACTCATAACCATCCATAACTCCAGTTCCATGATATCCTGCTCCCTCTTCTGGCCTTCTCTGGAACTGCATGCATGTGGCATATAGACACAGTGCACGCAGTCAAAACATGTGCATAAAATAAAAAAAAAAGGAAAATGTTATTAGTATAAAGCCATGGTTTGAATATACTTCATCTTATATCACAAAACTATGTCACAGCTGTTGTTTAAACAGAGGTGTGTGTGTGGGAGAGAGAGAGAGAGAGAGAGAGAGAGAGAGAGAGAGAGAGAGAGAGAGACAGACAGACAGACAGACAGACAGACAGACAGACAGACAGACAGACAGACAGACAGACTGTTTGTCTTGCAAAGATGTGGTTTGAGACTTGTGGGTAGCATCCCTGGGAGGGGTGTGTGTGTTTCTGAGGACATTCCATAACAGGAATGTACCAATAGATTAACACGCTTTAAGGTCTGTTGGTCATGTCACCTAAGACCTTGCTATGAGAGTGGGCTCGGATTTACGCTGTAGGTTTCCTTAGTTCCTTTTACAGCTTATTCGCATCATGGGCTCCAAAGTCTCTTCCATGGACAATGTATATATGAGAACACTCGTCTCTGCCCTCTGTCCACTTCCACCTGACCTTCTCGATGCACATTTGTATTTTAAAGGTGTATTTTTTGACATTTTTATATATTTTTGAGGCAGAGTCTTCCAGAGCCCAGGCTGGCCTCAGACTCACCATGTCGTTGAATGACCTTGAACTCCTAATCCTCCTGCCTCCACTTCCAGGTGCAGAGATTGCGGGTGTTTGCCCCATCGCCTGGCTCGTGAGGTGCTTGGCGTTTAACTCGGGGCCTCGTGAATACTAGACAAGTGTTTTATCATCCTAAACACCCGTTTTTTCAAACGAATGTTGGGGCTTTCCTTCCACTGTGGGGTCCTCATGTGAGTGGTCTTGAAACTCAACAGAACCCTGCTTCCTCCTGCCCCAGCCCTGGGATTTCTGTAATTTTCCATTTATCTGTGCAGACATCTTCAAATTCCCAGACAGGTTTTGTGTGGGGATATGTGTACAGGGCAGAATGATCTAAGATGAAGTGTATTAATGTTGGATCACGTGAGTGGACCCGGCAAGTGGGCCCGGTGATGTAATCCGGGCAACTAACAAGGGCTGTGGAGACAGGCCGACCGGGATGGCAGTTAGCGCCTGGTGTACCCATGCTGCGTGGTTGCTGGGCAGGACCTCACAGAGGGAAAGGGCCTCTCTTGGACTGGTGTCAGCATATTTTCTTTTCTATTTAAATGGCAAGACGGTGTGCGGAGTAATAGGGCCAGGACTTGGTACCATGAATAATTAATTCCTGTGGTTTTGAGGAAGCTAATTTTAGCCAAGATCGTGAAGGTAGAGTGGCTGGCCTGGAGTCAGGAGACAGGACAGCCAGAGTGGCCATCGCTGTGTTGAGAGCAGGGACCCCATGCCCTTGCTGACTCCCATCCTCAACTGCCTGCTGCGTAAGCCATCGGGGTGCAGTTAATGGAACCCACGAGCCAGGAGCCTGTACTGCGTGTGAGAATTAGCAGCATTCGTGTGGAGGGCAGGGTGGTCCTGACACGGGCCCCCTGCTGAGCTGCTGCTCTTCACAAGTGAGCTGTGTGCTGCTGACCTTCCTGTTGGCCGCTGCTGTTGAGTTAGTCCTTTGAGGTGGGGGCAAGCAACTTGAAGGCAGCTCTAGAATGAGCAGAGGTACAAAGTAGATGGGAAAAGTACCAGCAGGTTATAAGCATTCCAAATAAATGGAATCCCAGGGTCTGCTCCACAGCACACTTTACACATATGCCCACTGCGAGGAAGAAGATGTGTGTGTGTGATTTGACTGTGGTGCTCCCTCTGGCAGCCTGACTCAAGAACAGACTTGGTGTTGCCTGCAAACAACTCATCTGCTAGGATATTCCTCAAACAGAGATGTGGATATTTGTATACATAAGAGCTCACTTTCTCTCTCCTACACACACACACACACACACACACACACACACACACACACACACACACACAACACACACACACACACCTATTTTCATGTTGGGCGCAATGCAAATTTTAGTGGAGGATGGACTAAATCTGTCACATGACATGGTGTTGTTGTTGTTGTCAATATAATGACCATGTATTTGCATAGTGAAAAAATGACAATTTTTTTCTTTAATAGCACGCAAGTCCCTCTTTGTTTTACACAATTTATGGAGATCTGGATTTTGTATTAGGTTCTAGTTTGAATTAAAGATTTTATGTTCTTGTCTGACTCCTTTGTCATCAGCTTGGTGTCCTGTTGGGTTTACTACCAGATTGGCTAATGACTGTGTGTTACAGTGGGGAATAGTGGGTCTTAGGTCCTCAGCCTTGGTGGTAAGCTTGAGAGTTCAGGCCCAGCGGTGACACCCTTCGATCTGTTCTAGAAAGAAAGCCGACTTTATGTTTTAAAGCGTTTTCTGTTTTGTTTTGTTGTTTGTTTTTGAGACAGGATCCTGCTTATGGCTAGCCTGGGTAAGCCTTAACTTCATAATCCTCCTGCCTCAGCCTCCCAAGTGCTGGTATTGCAGACCTGCACCACCATGCCCAGCCCTTACATATGTAAAGTGTGGGTTCAGCTCTTCACCTTAAAAACAGATCGCTACCTTCCTTTGGCTGTGGTCTAGCAATGTTCATGCATCTTTCTGTTTATATCTTGATATTCACTGCAGCTCCTTAGTAGCCACCGTTTACAACATTACCAAGGCAGTCTGTTATAATGTAGCACTGAGACTTCCCTTGCCTTGCAGACTCAGAGATGCCTCTTCAACTTCTTGGTGCAGTCGCATCTGCTTGCTTACCTTGCTTCTGTCCAGTGAATGGTCTTATGTAATGACATATCCTGTTTTGCCAAACGCTTTTAAAATAAGACTTCTGATACAATTATTTTTGTTTGTTTCTTTAACAGAAATCATAGTCCATTAATGAGTTTTGGAGCCAGCTTTGTCAGCTTTTTGGTAAGTTGCTATCCAAAGAGACATTGCTGTAAAGAAAACAAATATTTGCCTGCCAGCTGTGTAGACACACGATTGTAAAAAAAAAAATCGAAAGGTTTTGCCCATTAACAATGTCTGTGAGACAAATATTCTCTCCAATTTTAAAAATAAAATGCTTATATATGATTTTTACAGGTTTTTCCCCAACATGACTTTTTTTTTTTTAGGATAGAAATCTAATTAAAAGCTCTTCAAAGATTGAGACCCTACTGTGACAAGAGGAAAAGTCTTTGATAAGAAAGCTTAGCTCCAAAATTGAGCAACAGCAGCCTAGAAGATGAGTGCAGTGGCCTGAGCTAAAGCATCCCAATACAAGCCAGGCACGGTGGCGCACACTTTTAGTCTGAGCATTCGAGAGGCAGAGGCAGGTGGATCTCTGTGAGTTCAAGGACAGCCTGGTCTATGAAGCGAGTCCAGGACAGCCAAGGCTACACAGAGAAACCCTGTCTTGAAAAAAGAAAAAAGAAAAAAAAGCATTCCAATACAACCCTTTGGGAGTGGAGGACATAGGGTACAATAGTTTTATTCAGTCCTGGTCAGTATTGGAGCTGGATGCTTTTGTTTGTCTGAAATACTTAACACATAAACTACTTTCATACACACCATTTTTAAAAATGATCATAGAATTGCATAATGGAGAAAATGTACTGAGTAAAGACTAAAAGAAGAGAAAATTTACATTTCATAATGAGAAAGATAGCAGCCAGTGGCCATGTTATAGACAGCTGCCTGGTCCTTGGCCAGCATCCAATAAGCTGGGTTTTTTCTCAAGCTATTGATTTTTCTCTTAATGGAACAAAAGTTTTAAGGCCTCTTCTTTGCAGGAATGCTAGATACACACGTAGGGAAAGATTGTTCTAGATGAGCATTGTAGCATTAGTGTCTGTTTTAGTTACTTTTCCTGTGACTGTGATAAAAAATACCAGTCAAAAGCAACCAAAGAGAAAAAGGGTTCATTGTGGGTCACAGTGGGAGCTTACAGACTGTAATGGTTGCAGCAGATTGACAGGTAGGAGTCTGGGGTAGCTGATCACATTGTATCCACAAGTCACAATCAGTGAATGATCAATGCTTTTGTTCAGCTCACTTCCTCTTATTTTTAAAGAGTCCAGGATCCCAGCCCAGGGAATGGTGCCACCCACAGTGGGCAGGTCTCCCATGCCAATTAACCTCATCAAGATAATACCCCACGACCCCCCCAGAGGCCTGTCTCCCTCATGGTTTTAGAACTCGTCAAGGTGACAGTTGAGTTTAGTCACCACAGTACCCAAGTACTGTGAGGAAGGCCCTGGAGACAGAGACAGAGGGTCTTGCTGAGTAGTGTGAAGAGTGAGAGAACAGCAAGGCTGAGCCTGAAAGAAGAGTTGGACGGAGAACGTGGCCACAGCGAAGGTGATGGATGTCTGGTTTGGCCTGATTGGAGAAGTCAGTTAGAGTTGTACCAAAGGCCTACGACATCAGCCCCACCCAATGGAGACTGTAAAGATAGAGACATCAGGACACCAGAGACACTAGCAGATCCGCCAGGGCCTCCAAAGGACTAGGTGTCCTGCCCTTGTTGCCTGTGCAGCTCAGAGACCTCAGTTTTTCCCCCCAGGTGTCTTGGTACAAGTTGGAGGCAGGAGAATCAGAAGTCCTAGGTCATTCTTACTGGTATAGCGATTGACTTGAAGGCCAGCAGATCTACCTGAGACCACATTAAAAAAATCAAGCCAACAAAAACTCCATTGTACTAGGTATATGTCACAAGTGCTCATTAGACACTGAGGAGTGACTGTAGATAATGCAAAGTGAATTCTTTGCAGGTAAAGCCACCTACAGGAATTCCTGCCCCTGGAATGGCTGAGTTCTGAATGGCGTCTGCTAACTGTTCTTTTACTAGCATTTTCGGTTCGACATTTGAAGCCAGGGATCCGTCAGTGGGTAGAATGAACTCTTGAATGTGACACTGTTATAAAAACTGAGGCGAAGAGGTCAATCACAAATGATAGAGAATTCCAATTATGTTTAGTCTTCTAAAAAGAGTATAAAACACAACTACAAGGACATCCACTGTCATAGATTTTCACGCTGGCGTAATCAAGATACAAAGTCTTATTTTCTACCAAGATTGTAGTTTCTTTAATGACTAGAGCATGCTGTTACAGTGTGAACCTTTTTACTTGAGAATAATTGAGGCGATTTTTCTAGTTTGTCATTTCACAGTGACAACGCCTGAGGTCCCTGTGCCTACTGACTCATTAGTCCTTTCTCTGTTTCCTGGAAGAATGCCATGATGACATTCGAGGAAGAGAAAATGCAGTTGGCGTGTGATGACTTGAAAACCACGGAGAAACTGTGTGAAAGTGAAGAGGCCGGAGTGATTGAAACAATTAAGAATAAGATTAAGAAGAACGTAAGTGGCTTAGCCCTAGCTTGTGGGCCGTGTCCTATCTGTAGAGCGTCACCCCTTGACTTGGGTTTGGAACCTAGATTATCTGTAGAGCTTCACTACTTGACTTGGGTCTCGAACCTAGGCTATCTGTAGAGCATCACTCCTTGACTTGGGTCTGGAACCTAGGCTATCTGTAGAGCATCACTCCTTGACTTGGGGTTGGAACCTAGATTATCTGTAGAGCATCACTCCTTGACTTGGGGTTGGAACCTAGGCTATCTGTAGAGCTTCACTACTTGACTTGGGTCTGGAACCTAGGCTATCTGTAAAGCATCACTCCTTGACTTGGGTCTGGAACCTAGGCTATCTGTAGAGCATCACTCCTTGACTTGGGGTTGGAACCTAGGCTATCTGTAGAGAATCACTCCTTGACTTGGGTCTGGAACCTAGATTATCTGTAGAGCATCACTCCTTGACTTGGGGTTGGAACCTAGGCTATCTGTAGAACATTACTCCTTGACTAGGTTATGACCAAAAATGGACACTAATTATCTGTCCTGGCTTCTAGTGAAGTACTGTGTCTCTTAGCATAGTGGAGGCCCCTTCAGTCACCGGAACCATTCCTTGCCTCTTCTTAGAGTCTGTGAGATGGTTTGTTTTAAATATCAACTTGCTGCTACCACTTAGGATCGCTGGAGAAGAGACCCTCAGTTGAGGAATTGTCCAGATCGGGTTGGCCTAGGGCATGTCTGGGGGGGATTGTCTTGATTGTTAATGTACGTGAGAAGGCAGAGCCCATTGTGGGTGGCACTATGCCCTAAGCAGGAGTGCTGGGCTGTACGAAATGGGAGAAGGCTAGGTGAAAGCAAGCAAGCAGCGTGGACATTGTTTCTCTCTGCTCTTGATGGTATATGATGCAGCTGTCTGCTGTAAGTCCCTTCCTTGGTTCCCCCTCCATGATGAACTGCAACCTGGAATCGAAAATGGAACAGAAATGAAGTAGCACGGCTGTCTGGTGGAGGCTTTTGGGGTGAGGGTTTCCTGTGTGTGGTTAAACCCGCAGGGATAGTAGCATGCATCTGGAAAGCCAGCTGCGGATATAAGCTTCTCCACAAGTTGCTGGCTTTGGTCATAATCCAGACTGGGGAGAGAGCTCACCTGTAACTGCTCGCTGTGTATACGTGAGGACTTCAGTTTGATCCCCATAACCCACATTAAAAAGCCAGGTGTGATGGCATGTGCTTGTGAGCCCAGCACTGGGGAGGCACAGGTCGGTCAGCCTAGCTTAACCAGCCTCAAAAAAGCAAGGCGTCGTGATGGTGAGACACCCCTCTGCGGAAAGGCACTTGCTGCCAAATCTGACAACCTGAATTCACTCAACCAGGGCCCACAGGCTAGAAAGGAGAAAGCTGACCACTGCAAGCTTTTCTCTGGCCCCTACATGCATGCTACAGTGTATATACATGCATACACACGTGCATATGCACAATCACACAAATAAATGGAAATTTAAATTTAAAACAAAAGAAGATGGACAGTATCTGAGAAGGAGCCACGTCTGACATTGTCCTCTGACCTCCACACACGTGTGTACATACATGGGCACAAAGACACAAAAGATCACAATCTACGTGTTTAGAATTTGCTTTCACCTTTCAGTACGAATTGAGTGAAGCTACTGAAAGGCAGCCTCCTCCCCCAGTGCTGATGACACTGTCTGGGTTTCATGTGTCACCTATGTGACTTGTCAAATGCTGTAGTCTCTTGCTTCTTCAGGTGAGTCCTGACTGGTCAGGTGGACATTAGTGACAGCAGTGGCTCTTGATTACAGAAGGTACCTGCACACCCGCCTTTTACGTGGGTTCTCCGTCTAGAACTCAGTTCATCATGTGTGTGCGTGTACATGCTTAGCCACCTAGAGAATCATTTTTTTATTCATTCCTTGATTCTTCCTCCGTGTCATCCCCCTGCCTGCAGTACTGTCCTGCCTGAGGCTCTGGGCTCCCCTGAACTGTCTGCTGGAGGTTCTCGTAGTTGGATAGCTACAGTGCTGTACTGACTGTTTTCCACAGTAATAAAGTCTCTGTTGTCTCATGAGGTGCCTGGCTTCTCTGCAGTCATTCCTACCAGGGCATTGCTAACATCCGTGATGGGCCTTGCAGTATATGAAGCAACTTCCTGTGCACAGGCTCCTCGGCCCTCTGGCAAGCCTGCGTGGTAGACGCTATTGCTGGACGGACGGGAGAAAACATGCTGGCAGTTCTCTATACCGGTGACTGTTGGGACTGACCAGGTAGATGTGCTAAAGTTCAGTCAGATGAGGGGAAACAGTCATTCTGTCCTGTTCGCCACGTGCACTGTTGACACACATGGTAGAAACATGTCATTTTCTACAGCACTGTGAAACAGTGTACAGTTGCTTTAAATAGTTTGTCCAGGGCACTTTGTGCCAAGGTGGCAGTCTGTATCAGGCGACGTGTTCATCCCATTTAGACACATCCTCATGACAAAGACCCTCATTAAAAATATAATTTGACCTTTTCCTTGTTTTACTTACATCTGTTAAGCTTCAGGTGTGATTTCTGATGTAGTCAGAGGCAACTTTTGATTTCAGTGTGTTCCGATTAATGGATGTGACTGAATAACCATTTTCTCCTCCCTGCTTCTCAGTCATACACAGTAAAAGATGTACCCGAATATTAGTGTTCCCTGAAGACAGATGATGGCCTTTCAGGATTTGCTGTGTGGAATTATTGTACACGAGTATCTTTCATTTTACATCAAATCAAAATTTACATTGTCTTTAAAAGGATGAATCCCTTATGAGTTTTTTTTCTTTTTTCCTGTTTCTCATAAATTCCATTTTCATCATTCACAGTAGGTATGGAATCACAGTGTTCTCTAGGTTAGTAAATCGCAGGGATGGGGAAGGCGGAACCCCCAAGCCTCCACGCTTCCTGTGGGGGGCCCTTTTGTACCCGCCGAGCTGCGGGTGCAGATGTTTGGAGGCTCCATGTTGGTTGGTGTGATTTATGACATACGTGTTCTCTCCCCAACACAGGTGGATGCTCGAAAGTCCACCCCATCGATGGTTGATCGACTTCAGAGGCAAATCATTGTTGCCGACTGCCAGGTTTACCTGGCTGTGCTTTCATTTGTGAAGCAAGAACTGTCAGGTAAGCAAAAGCGTTTTTAGTGAGATTCACTAGTCCGTGGCACAATCAGTAACACTTATTTTCTTCTCCTTTTTTTGTTTTTAAACTCAGACTTTGAAAACAAGCACATGGCAGCACTTTTGGGTGGGGTGTTACTGATTTGTTACTTAGGAAGTTGAAACCATGCCTGCCCAGCAAGCAGAGTCGTTTAGTCTTTGGTCTCAAGATAACTTTGTCTTTCTTAGAGAAATCGCCGATGTCTTTCATATGTAGGGGACATACAATAGTGCCTTGGTCATCACATTTTATGTGGTATTCTTTAAAATGAAATCAAAACTGGTTTAAATTTCAGCTTGTCAGGAAATTGTTTGAGCTCCTTCTGTGTTGGGTGTACCAGAGACAATTGCTCGCTGTGCTTGGGAGCCTGCTGTCACGGCGGGCGAGCCTGACGAGGGACGTGAGCTGTGTTGTCACTTGTTTGCCCAGCGAACTTGTTCTCCGGGCTCTTGCTGCATAGCATGAGTTCAGACGTACTGGCGTTGCTTGCTGTGGGACTGCCTTCCTGGTCTGCTGCTGTCTCGTGGATCCCGACAGCAGAAGCCTGCCACTTGGATGGACAGGATTTACATGGAAAGTAGTAAAAGAGAGCACTAAGAGGAAAGCGATTCAAATTCATACTCAGAAACCCATTTCAGTTGAGTGAAAATATAATTTATACTTTCCTTTCTAGACAACTGGACACTGTTTTCTCCCTTTTCTTGATTTCCATTTTGCCGTTTGCTCTGATTCTTCTGCTCTGTAACTCTTTCTCATCCCTCTCTCAGCACCTTCCTAACAGGACAACTCTAACACCACGCTGGAGACCACAGTGTGAGGCTCCTGTAAGTCAGTAAAGATGAGGTGCCCCACCAACACCCCATTCCGCCATCCCTGTCACCTCAGAACTGGGACATGACTGGTGTCTAGGGGCAGCAGACCGAACCAGTGACACAAGAGTTCTTGCCCTCTTGTCATTTTTTTATGCTCTTTTTTTCTGATGCCCAGGAATTCTTGTGAGGAATTCATTTTAGCCATTAAGAAAAATGTCTCTTGCCAGGTGTGGTGGCTCAGGCCTTTAGTTCTAACACTTAGGAGGCAGCAGCAGGCAGCGCTCTGTGAGTTCCAGGCCAGTCTGGACTGGTTCCAGCACAGTTAGAGCTACATAAAGAGAACCTGTCTTAAAAAAAAAAGGTATAAAGAAAATGTCTCCAAAGAATGAAGGGTAACCAGAGGTGCTGGCACATAAATCCCAGCTACTTGGTAAATGCAGGAGCCCAGGAGTTCAGGACGAGCCTAGACAGCAAAAGAGCAACCCTCTCTCTATCACCCCTGCTCCTCCCACCCAATTTTATTTTATTTTTATTTCAGTGTGCCTGGATGTGGTTATGTACACGTTGAGTGAAGGTACCCTTGGAGGAGGCATCATGTCCCTCACAGCTGGAGTTAGAGATGTTTGAGCTGCCTGACATGGGTACAGAGCTGACATCTTTGGAAGAACAATACTCACGATTAGCCACAGAGCCTTCTCTCCAGCCCTGAGATCCTGCCCCAATAAAGAACAGAAATTAGTCATTAAAAGAGAAGGATCAAACAGGTGCAGTGAGCTCCTGAGAGTGTGAGCACTGTGTTAGGTGAGCAAACACAGGTGTGGTTTCCTCCTGCAGGCAGACTCATCAGACAATTGTTCTAGATTATTCCAGTTGGAAAATGGCCAAGCATCATTATGGAAATATTGAGAAGATTACTGCTTAAAGAGCAAAAAAGCCAAGTCATCAACTCTGGTGTTTCTGCTTGGAAGAAAGATCCTTTTAGTCTTTATCTTTCTCAAAATATTTTTTAATGAAATTGAATCTGCAGTGCTTTGCCTCACCTCTCCCTCGTAGATGGCAGTTTTGACAGTATTCCTACGACTGGGTTTCAGATTGCAATTACAAGACATCACATTTGTTTACTGTGCAGATGGGCCATGATGCACTTAATCAATTCTTTCTGGGCAGTTGTGCTTTCTTTACTGTGTGTGCTTTTTTGTTTGTTTGTTTGTTTTTGATTATTAGTGGAGTGGAAACTATTTCATCTTTAACTCCTGAATCCTGTGTGTGTGGTGCTGGGCTTGTGCCCGTGGCCTCACGCTCATGGGCGCCTGTGCTAAGCAGGCGCTTTACCACAGCGCTGTCATTACTCCATCCATAAATTACCTATTCCTCACAGGCTACCTTTCTGGTCTTTTCTTCCCTTTCTCCTCCTAGTCTGACACTGATGGATTGTTTAATCCTGCTTATCACAGACATTTGATAGCATTCTTGGTTTTTCTGATTTATTAAATGTAATACTGAATCCGAAGGGAAATTCTTAACAGGCCCAACAGCCTGGGACCGTGGCCGTTTGTTTTATGAACAGCTCAGCGTTTGCTCCAAACAATGAACAAACACAACCAACAGTGAGCTCCACACAAATAATTCCTTTACTTTATTATTGGGATTTGGGTCTGCTTTGGGTCTGTTTTGCTTTTCTGAGCTGGGTCTCACTCTATAGCCTAGGTTGGCCTGCAATTCATTGGTTTATGGGTATGCTCCATCCATCATGCCTGACATCTCAGGGAACATTCTAGGTGGATACCCATATAGAAAAAAAAAACAAAACCACAAACTTCTCTTTTCATAGCTTTTGTCGTTGATGCCTCGTCCCTCTGTGCAGTGGGCACACAGTCCCAGAGCTGTGAGTGGGGTAGGTCTAAATCTCTGAAGGAGCCCTTTGTCTGCCTCACTTGAACAACTTTAGCACGAATCACCCTATCATCTCTGTCCACGTTCCAGGACAACCGTACCGTACATCTTTGTGACTATAATCCAAGGGCCTTTTTTCCTCTTCCTTTGGTGAGCGTATACATTTTGTAGTAAGAAGTTATGTCAGAAACTTGCTCACCTGGGCTATTTCCTAGTTCTGTCTGTGTCTGAAGTTAACCGTGCCCACGGGTTGCTGTCTTCTTGGCATAACGAGTGCCCAGCTGGTTGTCCCTCCATTATATTGCTTTCCTTCCTGCCCAGGGAGACATCCATATTTTCCTGCTTTGTCACCGAGTTCTGCTGCGACAATCTCTCTGCCTGCTCTGTATGGCTGCTTGTGCCACCACCTCCTTGTAGCCCCACTATGCAGGCTTTTCTCAGACCTCCTCTGACATGCTCCCTGCTTCTAGTGTCACCAGCCTGACCTCCTGCTGCTGGAGCCATCCTCCTATTATGTGTTGCACCCGTGCTTTGGACATGTAGCTGGCCTGCGTCACCCACAAAATGGGGCCAAGTCCCTTTCGTGGGTAGCAGTTCAGAACCCATCCCTCCTGGCATTCCATACACTCATTCCTCAAAGTTCTCTGAAACATCCTTGGCAGCTTAGTTTTGTTGTTTGTTTTTTGAGACAGGGTTTCTCTGTGTAGCCTGGCTGTCCTGGACTCACTTTGTAGACCAGGCTGGCCTCGAACTCACAGAGATCTGCCTGCCTCTGCCTCCCAAGCCCTGGGATTTAAAGGCGTGCGCCACCATGCCCGGCCTCATTTTTGGCAGCTTGTATCTTAGCTCATCCTGCCTCTCTTTAGAAACACTTCAGCCCCTTTGCCTTCCTCTCTTGTCTGGTCACGTGTGGCCCAAGCCTTTGTCTTTCTTCATGGACCTCACCAGTCAGGCCAGGGTGATGAGAGGGGTACCCCGTGTGTGGCCAAGTGAGCAACTGTCACCTGGTGATGAACTTGTTCATTTCTAAGCCTGACTGTACCGTCCTGGAGGACAAGGTCTCACTGGTCCATCTTGCCCATGTGTTTTAGAACTCCCCAGGTGTGTGGCCTCATGAGATGACAAGTGCAGATGGCCAGAGACAAGGGAGGATGGGTCTTGGCCTGAGGTTGCTTGTGGTGTAGCAGTGGAAAAAATGAGTAAGTAAATTCTAACTCAGGAAGCCCCTGTGACTAGCAGATATTCACAGTTACAGAGGAAGGCCGCCGAGGGTCTCTGTCCCTGTCCCTCTGCAGTTACAGAGTGAGCCAGATGGGGCAGGGCTAAGTGCGAGCCTCTAATCCCAGCACTTCGGAGGCTGAGGCAGAAGGATCGGACATTTGAGGCAGCCCTAGGCCACTGCACAAGGACGCACTAAACAAAACCAGATGGAACAGGACAACAGCAAAATGATGCATTTTCCTCTCTGTGTCTCTGGGGCATGACTGGTGCTGCTCGCTAGCACGTGCTCAGTGCGCAGTCTGTGAACCAGAGAGGAACAGGGAGGAGGGTGCCACGCAGGAAATGTATTGCCAGTGGGAGCCTGGGCCCACTAGACGTCTCCTGTCTGTGGGTAAAGACAGCAGGGAAGTGGGTTGGCTGGTGGCAACGAAATCATCACCTGTGTCCGGCTGGTGAAATGCTGGCCTCGTAAACAGGACTTGAGTTCTGTCCCCAGAACCCACATGGAAAGATGGGGTAGGGGGGGTGTACATGCCTCTCAGGCAGGGTGTGGGAAGGTGAAGACAGGTGGACCTCTGAGGCCTACTGGCCACCCAGTGTCACCCACTCAGCGAACTCCAGGCTGTCTCAAAGAAGGTAGAAAACATTTCCTGAGAAACAATACCAGTGGTGTGCTCTGGCCTTACATGCACGTGCTCACATGCACACAACCATGCAGCCCCCCAGGCAAACATTAGGATGCATACACATGTACACACACACACACACAAACACATGTACATGTACATAGATGTACACACAAACACATGTATGTGTGCACAGATGCACACACACAAACACATGTACATGTACGTATATGCATACACACATGTACATGTGTACTTATGCACACACGTTTTTCCTTTTTTTCTTCAAGGGTTTTTTCTGTCAGAGTCTGTTACCTAGGTCTCAGGAAGGCTGAGCCTGACTGACCCTTCACTGTGGGGCTCCCGGCTTCCTTAGGACACATGGTTAGGGGAGTCCTAAGGCAGGTGCTCATGCCAGATACGGTCCCCATGGAAAACTCACTCAAGGCCGATGTGATATGACTGGGGGCCTTCATTTTCTAAGAAGTTGCCCTTTCCAGGAAGGACTTCCACTCTGAGTGTGCTGGGACTTCCTGAAGCCCCGCCCTCTGTCCTTTCCGGTTGGTGCCTGGCCCTCCAGGGGTAGGACAAATGGTCTGCGGTTTCCCTGCTCTTTTGCTGGCTCCTCTGGCCCAGACATTTCACAGCAGCTGAATGATTTATATCTGACCTTTCAGAGGAGCCATAGAAGGTCATGCGCCTGGGCCCTGAGTGCTGTGTTTTCTGCTGGATGGAGGCATTGCTGGGTTAGGTGCTGAGCAGTCCCCCCAACAGAGCCCCTGCTGACTTGGGTGCCCAAAGCCAGCTGCCCCTCCTGGCTGCATAATCTGCATGATCACACAGTGGTGGCATCCTTAGAGCATCCTGATACAAGGATGGGGGTGGGCGGGCAACTCCAGGACAGTCTGTTTCTACTCCAAGGTGAATTAGAGAATTTCTTTCTGCGTGTTAGCTTTGTTTCTAATCTTGACTAGTCCAATAATGTCTTCGGTTTTGTTTTTTGTTTTTTGGGTTTTTTTGTTTGTTTGTTTTTTTACTGGCTCAGGTTAAAGTTCTCTGAGTGTGTGTCACTGTATAACTTCATAGACATTGGGACCAATGTGCTTTCTTAGGCATGAAATTCACTGTATTTTTTAACTTATAAGAGTGGAGTTCTCACCAGGTGACATTCAGTTCTGCCTGGCTGACTGAGTTCCATGCAGATGGGACTGAGTGGGTGTGTCTGTTGGTTGCCATGGCCGCGTGCTTTCCTCTCATTCCTCTGCTGACCTAGATGACTACTCGGCGTTTCCTCAAGGCTGTCCCTTCACTCCCAACTTTGGACATTGTCCATGTTTTTGTAACCATTCAGCTCCTCCCTCAGTTGAACTTGAACCCAGGGATGGCAATGTCCTCTGCTGTACTCGACCTCTGGCCCTTCTGTGTCACACACCTGTTTACCGCTTTCCCAAAGCTGCCTTCTCATAAATCAAGATTGCACTTTCTTTAATAAGGAAAGCATGGGGGTAAAATGGAGGTGAGTTTTCCTCTCAATTTCCAGATGAGGAGGAAGGAGGAAGGGCTTTGCACACTTGTTACATGGGAGGAAAGAATGTTGAGGAAATAAAAAGGAACATTTCACCCCTAAGCTCAGTATTTGTTTAAGCGGGGGCAAAAGAAAAAAGATCACTGTAGGTCCTAAAGAAGAGAGATTTGTACATTGACTTCTCTGGGCTAACCTAGATCAGTGTCTGAGGTGGAGCATCCCTGCTTGTACATACATTGACTTCTCTGGGCTAACCTAGATCAGTGTCTGAGGTGGGGCATCCCTGCACTAAATTCTGTTAAACTGAACTAAGTGTGATGTTTCAAGCAAACGGTAGTTTCATAATGCCATTTAGCCAGGTTTGGGCATTTACAGTTGTTATTACATTTATTTATTTTGTTTATGCAAGGGAGGGGGAAGCGCATGGCCCCCAATGCCTGTGGGGATCAAAGAGCAACTGGCAGGAATCAAGTCTCGCCTTCCACAATGTGGGTCCCTGGGGTCAGGCTTAGGGCAAGTGCCCTGATCTGTTTCTCCTTTCCCCTCTCCTCCCCCTTTCCTTCCCCTCTCTTCCCCTCCCCTCTCCTCCTCCTCCTCTCTTCCTTCCCTTCCTACATATTTCTCCCCTCCCTTGCTTCCTCCTCTGTTTGAAGAGTTTGCTAACAGCAGTAGCAGACAGAGCCTCGCAATTTCTTATATGTCTACTCAGGACATGGACCGGAGTGTGCAAGTCCCATGAAGCAGGTGAGGTGCAGGGACAGCTAATAACAGCATTTCTTTTTTTTTAGGTGTTTGCTTCCCCCCCCCCCCCACTTTCTTTCCAATTGTCCTGTACCATGATACGAGTGCAAATGCTATTGCTTGGTTTTGAATTCTCCTCTCTCCTTCTCTTCATAGCCTACATAAAAGGTGGGTGGATCCTTAGAAAAGCCTGGAAGATTTACAATAAGTGCTATGTGGACATCAACGCCCTGCAAGAGCTCTATCAGAGGAAGCTCGCGGAAGAGCCCTTGTCTCCTGACGCTGCAAATGATAATCACGTTGTGGCTGAAGGGGTGACCGAGGAGTCCCTAAACAGACTGAAAGGTGCTGTTAGCTTTGGATATGGCCTTTTTCACCTTTGCATATCCATGGTACCCCCAAACCTGCTCAAAATCATCAACCTGCTGGGGTTTCCTGGAGACCGCCTACAGGGCCTTTCTTCACTGACGTATGCAAGCGAAAGTAAGGACATGAAGGCCCCTTTAGCTACGTGAGTAGCTATATTGCAATGCTTTGGTAGATAACGTAGTATTGAAAGTAAGTCAGCAGCCGTGCAAACTGTGAAAGGAACTTCAGGAAAAATACTGACTGGTTGATAATGATGCTGTGTGCCTCTCATACTATGTCAAGGACGCTCTGTGCTTGTTCTGTGCTGCTGATGACAGATAATCCTGTTAGCTGGGGGAAGTGTTTGCTAGCTCTCCGGAATCATCCTGGATGTGTTAGTTCCTTGCTTTTTATGTGTGAGTGAAGGGGAGCATGGTGTGTGTGTGTGTGTGTGTGTGTGTGTGTGTGTGTGTAATTATATGTGGAGACCAACGAACAACCTTGGCTATCATCCTCACAGACAGGCTTCTTGAGACAGCATCTCTCTTTGGCTTCAAGCTGACCTGGTAGCCCAGGGGTCCACCTGCTGCCCCTCTCCAGCACTGGAGTTACAAGCATGAGCTGCCTGGTCCGTATTTTTATGTAGGTTCTGGGCATTGAACTTAGGTCCTCACTCTTGGGAGGTAAGCAGTTTCCCAGAAGAGCTATCTCCCAGGCCGGCCCCAGGTCCAGGGTTTTAAATGGTAAGCTGACCAGTTGCCCAGCCTTTCCCATAGTCTCTCAGATGCACACGTCTGATTTTTTTTTTAACTTACAAGATCAAAATTTGTGTGATTCTGAAGTTTTTGTCCTTATAAATATACAAATGTTGGCTGATCTTCCTTGAAGATTCTAGTTAGTTGGTTTTGTAGTTTAGCTGCCGTCCAGTGTCCCACTAAATCGAGTCTTTTAAAAATTTAAATGATTTAAAATGCTTTTTAAAAGGACATCATTTGAACATTTCAGTCCAGGGGCTGGAGAGGTGGCTCAGCAGTTAAGTGCACAGAGGTTTCAGGTTAAGCTCGCAGCACTCCAGTCCCAGAGGCTCCGATGCCCTCTGCTGGCCTCCCCGCACACTGCACAATCTAGTAAATTCATGTATCGCAGGCAAAACACACCCATCCATACACATTAAATGGCTGGACAGGAACCCCTATTTGCAGCTTCAGCTGTTGGACCACATGCTGGTCTTGTTTGACACTGTCTTGACAAAACTTCCTCCTTGCTCTGCGATGTCCCACAAGGCCTCAGTGAGATGCAGTTCTGACCTGTTAGTGTTGAAGGATTGCAGGTCATGTAAAAATCACGGGAAGCAGCTTTACCCACTCCCAGGCAGTAAGTTAGACAAACAGTGGCCCTTTACTAATTGCTGTTACTAACAGGCTTGTAACTTGTGGATGTGTTCTTGCTTATGGCTGAGTACTGGTTTGTGGTTATCTCTGAGAAGGCATTGGAATTAATTCTGCAGAATAATACACTCTCCACATGGGGATTAGGTTCTCCAGTGCGCTAGACGTAGCCTCCACATCAAAGTATTGGATGTGCAGGTTAAACGCCTGTCTGTTTATTACAGCAGATCTCAGCAGAGATTCTGCTCTCTGTGTGCCTAGCTTATTTTAATTTAACTAACTTGAACTCACACAATTTTAAGTAATTTATGTATTTATATTGTTTAACATCCTCAAAGGCTAGGGAAGCAGCCCTTAATCTATTTCTCTCAGTTATTTTAATGCTTATATATAATTTGTTGCTGTGGATTCAACATTTAAATCTAGAGTCTATGGCTTTATATCATATATATATATTAATACCATATATGATATATATATATATACCATATATTATATATATATATACACCATATATGATATATATATACCATATATGATATATATATATATATATTAAAAATAGGGGTAGGGACTCACTATGTAGCCTTCTCTATGCAGAGCAGGCTGCCTGGGAATACACAGAAATTCCCCTGTCTCTGCCTCGCCTCTCAAGTCCTGGCATTAAAGATGTGAGCCATCACACCTAACCTGCCTTTTATGAACACAGCAGGAGCCACAGTTCACTTCTACAAAATGTAATCACTTTTATTACAAAGAGACAAGAAACTGATGGCGACTGCCTCCATTTTGTGCCCAGGATGCGGGAGGTGTGGAATCCAGGTGCTTTAGTTAGTAGCAGCACATCTGGGTGCTTCTGCCACGACTGATAGCTCCTGCTAAAGTAGCAGCTTCCCAGAATTGACAGAGGAAAAAACGAGGAAGCACTCTGGCCATACTTTTTGGAATATCATGTAGTAAGATTTTAATTGGGAAAAGTCAGTTTTGGAAGAGCACATGCTGATCTTTATTTTGAAAACAGAAACCATCTCTGCGAAGCCTTGCTCAATGTCCCTTTCTCCCTGTCACCCTTCAGGTTAGCGCTGCTGTGGTACCACACCGTGGTCCGTCCATTCTTTGCCCTGGATGGCAGTGATAACAAAGCGGGCTTGGGTGAAGCTAAGGAAATCCTCCTCAAGAAGGAGGCTGCCTACCCAAACTCTTCCCTCTTCATGTTCTTCAAGGGACGGATCCAGCGATTAGAGGTATGGCACCTTCCCCAGCCTCTTAAATGAACTTCTCATGGCATGCCCCTGATTGCTGCTCAGGGGCACTGTGCATGCGCCAGAATATCACTGGCACAGGAACACCATGTCTCCTGGTGACTTCTGTCACATCAAGGCTGAAGAGGACCCTCCCAGGCACCTGGGATATTAGCCAGTTACCTGTTCAGGAGACAGGGGCAGAGCCAGGGCGAGCATCCTCATTGGTGACAAGAAGGGCTGGGACACTTGGGCTTAAGGCACAGGGTAGTGTGAAATCATTTATGTGAAAGACACAGGCTGTAACCATTGCCCCCACTGATCTTAGCTAACATTTGATTTATACAGTGATATCACCAGCTTTGAGATGAACATTGCCTTTCCCACGTGTTCATCATCTGCTCAATTTCTGTATGTATGTGCCAAGCGCTTTCCCACATGATCCAGTCCCATCCTAGAGCCAGCCTGAGCACAGGTCACAGAAAAAGAAAATAAGGCTCCAAAAGGGCTTCTAGAAACTTCCTGAGATTTCCCACACATGAGCTCAGACTGTCTCTCTTCAAACCCAGACCTTGCCTTGGCTGTGTAGCCCCGCCCCTCTTCTCCTCTGTGTCTTTTGTCTTGCATGAGGCTTATCTCACTTAAAATGTCACCCATTTTCTTACCAATACTTGTCAATAAACCAGTTGGAAGCTGTAACACTTTCTGGCCTCCTGCTGTCAGAAGTCAGCCCCAAGCTAAAAAGAGACTTTCTTCAGACCGACCGCAGCTCCCAAATAAGGACAAAGAGACTTATTATATTTATTATACGCTTAGGCACTATAGCTAGGCAGATTCTCAGCTATTCTAAGCAGACAATACTGGCATCCTGCCATGTGGCGCATTACCTATCCTCAGTGCCTTAGTCCGGGGACTTGTTTTTACCTCTGTGTCTGGCGCAGATTCTTTCGCAGAGTTCTTCTCACTGCTGGAAATCCTGCCTTTCTTTCCTGCTTCAGCTATTTGCCCGTCGTCCTCAGCTCTTTATTAAACCAATCAGGAGGTGTTGGAGGGAGTCCTTACAAACTGTGATGCAGCTATAGGAATAACAAGTCAATGAAGGCCTGGACTCGGCTCTCTGCTGGTACAGAAGTCAGCTTGTCCAGGTTGCTTCTGTCAGGTGCACATGCGTGAGTACACACATACACACACACACACACACACACACACACACACACACACACACACACGAATGAATAAATACATACATATTTGAAATGATAAGATAGATGCGCCATTGTGGCCCTGCTTCTGGAACCTTCCATGTACAACCATCTGGGGAGTGTTGGTTGGTTGTTTCTTGTAAGAGGCAGTGCTCTGCCTGCCTGACCAGCTATCTTTTGAATTCCCTGCCAGAGCCCTTTCCTGCTGAGCAAGGCACAGTGAGGGACATCCACCCCTCTGTAGTGTCTGTAGAGACTCTTTTGATGAGTGACCTTTACTTCTTGGCACCTGTTGTCCCGGTTCCTTCCCAAAGGGTTGAGGACCAGGCTCACATCTAGTCTCTGAGGAATTCACCGTACAGCTGCCACCCTGGTTTGATCCCTGCTGTTTCTGCCCCTTTTGTTGACCTGTTTTTGCAGTTACCAAGTAGAGGCATGTCCCAGCTGGCTGTAGTTGACACAGCTTAGGAGGAAAGCCTCCATTACGGAACTGTGTCAGTGTCTATTGGGGGGGGGAGAGGTGGCAGTATCGTCTTGATTGTTGATTGATGTGGAAAAGCCCAGCCATTGTCAGTGGCACCAGTCCCCTGTGGGTGTCCTGGGCCATATGGCAAGGGCAGCTCAGCATGGACATGTGGGTGAGCCAGCAAGCAACATCCCTCCATGGCTGTGCCTCAAGTCTCTCCTGCCTGACCCCCTCAGTAATGGACTGTGATCTGGAAGCAAGAGAAGCCCTTCCCTCCCAAAGCTGCTTTGGTTGGAATGCCATATCACAGAAAGGAAAGTGGGGCGCGGAGGGCCCTTTTAAAGCTCGCTGTAATACTTTCACTCCGTACTTCCGTTTAAATGAAATTACACTTTACTTTGGTGCTTCCCGAAGATGGCGGGTCTGCGCTGCTGTTTAGCCCACTCGCCCCTGATTGGTGGCAGGGACAGAAAAGTGGCAGCTGTTGGTCGCTGTGGTGATTCACTCATCAGATAGAGAAAAGAAGAGACTTGCGGAGGTCATGGGAGCAGGAGCCGGGGCCGAAGGCAGGCCGCAGGTCAAAGGCTGTGCACTCCCAGTATGAGATCCTCTGTTGAAAGGCAGCCTGAGCCTTGAGCATGACAGCAGCAACAGCACGCCTTGTCATCATGAGGTAATACTGCTATTAATAGGATCAGGAAAGAGGCAGCACAGGAAGAGAGCTAATTCCCCCCCCCCTCGCGTTCGATTAATCGTTGTCTCCTTCTTTTCCTCCAGCCTACACACGTCTCTTAATTACCTTAAGCACCCAGAAAACATGGTTGCTGTTTATTCTTAGAAGTACAGCAGCAGTTATTGATTTCATCTGGTGGGCCGGGGGTGGAGCACGTGTCTGTCCTTGACTCTTCACGAAACAAAGCCATATCATATCGTTTAAAGAAAAAGGGACATTAACTGACAGTAGAAGATAATAGTAACCCACATTGTGTATGAATAAAACGCGCCCGCTGCTTTCTTCGCCCCAGCTGGACAAGCTGGAGAGGTGGTTTCCATCCCTGGGGCTCCTAAGTATGTCTTAAGAGGATGAGGTAGCTTCCTGTTTGCTGTATCCACGGTAGTTCCAGGGTAGCAGTCAAATGCCCCATCTCTCCAGATGCCCTCGATTGCAGAGTTGCTAAAGCCATCTTGCTGCGTGGCAGTGTCATTGCTGAGTCACAACTAAGTTCACTGCTACAGTGTGTCCTTGTGTATGCTGTGTGTGGCCTGCTGTTTAATACACCTTGTTTAATACACACTCACACACACACACACACACACACAGGCATACAACGCACATGTGAGCGCATGCGCGCACACATGCATTTATTTTTATTTTACTTTTTTGTTCTTCAAGACATGGTCTCTGTGTGGCCCTGGCTATCCTAGAACTCCCTCTGTAGACCAGGCTGGCCTCGAACTCAGAGGTCTGCCCGCCTCTGCCTCCCAAGTGCTGGTATTAAAGGCATGGGCCACCACCGCCCGGCTTCACACAAGTTTATTTTAAGGCGTCAGGCAATTAGAAAAGTAACATCCCAGTTATGATTAATCTCTAAGTTATTTTGCTTCATGTTATTTTGTAGCCTGTAACATGCATACATGAGATTTTGTGCAATTTACTTACAAATCTGATGTTCACATGCATTGACATGGTCTTTAGTAATGACTGACATGCAGATGACTGTGCTTTCGTTGTACTGGTAATCCATCATTTCTCGGTGCCGGGCAGTTATTCCTGGGGTTGTTGACCATTGCTCTCCAGTGCTGCTGTGACAGGAAGTTCTGCCACTTGAGTGACTTACATAGTAGTTTCCTTTTTTTTCCCCCTTGAGTTTCTGTGGTTATAACTCTAGAGGCATGGTTAGAACCGAAAAGCATAACTGCTGTGTAGTTCGCATTAAGTGAAGAGAGATTATATTCAGGCAGTGAGCGGCTGGCTGTCCCCCACTGTGGTAATGAGGCACTTGGGCGCATGTCTGTATATGAGTGTGAAACAAAATTGTGTTATGTGAAAAAAAGCTAGACACATGCTGGGCCTGGTGGCACATGCCTATAATCCCAGCACTCAGGAGGCAGAGGTAAGTGGATCTCTGTGAGTTCGAGGCCAGCCTGGTCTACAAAGCAAGTCCAGGACAGCCAAGTCTACACAGAGAAACCCTGTCTCCAAAAAAAAAAAAAAGCGCTATATATAAGCCCCATGTAATTTTGTGGTTCATTTTATATGAAATCTCCAGGACAGGCAAAAGTATAGTTACTCTACGGCAGCAACATCCTACCCCTATAGAGTGTGTGTGTGTGTGTGTGTGTGTGTGTGTGTGTGTGTCTGCATTTATGGTGCCAGGCGATGCATGTACACATGCATACAGATGCATATGGAGGTCAGAGTTTGATGTTGGCTATCTTTGTCAATCGAAGACTGAGCTGGGCTGGCTGGCCAGTGAGCGTCCAGGCTCCTCCTGTCTCCACCCCCAGCACTGAGGTAACAGGCTTGGGCAGCCATACCTAGCTTTTACACAGGTCCTACGCATCGACCTCAGATCCTTCTGGTCATATGACAAGCACTTTTTTTTTACTCAGCCAAGTTCCCAAGTCTCCCCACCCTGTGTTTGTATTTCTACTTAGGCCCCTAGTAATGGAAGATGAAGCAATTTGGAGATAAAACATAACAAATTACACGTATTAGGGGACCTAGCATTATCAAGACGGCAGTGCTCTCTGGATTGCCATCCACCCCCTGTCAAAGTCCCCTACAATCCCTCTCAGAACTGCAGCTCAGAGACTGGGGATGTCACTCAGTGGTGGGATGCTTCCCTGGTATATGTGACATCCTGGCCTCCGTCCCCTCCGTCCCCGTTCTGGTGTACAAACAAACCAGAAATGCCTGTTTGCTTTTTGTTGAGGTGGACAAGCTGCCCTAATCTTAAGGGACTCAGGATAGACAGAAGAGTCTGGAAAGAGAAGACCAAAGCTGGAAAAGTTACTGCAGACTAATCAGGCTGGCACGGCACTGACGTAAGAATAAATACAAGGATCGATAAGAAGAGAGCCTCCTGATTGTTGTTGGTCGGCTGACCTTTCACAAGGGCACCAAGACCCATCAATGGAAAAAAAATCCAGAAAATAGTGCTGGAACAACTGAACACAAAGCTGTTTCATCTCATGTAAAATTCACTTGCAAAGGGGCAATAGCTGTAAATATAAAATCTACAATGACAGACCTCTTGGCTTAGGCAGTGGTTTATACATGGCACTGAAAATACACAGACAGAAGAAAAAGCTCGATGGATGGAGCCACAGTGAAACACTAGGGATGTAAACACTGAGAAAGTAGAGTGATAACCTAAGAAGGAAAAGGATTTCATAAATTACGTATGTAATGAAAGACTTGTGTCCAGCAACAGTATTAAAATGCAATGACAAAAAGGTAAATTACCCAGTTTGAAGCTGGCATCAGTTTACTCCATGACTCAGCAGTCCTCCCTGGAATTCATCCAAGAGATGTTGCAGTGTTGGCCAGTGTCGGTGGCCCAGCCTCTTAAGGTCACATGGCCATTGGCAGAGCCTCCATGTTGGCCCACTGGTGGCCCATAGTGAATGTTTGTCACTGTGCAAGGGGCCGATAAGCCTATGAAAAGATACTTGGTGTTGAAAGTCGTTCAGAACTGCCAATCAAACCCAGTGAGAGGTAGGACTTAGCACCCGCCTCGCTGTGTGCGGCAACAATGCAAGAAACAGCTGGAAACAAGTGCTGGTGTGGCTGTGGAGAAGAAACAGCTGGAAACAAGTGCTGGTGTGGCTGTGGAGAAGAAACAGCTGGAAACAAGTGCTGGTGTGGTTGTGGAGAAGAAACAGCTGGAAACAAGTGCTGGTGTGGCTGTGGAGAAGAAACAGCTGGAAACAAGTGCTGGTGTGGCTGTGGAGAAGAAACAGCTGGAAACAAGTGCTGGTGTGGCTGTGGAGAAGAAACAGCTGGAAACAAGTGCTGGTGTGGCTGTGGAGAAGAAACAGCTGGAAACAAGTGCTGGTGTGGCTGTGGAGAAGAAACAGCTGGAAACAAGTGCTGGTGTGGCTGTGGAGAAGAAACAGCTGGAAGCAAGTGCTGGTGTGGCTGTGGAGAAGAAACAGCTGGAAACAAGTGCTGGTGTGGCTGTGGAGAAGCCAGAGCCCTCATTGCTTGCTGGTGGGGATGTGAAGTGGGACAGCACTTCGGGAAAGTCTCTAGCACACCACGCACTCAAAGTGCTAAGCATCAATTTACTGCAGGACTCAGCAGTTCTTGGAATATACCCAAGAGAAATGAAAAATTTTAAATTCCATATTTTTTATAATAGTAAAAAAAAAAGAAGAAGAAGAAGAAGAAGAAGAGACAAGGCCAGTGTCCATCAGCAGGTGAAAGAATAAACAACATATGGTATTGCCATACAGTGGCCTGTAATTCAGCAACAGAAAGGAAGGAAGCGTGAGTAAGAACATGCTGCCAACATGCCAGTACGGCGTGTACTGCTGTACGCGCTAGAAAAACAACTAGACGCAAAGTCGATGCAGTTTTGCGATTCATTTTGTGTGATGCCTCTGGGACAGGCACGTGTGGAGAGACACGTGAGGCAGTTATTGCCTGTCTAGACAATGGCAGTTAGAAGGCCGTGGGGGGTGGTTGCTGATACCCAAGAGGAGGGCGAGGAGGATGTTCTCGGCTGAGGTTGTGATGCTGGTGCAGCTGTGACTCTAATCAGGCCCACAGCAGACACCCGATGACATCCCACGGTGCCGTTACTTCCGGGGACCTTTTTGAGGTCGCTTTCTTGATGGTGGCCTTGTTCTGTTTCTCTCATGTCCGTCTCTGTTCGTGTTCTGTTGTTTCTCCATCCATTTGATCGATGCCCAATCCGCTGATCCTGACTCAGTCTTCTGAGCGCAGCGACTGAGTTCACAGACCAGTATGCTCACTCTTTCTTTGTATCCTGAGCAGATTCCTTGCATTCTCCTGCCAATTATTTTTAATTCTTGATGTCATTTTTTTCATTATTCAACACAATCTCCAACTTCAGTGAGGTGGCTGACCACATCCATGACCAAAGCCTCCTCCAATCTAGAATTCCGTTGCTGAGCCAGCCCCAGCCTCTGTTTTCTTGACAGCACCCTGGCCACAGCTCTCCTTCTGTAGATGTCTGTGTCTGCCTCACCTCTTGCAAATCTTGCAGATCGCTCGCCCTCTGGTCCTTTGGGCTGGGGCCTGCCAGTCTCATGACGGCTACGGCTGTGGCACAGGGTGGTGGGCACGATCTCCGGAGGGAGGTGGAAGTAATCTCGGAGATACTGGATGCCCTCATTGCGTCAGGTACCAATAGCAATGTCTCCAGGCAAACTTCTCCTTCACGCAGCCTCAAGACTTGAGAGACTGCATGGCCTTCATTACGTGAAGGTTGGGCACATTCTTGTCTGCCAGCTCAGGGTCTTTAGGCATATGGACATCTTTCTTGGCAATCATCACTCCTTCCTTTAAAAGGAGTTCCTAGATGGCAGTTTGGTTCTTCCTAGGCATCAACATCGTGGCAGCTGCAGGGTCTGAGGCAGAGGCTGGAAAGCCTTTGATATCATGTTTAACAGGAACACATTTCTTTACAATTTCCTGCTTTTTGCCCCCAATACAAATTCTTTTTCTCCAGCATGTCAAGAAACAGCATTCTGGTGTAGGAGAGAAAACATTGATTGGGATCATTTCTACAAGAACTTGTGGGCTGGAGTGTAGCTCAGTGGTACAGTTCCTGGCTAGAATGCTCATGGCTACATTCAACACCTAGTACACTTTGCGGCCTTGCTTAGATTTTTTAAAAAGCATTGTATTATTATTATTTATATGTGTGTGTGTGCGCACGCGCTTGTGTGAGCACATGTGAGCATACATGAGTACATGTGAGCATGCATGAGTATGTGAGTGCATGTGGGTGAGCATTTGTGTATGTGTGTGTGTGAGCATGTGTGAATGCTGTGAGCATATGTGAGTGTGTGGAGGTGTGTGAGCATGTTGAGCATGTATGAGCACGTGTGAGGGTTATGAGTGTATGTGTGGGTGTGTGAGCATGTGTGAGCATATATGAGCATACCTGCCATAGCATGCATGTGGAGATCGAGGATACCCTTGTAAACTTGGTTCTCTCATTCCATTATTATGTGCGATCAAACTTAGGTCACCAAGTTTGCACAGCAAGTGCTTTTGCCTGCTGAGCCTTCTTGCTGGCCCCTGGCATGCAGCTGTGATCCTATGTGCTAATCTATATAAGCAAGGCAGCTCCTGCTACCTAGAGGGTGCCAGCCTTCAGTGGTATCACACAGGCAAACAAAAACATTGAGGACTTGGTGTCTCGTCTGGACATCAGTGTCCGTCACTTAAATTGAGTTGGGAGTCCCAGGAAGAAGTACTTTCCTGTCACATGTGTTCCCCAGTCACGGGCTTGACTTGAGAGGACAAGGAAATCCTGTGTGCGATTCCACTTCAGGTCCACTTCTGTTAATGGAGGATTTGGTGACTTCTTTTCCAAGGAGATTTATACTCACCATGTAGAGACCAAAGAACTCGCTGCCACTACTATTTTCCAGACATGTTCAGGTAGTTAGTGCCTTTGACATTCATAGACCTGCTGAGGGAGGTCACAAAAAATAGGAAAAGGCCTGTCCACAAGAAACGATATGAACACGTGACAGGGTCAATCATAACAGGAAAGCAAAGGGCAGAGACAAGCCAGTGAGCTGTCATCACTGGGCTGGGGAGGAGGCGGGGCCCAGTGTGGAAGGGAGGTGGGAGATTGAGATCGACAAAACTTGGTTGGATTTCAGTGTCTCAGCCTCTTAAGGCCACATGACATTCAGCAGAGCCTTTGTGTTCTCCTACTGATGCACTGGGAGTGTGTGCCGTCTGTACAGACACAGGGTGAGGAGGACCAGCTGTGGGGCACTGTCATCCACAGGCGGGTGTCACAGCTGTCTGTCCAGGCACAGGGTGAGGAGGACCAGCTGTGGGGCACTGTCATCCACAGGTGGGTGTCACAGCCATTTGTGCAGGCACAGGGTGAGGAGGACCAGCTGTGGGGCACTGTCATCCACAGATGGCTGTCACAGCTGTCTGTCCAGGCACAAGGTGAGGAGGACCAGCTGTGGGACACTGTCATCCACAGGGTGTCACAGCTGTCATCCAGCTTTGAATGTCCTTTAACTCCTCTTCTGCTAAGTGGTTCAGCTTTATTCGGGAACACGGCAGGAGGCAAAAGCCCATAAGAAACAGATGAGGATTTCTTGCACAAATGCTGTGCGTTCACATGCCGCCTGATAGCACTGCTGTCTGTAACTACCAGCTGAGGACTCTTGTCTTGTGAGCCGGCACTTCAGGAGTCCTGACGTCAGAATGTCCACAGACCTCACAAGCACTTGGTAACTCCACAGCGTCTCTGTGGCATAGAACTCAGAGTGTCATTTACTAACCTGCGGTCCCTGTGTAGTCACCAGTATATACCAAAAATGTTTCCCTTTTTGGTAAAATGGCATAGATAGAAGCCTGCAACAAGCCATTTTTGTCGGCAGAGCTTGGTAACGTCAGAGTCAGGACCGAGGCAGGAGCGAGTCCTGGCTTGCTCGCCCTCCATATTTTAAGCGATACTTGTAGCCAGCAAATGAATGAGTCTATCACAGAGAGAGACATTGTCCTGTGACTTATGTGTCTCCATGGGAGAGCCGAGGAAGAACAACAGGAAGTTTTGAGAACGTGAGGTCAAAGAAATAGCTCAGTGCTGGATCCCTCACCTGGCAAGATCCAACTGCTGAAGTCCACATCATTTTGTGCAGAGCAATGGAGAAAATGCCCAGGAATACACCAGGAAGAGCAGAGCCAGAATAAGTGGGAAAGCATCCTCCTAAGGCGCCGTGGCTGCCGGCATGGCCCTGCTGCACCTGTTGTTTATGATTGCCTAGGAGAACAGGCTCAGCAGCCAATGGTTTTCTTTTGTTGGTTTTTCTGTTTGTTTGTGAAGGCTTCCAATGTTTGTCTCAAGGTTTTTGTTTTTGTTTTTGTTCTTTTAAGATATGGTCACACGTAGTCCAGGCTGGCCTTCGTCTAACAGAGGATTGTCTTGAACTTTGGATTCTCTTGCCTCCCCCTTCTGAGTGCAAGAGTTACAGGTGTGCAAGAGTTACAGATGTGCACCGCCACAGCCGGCTTTGGGGGCTCTGGTGTGGGGCCCAGGCCTTCACACATGGCAAGCAGACATGGCCACCAGGACTACACCCTTCAAATGGTTTTCCAACACTATTTGTTAGCATATAATTTGCCAGACAAAAGCCAGTGTCACCCTGGAGAGGTGACTTAGTGGATAAGAGTATTCGCTGCTCTTGCAGAGGACCCAGGTTTGGTCCCCAGCACCCATATGGCGCCGCACAACTGTGCATAACTCAAGATTCAGAGGCGCTGACTCCTTTTCCAGTCAACCTCACACATGTGGTGCGCAGAAACATTTAGGCAAAACACTCGTACGATAAGATGAAAATAAGGAAATCTATAATAAAAGCAGAAGGTTTAGGTCTAACTCAGAGCATCATGGTCCTCACAGCAGCCTTCTCTCTGTGTACTCTCCAGGCTCAGTGATACGTGCTACAGATAACAAACTGTCAGTCTTCTCTTCAACTGAGAATAATTCTCCGTTCTCTGTACTGTGGAAGGTGTTTTAACTCCCCATAAAACCTGCCATAGATTATTTTTCTTGTTTTAAATTATTTTGGGGAAAAGGAAGGGGTGATATCTTTCTGTTATTTAAGCAAGTTCTTCAAGAGATGATCAGAGAAGTGTGAGAGTTAGTGTAGAAGTCAAGGTGGCTCCTGGGGTCGTGCCTTAAAGCACTCCACCCCCCTAGAAGCTTTAAATTCTATCTCATAGGAGAAAGAGGGGTCACAGTCTTCCCACTTTTATAGAATGAGCGTCCTTTGCTCCCCAAGTCTGTGTACCGGTCTGTAGGCCAAATATCTCACATCCCTTCCACTGATCCAGCTTAACATGCCTGAAGCCATTTTGTTTTCAACTGCCATCTTGTGCATCAGGTAATCTGGGTAGGCGTTCTAAACCCAACAAGATAAACAGAGTTGTGGCCACTAGCAGCCAGGGTCTTACCTAATGGATTCTCCCTGTGCTACAAGTTTTTTTAAAAGGCCATGTCTACTCCAGTTGACTGCAGGCCATCCTTGTCCACCTTAACACATGGATCCCTTCTCCTGCCTCCTTGGCTGGCCAGATCCTGCCCCAAGGACCTGGAAAGCTACCTTCTGCACAGTGCCATATTTATTTACCTGTCTTCTGTTTGAAGCAACTTCCACGCTGAGCTAAACAAAACAAGGTGTCTGCAGGGTCTCGCTCCGCCAGCATCCTTCCAGTTTCTGCCTGTGGTCACAGTGCCTCCCCCGCCCCGCCCCCCCCCCCCCCAGGGTGCAGATGATCTCAGAATTCCTCATTTAATCTAATTAGCATATGCAGTCCTCAGGAAAGCTTACTTTGGAGGTAATCAGGTCAGAATTTGAATACTGGTTTGTTGACTAAGTGTTTTGAAAATAGACCAATGTGTTCCTCTCCTAGACCTTTAAGAACTACAGTGTGTGGTGCCAGTGCTATTCTTTTCTCTCTTTTTTTTCTTTCTCTCATTCCTAATTCTTTTATTTCCTCTTCTTCATTTTGTTTGTTTGTTTTGTTTTTTGAGACAGGATTTCTCTATGTAACAGAGCCCTGTATGTCCTGGATTTGTAGACCAGACTGGCGTTGAACTCACATAGATCCACCTGTCTTTGCCTCCCAAGTGCTGGATCAAAGGCGTTCACCACCACACCTAGCTCAATGCTATTTCTTGGCTTCCATCTTTCTTTCTTGACATCAGAGTCTTATTTTTACTGTTATTTAGTGCCAGACCCTGTTGCTGGTCGGGTACCTTTTAGTGTAGCTTTGCACTGTCGTGCACTGAACACACAGCTAGCGACAGCTTGCTTTCAGTGGCCCACTCAGAAATACCCTGTGAGTGAATGCCCAAGTGTTCTTACTTAACCAGAGATGCATGAAGCAGAGTACCCAATGCTGTAATTCCTCTGTAAAGAAACATGCTGGAGGGAGGGAGGAGAGGATGCTGGGAAAGGACTGCTGATCCTGAGGGGACAGTTGGAGACAGGCTTTATAAAAAGTGTCTCAGGGCCTGCACTCATCAGCACACTCCCTTGCACACTCACTTGCACACTCACTTGCACACTCACTTGCAGTCACCAGCACACTCCCTTGCACTCACCAGCACACTCAATTGCACTCACCTGCACACTCCCTTGCACTGATCTGCATACTCACCCAGATGCTCACCTTTACACTCACTTGCATACACGATTCAGGAAAGGTTGTTTTGTCAAAGACTTGGTGTCTTGTGCCTGGTCAGTGTACATGTAAGTGTAAGTGTCTGATTTTCTTTATTCCTGTGAAGTCCTCTCCAATACAGGACATGTCATTTACGCACAGGAGTGGCGAGGTGAAATGCCGCTTTGTGGCTTCTTTGGCAGCATTCATTGAGGGTCTGAAGGTTGTACTTTGAGGGTTTTTTTTTTTGCTTCAATTTGTAATTTTTTAATTTTTTTAAAAATTAATTTATTCATATTACATCTCAGTTGTTAGCCCATCCCTTGTATCCTCCCATTCCTCCCTTCCTCCCACTTCCCCCCTATTCCCCTCCCCTATGTCTGTGTCTGAGGGGGACCTCCTCCCCCTGTATATGCTCATAGGGTATCAAGTCTCTCCTTGGTGACCTATTATCCTTCCTCTGAGTGCCACCAGGCATCTCCATCCAAGGGACATGTTCAAATATGGGGCACCAGAGTTTGTGTGAAAGTCAGATCTCCTTCTCCACTCAACAGTGGAGAATGTCCTGTCCATCGGCCAAGGAAAATATAGGCAGTAAACCTCGAACCCCTACCCAGACTAGCCGATGGTGTAGTTTGAGTCTTTCTGACAACAGAATGGTGTGTCCACAAGGGCAGTTATCTGTCAGGCCACAGCTTTGTGATGAACCACTCAGCCCACATAGTCCATGAGTCACAGGCTGCCCTGCAGGTCGCCTCTGGGGCTCATCCCAGCCGTGGTGACCCTGAGGCTTTCTGCTGACCCTCTTCCAGGACACCCCCCCTCCTGCCCTGGCTGCCCCTGCCATGCTGCCTTCTAGGGAGGAGTGTCGGGAGCCAGGAGAGGCAGCAAACAGAGCAGGCATAGAGGGAGGAGGATTGGGCAAGAAGTCACAGCCCTGCTCATATAGGACATGTAGGGCGGAGGGTGCCTCAGTCCAGTGGGAGCCAGAAGGACCATTGTGAGCAGGCAGGCCTTTTGTGTCAGATGCCTGGTACTGAACGCCCTTCAGTGCCTATTTAAGGAGTCTGGACCTTTTCTGATTCTGCTGATGTTTTTTGTTATCAAGACCGTATAGCATAAGGTTAGCAGACATAGCAAGACATTTTTAATGGAAAGAAAACTCAGATGCATGGCGGTGCCATCTGCACACGACACGTGTGTTCCCAGACCCTCTGAAACCACAGAGACCCAAAAGTTAAATATAGGTTTTTCCTAGGCATACTTACACTGGTCACAATTTAATGTATAACTTAGGCAAATAATAACAACAGTAGTGATTAAAAGAAAAAAATAAAGAATAACAGCAGTAAAACAGAACTGGTTCAGCCATGAGGGCGAGGGCGCTTGCAACAAAGCCTGCTGGCTTGAGTTCAGTCATGAGGACCAACTCCCACAAATGGTTGTCTGGTCTCCACATATATGTTGGCTGTGTCATGTATGGGCGCACACACACAAATGGAAAAAAAAGTTTTCACCTGTACTAATTTTCCATCTCTGTAGGGCAATTTGTTTTCTTACCGATCCTTAAACGGCCCTCCTGTGCTATAGCTTGGTTTCTGTTTAAAATCAGAATTTGGGGTGGTTGCGGGGGAGCTGGTTTTGATTTACGACGGTGATGTTAATGTCAGGTCATAGCCAGTCACCCTGCTTTTCTTTTCTCTCTAGTGTCAAATCAACAGTGCCTTGACTTCCTTCCATACTGCTCTGGAACTGGCCGTGGACCAGAGAGAAATCCAGCATGTGTGTCTGTATGAAATCGGTAAGTATGAGGCTCCAGCATGTCTGTCTGTCCGAAATCGGTAACTATGAGACTCTAGCATGTGTGTCAGTACGAAATCAGTAATAACTGTGAGAATCCAGCATGTCTGTCTGTTTGAAATCAGTAAGTATGAGGCTTCAGCATGTGTGTCTGTCTGTATGAAATCCGTAACCGTGAGATGTTTGCTTGCTCTTGTGCTCAAGCAGTCAGGCCCTGTGCCGCAGTCCTCCTGCTCTGTGTGATGAGGACCCTCTCACACTGGCACTCACACTAATGCTTGTCTCTCTGGTGCTCCCTGTTCCTTGTTACCAGTTTTGATTTGGGGGACAAAAAACAGTATGGGGTGGATTACTCCAGTACACATTAAAGTTCAATACTCTTGAACAGTTAGCGCCTAGGAGGAGGCTGGACCCCACCTCTTCTAGCTGTCTGTTCCCAGGTACCAGATGAGTTATTGAAGCCTCCTGAGCCACGTGCTGCCAGTGGAGGGGCAGAGCCTGGCTGATATGGGAGGAAGGAACATCAGTTGAGGAAATGCCTTCCCTAGAGCATCAGATTGGCCTGTGGGCAAGTCTGTGGGGTGTTTTCTTGATTTATGATTGATGCGGATAGGCCCATCCCTCTGTGGGCAGTTGGTCTTGGGTGGTATAAGAAAGCAGGCTGAGCAAACAACAAGAGACAGGCTAGTGAGCATGTCCTCCGTGGCCCTGCCCCAGTCCTTGTCCACAGGTGCCAGCCCTGGCCAACCTCCACAATGGACTGTGATGGGGCCATGTAAGCCTTTCCTCCCTGGGTTGTTCTGGGTCAGCATTGTGTCCCAGGACTGGAGGCAAACTAAGGCACAGCACCTCCCTTGTAGCAGCCAGCAGGGTCACCTGCAGGTGGGACCCAGGGCTTCCAGCAAGTGGAAGGCCCTCCCTGGTCAGCTGGTCTGTCTTCTGCTTCTTTAGAGATCCATCCGCACACGGTCGTGGATGTGGGGCTAAGATTCAGCAATTGTACAAAATGGGGTAGAGTAAAGGAATCAGCGATTGAGGGGGGGTGGACTCGGGGCTGAGTGAGGACCCATTTGCCTTCTGCCTCTGTTTTCCATTTAATTCAAGTCCACGTTCTCTCACAGAGTGAGCATGTTAGCTCACTCTCTCAGGCTAAACTATGTCAAGACTGTGTTTTGTAGAGCCAGGCTGTGTTTGTTCTAGACTGCATACCGCACCTCCGCTAGTGCACATGAGAAGTCTAGGGTGACACAACTTCTTAGTGACATGCCTAATACGAGCGAGAATGCTCTTTTGTTGTGGTGGTGGGGTGGTTTGGTTGTCTGCCTGTTTGTTTTGGTTTCTTGTTTCTGGCCCCACCATCCTGCGTCTGTCTCCAAGGTGCTGAGATTCTAAGCCTGGCTCATAAGTTTCTTTCCATAGAGGCAAAAATGATATGGAGGAAGGAGTAACGGACCCCCAGCCACAGTTTTTCCTTATGTGGGCTTGGGAAAGTCCCAAGCCTGTTGATTGCCCCTTCCTAAAACTAGGACAAGGCTGGAGTCAGGACCTGCAAGCACTGTAGCACAGGCTGGCATGTTCACTCTAGGGCTCAATGCTGGAAGGGCAGTTTGTAACCGTGGGAGTAAACTGCTGCCACCTAGCAGAACACCGCTGGGCTGGGATGGAGTAGAGATGGGGTCTGACCTCAGCACCGGCTCGTACTGGCCTCTCACACCAGTTGAGAATGCGCAATGATATTTTCTCATTATGGTGGGTGCTTTTCAATGGCAGTGCTAAGTGTCTAGTCTGTCCAGCTAACCTCTACACTGTCCCTTCCTGCCTCTGCTGTACCTGCAGGTGTGCTGAGCTCACCGTCTTAGTGCAGGTGTACTATTAGTACAGGTGTACTGAGCTCACCATCTTAGTGCAGGTGTACTGAGCTCACCATCTTAGTGCAGGTGTACTGAGCTCACCATCTTAGTGCAGGTGTACTATTAGTACAGGTGTACTGAGCTCACCATCTTAGTGCAGGTGTACTGAGCTCACCATCTTAGTGAAGGTGTACTGAGCTCACCGTCTTAGTGCAGGTGTACTATTAGTACAGGTGTACTGAGTTCACCATCTTAGTGCAGGTGTACTGAGCTCACCATGTAAGTGCAGGTGTATTCTTAGTGCAGGTGTGCTGAGCTCACTGTCTTAGTGCAGGTGTATTCTTAGTGCAGGTGTACTGAGCTCACCATCTTAGTGCAGGTGTGCTGAGCTCACTGTCTTAGTGCAGGTGTATTCTTAGTGCAGGTGTACTGAGCTCACCATCTTAGTGCAGGTGTGCTGAGCTCACCATCTTAGTGCAGGTGTACTGAGCTCACCATCTTAGTGCAGGTGTATTCTTAGTTGGTACAGGTGTAGTGAGCTCATCGTCTAAGTGAAGGTATACTCTTAGTGCAGGTGTAGTGTGCTCACTCTCATAGGGTGTTGGTCTAAGCTCATTAACATAGAGTGGCGAGCTAACCTCAGTGCCTTGGACTCTGCACCTCATCTTACCTTAGAGGGTATAGCGGGCTCACTGTCTCAGGGTAGCACACTAAATGTGCTCCTTTTGTAGGCTGGTGCAGCATGATTGAACTCAACTTCAAGGATGCGTTTGATTCCTTTGAGAGGCTGAAAAACGAGTCCAGATGGTCGCAGTGCTATTACGCATATCTGACTGCAGGTGAGTCACTGTCCTGTGTGGCCGGCCAGCCCCCACATCCTGGCAGGTGGGTGTGGAGGAGGAGGAAGCTGAGCTCCCTCTTCCAGGTTCTTCCTCGTTGATGTTTAGTGCAAGGGTGTGCAGGGATGGCTTCTTCTTGTTCCCATATGATTAAAGAATTTAAAGGTAGGAGCTAAGGTCTCTTGGGGAGACCTGTGGAGCCACCACATGGCACCTGGAAAATCTGGGTCCCTTCCTAGGGTTCTTAGTGTCCTTAGTAAAAGTACTTTAGAGTCAAATAAAGTTCAAGGGTAATTTATCTGAGGTGAAAAGAAAAACCCAAGGGCAGGCGTGCCGGGATTCTGCCATCCGCCCAGGGGGGTGGAGGAAAGAGGGAAGAGCCATGCTGCTAGAGAGACGTTGGCACAGAAGTGGACTCAGGCAGCCACTGGTGGGAAGGGAACCCTAGAAAAAAGTAAGGAGACTCAAAGTGCTGGAGCTTAAAAGCTTACCTAGTGTCGCCAGGAGGAGGAGAGGATCTTCACTGCCTTCTGAGCTGGGCAGACCCTGCTGAGTCTACTTCCTGGTGCCTCATCGGGACTGCCCAAGGGGTGAGGATTCTGGGGGACAAAAGTACATTCTCATAAGGTGAGGGCACCTTCCTGAGGCATGGTCCCTTAGCCAGGGCCTCAGCCTTAACCACTGGAGTCCCTCTGAAGAGAGGCGATAGCGCATGTCTCCACCAACAGGCAAATCCTGGTCTTTGCTCTAACCGAGTAAATGGGACAGATATGCCCAGAGACCCAGCTGGCTGCCAAGAACTCCAGGGCTGAGCCCACTCACCCCCACACGCCCCCCCAGGCCTGTTAGTCTTTAGAAGGCTTCCACATGAAGCTGTTTTTGCTCCCAACAATCTCAGCATTCTATTTTTCATGTGATTAAAGAAAAAGTTTATTTTTTAAGATAAATTTATTTATTTATTTTATGTATATGAGTGTTCTGTTTTTATGCACACCAGAAGAGGGGATCCAATCCCATTACAGATGGTTGTGAGGGACCATGTGGCTCCTGGGAATTGAACTCAGGACCTCTGGAAGAGCTGTCACTGCTTTTAACCTCTGAGCCATCTCTGCCACCTCCTGGTTTGTATTTATTAGATCTGTAGAGTGGTTTTCAGAGTCGGACATGTCTTTCATGATGTGAGTAGTTTTAGCTGGTGCTATATATACTCACAAGTAAGTTCCTTGGAGCCTGAGTTTGTTCAACCCCATTTTGCCAAGTCAGCCAAGTCATATTTGCAGGGCGTAGTCACAGAGCTCAGGGCACCCTCATGCTTAGCAGCATTACAACAAACATGACTGTGTGGTGTGTGGCTCTGTGCTTTTGGAAGCTCTTAGATGACATAGTTGGCTTTGTGCTGCCACCTGGTGGGCAAAGATGTCATCTGTCTCTGAGCCACAAAATGCTTAGGATTATAGAGGTGCAGAACTGAAAAGACCAGGAAGTGGGGAGCTGTGCATCTCCTCCTCTGAGCAGCCCTTCGTAAAGATCTTCAGGTTTGCTCTGTAGAAGTCATCTCAAATGGGATTCTTTTAGCTAAAATTCAAGACTAACACGAATACTTGCCTTGGTGCTGGGAGTCGAACCCAGGACCTTGCTATGCTCTGCCTTTGAACTACATTCAGATACCACCAAGCACCCCAAACATTATTGTAAACACCCCTGTATTCCTTTGAATGTTTGCCTTTGGTGGGACATCTTCCCCCATTTCAGTCCCATCCCCTTAATTCCTCTAATTAAAATAAAACACATTCTGTGTAAAATCACACCAGAGAGCAGTCAGTGCAGGCTGCCTCCTCATCTCTGTGTGCCATAGTATCCAATTTCTGTGGGCCGTTCCTTTCTCCTGCCTTTGTGTATGCTGTTTATTATTTCTGATACGTGGGCTGGTATGCTATGTCTCACACTTACAGGGTTATTTTATGCAATTTGCCAGTATCTTGGATAAAAATAAGAGCTACTTATTGGTAAGCACTGGTCTGCCCAACACTTTGAGAAGCTAGTGATCCCAAGAAAGCCAGCGATTGGTAGGTGTGGCTGGGTTTTGCAATCGGAGACGGGCACCTGTTCTGTGTTGTTTTTGTTGCGGGTACAGGAGATGATGAATGTACAATTGCTTTATGACCAGACATTTACATGCCAGATGTTTGGGGATCACAGACCACTCTAGTTGTAGTTTTGTGAGAAAAGGGTCCTCATCTCTGTTTTTTACAAGGGGTCATTTAGAGGGGCCTGGTGTGTGAACGGCCTCTGTTCGAGTACATGACAAAAGAAACTCTTGGTCCCACAGTCAAGGAAGGTGCCTTGCGGGGTTCTGTTGGAGTTGGCCATGGCAGAAAGTGTGAACTGACCAAAGGGGACAGGTGTCCAGCACCTAGGCTTCCGTTCTCATCTTATGTTTTCTAGTGATGAGAAATACACAGCACAAACCTTCCGTTCTCAGCATTCTTCTTTGTGCCTCAGCACCACTTCCACTGCCACCATCATCCACCCCAGGACTTCCACATCTGAAGTCTCCCCGCTGGAGGAGGAGGTTGCCTCCTCCTCCAGCACGCGGTCACCCTGAATTCAACTGCCCTGTGCCTCCTGGGAGCACATAAAGGCAGGTCCATATTGTGGCTGAATAATGTTCCATTGCATATTGTGTGCCCACCATATCTTGCATACCCATTCATCCACCAATGGACACTTACTTGGTTGCTTCCTCTTTTTGACTGCTGCTGGCATGTTTACTGAGCACACTGGTGCTCAAGCATCACCTTGAGCCCTTGCTCCCAGTTTCTTTTAGAACACCTGGAAATAGCGTTACTGGATCTGATCTCTACTATTTTTTTGCAGTGTTTCTAAAAGGTTAAAATTACGTAAGAATTATGTTACCAGAAAAGAGAGTCACTTAGGGATGATGTAACTGAGTCTTAGTGGAAGAACAGATATGCTAAGTTCTATCTAGATCTCAGTCTTTTTTGTTTGGTTGGTTGGTTGGGTTTTTGTTTTGTTTTGCTTTTGAGACAGAGTTTCTGTATATAGCCCTGGCTATCTTGGAACTCACTTTGTAGACCAGGCTGGCCTTGAACTCACAGAGATCCACCTGCCTCTGCCTCCCAAGTGCTAGAATTAAAGATGTGCGTCACCACGCCTGGCTAGGTCTCATTCTTAAGTACTGAGTCCTTCCTATGTTCAAACAGGGGTGGGCTTTGGAAACCTCAAAACCACTGTCTCTGACTGCTGTAAGAGGGATGGCTGGGAGGTTAGAGTCTGTTCTTCAGGGTGTGTATGTGTTCAGGTGTGGCTCAGATGCAAGATCTCTCTGTTCCTCATCAAATGTCTTGATCACTCTTCTGTTGCCCTGGAGACACACCAGGAGCATGGCAACTCTCATAAAAGAAAGCGTTGCCTACAGTTTCAGAGATCCGCGTGATGGAAAGTATGGTGTCAGGCAGCTATAGTACCAAGAAGTAGCTGAGGGGGGTGGAGAGATGGCTCAGTGGTTAAGAATGCTGCCTGCTCTTCCAAAGGTCCTGAGTTCAATTCCCAGCAACCACATGGTGGTTCACAACCATCTGTGATGTGATCTGATGCCCTCTTCTGTCCTGCTGGTGTACATGCAGGCAGAACACTGTGTACATAATAATAAATAAATAAACCTAAAAAAAAAGAATTAGCTGAGAGCATTACATCCCTACCTGTAGGCAGCAGGGAGGAGGGAAGCTGACTGACTCTGAGACTAGGTGGGAAACACCTCCAACAAGACCACACCCAATCCTTCCAAACAGTTCATCCACTGGGGACCAAGCATTGTAAATGTACGAGCCTATGGGGGACATTCTCATTCAAGCCACCTCATCCTTTGACTTTGAAAGAGTGGTCTTGGGTTGGGGAGGTGACTCAGTCATCAGGTGCCAGCTGCATCAGTATGTGCCTGGTCCCCAGCACCCACCTTTTTACCGTGCTGGCGCAGCAGCAGCACACATTGGGGAGGTGGACACAAGGAGAGCCCTGAAGTCTAGCCAACCCACCTAGCTGATCTCAACAAAACCAGGTGGAGAGCTATAGAAGAAGACATTTGATACTGGCTTCTGGTCTCCACACGCACATGTGCACACACATGAACATGTACATAGATGACATATACAAGAATGTTCTCAGGTCAGAAAAATGGCTATGAGGATAGAGGTGCTTGCTTCAAGCCTGATGACCCTAGTTCAATCCCTAGAACCCGTATGGGTAGGAGAGGACCCACTCCTTCTGGGTGGCCCTCCACCCCCGCACACACCTCTACCCACCCACCCCTCAGCGCACACATGCATAAAATAAATAACTGTAATGAAGGTCTAATTGAAAAAGGAATGTTCTCGTGACCTCAAACTAAGGCAGCAGAAATTCTCTTTTCTCCCTGGTTTACTACAGCTTGTGGTAGCACTTCCCTTCCCTGACCCTCTTCGTTCCTGAGTGGGCAGTGAGCACCTGGTGACACAGAGCATCGCACACTTCCTTCTCTTGCTGGGATGGAGGAAACCATTTTAGGTTGGTGCCCTCCAGCTGAGAGTGGGTAGTTTCTCCCTTTGAACCCTCTACTACCAAGAATCTCCTGACATCCCCATTGCCTCAGCATCTTCGGCTTTTTCCAGACCTTGTGTCCTTTCTTTGTGTCCTGATAATGTTTGCCTCGGGCCCTGTGCTCTGCCTGCCAAACTCTCAGGTTCTTAAGTAGAGAATGCAGAAGTAGCAGGCAGTTTAACTCCATTCCGAGTATGGAACAAAAAAGCAACCTAGTGGAAAGGATCAGGCGGAGGTAGGTTCAGTGCTGCACAGGAGCTGAGAGGACGGCGCCCAAGAGTGATGGGCATTCCCTTAAGGCCGTGGTGCTGATGCTGGATGTGAGGTCTGCTGATGAAGTGAGGGGAATACAATTGATCTCCAGGATGGGAGGCAGGTGACCTGCTGGCTAGCAACTCTCAGCCACCCTTCTCCCATCTCCCCACGGCCTCCCACAGTCCAAAGGGAGATGAACTTTCTAAAAGCACAGTGGTGCTCCTAAGAGCCTCTGTCACAATAAACAGTGTAGGTTCAGGACCTTAAGAGGGAGAGTGGGGAAATGCATGATAGACAGACAGACAGACAGACAGACACTGTTTTCTCACAGCCTTGGTGGCTTCTGATTATAGATGGCCAGTGAGTGTGTGCAGACTGCTTCATGATTGCTGAGGGCTCCCCTCCCAGTATTCCCTAGACCCCTTGTTATTCAGCACTCTGAAGACAAGGTCTTCAAGTAGCTTGCCCCCTATGACAGGAACTGAGCATTTTATTACCCCTGATGCTCTCTCCTCTCATTAGAGGGCAAGGATGCAAATGCTTTGTGTTCCAACAACTCTGGAGACCCAGGCCTGCAAGGGAGCGTGGGGTTGGTGGGAGGGTGCCATCTTTTGAACTTAACTTGCTTGTGTCCTTTCCCTGGTGACCATGGAAATGCAATTCTGATGTCTTGCAGTTTGTCAGGGAGCCACTGGTGACGTGGATGGGGCACAGCTTGTCTTTAAAGAAGTCCAGAAGCTGTTCAAAAGGAAAAACAACCAGATTGAACAGTTCTCAGTGAAAAAGGTATGCCTATCAGGGCCTGTCGGTCAGTAGCCATGCGCATGAGGTATGGTGAACTGGTGCAAATAGCACCCCCAGAAAAGCTCCCTGCTGTCATAACTCGGGGCATTCCCTCCTGTGGCTGCACACAGCTAAAGCAGGGTTGTCTCTGCCCTGGGCCCTGAGCAGCTAATGAGCCCTGCTGGAGGGAGGAAGTGTCTATAGTGTCCATCTGAAGTGCTGGGCACTTTAGAAGTTGGTGGAACCCATGAAAGGCAGATGGCCCTGCTGCCCAGGATGGTGACCACATCATATTTTATCATAATAAAGATCAAAAGTGGCATTGTGTTTATCAGTAGAAATCTCAGGACTATAGGGGAAGGTCGAAATCTTATTGTCTGTATCTAACCCTGAGATATGACTGATGTCCTAGCTTGTCATAGCTTGATTTTCCTTTCACTTTAGTTTAATTTTTTTTCTTACTCCATAAGGTTTTTAAATTTTAATTAGCTTTTAGTAAATGAATAATTAATGCATTTAATCCAGCGAAAAATAGATTGTAAGGGCTGCAGAGACAGCTCAGCTCTTACAGCAAAGAGCCCAAGTTTGGTTCCCAGCACCCCTGTCAAGCAGCCACAACTGCCTGTAACTCCAGCTCCAGAGACAGGAACCCTCACTCACGCCTACCTATGTATGTACACACACACACACACACACACACACACACACACTTAAAAAGTAAAATACATCTTTAAAATAAATAAATAGATCACAAGGCTAAGAACATGGCTCAGTATTAGGGCACTTACCCGCGTATGAAAAGCCCTGAGTTTGGTTCTCCTACACCAATACATAAATAAATGCATACATAAAAATTATATTATAATTCAGAGTGCAGCTGAGAGCCCTGGGGCTAAGTGGAAGATTAAATTCCACAGGACCACAGTGGGAATGTGTCCACTGAGTTGTTAGTCACCCGCTTGCGGAGGTTCTGGATGTAAGCTGTGCTCCCAGAGCACAGGCACCCAAGACTTGGCTGTATAACAGCTGTGAGACAGACATGAATATATTTTAAAAGCAAACGTGCAGAACACTTGTAACGTGGAGAGACTTTTCTGTGTGGCTTTGTATGGGAGGGCTGGTCACGTTGACCTTGCACTTGTGAGGGCTCCAAAGTGCAGCTTGTACTCGGGTTTGGTTTTGAAGATCAGGGGCCTAATATGCTGGGAGTTCCTTGCAGGCTGAGAGATTTCGGAAGCAAACCCCAACCAGAGCGCTGTGTGTGCTGGCGTCCATCGAAGTGCTGTACCTGTGGAAAGCCCTTCCCAACTGTTCCTTCCCCAACCTGCAGAGGATGAGTCAAGGTAAAGCGCCATCTGTGCAGGCAGCTGGTCCGCCGGGGCAGCTTCCTCCAGTCTCCCATTTGTGTCAGCCATCTTGGACAGCAACATCTGTCATGCTGTGGTAGATGATGTGTCATCTGTGGCAGGAGTAGGGCACACTGGTGTAGACGGATCCGCTCGCTTATTAGTGCCTTTCACGTAGTGAAAATGGTGTTAGTTGGGCATGCCGGTGCATGCCTGTGATCCTGGCACTTGGAAGGCGGAGACAGGAAAATCAGTGGTTTAAGATCGCCCTGAGTGACGTAGTGAGTCCAAGCACGGTCTGAGCAACGTGAGACCCCCGTCTCAAAAGGCAAAACAAAAACAGGAAAGGAAAACAATGCCAGTCTTATCAACTTGGTGGATGCTGTGAGCACACACTGAAGGGTCTTGCTTTCATGTACGTGTGATTTGTGTACGTACATGAAAGGTTGAGGTAGTGAAGCATCTGGGACGACTCGCGCAGCTGAGTGTGTCCGCAGAACATCTGCTCTGCCCCGCTAACTTCCTTGTAATCCTCCTCAGTCAGCCCCCACCCCTTGCAGACAACTGTTCTGAGTTCCGTGTCAGTTTGCCTGTCTTTGACCTACAGAGAGGTAGGATTATGTGAGATGTACTTTTTGTTTTGTGACTTTCTTCATGAAACATCATGTCTGTGGCATTTGCCACACAGTAGCCTCTACTAGAAGAGAGTTCCTTTTCCTTGCTGAGTAGTATTCCATTGGGCGGACATAGCAGAGCTGCTCTTTGCTTCTCTGCTTCCCCCGCTGAGGGAACACTGGAGATGTGTTTTAAGCTGCCATGAGTAGAGCTGCTAGGAACATGTACAGTATGTAAGTTTTTAAGTCTCTTATTTTCAGTGTAAATTTGAAGCAATGTAACTAAAAGGCTACATTTTTGACTCGTGTAGTTGAAAATATATGGGCCTATAGGAAATCTTGGTAAAGTCATTTTTATTGTAATGGTAGGAAAATTCCCCAGGAGAACAACCTGGATCTTCACATATGGTGGGCTCTGTTGACTATTAAGCAAACAGTGGAGGCTCACTCATAAAGCTTTAGTAATAGGCATTTGAACAGCATTCTATGGTCTAGAAAATTCTTTTCTCCACACCACAACCCTCAGAAGGAGGGAAGGAGGAAAGGAAGTATTACCTGGCCTGTTCTATGGTGAGGAAACAGGCTCAGATCAGAATCGGCTTGCCCTGTGACCCTAGGAGCTGACATCAACACTGTAGGTCAGAATACTCCACGCTGAGTAGCAGAGATTTCACCAAGTGACCCTGCATGCAGTCTTACCTTTCTGGGAGTCTGCAGAGGCTTACATTGCACAGTTGCCAGTAGAGCAACAGGAGAAAAGCTTACACCTATAAGCCAGACCCTTGAGAGTGCAGGTTTAAGGCTGGTCCTCGCTACATAGAGAGACCCTGTGCTGAACAAAGAGACGAGATGGGGCTGCTAAGGCTGCTGGGCTGAGATGAAACACAGACCTCCAAAGCACTAGTTCCATGGAAGGTGTCTTTGGAAATCTCTTATGCGCTACTCTTTCCCAAAGAGGTGTGTACCGTAAGCAGTCCGGACTTTACTCCAGAAACAGATGGTAGCTACTGCAGAAAGTTCTTCAGATTTGTGCAGCCACACCTGACCAAATACCGGGTTACTCGTTGAATCATAGATTTTTTTTTTTAGACAAGACTTTCTTGTAGATGTTCCCCCTCCCCCACCCTCTCTGCATATGTACTTACAGGCCAAGGAGATGTCCTTGAGAGTTACACCGTCCCCAGGCCTGCACTGGTCTCCACCTCCAGGTTCTGGGGTCACCAGCACCTGCCACCATGCCTAGCCTTTTTAATGTGGGTTCCTGGGATCAGACAATGGACCCTTGCACTTTAACCAAATGAGCTCTCTTCCCAACTTAACTTTTGTTTATTTCTTTAAAACAACAAAATATCCCTACCCCTTAATGGTCAAATACATTGTTTTGGGTCTCTCTCAGTGCCTAGTGCAGCATAGCATATAACCGTAACCAAAGTGTCTATTGCATGGTTTTTTGTAGTTAGTGTAATACAGATTTTTTAAATATTAACAGACATTTTGAAAAGGTTCACAGCAGAATTGGTCACAAAGTCTAGAACAAAGCAGAATTGGTCACAAAGTCTATTAATGCTTTTCTGTCTGCATGATTTTGTCTCTTCTGGAACATCATGTGGTTGGAAAGATGCAGTCTGTGGCCTTTTCAGATTAGCTTCCTGCTCCTGGTGAAAAGGCAGAGTCTGGGATCCTGTAAGGTTGATATTTTTGCTGGGGAGATGACTCAGTTGGAAGAGTGCCATGTAGGATGAGGACCCGGGTTTCACCTTCAGAACTCACAGAAAAGAAACACTGCCGTGGTGCACACTTGTACAGATACAGCCAGGCCCCTGGCCAGCCTAACCACGTGGCGAGTCCAGGCCTCTGAGAGACCCTGTCTTAGAAAATAGGGAGAGATGTATCCGGGGCATGACACTGGAGTTTGATCTCTGGCCTGCACACACATGAAAATGCATGCACATGAACCCACACACAGAGAATGGTTGATATGTTTGCCTTTCTTTGATTAAGGAGAGTCTCCAGTGTGTGAGCAATGGGTACCTTCTGAATTAGGGGACAGAAGTACAAACTAAACAGAAACAGCTGCTGTACTTGGTGACACTGAGGTACTGAGTGGGTGTCTTCCCTTCCTTCCACGCCCCTTCTGTTCAAGCTTGCCATGAAGTGGACGATCCATCTGTCGTTGGATTGAAACATTTGCTCCTTGGTGCCATACACAAATGTCTAGGAAACTCACAAGATGCTGTCCAGGTAAACATGTCGCCATGGCTACAGGGAAACAAACTGTGGCTCTCTGCACCTGAGCTTGTGGAGGAGGAAAATGAGGGCAGGCAACAGGAGAATGTCCCTGCCCACTGTGGTGGGACTTCCTGCACTGTGTTTAATGAATGGGGCGTCTTCAGGCGCTGGGAGCACTCCTGTGAGGACTGCTCTTGTGGCTGACAGACAGTGTCAGCTGGAGAGAGGAGGAAATGAGGACTCTAGCCATTTGAGGGAGCAGTAAGCCTGCACAGAGAAGGACGGATGTGTCTGTGGTGGGCATGTGACGGGGCTTGCATTCGCTCGCCCCATTCACTTTCTTCTCTTTCTAACAAGAGATGGCCGCCCAGGGCTGGAGGCGAGCTGAACGGTTGTTGCCTTAGGCTTGCCAGTCAGTGAGCTGTTTGGCCCTGAAGGGGAGAGCACCTGAAGAAACAGCTCAGTTTCAGGCTGTGGTGAGGTAGAACATCATAGGCTGGCAGAAAATAACGCAGGGTCAGGATATTCCCTCTATAGATAAACCCCAGCCGTTGCCTTCCTCAGCAGCTGCGCCTCCTGAAATCCCACTGTGCTGTGAGCTCATCAGTTGATCAACCATCAGCAGGCTGTCTGATGAGCCAGTCCCTCGTCACTAGTGCCACACGGGGAACCGGCCTTCAGCACATGAGCCTTTGGAACTAATGTTATACCCAAACAGCCAGTGTGCATGGAAGAGAGTTCCTGGCTTTTTTCTTTTTAAAAATTATTGTTTATTTTTTTGTTGTTATTTATTTATTATGTATACAGTGCACTTCAGATCATATTATAGATGGTTGTGAGCCACCATGTGGTTTCTGGGAATTGAACTCAGGACCTCTGGAAGAGCAGTCAGTGCTCTTAACCTCTGAGCCATCTCTCCAGCCCCCCTGGCTATTTTTCAATACTAAGGGTTTGTTCACCTTTGTTTCAGTGGTAGGACTTGAACCCAGAGCTTGATTCCTGTTAGATTGCCTTTCTACTGCTAAGCTACACCTGCAGGCCAGCTAGTTAAACAAAACAAAACAAAACACCAAACAAACAAAACCAATAAGTGGTATTACATTGTCTCATTTTTGAAATAGTTCCATGTATAGTATAGGACACTTGACCTTTACATCACAGAGTATGAATATATTCATGTTGAATTGGAAAGTAATCTTTCGGTGTAAAGTATCTTAGTTACTACATGACTCTCCATAGCGACTTAAGATTGCATACTTTGGTAGTGGTAATATATATGTTACAAGGTAGGCTTAGGCCTGTGTGTGCTATCGAGGACAAAGAGTTTCTTCAGGTCAGGAGAAGTTGGCGTGTTGGCACAAGTTGGGTTGCATGTGGAGACAGGCAAGAATTTGAATGGTTTGTAAGAGTATGTGTTCAGTGGGGGAGATGGGGGGGCGATGGGAGGGCGGCTGGGCATGGGGGACGCGTCCAAAACGCACTGTGTACTCGCACAGAGATGACGGCCTTATGTAACCCAGTGCAATAAAAAAAAAGCTTAGAGACTTGATCTAGAAAAAGAAAAATCCTCCTTTCCTGTGTCCTGAGGGTGTGACGAGCCTCGAACCAAGTCAGAAACGAATTCTTTCCGGTAACATTCCTGTGACTCTCAGTTCTTCCAGCGAGCTGCTAAAGACGAGCTGTGTCGTCAGAATAATTTGTACGTCCAGCCGTACGCATGCTATGAACTTGGCTGTCTCCTTCTCGACAGACCAGAGGTAAGACTTCTCTGAGGGTTTGGTTGTCTTATGAAGCCAGGGCGCGCACACAGCGATGCAGCGCCAACACAGCGCACTCTTAGCTTAGGCCTCCTGTTCCCGGATCCCCCTGGAGAGAGAGTCCAGGAGGCTGATGCCTCTTTTTAAAGAGGTAACAGTGGCCAAACTAGAATTTCAGTTACAGACAGGACTTGCCTTACAAAGCTTTGTCTTTTTGAGAATGGCATGATATAGTGCAATAGATTGAGCTGACAGCTGTGCCGCGCTGCCGTGGATTTTAGTGCGTGCCGCTGGTCCAGCTACCACAACACAAACCCACTTCCTAATCTGTGCAAAGGAATAAAACAAATGAGCCTTGCTGGTTTAATAAGAATCATAGTGAGAATAAGTAAAGATGACATGTGAGATTCCTTTAAAATTATTACACCCCCATACTCAGTTTGACAGCTCTATGTGTATTTAAGGTGTTGTGTTTAAGATGGCTCAGCTAGTGCCTCCCCAGTGTGAGGATGTGTTAGAATCTCAGGTGTCTATAACCCTAGAGCTAAGAGATGTGGGAGGCAGGGTCCAGAGGCTCCCTGAAATCTGTCTGGCCACCAAGTCAAATGCCACTGGGGGAACTTGTCTTAAACAAAGGATGGAAGACATCTGAGGACACCCCAGGTTACCCTGTGACCTGTGCAGAAAATCCCCCAAACACACATGCGCACAAAGGTGTGTAAGTTAGCACAGTGGGTAGTGGGATTTTTTGTTGTTATAATCAGATTTCACTAGTGCCTGAAAACAATGACTCAAATTCTCTAATTGAGTCATTTTACCAATGATTCAGAAAAACAAACAAACAAACAAACAAACCATCACACATTGGGACTTCCGTTTACCTAAAGGAATGTTTATGCCGCAGGTAGTGTGTCCTCCACTGACAGATAATGCAGATTAAGACACAATCTATGTGTTTCTTATGTTCACAGACTGTAGGAAGAGGCAGAACTCTACTCCTTCAGGCAAAGGTAAAAACCCCCAATCCTCCGCCTTCTTATAGCTACTGTGCACCTGGGTCTGAATTCAGGAAAGTTTACAAGTGTTGGAGGTTTTACTAACCCTGAAGAGAGAGGTAGCTAGGCAAATCAGAGAGCACGTGGCTTTGAAGGGGCACGCTCCAGGATTTTACTCCAGAGTCATTCAGCTGGCTGTAAGTTCTCTAGCGTTGGTGTTTGGATGAGGAAAAGAAACTTTATTATTACGAATTTTAAATAGGCCTTGCTATGTTTCCAAGTCAGCATTTTACTCCTGGAGCCCAGCGAGCTTCTCCTGCTCCACTGCTGGACTAGGTGGGGCTGTGGCCTTACCCCATCATACTCAGCTCCAGGAATAATTAACTTTTGATTTTGTTATTACGTTTTACGAATATTTGTTCTTTTGTATTTTATGCATATGAGTGTTTTGCCTGAGTATGTGCACCACAAGCATACCTGGTGCCCTCAAAGGCCAGAAGCAGGTGCCAGATGCTTGCACTTAAGGATGGCTGTAAGCTGCTGTGTGGGTGCTGGGAATCGAACTTGGGTCCTCTGGAAAAGCAACCAGTGTTTCTAACTGCTGAGTTGTCTCTCCAGACCCTCCTGTGTTTGTTTGGCATGTTTTGGCTTTTTGAGACAGGGTTTCCCTGTGTAGCCCTGTCTGTCCTGGACTCATTTTGTAGACCAGGATGGCCTCGAACTCACAAAGATCCGCCTGCTTCTGCCTCCCGAGTGCTGGGATTAAAGGCGTGCGTGACCACGCCCGGCTCCTCGTTTGGTTTTAAAGAATCTTTCAACAGTAGCTTGCTTTGAGCCCAACTTAAGACTGGTATTTCGAGAATAACATGAGGGAATTTTTCCAAAGAGAAGTTTGTAATCCTCCATGCAGCCTTATCCTCTCAAGTGCTAGGCTGACAGGCTTGTGCCACCATTCCTTGCTAACAGTTTAGCAACAGCCTGCCTGTGTGTTGGGGAATGGAAGTGAGGTCTCCATAGGAGGTTAGGGAATTCTGCTATGGCTGTGAAATGCTAAGTGTGTTACCATGGGGACAGGTGTGCCTGGGGTTGGGGGCAGGGGCGGGCGGGTGTACCTGCAGCATCCTGGGTGTATGTGTACCTGCAGTACCCTGGGGACAAGCTTAGCTAACAGTCCACAATCATCTCTATCTGGTCCTTCCAGGAGGATTTTTCTGGCTACGACTTTGAAAACAGATTGCACGTCCGCATCCATGCTGCTTTGGCCTCCCTGAGGGAACTGGTCCCTCAGTGATAAACTCCGAGTGACCCCTCTGTCCCCTCCACCCAGGGTCAGCAATATGAAAGCAGAGGAGAAAGCTCTCTTGAAGATCAGCTTTTCTTCTGGAAACCACCGGTGCCAGGGATGGGTTTCCTGGTGTCGCTGACGTATTAAAGATTCCTCTTTTAAACACGTAGCTGCGGAGTAATGTCCATAATGATTTAAAAAAAAAAAAAAAGTAACCGACCTGGGAGAGGGTTAAGTGACCTTATTCAAACATTTTAGTTTTGTGATTTATTATTTTTAAAATAAAATCAAACTAAATATTCACCCTGTGATCTTGTAGAAGTGCCTACATTAAGCATAGGTCCCAGTGGGCTCAGTGAAGCCATGCGCTTGCGGTACCACACATAGCATGTCTCTTGTGTTTAGGTAAAAACTAAAGAGGTTTCTAGTGTTTTCCTTGATCCTGGAAATCTTCGTATGACAAACATGGCACAAACATTCTTGGCTGGGCATGGTGGCACATGCCTTTAGTCTCAGCACGCAGGAGACAGAGGCAGGCAGGATCTCTAAAAACAAAACCATTCTTCTCCCTGTTTTATGTTCAGTGAGACTCAGGTACGACGGTGGCAGCTGACTCACTCCAGTTAATTTCTTGTGTTCCGTGGGGCAGTGGAGAGAAGTGAATGCTATTTTTACATAAGACATGTTGATAACCTGCTTAACACTAAAGATAAAATGCTATGCAGTTCAAGTTGCAGCGTCCACAGTATTCATCCCCAGATGCTGGGAGCCGGCTCAGTCAATAAAGTGCTAGGACCGAGTTCCTGTCCCCAGCACCCACATAAAGACAGAAAAGTAGCTAGGCATGCCCCGGCACAGATTATTCCTGGGGCTTGGGGAGCAGAGGCAGGAGGATGCCTTCAGCTCCTCACTGCCAAGCTAGTGAGCTCCAGGTTTACTGAGGGACCCTGCCTTGAAAGAATAAGGCACAGGGTAGCTAAGGAGGACCTGACCTTGACCTCCAGCCTCTAGAAGCACACACACGTACACACCCCTACACACACACACACACACACACACACATACACACGTACACACTCCTACACACACACACATACACACACACAAACACATACACATTCATCCCTAGATTGTCTCAAACGGTCTCAAAATGGAGGCAACAAATCAGGAGCGGAGAGAGAGGATGACTTCACAGCGGAAGCAATGTCCCTGCTGCCAATCCTGCCGGAAAAATCGATCTATAGTTGGCTAAGTAGCACCTATATTTTAGGAGTTCTGCTGTGAAAATGATCTGATAATCAACCTTTAGAAACCCTTTAACATGACAATTCTCAACCTGTGGGTCGTGACCCCTTTTGGGAGGCAAGCAGCATAAAGGAGCCCCTGCATATCGGATACTCACGATTCATAACAGTAGCAAACTTCCAGTCAGGAAGTAGCAAGGAAACAGTGTTATGGTTGGGGTCACCACATCATGAGGAGCAGTATTGAGGGTGGCAGCATTAGGGATGCTGAGAACCGCTCCTTTCACATGCGCCTCACAGAAGCAGTTGTTGCATGAGTTTTCGGTTTGTACATGAGACTATTTGGTGGTGACATGTTCTGCAGGGTTGTAGGTTGCCAGGATTTAATCACTCCCCTCTTTCCCTCAGCTTATCGATGATTATAAAAAGAATTCACCGTTACATTGTGGGATTTCCTGGTGATCTGGCTTTCTCTGTGCTCAGCACTGCGCAGGTGTGGGTTTGGATAAATACCTCGGCCACTCCAGGAATCTCTGCCATAACTTGCTTCAGTCATCTTTCGGTTTCTAAATTCTCACTGACATCAAGGCTTTCAGTTTAGAGTATAACTCATTTATGTGCCCTGCTCTCTGAATCCCACGCTTGTGCCATACCAACATTTGGGTACTTGGCGAGTGAAACAGGGAGCAATCAGCTACAATATTTAATCTGATGTGGAAGGTGGGGTGTCCTAATCTAGCACTGGAAGGTGGGGTGCCCATTAGTGGTAGACTGTTAATGCTGAAGGACTGGGTTCTACAAGCCCTGGACAATTTCAGTCTTGTTTTGAGGACGTAGTATCGTCAATTGCTGTTCCACCTAAAGAGGATTGTCTGCACATCATTATCTGTCCCTTAGCCCTCTGACAGCCACTTTTGATTAGACTGTTGCTGAAGTACTCACACTGACTTCCTGACGTGGGTCTTGTATGGAGTTAAGATATTATTTTGGTTTTTGTTAGTTTTTGTTTTGGTTTGAGACAGGGTTTCTTTGTGTAACAGACTCCTGGCTGTCCTGGTCTCGCTTTCTAGACCAGGCTGGCCTCGAACTCACAGAAATCTGCCTGCCTCTGCCTCCCAAGTGCTGAGATTATAGGCATGTACCACCATCCCTGGTAGAGTTAAGATATTATAAGACACAAAAGATGACAATCTTCTGCTCGGTGGCTGAGTACATTCAAGAAGCTCAGAGGTGTGGGGGGGGGGGGAATGGGGGGGGGAAGGCAGTTTGGAAAGAGAAATTGGTGGCCTCAGATACTGGAGTCTGGTAATGAGATAGAATATTGTGCGTTTAAACCTATGGCTGTTGTTGCTGCTTTCTCCTCATGTTTCTGTTCAGGACCTTCTGAGTCATGAAATTCTTGCTTTACCTTTTCTTGTCTGAATTTTTAGTTTGAACCTTTCAAGCTATTATTCCATATTCAAAGATTTCATGAAGTCCCAACTTTCCAATTAAATAAATGATAATTACTTTTAAATTGTTCACATTTCTGCCATTGAGATTGCTGATTTCAAGCTGCACTGGGCCTTCCAGTTTGTACATGTCAAATATATTTTGTATTAGACTGAGCCTTTGAGAGGACAAATGCAATATATATGCCAAATACATTTTTATGCTTTGGCCGACTTGGAGGAGTGCTCTAGTGACCACAATGAAATATGTACTTTTCTGGCTGGTGTAGTTAAGATTTTTATCTTCAGGGAGTTAGGTTTTTTTTTTAACTTTAATGAATAAGAAGATAAGTCTTCTGGGTAAAGAATTATAACATTCAAATGTCACAGAACAGAATATTTATTGTCACAGGTTTATAAACCAATTACTTAGTTTGCACTTTTTCTATTTCTGCCGAGACTCAGTAACAAACCCTAAGTTTTACATACACACACACACACACACACACACACACACAGAGGGGGGGGAGGGAGGGAGGGAGAGAGGTGCTCTGTAAACTTTTGTAGTTGATTTCTTTCTTAAGCAAATCACAATGGCACACATTCACATTTGGCCTTTTATCTATGAAGACACATTTGTGCTGTTGTGTTTTGAGGTTGCTGGCTTGGGTGGAAGCAAAACAGCTGTCACCAAAAGGCAGTAGGAGGGTTTATTCTGAACCAAATGTGAGTGACCAACCCAGACACATGAACTCAGATCACACGTGCCACCATGGAAGTGGCTACAGGAACTTTTATAGTCAGAAAACAGAGCTGGGCTTCCCAGGGAACTCATCCATAAAGGAAAACTTGGGCCCAGATCACTTCACGAAAATGCAGCACAAGCTTGAGAAAAAAGATAATGCGGGCAGGAGGATGGAAAGCAGCCCAGAGCAGCGGCATTGCCCTTTGGACCGTGTGTGAGTGCCGTGCAGCGTGCTAAGCCCAGCTCCTTCTGGTTGGCTTGGGTGTGAGACCAGCTTAATCGTAATTGAGGGAAAAAACAAAACAAAACAAAAAAACAAAAACAAAAAGCCGAGAGTAGCTGCCACTCTGTACAGGCAAGCGTCCCCAGAGGAAAGGCCTATGCTGTACCTAATAGATTTCTATTCTTTGCAAAGGTGACTCAATAAAGAGTTGCGGGGAAAGGATGCAGTGACGTCAAAATAACCAGCTATAAATGTAGTTTCTCTTCCCTATCCACCAGTCAGTGCTTGTTGTTTTTGTTCCTTAGAGACAGCTCCTCATGTATCACAGGCTAACTGGAACTCATTGTGTCCTCCTGCCTCGACCTCCTAGAGCTGGGATGACAGTCCAGCACCTCTGGGCCCTGTCTCCTGAGGACTCTGCTGAGGACTGAGTCCAGGGCCATGTGAATGTTCGGCAAGCCCTGTCGACTGAGCTGCATCCACAGTCACTGGTCCAGTGATCAAACGTGGAGCTACCGCCTAGGCTTTAGAAAATGTCAGCCCCTCCCTCACGCAGGACAGTCAAAAGACTCCACCCGACCTTTGTCCTCTTAGGCTCCCCATTGGCCGAGTCTTTTGCCCTGGGGGCCCCAGCGAGGGGGCGGGGCTCTGTGACGCATCCATGACGCAGACAGGGGTATAAATAGTCAGCGGGCTCCGAGCTCTCTCACAGGAGCCGCCGGCGAGGGGGCAAAGAGGAAGCTTTATCCAAGCCGGAGAGAAGGTGGGCCTAGGCTGGCGGAGTGGCGCCGGCTGAGCCCTGGAAGGCTCCTGCCATTCGGAGCGGGTGCCGGTGGTCGGGCGGGAATCTCGTCTTCTGCCGAGCGTGACCCGGAGGGTGCCGTCGATGGTGCCATAGTCCCCACTAGCGTAGGCAAGCAGAGCCTCTGCGTCCCACTCGGGTAGTGTCAGAGGGGCACATTCCAGAGGGCATGCCTTTGTAGAAAGCTCGCTCTTGGCAAAGGGTCTTGAAAACCTAAGAGTAACTAAGCTATCACTTTTGAACAGCCCTCTGCCCGCTGGGGAGTACATTCGGGTGCCACATCACTATTGCCACCATTTCTCAGTCTAGAAAGTTCTTAGAGACGGTCAGCATCCCTGGCTTTTAAGTGTTTCTTTTTCTTTTTTTTTCACTAATTCATTCTTATTACATCTCAGTTGTTATCCCATCCCTTGTATCCTCCCATTTCTCCCTCCTTCCCATTTTCCCCCTACTCCCCTCCCCTATGACTGTGACTGAGGGGGACCTCCTCCCCCTGTATATGCTCATAGGGTATCAAGTCTCTTCTTGGTAGGCTGCTGTCCTTCCTCTGAGTGCCACCAGGCCTCCCCATCAAGAAGATGTGGCTAAATATGGGGCACCAGAGTTCGTGTGAAAGTCGGTCCCCACTCTCCACTCATCTGTGGAGAATGTCCTGTCCATTGGCTAGACCTGGGTAGGGGTTTGAAGTTTACTGCAGGTATTGTCTTTCAAGTTTTTCTAAACTGAAAGCTGGTACTAGCCCCATCCCAGTGTTGGTAGCACTAACCGGGCATGCGTAAGTCCTGCGTAGCATTGGGTATGGCGAAGCTGCGTTTCCTCCAAAAGATGGCTTAATTCGGTAGTGCACCAGATGAGTCAGGAATTAAACATTTAGTTATAATCTCAAAGGGTTTGCTTGGGTCACTATTTATCTTGGCATGGCTTTTGGTAAGAAGGTGAAAGATATTTTTAAATAGCCAACCCAAGTTGGCCCATGACTAAACCATGCTACTTGGCCCCATAAAACCTGTAAGAGTCATTGTCACTGTAGAGTGCTCTTTACAAGGACCCATGAGAGGCATTCTTATGGTAGTCTCTAGAAGAGCAGCCGGTTTTGTTTTGTTTTTGTTGTTGGTTTCACCTCCCATTAATCTGAAAGTCTGAATCATTTAGGCACCTGTTTCCTATATGGTGGCTCCTGGTAGCTCAGGACTCAGTTTAATACCCATGTTTAGTAAAGTGATTGATTGGCAGCACTGTAATTTTCTCCTTACTAAAGAAATGCTTTTTTTTTCTTTATAACCTATTTGGAAGCTTTCGTGATGGTTCACAAACACACATGCGCACACATACACACACACACACACACACACACACACACACACACGGAGTTTAGGGCTGACACACTCTTTTTGGTCCATGAGCCTATGTCTCAGGATAGCTATGAATGCAACCCAACATGTGTGTAGACAATATAATCCAAAGTCATGACTGGGACACCCCTACTAGAGTATATAATACTCAGGGTACCACTTAAAAGTCAGCAAGGGGCTGGATATGGCAGGTACAAGCCTTTAATCCAGCACTCAGGAGGCAGAAGCAGGTGAATCTCTGGGTTCGAGGCCAGCCTGCTCTACGGTGTGAGTTCCAGGACAGCAGAATCTAAAGAAAAAAGTGGGCAAGGTAGGAGTGGAGCTTGAGGGGAAATTAAATGGTAATTTGATGAAAGAACTACATACTATGGGTATGGCACAGCACCAGAGATTTTCTTGTAGAAATAGTTCTGCAACACTACAGAATTAGTGCCTGTATGGACATTACTTGGAAATATATGTACTTAATTTATGTTTCTGGAAATAGTAATTGGATTTTATGTTTTATTTGGACCAAAAATTTATTAAAGTATTCTGGTGATCCTGGCAGGGCTTTTCCTATTGATTTATTTTAAAGAGTGTGAGTGTGCATGCATGTGCATGTGTGCTATGTGTGCACATGTGCGAGTATGCACATGTGTATGTGTGCATGTGCATGAGTGTGTGCATGTATGTGCATGCGTATGTGTACATGTGTGTGCTTGTGTGTGTGTGTGTGTGTGTATGCGTGTGTGTGCGCGCGCGCGCGTGTGTGTGTGTGTGTGTGTGTGTGTGTGTGTGTGTGTGTGTGTGTGTGTGCCTTGGTGGAGGTCAGAGGACAACTTCTGGAGTTGGTTCTCTCCTGCTACCTTGTGGGATCCAGGTATTAAACTCAGGTTCAGGCTGTGGGACAGCCTCTGCACTTGAGCCATCTCCATGGCCCACCTACTCATTTGTAGAGTCTTACTAAGAATTACATCCCATGTTACAAGAATAAACATCTTAGAGATGAGAAGTAGCTAATAATTGTAATAGGTTTGGTTTTAGAAACCCCAATTAAATCATAGAAAAAAATCTTTAAATCTAATGTAAAGCATAAGATTTTGTTTCTCTTCATTATAGTTGAAATTACAGACATCCTGCCAAAATGATTTCTTCAAAGCCCAGACTTGTTGTACCCTATGGCCTCAAGACTCTGCTTGAGGGAGTTAGCAGAGCCGTTCTCAAAACCAACCCAACAAACATCACCCAGTTTGCAGCAGTTTATTTTAAAGAACTCATTGTGTTTAGAGAAGGTTTGTATTTCTTTAAGATTCTGTATTTGTTGTTTTGCCAAAACCATTTTAACTTAAAGAACCATCTCCATTTGACTTCCTGCATTTATTCCTTCAGGGAATTCATCTCTGGATATAAAAGATCTGATTAAACAGTTTCATCAGATAAAAGGTAAGTGCCAGAGATGGTCGTTTTGGCAGTCACATCCTTGGTAACACATTCATCATTATGCCAGCAGATACTTAGTTAATCACACCGGTGCTTAGGTGGTGAGTTTAGAAGATTTTAAATCTTAGATGGGGGCGGGGGTCAGGAGGAGACCCCCTCAGGGCTGAAAATCTGAGCTGATGGTGGAATACCTGCAAAACACGACTGAGGTTAGAGCTCCAGGGTCCCGCTGGAACAGTGACTATCCATCCATGAGTGTCTACAACAGTGCAGAGAAGGCCTCTGGACCAGGCACACCTTTAGGGAAGCACAGCAGAGTTCAAGAGAGCTCCGCTTCAGAGTTGCGGTGAGGTGCTTTGTAAAGTTGTGCAGGTTATGGGCAGTAATTTAAAATGCTCCACAATCTAAAATGGAAACTTACACAGTGCTCAAAGTCTCAGGTTTAGAGTATTTCAAATTCTCGGTTTTCAGATTAGGGGGTTCTCTCTTAATAGGCTATGCAGATATTCTAAAGTGTTTTAAACCCCTCAAAATCTGATACCAACTTTCAGGCACTTCTGCTATGGAATACTCAAAGATGTATAGACTCTTTAATGAAGCAGAGCTGGGGGTTATAAAGATATTTCAGTGTGGGCTGCAGCCTGAATGTGAGGAGAAAAAGCAAGTCCAGTCTACAAGAGATTAGACATGTTTGGCCATACTTTCTGCCAAACGAGCCTATGTTTGAGTAGGTATTTTGTCATGGAACAGTAGTTTCCTTCTTATCTTGGGCACTGTGACATAGCAGCACATGTATGCTTAAGAGAAAGTTGTTTTTCATTTATTTGTAGGTATCTAAATTGAACCGATAGCATGAGTCTGAGTTGACCAGCAACAACAACAAAAAAAGATGAGTTGTAAGAAAAGGAAGAATTTATACAATAAAGCATTTAGATCATTACGATTCTTTTTAAGCTGTAATGGTAGAGAATGCGCCTACTAGAATGGGAAGAAAAAGGCTGCTCACAGAATTCTGTGACGAGGTGAAAGGACTCCTGGCCACTGCAGGAAGCAGCAGAATAGTTCTTACAATATTGGCTTGGCCAACAGTTTTTGGATGATCTGAGGGGAAGCAGGTAGTTAGAAGAGTTTCATCCATACACATATGTACACACAGAATCCTCTGCAGAACCAGAAAAGGGTGCTGGATCCACTTGGACAGGGATTACGGGCAGTCGTGAGACACCAAGTAGATGCTGGGAATGGAGCCCGGGTCTTCTGTGAGAGCAATGAGCTCTCTAACCTCTTCAGCACCTGTCATTTTTTAAACTTTAGCTTTTAGATTTTTAATTATATGAATTTTTGTGTTGTGTGCACGTGCATGCTATGGCCTGTATGTGTGTGCGAGGTGCAGACCTATAGGCCAGAGGACAACTTCGGCTAGTCAGTTTTCATCTTTGTTCCAGTGGGTCCTGATAACTGAACGCCCGTCATCAGGCTTGGTGTGATACCATTGCCTCCGTGTCATTTTTACGAGTCAAAAACAACCATGACAATTAGAAATTAGGGAGTCAGACCTAAGGAATTGCACGTATCATGATGGTTTGGCTCTGCAGTGAAAGACACCCAAAACAGGAAATCAAGATTAAAAACGGGGAACACAGGCAATTGAAAAAAAGAGGTGTGCTATGTTTCCGGGACATTGCGTTGCCGAGTCTAGCTGTTTCCTTGCAAGCACCTGATGCCATTATTTGCTAACTGTGTGCAACTTGATAATATACTGCTAGCCACATACACAAACCAAGTGCAAGAACATTACTCTTTCTCTGTCCACAATCCTAGCCTCTCAGTCACTGTTACTGTGTTTGTCTTCTAAACCAAGAGCTGTATTTGAAAACACTGAGTGTGCACGCTTCTCCTGTTAGGATGTAGGCTTGCCATGGTTCATAATGGCAACAGGGTGAGTCTTTATGGTGGAAGGCAACCCCACCTGATAGCATTTTGAGATTAATTAATTTATTATAGATTTAATCCATGAGTCATTTTAGCAGGTGGACTCAAACATGTGGATTTTGGTCTATGTAAGTTACAGTAAAAAAAAAAAAATTGTAGGCCGGCCATACTTTTGATGCATTTAAAGAATAAGAGATATATGGTTGTTTATTTCTTCAAATAATTACACATAGCAATGAGAGACCGAGCATACACATAATCCTGAAAGTAAGTTTACAGTGTGGTTACAGAAAGAGATTGTGCTTTAGGGAGTGAGATGGCAATGTCGTTGGTCATTCTCATTGCTCGTGGGATCATAAGGCAATATGAGAGTATGACCAGAATCTAGTTACCTGATATTACCTTGGCTCATTTGTCCTCCTTATAGTGTCACCTCAAATGTCCTCTTACTAGACAGACTGTATCCATCAATCTTGTCTTCCTACAGACACTCGGTGAATTCATGTGCTCCATGAAATCAGTTTCACTTCGGGCAGAAGAGCGACTCTTTGGGGGATATATAGACACCCTGAGGTTCCCATGTAGTAGGATATCTCCTCTCGCTCCCTGTCTTCTGACTGGTTTAATTCTCTTCTGTACTTAAGACAGCTGTGAATAAATCTGGCCATGTGGTTGTTCAGTTTTCTACAAGAAAAATAATAGGTTTAAGAGCTGGAATTTTGTCTTTTATCCAAGTATAACTCGCACCGTGTGAATCCTAGATTTAAATGTGGAGGTGGCACCTATAATAATCCTACATACAATGCTGGCTGATCCCGATGGTAAGAGGCCTTCTCGGGCTTGCAGTGACTTGTAAGACATGAAAATGAACCATTCTTGGGAAACCAAGTGAAGGCTTACTGTGTTCTTTCAGTCCCTTGAGTGAGGCCAGATGAGCGAGCCTAAAGACATCAGCAGGTATTAGAAGTTGGTCTGTGTGCAAGAGCTGGCTGCCACTGCCTAGTGCATTTTCTCACTCCTGTCAGGTGTGAGCATGGAGGCTGGCCAATGGAGATGTTTTGTTCCCCAGAGTTACTTGCAGTGGTTGATTTGCCTGCTCTGCAACATTACCTGTTCCTAGCAGGCACGGAAAGCATGAAGATAAGGACAATCTTTGTATGTATCACTTGCCTGTTGAATTTCTTTCTGAGATTTTTCCTAGAAAGCAAGCCATTTTCTGTAGGCACTGGGGGCCAGAAATAGTTAATCACCTTGCCAATGACTTGAAAATTCCACGCATAGTTGAAAGAAGAAAAGAACTGGACATGAGAGCCAAATATCACCACTCACATCTTCCCATTTTCCGAAGCGTAGTCTTCAGAATGGCCATGGCTCTATCCATGGCAGCCATATTGGTCTCAGGCCAAGGGACCACTGTTTAGCTTAGGATAGGTTCCTTTTCTTGGCATTCTACCCCATCCCCACCTTTCCTTTGAGGCCTGCAGGAAAGTGCTTGTCAGTCATTACAAAATCCTCCTGTGTTTGGAGGCACAGGACTAGGCCAGATTGGCAGGTACTATGTAGCTCTCACCTTCTCACCAGAAATGGTGCCTGTTCTTTCTGGTCCCGGGCACAGCTGAGACAGCTCTGTGCCTCTTCAGGGTGGAGGGACACTGTTCTTTATGGAAATCACATAACTTCATTAAGGCCTCAGCTGTCTGGACTCAAGCCAAGTTAAGATTTTAAAATTGATCTTTTTCCTTGTCAAGCCAGGAGTGGTATTTGTTTCTCTCTGTATCCTAAACACAAGATTTACTACCAAATCAGGCTTAGTCAAATCAACTTTTTAGTATTTTTAAAAATCATTTTCATTTAAGTGTGTGTGTGGGTGTGTGGGTGTGGGTATGTGTGTGTGCATGTGCACACACTCATAGGCTCAGATCTGTGGGAGCTAGAGTTACAGGCAGTTTTGGGTCTGCAAGCTGGGAATATAACTTGGGTCCTCTGAGGAGCAAGCTGGTTTTGAAAGTAGGATGTTAAAGGCCCTGTAGTTACAGTAACTGTGGACTGATGGCACTCCTCCTGCCTCAGCCTCCCAAGTGCTGGGATCACAGGCTCATGCCACCATACATGGATTTTCAAACCTTTGACCTAAAGCCAATACTTCTCAAAAAAGCAAAATGCACCTTTCCCTGCAGCCTTTGTGCTTTCTGAAAAGGAAGTCCTCAGCAAGCAGGTGTGAAAACTCTGAATGAGGAACAGCCAAAGCAGTGAGGAAGCTGAGGATACTGACCTTCAAAAGGGGCTTTCCGGGGCAGTCTGAACATCATCACCTACAATGAATTTTGTTCAGGCCATGAACAGTCAATGGCTGCACACTCTTGGACCTAGGTGTTTCTCTTTTCTTTTGATCTGGGTATGATTTTGACTGCATGATCACTCCGCATCAGAAATTATGAACATTTTCAAGTAAGAATATATATTATCTAATGTGAAAAACTCGTATTGCAGATGACCAATTCTTTGCATACTGGCCTTCTTAAGTGGAGGGGTGCATCTGTGTCCCAAGTTATGACGCCAGCTAAAAATGTGGAATAATTTACTTCCCACCTTAGTCTTCAGTTTCTTTTTCCTTTGCTCGTTTTTTTTTTTTGGGGGGGGGCTCTGTTTTTCTGTGGATATGTCTGATGTCTGCATGCGTGGGCATTGGTGCATGTAGAGTCCCAAAATTGACGCCGGTCACATGCCACTTTATTTACTGAGGCAGGGGTCTCACTAAATCCAGAGCTTGCCAGCTCCTTGCGAGGTCACTCGGGGTTGCCTTTGCCTCCTTGCTTCTCTAGTGCTGTGCTTTCAGGAGAAATTCCAGTCATCTGACCTAATTCTAGCATGGCCAGGTCCTCATGCTTGCACAGTAAGTACTTTATCTGCTGGGCGGCTCTGCCATGTTTCTTCCCCCTGCGTGTTTTTTTTTCTTTCCTCTCCATGTGGTGTGCGTGTCTGTGTGCATGTGTGTGCGTGCGTGGTGTGCATGTGCGTTTGCTGGAACTACAGACCAGGCAGCTTCTGGAACTGAAGTATGCTTTTGCTGCTGGACATCTTGGAATGAAATTGTCGTTTTGCCACTGCAATATACACTGATCGGTTACTCCTAGGGACATGAGTGGAGTGTAGGGGGGTGGAGATGAGCTGTGCTTACAGACTCCCCAGCTATGCTCACTCACAGATGCTGCACATAGATCGCGGATAGCGGTATTTGGGTGTTCGACCTACCAGAGCTTTATTTAAGGTATTGCTGATTAATTCACCTGGCTATTACTTTTAGTAGAGAAATGGGCAGAAGGAGCGAAGCTGGAGAAGAAGGAATGTGTCAAAGAACAGGCAAGACCACCTCTAGTTTACTGCGAACCTACACGGATGGAAAAATCCACGGACACAGAGGAGGACAATGTAGCTGGACCACTATTTAGCAACAAAACCACCCAGTTTCCATCAGTTCACGCTGAAGTACAGGCCGAGGAGACAAGTGAAGGAGTTCGGGGTCCCTCTTCCAAACCAGCCACACCTAAGACTACCACCCCACCCTCCTCACCGCCTCCAGCCCCGGTCTCTGCAGAGTATGCCTACGTCCCGGCTGACCCAGCTCAGTTTGCTGCGCAGATGTTAGGTAATGTCCCATCTACCCAGTCTCAAGTTTTAATGGTGGACGTGGCAACAAGTACGCCTGCTATCCAGGACGCACCGAGTGCAGAGATTGTTGAAGAAGTCGTGGTGTCTGCCCCCCTGGTGTGTTCTGGAGAGACGCTAGAAGTGCAGGTTGTGAGTGAGACATCTGCGCAGGTAGTTGTGGGTCCTAATTCTGAGGCTGAACCACCAAAGGCTTCCTCAGCCCCCTTGCAGGATGAACAAGAGCCTCCTGCTTGTGACGAAGCTCCCGATACTCAGGTCACATCAGCCTGTCATGTATCATCCATATATAATGATGTGCCTGTCAATGAAGGAGTTGTCTATGTTGAGCAGATACCGGGATACATAGTTATCCCTTTTACTGATCAAGTTGCTTGTCTTACAGAAATTGAGCAGTCACCACCAGATAGTACCAAACCTGTAGAACCCAAGACTTCCTCAGACAAGTCTAAAATATCTATAGAGTCTCTGAAAATTGTACAGGTGGAGGATGGCCAACACAAGCCCTCAGTGCACATGGAGGCAGAAGCTACCGTTCTGCTCTCTAACACTGCTTTAGATGGTCAGCCCGAGGTACCTGCAGAACCCCTGGATGCAGAGGAGTTTCTCAAAATAGCCTCTGAAAATTCTCTGCACCTTGAGATGGAGATCGTTACCGTAGGCCCTGACGATCCTGGCCAGGAGGAGTCAGGGGAGAACGCTGCACCCGATTCATCCGGTGACCCTTTTCCTCCTGCGCCAGGAGGCTTTACTGAACCTGAAAGAGAGCCAAGTGAGGAAGCTGCACCTGAGCAGGTTTGACGAAGCCAGGTAAGAGAATGAGGTACTTGCACATCACGTGTGTGTTTCAGGTAATGTCCATGCTCAGGATCCATCCGGGTGTGCCCTCCTGGCGACTGGCCAAAGTCCGTTTTCAGGGTTTTTAAATGCCAAACCTACTTAAAGGCTTTGTTGTACTTAAAATCTTACCATTATGGAAATCACATGGCATTGCCAAAGCTCGGTTCAGTTTGCACGTTTGTAAACACTAGAATATGTTAGGTTTTTAATGCCTTTTTAAAAAAACGGTTATGGGATGTCACTTTGAAGGTTTCCACTTAGGAAAACGTTAACACTGAACACTGCATTTATTTAGGCTCTGGCATTTAAAAATGAAAGAAATGGTGGTGTGGCTGACTGCTTTCGCAATGAGTCAGGAGAACTGCAATCAGGCTTGGGTGCTGCCTCAGACACTGCTTCCTACTTGGGACCTCCCTGCAGCTGAGGGAATGGCGCCATAGCTGGATGCAGAGAGGACAGGTTAGATGGAGCTTCTGTGACACAGGAAACCAGCGGAGATCATGGCTGCACTCGTGAAAACAGTGGGTGCAGTTACATGCTTGGTCGTTTACCTCAGAAAAGTCAAGCTGTTTTCTTGGCTGCCTAGCTTCCAGCTGCTTTTTCCTGCTGACACAAGAGCTATAACTTCCATCTCCGTCTTGTTACGGCATTTGGTCTGCCTACCCTCTGCCTAGCTGGATATTACAGTGCCTTTCTCTCCTGGGTGTCAGAAGCCTCCCATTCCTGTTGCAGAGACTCTCAAGTCTGACTCAAACCAGAATAAACCAGAAGTATTAGCAAAGCAGGTGTTTAGCAATCAAATTCTGACTGGCAGTGTGACAGAGTCAGGGCAGCTGGAAAGGCAGAGGGCAGGGCCACATATCACCTGTGGCTGGCATTGTCCTCGGGGCTCAAGCAGCACTTCAGGCCAAAGTCACTGTTTTCAGGCCCTTAGCTGTTACTGAAGGCAGCTGTCCTAACACCAGCGGAAAGCTACCAAGAGAACTTAGCTTGAGGTCTTAGATTCTTCCATTTGGAGACAGGAGATTTGACAGGAACTTGAGGATAAACTTCATTTGTCGGAAGCAATTGAAAACACCATGTAATCTGTGCATAGTGTACTTTTCTGTGAAGAGAGAAAAAGGCTGCACCAGAAATGGATGACCTAGAGTCCAAAACATCAACTTGGGACATCTGAGTCCCTGGCTTTGGTACTATAGATCCTCTTGCTATAAGCTGATGGACGGCTTTTCTAGCCGTCTGCATTAAAGTGCTCCCCAGCTTTGTGCTGTCTTCTGAGGCATATGGTGGTGTCTAGCCTTGAGTGCCTAAAAGGGAGGGTCCCTGGGATTCTGAGTCCTAGATGAGGTAATAGGCCGGAGATGGGAGATGGTGGTGCCTGCCGAAGACCAGGGACATTAGGTGACATGTGTCCTTAGGGGGAGAACTGCTATGCAGATGTGCTAACGTGATTTTCCCATGGCTTCACATGGTTGATGTGACATGGAAGCCATACATAAAGTTGAAGATTCTGGTAGGCATGGTGGAGACTGAGACTGGAGGAGTTGCCAAGAGTTCAAGGGCAGCCTGGCTCATGCCACGCCTCAGAGAACCAAAAACAGGGTTAAGAGTCTGGAAACAGCAACTCAGGACACAAGTGCTTCTTTAGCCGCAACTCTAGTGTCCCTGCCATTATCAGGTCCTTTTCTGACTGTTCTGGATGCTTCTGTCTCTTCACATTACCAGGCACAATTTCCTTAGTCCTCTCTATAGCATGCTTTATGGCACATACTACTACAAATGCTTATTTATATGTTTAAAAAAAAAAGATTTATAAAGACATGACTGTGCATAGTGCCTGATACAGAGACCAAACCTTTAACGCCTGCAATTTTTTTTTTTATAGCACTAGCAACAAGCGAAGCAGGACAAGCACCACCATATTCTAATATGTGGACACTTTATTGTCTAACTGATATGAATCAACAAAGTCGCCCATCACCGCCACCTGCACCTGGGCCTTTTCCCCAAGCAACCCTCTATTTACCTAATCCTAAGGATCCACAGTTTCTGCAGAATCCACCGAAAGTCACCTCTCCAACTTATGTGATGATGGATGACAGCAAGAAGACCAGTGCCCCACCTTTTATATTAGTAGGCTCAAATGTCCAGGAAGCGCAGGATTGGAAAACTCTTCCTGGACATGCTGTTGTGTCCCAGTCAGATGCCTTGAAGAGATACGCTGCAGTACAAGTGCCCATTGCTGTCCCTGCAGATCAGACATTCCAGAGACCCGTCCCCAACCCCCAGAACGCCAGTCCTCCTACAAGTGGACAAGATGGCCCCAGGCCGCAAAGCCCAGTCTTTCTTTCTGTCGCTTTCCCAGTAGAAGATGTAGCTAAAAAGAGTTCAGGATCTGGTGACAAACGTACTCCCTTTGGAAGTTATGGTATTGCTGGCGAAATTACTGTGACTACTGCCCATGTACGCAGAGCAGAACCTTAAAAGAGTAGGTAACCCTTCCTACCGGGGCGTGTGGGTCTTAGTTAAACATTTCATAAAACATGGGGTAACTGAAGTTTATTTAGGTGCTTGGCTTCCAACTACAGGGCTGCTCATAAATGCTCAGCCACCTCTGACTGTATGGTAGATTTGAAAAGAACAGAATTTTTCTTTAACGTGAGGATGATTTGAAAGAAGTAGGGGGAACGGAGATGAGCTATTGACCGAATGTGCATGCTGGAGATACTACGTGTATGGTCATGCAAGAAGTTTAAACACACAGAGGAGCTGAAGTAGCAATTGGAATTTTAAGATACTTTTATCAATTTTTTTATTCAAATGGGCTTAATTAAAATTTTCAGAAAGTTTTATCACTCAGCTTTTTATTCAGTTGGGCTTAGTGTCAAGCTTCCCCTGCAGTGTGGACAGTGGGGTGAGTGGGGTACACAGGCCCCAGTGCAGGAGAGCACTGTAAGTGAAGTGCTGCCAGGCACGTGACTTTTCTCAGCCACACAACACTGCTCAACACAAGAGGGGGGACTGTGTGGCCATGAATTTAATCACAGCAACCTTGTGTTGTCAAGAGGTGGCCTCAGCAGGAAATACTAGGATATTTTTGATTAGCAAAGAACTTATTACAGCAAGAATGTAGATAAGATATCATAAGGCAATTCATGATATTAAATAGTTCAATGTCTCTTCATTAACAGATGCTGAAAATGATGCTGTTTGATTCAGCATTCAAGGTGGAGTCTGTCACCATGTGAACTGTATCAATAAACTTCCTGCAAGCATGAAATGCTGCGTTGTTTTAGTAACATAGCAGGTATACAATCTACCACAACCTTGTCCAGCTCACACATGGACACCTTTTCTAGAATTCAAATAGCAATTAACCAGCTGGAGTACCACCTTCCCACTTCCCACTCCGCATGCTAGGTAGCTGCATCTCTGTCTCTCTGGCCCTGGGGACACTTCTGATAATTAAGGATAGTGTCAGGTTACAATATCAGCTGAAATTCTAAAAGCGTTCACATTTTTTGAATATTCTAAAGCTTTTATTTAACATTATAACACTTGTTAACTTCAAGACAATTAACGTAACTTACTAGGAGCTACCTAAGGCCCTTTAGGGCAAGTATCCAGTCTGGGGTTTGGTTGGATAAATACTATGAGATTACCCCAATTAATGGGGCAAAGCTACTGTACAGTAGGTTCCAGTGCCTTGCAAATAGGAAATGTGCAAGGCCTCCTCTTACATAGATTACAATACACGAGTGTAGCTTGATTTCTCTGTGGCACTTGCCACAGAAGTTGAAGCTTAAAGGTTTGTCATTAGATATTGATGTTGATTAAAATCTATTTCTAGGGCATTTTTTGTGATTTTTCAGTTCAAACATACAATTTAACCCTGTAAATTCTAATTACAAGGATCACAGGGTGTGCCTTTTCCAGTTTAGAATTGTCAAATCAGGAATTCCTGACTCTGCCCCACCCCCACCCCTGCCCCAGCTGGGTGAGTAAAGTTGAGAGGACTAATTTCCCTAAAAGGCCATCTTACCAATGCAGTTTGTAAAGCAACAGTCTCTACATTTGAGCATATAACACTGTACAGAAAAATTCTAAACATTTCAAAATTGCACCTAAAACACTCAAGCGTTACAGCATAAAAATATTCAAAATAACTTGATTTTTGGATCACTCTAGAATTGCATAAACTGAATCTTATGCCAGGTTTCAGCCTCCAGCAATGTGGGGATACAAATAGCACCCCAGCCTCTTCTCAGCTCCGGTGGACAGTGGGACAGTGCTCCAAGGAAGCTGCTGTGGAGCAAAAGGCCTCGTTTACCTAAGCCCTTCCCCAGTACAACCATGCGCCCTGCCCTCCTGGGTGAAAAGCAAATTATAGAGGAGGACAAACCAAGGGAAAATTTTAAAAACTTAAGCTTAAGACTTATTTAGATTATTAGCCAAACACCTAGACTTCTCTGCGCTTTAATAAATATCAGGCAAATTGAAGTAGTTTCTGTCCCAGTAGCTGCCAGAGTAAATCCAGTCCTGTGCTCCATTGTAGGGATTAGGGCCTTGATGGAACCACCTGTTCAACGAGAAAACAAAACTTAGAGAGCAAATGACTCGAAACGCACAGTCCTGGTGCTTTCTTAGCTCACAGACATCGGCTCTGTGTGTTATGGGTTTCCTGAGAGACCTATGCACACTATTCCAGAAGGGCAAAAGTCACGACGATTCACAGCAGTACTCGGGACTAAATACTTGTGACCATCCATGAGGAGGCATTCCGTGATGCCATCAGGGGCAAGTGATTAGCATGAGCACACATGCAGCAACAGTCTGCGCAGCGCTGCAGGGCTCACAGTCTGCGCAGCGCTGGAGGGCTCACAGTCTGCGCAGCGCTGGAGGGCTCACAGTCTGCGCAGCGCTGGAGGGCTCACAGTCTGCGCAGCGCTGCAGGGCTCACAGTCTGCGCAGCGCTGCAGGGCTCACAGTCTGCGCAGCGCTGGAGGGCTCACAGTGTGCGCAGCGCTGGAGGGCTCACAGTGTGCGCAGCGCTGCAGGGCTCACAGTGTGCGCAGCGCTGCAGGGCTCACAGTCTGCGCAGCGCTGGAGGGCTCACAGTGTGCGCAGCGCTGCAGGGCTCACAGTGTGCGCAGCGCTGCAGGGCTCACAGTGTGCGCAGCGCTGGAGGGCTCCCAGTGTGCGCAGCGCTGGAGGGCTCCCAGTGTGCGCAGCGCTGCAGGGCTCACAGTGTGCGCAGCGCTGCAGGGCTCACAGTCTGCGCAGCGCTGGAGGGCTCACAGTGTGCGCAGCGCTGGAGGGCTCACAGTGTGCGCAGCGCTGGAGGGCTCACAGTGTGCGCAGCGCTGGAGGGCTCACAGTGTGCGCAGCGCTGGAGGGCTCACAGTCTGCACCGCGCTGCAGGGCTCACAGTGTGCACAGCGCTGGAGGGCTCACAGTGTGCACAGCGCTGCAGGGCTCACAGTCTGCGCAGCGCTGCAGGGCTCACAGTCTGCGCAGCGCTGCAGGGCTCACAGTCTGCACCGCGCTGCAGGGCTCACTGTGCACCGCGCTGCAGGGCTCACAGTGTGCACCGCGCTGCAGGGCTCACAGTGTGCACCGCGCTGCAGGGCTCACATGGACCCTCCAAATTCAAGAGCTCCATATCCCAGGCAGGCCGAACAGCAGAGCACTTACACAGCTGCTGGCTTGAGTTGCTGGCTGGAGAGTTGTTGACTCTCCTCCTCTGCTATGCCACATACAACCCAGTGAAACGAATCCAGTCCAAATGTCACTGGGTCTCAATTTAGATTCTTGGGCTATATCTAGCTTTTAACATTTTAACCTGTCCTAACTATCAAATGAACTGCCTGAGTCATTTCCCTGTCTCAAAAAAAGTAGCACCCAAGTCAGGTATTAGCACACTAACAGTCCAGCACCTGGCAGCGGTGTTTATATTGTATTCCAGAGTGTAGGGACCTGGGCTGTGTGCAGGCAGGAAGGTGAGGAATGGCATAGGTCCTGCCCCTTTGCACACCCATAGCAACTGGCTGCCTGGGTTTTTTGTTTTGTTTTTCAAGACAGGGTCTCTCTGTGTAGCCTTGGCTGTCCTGGACTCACTTTGTAGACCAAGCTGGCCTTGAATTCAGAAATCAGGCTGTCTCTGCCTCCCAGAGTATGGGGATTATATGCATGCACCACCGTGCCCAGCTCTGCCTGGGTTTTGAGCCCACATTTCCTTTACAAGTTCTTTTGCAAAAACTATTATGTGAATCAATCCAAAACACCCATTGGGATAGACGCTGTAAGAGCAAGCTTGCAAATTATGCCCATATTGACTTTAACATTCACTTAATAGCTGAGTCATGGAACAATTGTTACAAGTGATTCTTATTCATAAAACAAGTATTGGGGGTTGGTCTGGTACTATGTATTCTAATGCTAACTAATGGCCCCCAAGTTCTGGCTGCTTCCTAGACTGGTGCATTCCCATTGTTTTGTGTAAACCTTGCTTCACCCAATTTAAAGTGATTAATAAGGAAATGCTAAGCTTGGGATTTGGCAGAAGAAAGGAAGGTGGAGTTTGGGGTTCACAGGCCATGAGGCAAGGGAGGAAAAGGAGGAGAGGGAAGACAGGATCCATGGGTTAGCGTGGGAAAGGAGCACATGGCTGGATCAGTGGGGCCGGAGGAGATGGAGAACATTAGCAAGAATTTATAGAACCATGGATGGGAGGTGGCCTAAACAGAAACAGAACAGATGCCTTAGAGCAGGGACTTGGGAGGTAAAAGATAGGCTTAGGAGCTTAGGTGTCTGTGTCTTTATTGATTAATAGTGGGTTAGATAACCCAGCTGTAATAATTATAGACTAGTAATAAACATTTATTAGGCATACTATTTAAATTAACCACAACAAGTGACTACTAAGGAACTCCCAGACTGGTCAAATATCATATATTTGATATTGCCCAAAATATATTTTTTTATAATTTATTTTTATTTAATGTGCATATGTGTTTTGCCTCCATGCATGTCTATGTGAGGATTGCAAATCTTGAAGGTACAGACAGTTGTGAGCTGCCATGTGGGTGCTAGGATTTGAACCCTGGTCCTCTGGAAGAGCAGTCAGGTGCTCTTAACCACTGTTCCATTTCTGTAGCCCCCTGCCTAAAATATTTTTCTTAGACCCTAACTCTATGCTGTCTAACCTCTTGTGTTTGGAAAAGGTCCTACCTAAATTAGTGATGCATGACATATGCACACATGAATGATCCTATAATTTCCTCATAGACATGAACAAATAAGTGTACTTCCATGCCCAAATCTAGCTCTCGATTATACCTTCCCTTTTCAACATGAAAGGAATGTTGGATAAGGAAAAAAAGACAAACGTGCTCTAACTGATGTCACCTATAATGACTGTAAAAACAGCCACTTTAACTTCTCTTGTCATCAACACAATTCTTTGTTTTAATCTTTAGAATAACATATCTGGGAATAAGACCACCCTGTAGGCCTGGAGCAGATGGACTAGGCGTGGACCCTTGCTCTGTGCCTCAGTGTCTGGTGCCCACCCCATCACTCACACAGCAGCCGACTAGACGGCTCACACTGATAGGGCACCCACCTCGTCTTCCAGTCCTCCTCTGACTTGGACCTGTTTTTGCGGGCTGCTCTTTGTTTTTCCTCGAGTCGTTTCTTTTCCTCACTGGCTTGATCTAAAACGAGGCCAATGAAAACACTGTCATGCAGGGAATGCCAGGCATGGCCCTGAACAGCAACTACAGACAGCCCCATCTATACATACTTGTATTATCTTTACTGTACAGCATTACAGTCAAGATAAAATCCTGATACTAGTGCAGATTGGTGGTACGTCTGGAATCTTAGCTATTTGGAAATTGAGGCAGGAGGATCATAAGTTCAAGGCCACCTTGGGAAACTTAGTAAGATCCTTTCTCAAAAAGTGAAAAGGGCTAGAGCTACACCCCAACAGTAGAGTATTTACCTAGCATATGTGCAGCCCTAGGTTCAACTCCCAGTACCAACTAAGTTAAAAAAAAATGTTCTAAACTAGTCACAGGAAGAGCTGGCACCTGACACTGTCATGTCTTTTTGTTGTTGTTGGCTTTTACCTTTTCACTGTTTGAGGATTTCATACATGCTTATAATGTGTTTTCATCAAACAGCATCCAGCTGCCTCTGCACTTGCCAAAACAAGCATGCTCGTTGTGAAGGCCACGCATGTTAGGCTAAAGTGCATCCATGAAAACTTAGTAGAAAAACTGAATAAAAGTGAAATTATTGAAAATTCTGAGTGAGCCCTCAAAGATCTCCTTCAGTCCATTCCTAAGTATTTCGAACAACTTCATGCAATACCTTTGCTGTCTTTCTGTCGAGAACGACTCTGGAGGAGAACTTTAACCTGACAGCACACACACTAGAGGAGGTGGTTTGTACCGGCCCAGGCTGCCCTGCACATGCTAAGACTGGGCTGGAGCCACAGTGTCCAGAGGCACTGCCCTTTTTGAGACTGAATGAGTCAACAGAAGTTTCACATTCTAAGATTAAATGTGCTATTGAAGAGGAAGCCATACTCTTATTTTTTTTTAAAGGAGAGATAAGGGATATTTTCATCTTTTTCTCTCTTTAAGATTTATTTACTTATTATGTATACAGTACTCTGCCTGCATGTACACGAGCATGCCAGAAGAGGGCATCAGATCACATTATAGATGGTTGTGAGCCACCATGTGGCTGCTGGGAATTGAACTCAAGGCCTCTAAAAGAGCAGCCAGTACTCTTAACCTCTGAGCCATCTCTTCAGCCCAGCCATACTCCTTTTATGAGGCTCAGAAGGTGAATTTTGGACTATACAGTGACCTTTGTAGATTACAGTTTAATGTTGCTGAGTGCCCTTTGGCACACCTCTAGCTGTACGCAGTGCACTGAGTTAACAGTGAGTACCACCCGAGTAATGAATTTGAGCTTAAGACTTCCAGATTTAAAAGCAAAGCTGCTGGATTTTAACGCAGTAGTCTTTAGCAGCTAAAGGCCTGAGTCCCGCAGCCATGCTGGCAGGCACCTTACCTATTTCTCCGTTCTCCATGGCTCTGATGTCAGGCCGCAGCCTACAGTCAGTCTTGGGGATTACACTCTCCATCTCCTTGTCTATTTCATTCAAAACCATGGCAAAGCTGGTAAAATTATACATCTGAAACAGAGCCAACAAAGCTAGTCAACACCTACCAAAGCATGGCAGAAAGCCCCTATAAAGAGGTCATCTACCCCGGGGGTCTCACCTCCCGTGGCACTCATGCGGGTCAGCCTTTCTCAGAGGACATGGTTAAACGCCTCCATCTAAATCCACACCATCCCCTGGACACTCAGATCACAGCAGAGCTCACAGCGACTTCGTATACTACGTTTCCTTCATTAAAATCACATCCTGCTGGGTCTGGAGGGTCTACACTGATCAGTTGCATCAGTCTGTTTAACAAGGCCTTGTCTCACCTCAGAGTCTCTCTGAGACCCCCAGTAAAGCTCTATCCAGAACACTTTGCAACTTAATCAAGTGCCCTCGGGATAAGGTGGGAATGTGACATATGGGAGGCAGCAGGAGAAAACGAAAAGGTCTTGAGCTCTGCTGCCTGGCAAAGGGCACCACACAAGCTGGATAATTCAGCAAGACAGAGCTCACCTGAGCAGAGTTGGGAGGCCTCGGGGCTATCCGCCACAGGAGCACACTTCCAGGGATAACGAATACACTCTCAGAATCTGGCACTGGCATCTCATCAGACTCCTCAGATGAGCTTGTCTAGAAGGCCAAGGAAGGTTTTTTAAATATGCAACTCTGTGCTCTGAAGACTGAGCGAGGTCTCACACCACACATAACAGAGCTGAAACTCCTTGTCCAAAAAGCATCTTTCCAAAAGGTCAGACAGAGACTGAGGCATGTGTAGGCACACAGCCCAGGGCACAAGACTCTGAGAGGACTTAGCTTCCGTGGTTTTCCTGGAGCCCCATGCTGTCTATAAGTCACCCCTGCACTTTTCCTCACCTGTTAGTGGAAAGACATCCCATGCCCTCCAAAGCAACATGGTCAGTCTGCTAGATGCAAAGCAGCAAGGAGACTGACAGCCTCCAGCTAGTTGGAATAAGTGGGGGAATCCTGGGGCCACAGCATAAGGAGTTAAGCAAACACAAGCTCCTGACGCAGAAGTGGTCACGGGCTTGTGAGGCACCCGGAGGCAGGATGGGGCGCTCACAGGCTGTGGAGGCAGCCACAGGTGAAGCAGGACACAGACTGCAGGACTGCTGGGCGTGTTCTCCTGCCATGAATGACAAAAGCTGGGTGTCTGGGCCTCTAAGCCTTACTCCAGTTAACTGTGTTCCTATTCAAGGCATTGCTGCCACTATCTTTCTTTACTTTGCATTTTTAAAGTTTCTAGTCTTTTAAACCCAAAATGAATATTTACTGAGGAAGTTTGAAATGCTCAGGGCTAGAAGGCAGAGTGCTACAGGAACAGCCTGACAACCTGAAAGTTACACACTGAAGGCACAGACAACACATTCACACAGGAGAGAGGCAAAAGCCAACGAAAGCTTACATACTGGGCCACTCAACTAAATTCATCAATGACACAGAGCCAGCAGGGTTCCTCGATGCCGCTGACAAAAAGGGGGAGTTTACAAAAATAATAGGAGAAAAAGAAACCTAGGGTTTCCTTTGCCTACCTCCCCACAGGCGAGATCTCTGCTACTCACTAATCCTTGCTGATCACACCTGTGAGAAGCTGTTAGCATCGGAACAGAAAATATAAAGAACTCAAAGATTTGGAAAGCTGAGTCAACACAGTGGAACACACAGCAAGGTGTGGTGTGGTGCCAGGCCTGGAGCGCAGGAGCATTTCAGGTCAGCAACAGCAGCAGCCCACAGGAGGGAGAGAGCAGACCAGGGTAGAAGCTTGAGGGGAAGGCTGCTTTTCTCCAAAGCATGGAACATAAGAGTATTTTCTGGAATTTGGCCAGAGTCCTTTGCTGTCCACCCAAGTATGCCGAGGAAGTTGTATTTGCCAAGCTCCTCCTTGTAGTGGAGCTGTGGCCACGCAATCTGTCAGTGACTTGGGATTCTGGGGCATGTTCTTCTTCATCCTACTAAAGTTTCCTGTAAAGGGAAGTGGGCTCACCTTGCAAAGGCGGCACATGAGGAGATGATACGCACTCATAGGTAAAGGGAAAGGCTAAAGCGTATCAAAGCTGCCTGCTCCAGCCATACACAAAACCGGCCCTCAGGCCCAAGGCTGGCTCCTAACTTACAAAGGCACAGACAAGCGTGCCATCCACCCCTGAGGAAAATAAGAGCTCCTGGAACCTTTTCATGTCTAAGAATTACTCGAGAGATGAGAAGAAGTGGAGATTTTCATGCGCAGTGAGACAAGCTATCTTTTGATAGGTACCACACCTGCCTTCTCTCACATGGATGAGCTAGGTTACACACCCACGCATGCCATGAAAGTAGGGGTGGGCTATTTAGGAGGAGGAGGGTGATGAGGCAGTAAATATGACATCTGTTATGTGTGTGTGGAGATGTCAAAAGAAAACCTATCTCTTAGTAAGCTAATCAAAGGATTTTTTTTTTTTTAACAAAGAAGAAAGAAACAGCAACAAGCCCCAGGCTTGTGATTTGGAGGGTCTGAGTCTTGGGACTGAGTGTGAGCTAGGACTTGGAGCCTGCATGTTCGGTGAGCTCTTAGACAGTGCCCGGCTGGTAGACAGGGTCTCCTTGGAGCATAAAGGACTTCATCCTCACAGAGAGGCTCCAGCACAGCCCGCTCCTCATCTAGCAAAGATGTGCTACCAGGTTACCCATTTTAGAGGTGACATCAGAGGCCGGGGGTTCGGAATGACCTGAGCAGTGATGGTTTCTCACCCAGTGTCTCTGTTTCTCCTGGCCGGGCTCCAAAGAAGTATTTTCTGTTCCTATAGGCACACTCTTTAGCCCTCAAAAACTCTAACTGCAGGAAGGGGACACAAGTAAGTCTGCAGAATGCCAAAGCATGCCTGTGGCCAGGCAGCAAGCCTTGTGTTTGCCTGTGACTGGGACAAAGAATGTTCCACAAACAGGAACGTCCAGCACAAAGAGAACAGCCTGGACTGTGTGTGATGCCTTAACATCAGTGACTTGGTGACTGAGAACAAAGGTGAGCGACTATTTTGGAGTAAAGCTCGCCTACTCGGACCATTTCTACCTCTAGCCCACAAGAGCAAGGGAAACCTACTGCTGTGTCACTGAGATGGGCACCAGCTTTCCAAAGCAACACCAATCAAGTGGGTACTCCACACAGAAGCGAGACGCTGCCACAGCCACTAGAGGCGCAAGCCTGATGTTTTCCACCCAGGAGGACAGAATCGTTCACAAGATGCAAGAAGAAGTCCCCATGAGTTAGAAGCACTGCCACCCTGGGCCCCAGGGACGGGTGGCCCTGGAAGGGTCTGCACACGTGTAAGAAGCCCGTGGCCGGCACCACCTGCAGCGCTTACCTGTTTGCTGTTCTTCTTCTCGTCTGTGTTTTTCTTATCGTTTTTTTTGTAAGCGTCGAAAGTGGCAGGGTCTACGCTATACAGGCACTCGGTCCACTTCCCGTAGAGAGCACAGAGCTTCTTTTTGCTAACAAGAGGAAGTGCTGGTTAGTCACCAGGTAAGCACACGCTGTGCTGCAATTAAGTGTTACCGTATCTTTAGAAGCCCAACCTTTAAGAAATAGGTATGTTCTGCAGAAGACTTTACTGTTATTAGAATGCCTGTTTACCACGCAGCACACCTTCACACCAACATCTAAATAATAATCTGTAGCCAACACTAAAAAAAAACAAAACAACAACAACAGCAAAAAGACAAAAAAAAATCCACCTTACCTTTTGTCTTGTATGTAGCCTTCAACTTTGTGTAATTCCTTGCCAAAAAGACCACATGGCTTAAAATTCAACACACACTTGTCCCCAGTCCTATGAAGGAAAGAGTAAAGTCACATGACGAGCAATGTCAAGGAAGCAGTCGAGCACAGTAAGTGGGGGCTTCCTGGTGGCAGCTACTGTTCGCTGACTTTCCATCCCCGTCGGAGTCCCCAAGGGCTTGCTGCGCTCATGCGCCATCAGCACTGCCCACCCAGGGGACAGCTCGGAGGCACTCCCAGCGAATGAGTCTGGGGACTGAGTGTGAGTTAGGAGTTGGAGCCTGCAAATGAGGGACAGAATCTGAACTAACTTTTCAAGGAACTCCACACTCCTCCCGCCTTATGCACCATACAGGAGCACAAAGCAAACACAACGGGCAGCAGGCAGAGACTGGGAGCCAGCACTAAGGAGGCGCAGGGTCCACCCAGCCTGTGCTATACAAATATGCTGCAGACATTATTGCATGGAACGGCTCCCCGTTCATCAGGTAGTGATGACGAGAAGAGGACACGCAGGGGCCTGAGAGCGCCTTACTTGTGGTTTACGATCTCCACATTGCCGTACTGCTCAATCCATAGTTTGCCCACGATGATGTTGTGCACGCAGCAGGTGGGGTTTGTCCACGTGTATGCTTCATTGTGTCTACAAAACAGCCCCAAACCCACATTAGTAGCTGAGAAGAGCCATTTTGTCTAAAACGTTAATTTGTTTCAAGTCATTGATATCGTTTAGGACAACAAACCAGGCTGGGGAGCTGGCTCGGTGGTTTAAGGGCCTGTTTGTTGCACACGCATGAGGTACCGAGTTCGATCCCCAGCACCTGTGTGAAGGCAGTGCAGATCCGTAAGCTCAGAAATGCAAGCAGGCAGACAGCAGGCAGTGAGACACTCTCTGCCTAATAGGGTAAAAGAAGACACCTGATAGCTACCTTTGGCCTACACACACACACACACACACACACACACACACACACACACACACACACACATACACACACACACACACACACACACACACACGAACACAACACTGATGTTAGCTCACAGTAAAACAAGTATTACCTGCCCATTCTTACTGCTTTAAATTATAAACTATACACAAGTTGAATATCCCTAATTCAGAAGTTCAGCCTCCCGAACATTTGCATACGGACACAAAACTCAAAAGGCCTTTGATTTCAGAACACTTGCATATTGGGCTTTCAGACGGTATTTTCTTTTAACTGCTAAGATCTACACACACATTCCAAATGCTCCTAAATATGGAATAGTGGTGTCCCAAGCCATTCTGAAAAGGAATATTCAACCTGTATATCACTCAAAAGTTTAGTGAAACATGAGCAGTAAAGTTAGAGGTAGAAAATAAAAATGAAGGTCCATTTGGCATTTTCCAGAAAAGGTGCCTCCCAGTCTACCCCAAACCAACCCAGACCCCAAGGCATATAATGGCATATCCTTTGCTTTGGGTCTCTGTAAAGTATTTCAGGGTGTCGTTATATATTTTGGACACTAACCCTTTGTTAGGTATATGACTTCCAATAGTCTATAGCTTATCTTTCAGACCCTAAATATTCAGGGTAATTCAGAGAAAGCTTGAAAGTTAATCGAGTTTTTAAACTAGTCTTTTGTGTACTGTGATTTTTGAACTGTATTTATACACGAGATCTGTACCTGATACAAACTCCTGGGGTTTTCTGTTCACCCCCAAACGCTTTCCAGTTTGCCTTTCTTAGTCTGTGATCTCTACTGACCATGTCTTGCTAGAGCCCATTTCCAGACTCTTCCATGATTATGCCAGCAAGGTGTCTCAGAACAGCTGCGAATCTGGTCACCTCTGAGCATCTTACTACTTCTGCCCCTTTTCAAAATTGTCAGTAGTGTTAGCTGTTCTGTTTTATTTGCTTTTTCATATAAATTTAGAATAAACTACTTTCTGCCTACAGAAAACCATGCAGGGCTTAGGAGACAGCTCAAAAGCACTTGTTATAGATGAAAGGGCCGGAGTCTGCATCCTGACACCCACAAACACCAGGTGGAGACAGCCTTCCTGTTATCTTAGTATGCAAGAGGCAGAGACAAGGGGTCCCTTGGGTGTGTTGGATGACTAGGTCAGCTAAATAAGTGAGCTCTGGGTTCCATAGGTGAACCCCCGCCCCCCTCAGTGATCAAGGAAGGAACTGATGACAGCCTTTGGCCTCCACATACATGGCCACAAACACATGTGGGAACCGGAATGCACATGCATCACACACACACACACACACACACTACCATCACCACCACCACCACCATCATCATCACATGCATCTCACATACACACAGATAACACCATTACCACCATCACCACCACCATCACCACCACCACCATCATCATCACCACAGACGGTGGCCGATTTTATGGAGACCTCCTGTAGGTAAGTGGACCACCACAGGTGGACACAGCCCCCCATCATGATACTCTCAGCACCCAGCCCTGCATTTCTCACTGACTTCATGCTGCTCCTGAGTCTGTCCCAGTCACTGGTTCCCTTGCTATGTTTTTCAGTCCTAAAATGCACCAAAATACTTTCATTTCTGTTTATCTGAGTGCTCATCTTTATCCCAGCAACAGTAGTGACAGCTATTTCTAACTCTAATGCAAACCTCAGTCTAGTACTGGGTCATCCTGGGGTCAGAGGCTGTCGGCTGCCCTTTCACTGGGAGAGGCTGAGGTTTTTTCAGTTTCTTAGTAAAGCCAAATACTCTGAATTGTATTCTGGATACTTGAGTTTTATGAGATGTGCTGTTCTCTATAAATCTGGAGGCAATAAACATGATGTCAGGGGCATGAGCCCTGACCCTCCTCTGTGGGCTCTGACTTGGGGTCACTCCAGCATTCAAAGCCTTTGTAAGGCTCCTCTGATCCACCCCCCTACCCCTGCCCAACTGCACTGATAGGAAGGGATTGTGGCCTAGGGCCATCCAGTGTGCAGATCTCAATGCCTTTGGTGTACCATTTGGAGTAAATGCCAAGGGCAGGGGTTGGCTAAGGAAAGGAATGGTCCCTCCCCTCTGTGCTTCAGGATACCACTTCCACCCTTACACTGGGCTTTGAGTTCTCGGTGGATGTTCCCAATAGCTGGGCCGGCCTTACACCTTTACCCAGTGCCTGAGCTACCACTGAGCGTTTCCTCAGTCTCAGCTACTGGAGCTGCAGCAGAGGACCTGGCACTTGCTATGGGAAAAGGCTAAGAGGTCAAACAAGAGACTATTCAGTATGTGAGGGGCTCCTTCTGGGATCTCTAAGGAGAGAAAAGAGGGTCTCTTGGACCCTCGCCTGTTTGCCTCGAATGCCACTTTGCTATGTCAGCACAATGTGAGACTCGTGACAAGGAGAACATTGAGGGTTTGCCTTCTCTTCCCAATCTTCTCTCCTTCATGTCTGTCCTTACTGTAGAGAGTCCTAGAGTGTTGGTCTGTGGCTCCTGCCCAGGGTTTCCAGTCCCAGTCAGCAGGTGCAGGGAGGGAGGAGCATCCATGCACTTAGAACTGCCTTAGACTTTAGGGTTAATCCTGCGGAAGACAGCTCCCAACCAACGGAATGTGCACCACACAACTGTCACTTCAATTTCTTTCAGGGTGCATTAGCTTACAAGGACTCTTTAAACAAAACGTGGGCACCATGCTATCCAGACAGCTAGATTCATAAGAACTGGCATGGAGCTGATCCTGCCTGTCTGACACTGGTCCACACACAGCAAACACCAAGGACATTTTACCCTGAGCAACCTGATTAACAGTGGCTACTGCCATGCTTCACAAGTCTTTCACATGGGGGCAGGAAGTGCACACTCGCTAACACCGTCTCACTTAGGTTTCTCAGCTGGAGCAGCATGGCCAGGTCTGTGCGCAGACACCCAGGCAGGGACATGAGAGAAAAGGTTCCCGTGGACAGCTCTGTGTGCAGACACACAGGCAGGGACATGAGAGAAAAGGTTCCCGTGGACAGCTCTGTGTGCAGACACACAGGCAGGGACACGAGAGGAAAGGCTCCCGTGGACAGGTCTGTGTGCAGACACACAGGCAGGGACACGAGAGGAAAGGCTGCTGTGGACAGGTCTGTGTGCAGACACACAGGCAGGGACATGAGAGGAAATGCTCCCGTGGACAGGTCTGTGTGCAGACACACAGGCAGGGACACGAGAGAAGAGGCTGCTGTGGACAGGTCTGTGTGCAGACACACAGGCAGGGACACGAGAGGAAAGGCTGCTGTGGACAGGTCTGTGTGCAGACACACAGGCAGGGACACGAGAGGAAAGGCTGCTGTGGACAGGTCTGTGTGCAGACACACAGGCAGGGACACGAGAGAAGAGGCTGCTGTGGACAGCTCTGTGTGCAGACACACAGGCAGGGACACGAGAGGAAAGACTCCCGTGGACAGGTCTGTGTGCAGACACACAGGCAGGGACACGAGAGGAAAGACTCCCGTGGACAGGTCTGTGTGCAGACACACAGGCAGGGACACGAGAGAAGAGGCTGCTGTGGACTTACTCTAAGAGCTCCAAGGTGATGGTCCCTTTAGGCTCTGCTTCTACACTCTTACCCCAAAACTTCAGTTTGGGATAAATCGATCCGTGGAAGATGAAATCATTGTTTAGTCCTTCTGCGTGGAATGCGCTGATTGGGGGATGATGGCTGACCTGTTCCGAGATGAGTCTAAATCCAAGGTCATCTCTTCACATTAAAAAAAAAAAAAAGAAAAGAAAAATGCATTGTTGCAGTCACGTGTCATTGCATTTGTTATAATATTTAGGAAAAAGTTTAATGAAAAAAAAAAAACCAATCTTTTACTATCATCCACATTACAGTATAACCTCACGTGAGTAACAACAAAACCTAAGCTACAATGTCCAATGCAACTGGAAAGTGAGCTGCTTGTACATATTAAAATAAAGAACATTCATATGAATTTGGGGGATTTGCATAAGTATTATGGCTGTGGTTTGATTGTGAAATGTCCCCCATAGGAAACCTTGGTTCCCAGCTGGTGGCACTGTTGTGGAAGGCTGTGGGAGCTTTAGGAAGGTGAACCTTAACGGATTAAGTCAATCACTGGAGGCTGTCTGCTCTCTGCTTCCTGACTGCAGATGCCTCCAGAACAGTGGTCGGTAGGGCAGCGTCTCAATGATTGATGTGGGAGCCTGCACCTGACCTGCTCACTGCGGGCAGTGCTGCCCCTGGAGTAGGCGGTCCTGGATGGTAGAAGAAGGCAGGATGAGCAAGGAAACTGGTAAGCTGTACTCTTCAGTGGTCTCTGTTTCGGTTCCTGCCTCTGGGTTCCTGTTTTGAGTTTCTGCCTTGATGTGTTGGCTACTTTTATGTCAAATCAACACTTGCTAAAGTTGTCTGAGAGTGAAGAACTTCAATTAAGAAAATGCCTCCATAAGACTGGGCTATAGGCAAGCCTGTGGGACATTTTCTTAATTAGTGATTGATGGGGGAGGGCCCAGCCCATTGTGGGTGGTCCCATCCGGCCTGGTGGTCCTGGGTTCTATAAGAAAGCAGGCTGAGCAAGCCATGAGGAGCAAGGCAGTAAGCAGCACCCTCCCTCCAGGTTCCTGCCCTGTATGAGCTCACTCCCTCACTGCTTTGGATGATGAACTGTGAATAAATAAACACTTTTCTCCCCATGTTGCTTTTGGTCATGGTGTTTCATCACATCAATATAGACCCCCAAGCCCTGACATGTCATATGATCCACCTAAAAAATGGAGGATAATTAATCCTAGAAGATCAGGAACACTGAAACCCTTGTAATCTTTTTGTTGTTGTATTTTTTGACATTTTCTGAAGTTTCATAGACATGGACATCAAAATAATTGGTGTCCTCCAGTCACAAACAATTGTTTATGGATATTCAAAATACTCATCTTTCTTCACTGAAAAAAAATCTATGTAAGGCACACACATTCAACAAGCAATCTAGAATGCAGCAAATGACCTCACCGAACTAATTCATAGGTCTCTCCCAGAAGTGGGTTGAAGGGCTTTCCAGTACGTTCCCACTGAGAAGCAACAGCCGACACAGCAAACGCAGCCACACACTGGAACAGAAATCACACAAGTTATTAGCAGCCAGGTTGTCCCTGTCTCTCAGGAACCAAAGTTGCACAGAAGACAGTGACTTTTTATTGAGGGGCTTAATTTAGAATTTTAATATGGCTTTCTAAAGTGACTGTGGAAGCTTGTACACAAATAACAGAAGTCCCTGGATCACCTCCTACAGCGTTATCCTCAGACATGGCTTTTATGATATCCTGTGAGTGCTATAAATCTGACAAGAACTTCCAGAAAACCTTTAAGCCAGTTACTTCTAATACACTGACTTTTTAAAATTTTTAAATTACACTTGTTGCTCAGTATTTGAAAGGGACCGGTTCTAACACCAACCCTAGATGTCAAACTCTGTGGATGCACAAGCCTCATAAAATGGCACAGCACTTGCTTTTACCTTACACACATCCTTTCGTATATATTATATTTTTCTACTTATTTATAATATCTAACACAATGTAAAAATTGTTATTTACAGAATGATGACAAAGAAAAAGTCTATATATTGGCTAAAGGTGCACCAACTATACATTTAGAATTGAGAAAGAGAGCTGTAAAACTAAACAATTGGTAAAAAAAAAAAACCAATTTTAATGACTAAGTTTTATATCAATTCGACACAAGCTAGAGTCATCTGGGAAGAGTGAACCTCACTTGAGAAAACATCCCTTCTAGACAACCCTGTGGTGCATTTTCTAGATTGATGACCGATTTTTGGTTGTTGTCGTTTTCAAGACAAGGTTTCTCTGTGTAACAGGCCTGGCTCTCCTGGACTAGCTTTGTAGACCAGGCTGGCCTCGAACTTATAGAGATCCGTCTGCCTTTGCCTCCCAAATGCTGGGGTTAAAGGCATCCACCACCATGCCCAGCTTGATTGATGATTGATGGTGAAAGGCCCAGCCTACAGTGGGTGGGGACCATCCCTGGGCTGTAATCTTGGGTCCTGTAAGAAAGCAGGCTGAGCAAGCCACAAGGAGCAAGAAGCCAGTAAGCAGCATCCTCCATGGCCTCTGTATCAGCTCCTGCGTCCAGACTCCTACCATGACCTCATTAAATGATCAACTGTGATACGGAAATGTAAGCTGAAATAAACCCTTTCCTCTCCAAGATGTTAGTGGATATGGTATTCATCACAGCTGAGATACCAATGAAGTTAAAAACCACGTATGTGAATGAGCACCAAAGACACTTGTTATCTGGAGGAGAACTGTACCTACTGTACTTGGCCTGTGTTTTACCAACCACGTGTACCATGCAAACATCTACTATTTTAAAGTTGAGCTTCTTGTTATTGATGAATATGCATACCGCGACATCCATCCAGCATAAACGTGCCTATGAGTATGCTTATCCTTTTTGAGAAGATCCTCAATAAAGTATGACATAAGAAATGCTGGCCTCCGAACTACCACATGGCTACTTTCTAAACTGAAGGCTTGGAAAGAGCTACCAACAGCTAAGTATGTGACCCCTCTGTGGCGCTTGAAGTTCCCACCAGTCTTCACTGCAGTGACAAGCCCCAGAGGATGGCCAGGGGCACTGGATGCAAAAGACTCCTAAGCTTCGAGAATATTCTATCCCCAGCTGGACTTCACACCAGCAGACGTGTGTGAGCAAGTGTGTTTGTGGGTGGGTTGGGGGAGGAGATGGGAGACAAGTCTCTGAGACTTACACCTCTCCCAAGGGTCACATGCCACATACCTGCATCCTTTCCACGGGATCGGAAAACGAGCTGGCTTTGTGGATGAGGTAAGTATGCTCCATGTATTCAGTAAGCCGCTGCAGGAAGCTCAGGGGCTCGTTAAATATGACTGGCATTGTGATCTTGGACAGTTCCTATTAGGAAAAAAAAAAAAAGAACTGTTTCATCAATGTTATACGCAGCAAACGTATCTGCTGCTGCTTTACATAATGTGTTCCTGAAAAAGAAGCAACAGGAAGCTCAACTCAAGAAACTTAATTAAAACCAGCTCAGTTTCATAAATCTTTACAAATGTCTTATATTATGGACTATCTAGCAATACACAAGAACACCTATCATCCATCCATCCATCTATCTATCATCTATCTATCCATCTATCTATCCATCCATCCACCTATCATCTATCTACCTGTCTATCTGTCTATCTATCTATCTATCTATCTATCTATCTATCTATGGTGTAGTTATGTGTGCAGATGTGTGTGCACCACAGCGCATAGGTGGAGGTGGGAGTCAGCTCTCTTCCTTCATTATGTAAGTCCTGGGATCAACAGGTCATCATGTTTCACATCAAGTACCTTAACCCGAAGAGCTGGCTGGCTCTCATTCCTCTTGTTACAGTGGACTAAGGGTCAGTCACATGTACCTGTTTATGATACTTTCTAAATCTGAGCCGACACTGAGCCTTTCTGAGCACAGCACCCTCACATAAATGTCGGCTGACTTCAGAAGGCTATCTCTATTTTATTAAATGGTTTTACATTCCCCCAGCCCACTCACACACTGGACAAGACTCTCTGACATGGAAGTGCCACCGTTTGACTCTGTTTACCATGCATTGGTAGCAAGTATTATCAGAGGATACTTTCATTAGTAACATTAAGTGACAAACTTATCTTCATATTCTAGAATGCTTGGTGATCTTTCCAAATTCTTCCTACCCTTATCCACCGATCCCTTTGGAATCTGGTCTCTTATGACGCCTTCTGGCTAACATTATCTGGCCAGGTAGACAGTCCTAGCTGCAAGCCAGGGTCAATCCCAACAAACTCAACACTGACTCTCCTATACATCTGCCTTTTACTGGCCTGCACAATTAAAATCACACAACGTCAAACAGCCAGAATGTGCAGAACAGACAAGCAGCAGCTCAACACATTGAAGAGAATGTTCCTGCTGCATCATGAGGGACATGGGAAAGAAAAAGGGTCTGTAAAGCAAGACAAGACTCAGCTATGCACTGCCAACATCGTATTAAACCCACAGTCACTGTTGGGATAAGTCATGAGCAGTGGAACCACTAAGCTTTGTTTTAATCAAGATGTGCCAGACTCCTCGTCCACTTGGAAATATAATTTACTTTTTTAAAAAAAGCATAGTATATGGTATTCTTGGTATAAAAGTGCCAAGTGGATAAGAGCACTTGCTTCCCAAGTGTAGAGGGTCTTGTACTCGGATCGAATCACTAACAGAACCAGCAATGCTAGTCACATAGAGAAGGAACCTCAACGGTGGAGATAAAATCAAATACCTGCATTCCATGCAGAAAGCTGAGGCTGGAGGTTGCTAACAAACTGGTGCTCTTCTTGCTCTCTGTACAGACCGACCGCATCTAATTCCCCAGGATGATTACTGCAGACTCTTCCCTCCCTAGCTCATGACCCATCCTTAGGGGAGATAGCACATATACTCACTCTATGACCTACTGACCTTTATGCTATTGGTGGGGACCACAGTGGATTCTAGGTCTTTTAAGCTATAGAAGCCACCCTCATGCCCACATGCATTTTGTGAGGGGGTTTCTATGTAGTCCCCCCTTAAGCTTTACTGTGCACCTGGACTTGGACTGACTGGACTGACTGCTGTCTGGAAACCTTTCCCCAAATTGTGCTGTGTTTGAAATATGCTGACAAGGAACCACGTGGCATCAGGCTCCCCGAAGTCTGGTCCAGGTTGATGAAGTCAATCTGCACTGGGTTTTCATTCTTATCTCTTCATGAGGTCTGCTTTCCTTCTGATAAATGAAGGGACCCCTCAAAGGAGGACCTGAGTTCAGATCCCCAGCCCCCATGTAAAAAGCCAGATGTGGTTGGGCACGTGCCTGTAACCCCAGTGCTGTGGAGGTCAGAGACAGGAAACCCAGTGGGGATTTCCGGCTTCTGGTTCAGTGGAAAACCCTTGTCTCAAGGGAAGAAGGCAGGAAACAATAGAACAGGACACCCAAATTCTTCCTCTGGTAAGTACATGGGCGCGCGCGCGCGCACACACACACACACACACACAGTAAAAATAAGAAAATATCTCTTCCTTTGCTTCTCCACCCTGACTCAGAGATAATGCTCCAGCACTCTTCCAGACAGAGGTGTGTTACTGACATGTGCACACTGCTCTGTGTAGTGAATAGAGATGTGTATTCCTATGTATACATACACAGGTCTATGTACAGGAAAGGGAAACTCTTTTGCTCTTAGAAGTCTGGCATCAGCTCTATATACTACTCCTATACATTCACTAGTTTTTGGGGGGCGGTGAGGGGAGTCACAACATACATGTTAAGACCACTGAATCAAATCAGCCTAACAACTGGCTTCATCATTTGTTAACTCGAGTTTTGGCCACGTTCAGCTCTGTGCCAGTTTCCTCAATGATAAACCTAATAGCATTTAGCACAAAGCACAGAGACACGAATCTGTTTGGAGAACACTCAGAGCAGTCCTGGGCACGTTAGGAAACAGCACACATATTACTGAGTAAAGCCACTTAAGACATGCACATTCCATGAAGTGTTTAATCGTGTCTCTTCCATAACACGGGCGCATCTAGCTTCAAGTAGACTTCTTGATGGAGAGGCTAGGGGACAAGCCTGTGCAGGTGAAATATTAGTAAGTGAAAGGAACCAAATGTCCTCTGAAGGCATGCTACTTCATGCCTCCACTCACGCTGGAGTGGCCAGACTTTTCCGCGGCTTCCCCTTTGCTCGGTCATGTTCACTCTTATTCAGCAAATACTCAGCTAAGAACCTATGACATAGCACTGTCTCAGGCAGTGACAGTCAGTGTGGTCACTCATAACGTGGGGAGCCCTGCTCTCTTCACTAAACTTCCCTAGCAGATGTCCAGGCCTAGTTCAGGTCTGCCATCCCCAGGCATCCCATTTCTTGTTCCTTCAGACACTAGGAGTGTGTCAATCCAATGTTCACAATTTAGCATTTGATCTTGTTAGTTTACATTATCCCCTCTTATGAGTACTGATCAGCTAATCTTGCTGAGTAATAACAATTTATGATGAAAGGGACAGTGTATATGTGTGGGGGTGTGTGGGGTATTTTGCCTGCCTGTATATACACATATACATATACACAACATGTATGCCTGGTACCTAGAGGTCAGAAGAGGGCATTGAATTCCCTGGAAGTGGTTGCAAAGCACCATGTAGGTGCTGGGAATTGAACCTGGGTCCTCTGGAAGAGCAAGGATATGGAACTGCTGAGCTACTTTCCAGCCCCAGGACAGTATCTTATAATCTGGATGTCACCCCTAAGGGGGGCACACTGCAAGCACTTGTGCCCTGCTGCACTTGGACATCCCATTCCCCTTGTCCCAACTTTATTACTTCTCAAGTAGCTGTCAGCAAGCACTGTCAGAGCTTCACTAAAAGGAAAGGAGCAGGCAAGCTCTGAAGAGACACAGGAGAAACCTGAACATGCTAGGGATGAAGGATGCTGACCTAAAGGCTGTCAGCTGTGATTCCCACCACTACAACATGCTAGGGATGAAGGATGCTGACCTAAAGGCTGTCAGCTGTGATTCCCACCACTACAACATGCTAGGGATGAGGGATGCTGACCTAAAGGCTGTCAGCTGTGATTCCCACCACTACAACATGCTAGGGATGAAGGGTGCTGACCTAAAGGCTGTCAGCTGTGATTCCCACCACTACAACATGCTAGGGATGAGGGATGCTGATCTAAAGGCTGTCAGCTGTGATTTCCACCACTACAACATGCTAGGGATGAAGGGTGCTGACCTAAAGGCTGTCAGCTGTGATTCCCACCACTACAACATGCTAGGGATGAAGGGTGCTGATCTAAAGGCTGTCAGCTGTGATTCCCACCACTACAACATGCTAGGGATGAGGGATGCTGATCTAAAGGCTGTCAGCTGTGATTCCCACCACTACAACATGCTAGGGATGAAGGGTGCTGACCTAAAGGCTGTCAGCTGTGATTCCCACCACTACAACATGCTAGGGATGAAGGGTGCTGACCTAAAGGCTGTCAGCTGTGATTCCCACCACTACAACATGCTAGGGATGAAGGGTGCTGATCTAAAGGCTGTCAGCTGTGATTCCCACCACTACAACAATCTGAAGACCAGCAGGTGTCCTGCTGCAAAGCAGGGTGGTGTATGAGGAGGTGAAGCCCAGGGCATCGCTCAGATGCTATGACAGACATGTGCCATGACATTAACGCAAGACAACCAGGGATGAGCCCCATGTCAGCTACAGCTGGGGATCACGCTGGGTCCATCAGTTATACAAAGGCACTATTTAGTGAAGGGTGCCAACCAGAGAACACTGTGCAGATGGTCCAACAGAGGACTTTACAACTCTTGCAACTTCAATAATTTTTATACAAACCTAAAACTGTTCTGGGAAAAAAAATGAAGGATTTTAAGAAATAAAAGTTTGAAGGGCAAATTTTGATTAATCATATCTGAGAAAATTTCCTCTCTAGTTTTCCTTGATAGAAAACACAATGTTTCCATCACCTATAACACGAGTATGCTGTCCTCAATAGAAGACTAGGCATGATGGAAAACACAAGACAGTTGGTTGATTACTAACATTTGTTAGTATTTTAGATTTACATCACTTTGAGTAGTTACCAATTACTCATTTTTCAAAAGTTGCTGTGATTTTTTTCCCTCATTCTAAAAAGAAGTTCAAGCCTGAAAAACAAGACATAAAACAAAATAAAAAGAAACATAATTTTGATACATATATGTTTGTAGATTATATGTGTACAAGACTGGAGCACCAAGAAGATAACAATGGTTATCATCAGCTGGCAATGTGAAAATCTTACATATCTTCTTTTGTCCATATGGAATCATAAAATTTATTTAAACCCTTACATTTTAAATACATTTTGCTCACATAAAATTATACAGTGAAACACAAATGTGCAAATATAAACTTATACAACTAAACAATAATTATTTTATATTTGAATATAATTAAGTGAAAATAAATATTAATAAAATGTGCCTAAGGAATGTTAATGGTGTATTTTTTAAAAATATGTGCATGTGTTGCTTTGCCTGCATGTATGTGTATGCACCACATGCACGCGTGGGGCCCAGAGAACCAGCAGGGGGCATCAGATTCTCCGGAACTGGAGTCAGGGGTGGCTCTGAGCAACCATGAGGTGCAATGAGGCAAACCTAGGCCTCTGCAGGAGCAACCTGTGCTCTTAATTGCTGAGCCCCCTCTCCATCCCACGGGCACGCTTTCCCACTCATGCTTTCTCTGGTTAGTAGGAGGCTAATTTCATCTAAATGTGTTCATTTATTTTGTTTATGAAATGTTAGCATACATTACTTTCTTTGTGGTTTTGTGTATGGCCTTTGACATGATGTTTGGAGAAAGAAGAGATATTGTACATATTTGCTAAACTGTAAGAACTGGCAATTATTATTGCTCACTCAGTATGCACATTTCCTAAAATTAATATGTATTTTTCTTCTCATTAGGAGTAAAACATGTGACAGGATGAACAGAGATCATGCATTTGAGAGAGAAGAAGGGATGGCGTGGGGCTGTGTGGGAGGGACTAGAGGAAAGGGAAGGGGGAGAGGGTACATTTCACACACAGACACACACACACACACATGCAAACACATATACACACATACAGACACACACACACAAACATACACAGACACAGACACACAAACACACACATACACACAGATGCAAACACATATACACACATAGACACACACACACAAACATACACACAGACACACAGATGTAAACACATACACACATACAGACACACACCCACAAACATACACACAGACACACACAAACACACAGACACACACACACACACACACACACACACACACACACACACACTCCAGAAGAAAGGGCGTGGAAGTTGTTAATGGCATCCCCCAGAAGCTCGTGTACCTAACAACACCCACATCTAGATCATAGCTCCACATTTCTTCTTATGTGGCCATGAACAAGGCTGACCAAAGTGGGACAAGAGTCACTGCACAGCTCATAGAGTCTGAAAGCCTTACATGAACTAGTTCATATAAAATACAACTGGGCAGACACACTAAGTAAGCAATAAATGTTATCAAATTATTAGTATCATCACTAGCAATGTGCACAGGAACTTAGACCCTCCCATGCTTCCCAGATGCAAGGGTTGGGAGGCAGGTGTCAGGAGGCAGGTGTTGGGAGCCAGCTGCCGAGACAGTAGCAGAGACAGCAGCACAGCTCATGGCTAGACGCCGGGAAAGCTGGAGAGTGAGGGAAGGGCTCCTTAAGTCACTGGGAGGATCTACACACCAAGGACATAGCAGTGCCTCGTGACTACTGGACAGCATGAAATAAGAACTCGTTATTTCCAGGTCAGCTCTCTTCCTGTGTTGTGCATGACAGAGTTATCTTAAAAAAAAATTTAAAATATTTATTTATTAAAGAAATGAAGAATAGCTGTAATTCTAGATTTTTCCCTCCCTTAACCCCATCCCCTGGAAAAACACTAGAGACTAGTGAGTTTTCCCTGAATAAGCAGATGACTGGGGTGGGGTGTTTCTACCCTTCCCTAGCTATGGCCAATCGGGACCGTAGTTTCTCGCAGGGGCCTGGTGTGCTATTTACTAGGGATCCTGGCTCAGTGACTCCAACTCTCAAGCAATGCTATGTGTACTGCTGTTTCCCTGAGGGTCACTAACAGGAAAAATCAAGGCAGCAGAAGGACAGGGCCATTTACTAGTTAGCCAGTATTGTCTGGCGAGGCTTTCCTTGCTTAAAGAGTGGGGTACAAACTTCACAAGAGGCAAACAAGTTTACCACCAGATTAATAGGCAGATAACTAGAAGCTCCTCAAATTCTTAAAAGTTCTTGAAAAAAAAAAAAACCTCTGTAACATAGAATAATTTAAGCCTATCTTTATTATAGGAACTCAGAATGTAAACACTCAAGCAAAGAGAAAGCCAATCATCTTGGCCAAATAAAAGACTAAGAAGGAGCTGGTGGTGGCTTTAACACGACCTTAACCCCAGCACGGGGGAGGCAGAGGCAGGCGGGTCTCTGGGAGTTGAAGGGTAGTCTGGTCCAGGGCTACAGAATGAGACCCTGTCTTAAAAACAACATCCCTCTTAGAAGCCTTCAAACAAAAACTGGATGCTTTGAACCTTGGGGGAAAAAAAGCCAATACCCCTCCAAACAGCCTAACATACACATGCACTGCCCCCCCCCCCCCACACACACACGTGTCTATTAGGGGTAGGTGGGGCTAAAGCATAGAGGAAATGCATGCACATTGCCCAGATGGCCATGAAAACAGCCCTGACCTCTCAAGAGCACACAGCAAGCTATTTGAAAGCATGCCAATGGGCTGGCAAATTTATTTCCTCCATTGTCTGAAATAAATTAAAAATAATCTTGTTCTTACTTTGGTTTCTAAAGCTTACAGTGTCCTAAGTAGGTAACAGAAAACACGATGCAATGTATATTTCCCTTCCATCCCTCCTAGTCCTCGGTAGTCCAGGTATACTGTTACTTGTTCTAACCCAGTAATGCCTGCTGTGGTAGCCTCTGACTAGTGTATAAACAAATTAGCACGTAACAGGAAAACAAGTATTCCAAAGGCCAAGCTTCAGGAAGAAAACATTAGCTGGAACACTTTTATCACTGAGCTGAAATCAGCTGGGAAACTTAAATATTTATTCCAGGCAACTCTACCTTGTGGTCTAGCTAAAGCAAAGTTTAAATTTATCAGTGCAAACTAACAGCAACCAATGATACAACTGAAGACACTCCTAACTGGACCTGCTCATCGGCTGACAAACTGTAGAGAGACAGGGGAGGCAGGCCCTCTCCTCATTTCAGCACCATACAAACAAGCCATAAACAAGACCAGTTTGAGCTCAGCTGAAGTGAAAAATATTTTCTAAACATAGAGCTTATCATCTTAATATTTAAAGGTGCAAGTGGCTAAGATGTGCATTATCAGGAGAAACCTGGGGTGTCTGGATAAGCCTGTGTACCCTGTCACTCGGGCAGCCACTGATGAGCAGTGGTGTGACCAAGCACTCCGTGGGCTTCTGGGTTCTGGGGCTGGCAGCAGCTTTGTTCCTTAGGATGAAGCTGGCCCTGGATCCTTCCTCCATGTCTGCTTCCCACAGCTATAAATACTGTAGCAATGACAGTAGGTCCTTACATTTGAGGCCTTGGAGGCTCCACTGCCCTGCTCTAGTCTAGTGTCAGTCAGTCCTCACTCCTGTCAAGAAGTCACTCACGCAGTTAGTAGTTTGTCGTTAGGTGAGATGGCCATTACTGTGCAGTGAGGCTAGAACACCGCGAGACTTTCTGGAAACAGTCTACAGTAGGCACTTATAGCTGCCTCACCTCGGTCCTCACAGACATGTGAAGGCCACATGGAAGACACGCACCCAGACACAGATGACAATGAGGCAGAAAAGTGACATGTCTGGGTGTTAAGCCAGTTGCATAGGGCACCTTAGTAGTATCAGCAGGAAAATGGGAAAGAAAATACAAGAAAAGCTATCGGGAAGAAGAACGAAAATTAGGTGATTGCTGAATGGTGTCTGAGCCTTGAGGCTCTATGAGCTGGCTGGACAAGTTAGGAGGGAGTGCGGAAGGGAGAGGGGAGCCCTGGCTAGCACGCCAACCCACTCTCGCCCAGCTCTGACAGGCCCGGGACAGCACCGGGGCTAAGTTCCCCAGGAGGCCTTACCATGCTTGTCACTTAAAAAGTAAAACTACAAGACACACAACCTCCACCTGAATTACTGTAAACATTTTTTTGTTGTTGTTGTCCACAAGTGTGAAAGCCCTCAGAGCTTCAGATATCAAGTATATGAGTGTAGGCACAGCCTTTACCCAAGGTACCACTCACCCACTGGGCCCATGCCTTCCTTCAGCTGTGGAGCTGTGCACTGCGACTTCTGGCAGTGCTTGATGGAGATTTTCTGACTTTAGGTGAAACTCTGAAGGTGGTGGTGATGTCAAATTTCGTTTTATTACTTTGTGCTTCAGTCTCAAGTCAGTGTTTACAGCATAGCTGGTGTGGCAAAGCTTCCAACTTTCCCTGTATTCTAGTCAAGTAAGTATGTGGTTTTTGGGGAGGTAGTTATGGCTCCATGTGGAAGCTTGGCCCCTGGTGGGTGAATGCCATCAGCCAGAGGTGACTGGGACAGACAATCTCTGACTTCAGGGATGGAATCCACACCTGGTGGCAGCACTTAGCAGGTGGTGGGATCCGAGGCCTGGATGAAGAGGGCAGGTCCCTAGAGGGTGCCCCCCTGTGCAGCTGCCCCTAACCACACACTCTCCTCATCCCCAGGCTCCAGTCAGGCTCTGACTAAAGCTCTGGATCAGGAAGCCCAAACGAATCTTTTTTCCCTCATATTGTTTATAGCAGGTAACTTGTCACAGTGGTAGAAAAGTTGCTAACACATATTTCAGAGGCCAAGGTAACAAAGGCTATATATGTATATGTATATATATATGTATATATATACATATACATATGTGTGTGTGTGTGTGTGTGTGTGTGTAAACAAACATGGCAAAGGTATGCTGCTTTGGGGGAAAGTAAAGCTTTTCCAAACCCTTCTACAGGGTCAAAGAAGTGCATGAGTGGGTGCAGATGGGCGATCCCTAAAGGGCTGGGCACCACTGGGACAAAGAACTGTGTGAGTGAGTACAGCTGGGCGAGCCCTGGGAGGGCCTCTTGTGACGTCCCCCAAACCAAGAGGCCCACAGCTGCCACAAAAGGGAACCAAACCCCGTCAGTTTTCCAAAGTTCTGCTTTTCTTTTTTTCTCTTTCTTTTTTTTTTATTTAATTAATTTATTCAGATTACATCTCAATTGTTTTCCCCTCACTTGTTCCTCCCTCCTTCCCACTTTCACCCTATTCCCCTCCCCTAGGTCTGTGACCGAGGGGGACCTCCTCCCTCACTTTATGGTCATAGGTTATCAAGTCTCATCTTGGTAGCCTGCTTATCCTTTCTCTGAGTGCCATCAGGCCTCCCCACCATGGGGGAGTGGTCAAATATGGGGCACCAGAGTTCATGTCAGAGTCTGTCCCTGCTCTCCACTCAACTGTGGAGAATGTCCTGTCCATTGGCCAGATCACAGTAGGGGCCAAAGTTCTGCTTTTAAAAACAATGAAAGAAGTCCTGATTGATTTGTGAGCTTATAGATCATAAAAATTATTTTTGATAATGCACTATAATTTTTGGCCTGTATCTGAGGAGGTACAAAGAACTGAATGACAATCCTAGATGCTACAAACCCCACAAACTCCTACTCCCATCTGCCTGTTAGTGTGCATGTGTTTCTCAAGCATGGTGTCTGTTAAAATAACATACTGTTCCAAAGTTTCACTCTCATTTTTGCAGTTGGAAAGGGTCACATAGATGTGCAAGTCTAACTGTAACAAGGCCATCCCACTCACACACAAACAGAAGTTATTACATTTTATGTACAGATTATAGAAATGTTGCACCTATATAGTTACCACTGATATACTATTTATAATAATAAATAGCACTAAGAAACTTTTAGCCTTAATGTTTTATGGCCATGTTAACATTCATTTTAGATACATTTTGTGGTAGTGAAATACAAAGTAATCGATAAAGGATTTTCAGAGATAAGAATTAGTTCAATGCAATTTAATTAATTTCTGTAGGAAATAAAGAATAGAAATACAGGGCTGGAGAAATGGCTCAGAGGTTAGGAACATTGCCTGTTCTTCCAAAGGTCCTGAGTTCAATTCCCAGCAACCACATGGTGGCTCACAGCTATCTAGAATGAGACTGTGCCCTCTCCTGGGGTGCAGGTGTACATGCCGGCAAAACACTATATACTTAATAAATAAATAAATATATTTTAGAAGAAAGAATAGAAATGCAAAGTATAAGGGGAAACAGAGCTTTATGCTTTTGAGATGTTAGCAAACACTTTGATTGTGCACTTTGTCAACAAATGATGACAAACAAGCAGCTCTCGGTGGCAGCGGATTCCACAGAGCCCGCAGAGTGCTTCAGAATTGTCGTGTTAAAAGTCAGCCTTCATCATAAACCAGATGTCTGTCACCACTAACAGTCGCTAAGCACTAAGCTGGTAGTGCTGCAAGTGCAGGGATGCACACAGGCCTGCAGTGAGGGCACAGCTCCTTTCCCAGGCCCAGGGGCTGGTCTGTGCAGACTGCGGGCAAGACTCCCAAAGCTGGACCTGCAGATGGGCCTGCTGACAAAGCCTCAGAAGCCAGGGACAGGAGAAGCAGGTGACGGCTTCAGGAGACCTTTGGACATGACAATAGAGCAAAGGCTTCTCAGGGCCAGTACCACAGGAGAGCTGAGAAGTTGTTGGGCACTGCTTTAACCACAAAGAGATCTATATCGAATTCTAGTTATATAAAGTGTTTACTTCATGCAATGTAGTCTGATACCCGTTAACAAAAGCCTGTCCAAAACAAAATGGGAAAGGAAAGGAAGGATTGCAAAGGTGTAAGAAATGTGAGCTCCTATACTTTTTAGAAACAAAGCAAAATATGTTGTGCTGGGGGAAGCGGGGGGGGGGGGGGGGGGGGGGAGAGAGAGCGAGCCCTGCTATAGAGGTGTTAGACTACCTGTGTGGTTACACGGTGGTAAATGCCTGAGCTGCGAACACAGGGCCATTCCTTAATGGTCACCAAATTAGACCCCTGCCACCCCCAGCAGTGATGTACCTCCAGTTAGTCTCATTGGTTGGTCTGGAATTCATTATGTTGACCACTCCAATTCCCAGAGACCCGTTTACCCCGCCGTGAGTTTTGAAACCCACACTTGCCATTGCACTACACATCACTGTTTGAGTGTGCCATTAACTAGGGGGATTCAGATCAGTGTTAAACTGTGAGGCTGATCCCTGGTGGCGCTCACACACTATCAGTGTGACCTCGAGTACAGGGACAGGGCAAATGGCTCAGATAGGACTTAGTACATTTTCTCGGCTATCTTTAAAACTTGTAAGGCAGACATGGTGGCGAATGTTCCTAATCCCAGTACTTGGGAGACAGAGGCAGGAGGATTCAGAGTTCAAACCTAGCCTAGGCTGCATACAAGGTCGCATCTTGAGAAAGAAACCAAACAATCAAACATTGTATTACCAAACCCGGAGACCACACAACGCTCAGGGGAGAACTGTGACAACACAAGGCAAGTTTACGACTTTTCAAAGTCTGACTGGCACTGACTGTGAGAGAGTCATGGGCATAAAGAAACTCCTTTAGAATATCCAACGTTTTCTAAGCCTCAACTTGCTTCCTTTGGAGCAGGGTGACACAGGCATATATTAAGTAAGTTATACCGAATGCAGTTTGGGCTATGGTAATACCGCTCGCACCGCCCTGCCGCCTTCGCCGCTGCCCAGCTGCCCACCTTCTGGCTCTGCCTGCTGCCCGGGACAGGCAGTCTGCCCACAGTCAGCAGCAGAAGAGCAGTCCAGACGCCCTTAAACCCACAGTGACAAATCCAGGGTCACCTCCATGGGTGCTTTCCTTGCCGCTCTCTGTCCATGCTTCAATCACCCAGCTCTACACTCTACAGACCTCTACCAACCCACACAGCTGTTTGTGTTTGCTTTATTTATGACTCATCAAAGTGCTTCTTTGTACATGTAGCTGTGTACCTAAAAATAAGAGCAGAGCCAAGTCCTCGAGAGAACAATGACAGGCTTGACCCAACATGACGTCATCTCCTCACTTAGAAAGATCCGTTCTAATGGAGACAGGAACTTGCTAAAGACAAACAGGCATACTGTTGGTCCCCTCCGCAAACATCTACTACACATGATACCACCATGACACCTGACATCTGCTGATTCAGGAGACAGGCTCAGACAAGGGACATATGAACAGCTGCATTTTCTATAATGTTCAAAAAGACAAACCACACGTGATGTGCTCATACAAACTCCTTTCCCACCCAGGCTTAAGGCAGATATATATTGATTCTATAGGAACAGAGGACAGTGTTTTTCTTTGTTTTCTTTTTCCTTTTCTTTCTTTATAAAGATCTCTGTCTTTAGATTTATTATGTATACAATGCTCTGCCTGCATTCCCGCCAGAAGGGGGCACCAGATCTCATTCTAGATGGTTATGAGCCATCATGTGGTTGCTGGGAATTGAACTCAGGACCCCTGGAAAAACAGCCAGTGCTCTTGACCTCTAAGCCATCCCTCCAGCCCGAGAGAACAGTGTTTTCCAAACCACAAGTTTTGGTTTATCAGCAAGTTACGAATCAATTTAATGAGTTGAAATCAGCATTGCTTTAATATAAAAAGGTCACTGTGGCAATGATAATAATTCTCATGTGAAACTGGTTTCATTATATGAGTGTATGTGTATGGTGCATGTGTGTGTGCGCGCACACACACACACACACCAACAACAGCACTTTAGATGACAAAGGTAGTGTCCACTGAAGGTCTGAAATACTCCACAGGACACAAATTTTTGTTTTGAATTTCTGTTACAAAGAGACTGTTAAAGTGACTTGTGTCAACCTGTAGCTTAGTGCTGTGTCATCATCATCTTATTGAGTACATATTTACCCTATTAGCCTGTCTAGAATCCTAATCTGACTGAAGGAGGCTGAGCTCTACTTTCTGACTCTCAGCTGGTGTTCCTACTCACATTAAGACTACTGTGTACTGAGCGCTATGCTCGTCTAGCAGATATCTAGGCATTTCATGTAAATTACTTATCTTTGCACACAGCTCTAAAGTGTGAGCTAGTACCCCAACTTGACCCAGGAGGCCACACTGCTCAGGGAGGAGAACCACCTTGCTCAAGTCTCACTGTAAGGAGGGGCAGGGCTGACATGGCAGCTTCACAAAGCACAGCTGATCTGCTCTCTGTGCAGGATTCAGAAGGCACTGGTTTCAGCTGGCTGCTTCTGGGATGAGCACTTGGAAGTGGCACTTAGGAAGTCTCTGCTGACAGTACCCAACCTCAGAGCAAAGGATCACTAGGAGAGTACAGGGTGCATGGTGTGACTGGAAAGCCACCCGCGTCAGGAGGGCATGATCAACGACAGATCTGAGCGTTCCAGCTGGTGCACTACATGGCAGCTCCACAGGGCAGTGTGAGGCCCGCGCTATCAATGGCCATCATTCTTGGTCACCTAGGCTCATCCTAGGGGATCATGGTAAGAAGAGACGTCTAGCCTACCATGAGGCGGCAGGGCTGACCCGTACCTTCAAGAGAACCCAGGAGGCAGTGCAAGAGGGAATTCTGCCATTGTCGCCCTCTCCCAGATTAGAGCCCCCGCCCTGACAATGTAGCACGGAAACGATCTGTAGCCCTACTATGCCACCCTCAGAGCCAGGGCACAAAAGCTGCCCCACCCAGAAAAGAAGCCCAAGCCAAGCAGGAGTCTCCGTAGTGGGATCTGTTCCTGGTGAGGGAAAGACAAGCCTGGTGGCCACAGGAGAAAAGCATGTCATTACTTCCCTATACGAACGTCACAGGAACGCCACTTTAAATGGCAGAGAGTGATCCTGACTCTTCCCGGAAAACCTAATGTAAGGCTTAATTTTTCACGCTCATGGGTATTTTGACAACAGCTAGGCCACACTTCTTTGTTATTTCTTTCAAGACTCCCTTCCCAAGAATATGTAATCAAGCCAGTGGCCTCTGGAAACAGAAACAGAAGTTGACTCACCATCCCAATGCATTTTCTGAGGATGCTCCAGATGCTAAAGTCATTTCTGGAGAACATGGGCGAAGGCAGGCTTGTTCTGGAAAAAGGGGGGAAAAAAGTTCATTTTTAATGCCAGTGGCATTAGGAAGAAAAACATGTTATCACTGACCTAAATGCAGACACAAATACGTGCAGAGACACTGTAAAAATGCGCACTGTCATAGACAGGCAAAGCAGGGCCCGTCCTTGTTCACTGGTGTTCTGACCCCCTGATAACGTCAAAGCAACTAAACAGGCCCTTTGTCTTCAGCACCGTGGTCCTCAGGATAAGGCCAGATCACACAGCCCCATATGTTTTTCTGTGTGCTGGCAGATCTACTTCTGTTACCTGACTCAAAACCCAACAGCCATATTGTGATCTAGCAAGTCACAGCAGTATAGCAAACTGGTGGACACAAAATGCCATCCTAGAACCTAAAGCTTTTTAGAAAATTAAATGAGAAAATACAAATTATCAAAATGGAAGTAAAGCTGAGACCCTGTATTATGCATTCAATCTTGCCTGGGCACTGTCTCTGCAGTGCTGGGATTACAGTATATACCACCACACTGGCTTTCAGAGGCTTTTTTTTTTTTAAAAAAGAAAAGAAGATAAAGAACCTCAAGCCTGGTAATTATTAACCATTTAGAAACTGACAAAGGCTTGCCTCTAGTAGTTCCACTTGGGATTGCCTCTACTTACCCTTTTGTGGTATTTTACTAAAACATTAATTACTCATGTATGAGGAAGCCAAATTACCAGCAATATGTATTCCAAACAAAACTACAGAGTGTGTGGAAGGAATTCTGAGAGGGACCACTTACACAGACTGCTGGCTTCTTGTGTGGAACATGCAGAGCCAGGTACAAGTCTTATTCAGCCCACACTGTGCTAAGACCTGGTCAGAAACTACGAGAAAATACTGGCTCCAGGAATATATGCTGTGCAGAAGTCCTGGTTTAACAATGACCTCAGAGCTGTTGACCATGAGCTAAGGCTGCCAAGGCTGCCAGGAAAACAGGTGCAACGGCAGGATGTGCAGGGAGGCACACAGCCAAAACAGCCCCAAGAGCCACACAAACGACGACCCAGATCTGGTGCCGTTTTCAACTGTCTCCTTAACACTGCTTTGCAGGAAGACTCACCAGAGCACAGGAAAAATGTCTAGAAAACATTCTAACTGGTAGCAACGGGCATGTGAATTCTAGAAGAACACAAGAAGTCGGTCAGGGGGCAGGAGGCACAGCACTGGAGTACAATACTGGGGATGACAAGAATAAACGCCCTGCAACACCCCCTACTGTTCCACCCTCCCTGAACCTCTTTTTCACCCTTCTCCACAGCACTGATCATGTGACACCTGCATAATCTCTGTTTATCCATGACTGTGACCCAATCAGAATAGACGTTCCCAGGAGGTCACGTTTTATCAACCTGCTACAAGTTCTAGCACAGTGGAGACGTGTTTGCTGAATAAACTCTGGATGGTGTAAGTCTGTTAGCAGACATTTTCTCTTCTAGAAAGCATTTGGTTTTCTGTGTATCCAAAGCAACAGGAATCACACACTATAGGTGCAAAGGGATGTTAGAGTAATAGGCCAAAGTGGGGGAGGGGGAGATTGTGTCCATCTGAGGAAAGGGTTTCTGGCAGAAGCCGTAGCGGGCACAGCATGGAAAGCTGATTTGCTTCAAGCAAGGCCAGAAGCGCTGTGGTGCTGGACAGCCTACAGAGAGTAAGAGGGACCCACAGAGTCATCTGCCCAAGGTCAAAGACGTCAAGGGTGAGCAGCCTTCCCGGCCAGACGCACGCAAAAAAAACATCACACATAATTTCAAATGTAGCAAGCTCCACATTAATCAAGTGAAAAGAAGAGAAATGGGCTAATTTTGGTCATTACTGTGGGGTGAGTATAGGATGCTCCCATCGCCTGGTATGCTGAGCACCTGGCTCATAGCCAGCAGCATGTCTTACTCTGGAACTGTAGGAGGAAGAGCTTGGATGGAGGATGGGCATGCCTCTGAAGGCTGGATGGAGTGATCGGCCCTGTCCTGAGTCTCCTACCACAAGCAGAGGCTTGAAACCAAGGGCGCCAAGGACCAAAGACTAGGCCCCGTGGAACCCAAAACCAAAGGAACCTTCCTTCAAACCTTAGTTACATATTTTAAACATTTATTCATTGGGAATGCTATCCATATAGACAGCATATATTGATCATATATACCTTCCAACTCCTTGGGAATACTCCCACGATGTTCTCCCTTCCGACTTCATGTCCCTCTCCAAACAATCCCAAGCTAAAAACAGTGCTGCTCAAAAGTGTATGGGTGTAAGCTACCTATAGGAAGAAGGCCAATCAGATAGGGGACATATCCCCAAAGAAAACTGATTCTCCCTACCTCAGCAGCTCTTCAGGTATGGCTGAGGGTATAGTGAGCCTCCCTCCACTGGCACATGAATGTTGAGGGGCTTGACCTTGTGAGGTCTTGCCAGGAATCTAGCCACTGCAGTGAGGAAGGGAACACTGTATGAAAATGCCGCAGCTAAAATATTAGCCCTTTGACCTGCATCAGTGCAAACAATCCTCACCCTGTCTTTAGAAGCAGCACATTTCATGCTCCCAGAACATCAACTTAGCTGTGAGCTCAAAGTGAATTTTAGCTGTAATAAAACCAGGGTGTCCCGTGGAGAATGCCGGCTGCTGCCTTAAAAGCCTGTACTAGTGAAACGTAAGGGGCCACAAGCCCCGTGTCTCAGCCACAGAGCCACATTTCAACAGCACGAAAGCCACATGGGCATAGCAGCCGCTGTACTGGATGGACTGGATCCCAGTGACTACTGCCGAAGACTGTGTAGGAAGGGAAGCAAACTGCTCAGGACTGCAAAGTCAATGAGGAAGAAAAGCCAGCTCATGACCTGCTCGAGAAAACGCTAAATCTTCAGGGTGAATGCAGCACAGGGAAGGAGGAGATTTAAATATAGGTAGATGAAGTTAAGTCATTGGTATCAAATGCTTCAGTACATTTAAAATATATATATATATATATATATATATATATATATATATATATAGAGAGAGAGAGAGAGAGAGAGAGAGAGAGAGAGAGAGGGAGGGAGATCTCCCTAAGTTAGTAGGTGGCAGTGTTAGCTCGAGGCAGGAGTCAGAACGGCTCGACAGTGAGCACAGACTGGCTATTCTCTTCCCCTGCCGTCCATCTGAGGGTCATTATCCTGTCGTCTAAGAAGAAACACAGTACCAGGGGCTGACAGTGTTCTGCCTGGCTCCATTTGTGATCACACAGAGGACATTATGACAGTCTACACAACAACACAGTATCTCACTTTTGAATGAGAAATCTCCTCAGTTTGTTTAATCTTTGGGATGCACTGTCTCTACTTGTCCTACCGCAATCCCCCTGTTCCACACTATGGCAGACAGAGTCCAAGTTGAACTAAATGAATTTATTAAGTCCAAATAAAGAATGTTGCCCCCCTCCCCAATCTCTCTGTGGGAAAAACTCTGACAGGGCCTGTAAACCATCTCCTACCTCCTACCTCCAGGCTCTGACCCATATTCAGACCACTGAAACCCTAAGAGAAATTCCACAACTCAGGTCTCAAAAATTCACACTACCCAAAGGTTCATCCATCTGCAGACACCCCCACTGCCCTCCTGTCTGTGTTACAGGGATCCCCAAATCAAGTGCAAAGCACCACTTGTTCATGAGACTCTTGGCCAAGACAATAATGATGTTGTTAAAACAAGACAGGAAAAAACAAAGCTTCAAGTAGCACAGAGGCACTGTGAGCGTCACCTGCTCAAATGCATTCCCGAGATCCCGGGGGCCACTATAAGCCACCTATGTCACGAGTACAGCCACACAATACTGAAACGTCAGCCACTGCGGGGGAGCCTTTCTCAACGGGGTGTATGAATGCTCATCTGGCATGTGGGGTGTATGAATGCTCATCTGGCGTGGAACCAGCCATACAGCACTCCTGCTACTGGCTCACTCACAGCTTTAGCAAACCCCCCAATTCAAGAGCACGTACAATTAATTCATCTTGTTAGGTAGTTAGATAAACACTAAGAAAAATAATACCCAGCACAATTAGAGCCTCTTAGGAATCAAGGTTCAGCATCTGTTTTAGAGACCAGCTTTAATGGCTTTTCAAAGTACAAACTCAGTTCCACAGCAGTCACTGGTGGCATCCTCCCACTAAACCACCCTTTCCATTAGTTGGATATGGCACATACTTGGTGCACTATCTACCTGAGAGGTGATCCTATTTTATAGTATGATTTGTAAAGTAAACTACCCCCAAACTACATATATTGCCATGTAAAACAAACAGCTGCACCTCAGCACTGTCAGAAGACAAGATAAAATCATGATGGCCCTGGGGTGAGCAAGTAGAGTAGATCATTTCACTCATAGAATTTGGCAATCTCATTCTTGATTTTCAGGAATTAGAATTCTATATCAAACCCAAAACATACATAATAAAACAACCTTTAAGAATACACCCAGGGGCTGCCCTGTCCACCAATGTCCACACCACGTGTGCCCAGAATGCACTTGCAGAGCTGTGCCTAGGTAGGAAGCCAAGCCAGAGTCTTCCACAGAGATGAAGCCAAAGCCAGACAGTGGTCCAGGATATTACAGAGAAGTCAGGGAAAGAACACCCATCACGAAGAAATCCCAGGAAATAAACACTAAGGACAATTAAGTAAAGGGTCAACCCTAGTGGTGTCTGTTGATGTGGCTGATGTTCTACTATCAGGGAAGAACTGGGGTAGTTTTGTATCCTCAACAGCAGCCTAGCAGAGGAAAATGACACTTCAAATATCTACAACTAGGCCCTCCAGAATGCTGCAAACACTCTTAATTACAAAGAAAGAAAAGTAACAGAAACAAACGAAAATCAATGCCTTAGTTCCTGATGTGCAAGTCCTAATACAAAGAACCAAATGACAGGAAAATACCAAGACAAACTTGCCTTCTTCCCAAACTCCCAATCTTAAAATACTGGCACCAGATGACAAAGATCTAGATGAAATCTAAGACTAAGAATTCAAAATAGAAAGTACGGTTAAAGAAATGAATTAGAATGCAAAGACAAATTAAATATGGAAATCAATACAGAATATGAAAATGGACTCAGAATACTTAAGAAAACCAAAATGAAATGGTGAAGATGATAGATTCAATAAATCAAACTCAATAAAGAGCCACGCCAATAAAATGGAACAGGATGGAAGATAAAGTGGAAGAACTGGAGGTTGATACTGGGAATTAAAGGTTTATTTGGGGAATCAAAGCAAGGGCGTAGGGAAAAGGTAGGTTACTTGCCAGATTAAGCAAAACTAAGAATTTATGAAGAAGCTTTACAGAAATCACTAGTTTGTAAGCTAATTAAAAACATAATTTAAACAAAAGGAGTTTGATCATCTGTACCCTCACACGGCATGAAAATCTCAGTCTGGGCATGGGTTACCTTCTTTTGAGACACTGAATAGAGAGGTCCCAGACATCATCCTAAAGCAATGTCCATCACTGTTGGTTGTTCAGTATAACTAGTTGGTAAGATCCTATTGCTGAAGACAACACACATTTTGGTTGCAGGACACATGAGCTGACAGGAAATCTCTTCTTGATGACTAATTTTCATTGTGATAGAAGGTACTATGCAAGCCACTGGTGTGAGAAGATGGGCATCAATGGTCTTGTCCAGCACTGGACCCTGCATGCTATCACACTGACCTGCCAAACAAGATGCACTAACGGCCTGACTGTCCTATGGGTAGTCAGCCCCCTTCTGATGAATCTGAGGCAAGCACCACAGGAAGGAGTTCACATCTGGTACCATAAATCTAGTCAAAAGCCCATGTTTGAAGAAGTCATAGGTCCTAGCATGGAACCTATTGTCATTTTTTGTTAAATGTCCCCACTGTCAAACTGCATTCTAAATATTTATCTTTAAACCCATGTGTGCTACTCTCAACTTTGGTCAGGAGATCATTTGTTTTACAGTGGGAAGCGTTTAATACAGTGATTTATAAAAGTTTAAAGTGCTAAGAAAAAAGTTTACAGTGCTGAGATTAAGTACTGTGAATGTTTAGCCATAGATGGTGCATTTATATTACCCTCGCTGACCCCAAATCCAGTGACTATCACAACAGAGGGGGCAGAGAGAACACTGAAGAGGAGTGTGTGAAAGGCTGTCTCTACGTGTGACATATGTAGCACTCATATGGCCCACAGGAACTCAGAGCTATAGCTGCCCACAAAATCATGACAGCCAAAACTCCAGCATGGGTTGGGGAAGGATTCACACGCACTCATCCCAGATAAGAAACTATGGGCAACTGACAGCGGGGAAAGGGAGAGGTGCTTAGCCTGGGGGTCGTGGCCTCTAGCAGGTTGGCCACGCCCTAGCAGTTGGCCCTAACCAGGCAGACATGAGCAACACTAACTGGACTTAGTGGTGAAGTATATTTAAAAAACAAAACAAAACTATGAAAGAGGACTTAAGTTGAGAGCTGTGGTAGTTTGAATGAGAACAGCTACCATAGGTTCATGTTTAAATAGTTGGTGCCCAGTTAGTAGAGTTGAAACTGGAAAGAATTAGGATGAGTAGTTTTGTTAGCTGAAGCATGTCGCTGGGGCCAGGCTTTGAGAAGACTCCTTCTATTCTCAGTGTGTGTGTGCCCCTCTCTGTCTACTTGCAGATCAAGATGTGAGCTCTTAGCTCTTCCTGCTGCTGTGTCTGTTTTTGCCATTATGGACTCCAACTCTCTGAAACTGTAAGCCTAAATGAACACTTTCTTGTATAACTTGCCTTAGCAATGGTGTCTTAACAGAGCAAAAGAAAAGTAACTAAGATAAGGACAGAGTAGGAATCAGAAGAGCGGCATAGGGGTGGACGGCATCAGATTCATCACATATGTGTATAAATTTTCAAAGAATAAAAATGCTGTTTAAAAAAAGAAGGCACAGTAGCAAAATAGCATGGTACTGTGATAAAAATAAAAAGGAACATCAACAGAACAGAGGTCTAGATCTACATCACAGTCCTCCTCACTTTTGACAGAAACACCAGAACATTACTTCTAGAAAATGGTACCAGAAAAGCCGGGAAATTTACATGCAGAAGAATGAAACTAGATCTCACTTCTTACTCTATTGACCCAACAGTTAACTTTACAAGCTAGAATCACTTGGAAAGTACATTTTAATTGGGGAGCTGTGTGGATCAGGCTGGACTGTGGGCATGTGTAGAGGGTGGTTGTCTTCACTGTTAGCTGACGCATGATGACCCAGCCTGCAATTTCATGGGCTGGACCCCCGGACTACACATGCTCTTAACTACTGATCCATGCCACATGCTCTTAACTGCTGATCCACGTCTCCAGCCCCCGTTGGCAGTTTTTTGTTTGTTAGTTTGCCCTCCTTCTTTTGTTCTTTTTTTCTATTGGAAAAAAAAGTTTTCATTCAATATATTCTGATCACACACCTCCCCTCAGGCTTCCCAGATCCTCCCCACGCAACTCCATGATCTTTCTTTCTTTAAAAAATAAACAAAAGCCGAGTGCCATGGCCCACACCTCTAATCCCAGCACTCGGGAGGCAGAGGCAGGCGCATGCGTGTGTGTTCAAGGCCAGCCTGGCCTACAAAGTCTAGGACAGTCAAGGCTACACAGAGAAACACTGTCTCAAAAACCCAATAAAATAAACAAAAAAAATACAGAAACAAAAAACCCCAAGACACTCCCACACACACACACAGACGGTGGGGGGTGGGGGGGAGGGAGAGTGGCACAAAAACAAAAATCAGAAACTAAAATATTTAAGCAAAAGACTAATAAACAAATGAATGCCCACAAAGCAGTATGAAACAAAAAGCCTACAAAAATACCTGAGTTCATTTTGTGTTGATCTATCTACTCCTGGCCACCGGGTCTACCCAGCAAGACTCTACTAGAGAAAAGCAAATTTTCTTTCTAAGTGGATATCAACTGCTGGCAGCTTCTTGGTTATGGGTAGGAGCCCATGTTCACTTCCCCTCTCAGTGACGGCACCCCCATTTCGCCTGAAGATGTGCAGGAAGTGTAAATGCTGCCACAGGCTCTGTAAGTTCGTAGGCACATCAGTGCTTTGATGTCTAGAGGACAGTTTCCTTGGGGTCAACCATCGTGTCTAGCTCTGACGATCTTTCTGCCTTGTCTTCTGCATAGGTCCCTGAGTCCAGAAGAGAAGGTTTGGCAAAACATTGGAGTTTTATTTATTAATATTTTTACTTGTATGTGTGTGTTTATCTACTTACAAGAATTTTTGGGGCTGGAGAGATGGCTCAGAGGTTAAGAGCACCACCTGTTCTTCCAGAGGTCCTGAGTTCAATTCCCAGCAACCACATGGTGGCTCATAACCATCTATAATGAGATCTGGTGCCCTCTTCTGGCCTCCAAGTATAAAGCAGTCATATACATTAAATAAATAAATACATATTTAAAAAAAAGAATTGTTGTTTTTCTTTTTTTAATTTTAATTTTTTAGTTTTTAGTTTTTTCAAGACAAGTTTTCTCTGTGTAGCCCTGGCTGTCCTGCATAGCTTTATAGACCAGGCTGGCCCTTGAACTCACAGAGATTCATTTGCCTCTGCCTCCCATGGGCTAGGATCAAAGGTGTGTGCCACCATGCCCGGTTCCTTATAAAAATTTTTAAATAAATGAAAGATATTAATCTTTTATTACATTTTCAGGTTTAAATTAGTTTACAAGAGTTTATACACAAATAGATTATTTTTTAGCTTTTGTATTTTATATCTTAGTAAAGGTTTTTTTTCCACTCTAGAGCTTTTAAAATTATGTCCTAATTTCAGTTACCAAACTGCATAATGTTTCCCAGCCATAAAGCAGTGAGGTCTTGCAGCTCCTCAGCTCCTCTGTGCTTTTCTGAAAGTTCAATAGCGTGTATAATATTTAGTTTCTGTATTATTTTAAAATACCATTGATCATGAATTCCCTGTCTCAGAGAAGACAAAAAAGTCCAGGTGGTTTTCAATGAGCTAAGCCTTCACAAATGCTGCAGCAGGAGAATAACCCTGAGCAAATTCAAACACACTCTCAGGATGAAGTGGGAGTCTGAACATAATCACTCTACCCACAGTGGCCCCTCTGTCAATCATCCAGCATGAACCTTCCCACTAAATCCTCACAACAGTCTTATCCGCTGAGCACTCTTCTGAAATAACTTGTGTACCATCGCAACTGCAGTAAGTGGTAGAAATGGAATTCATTATTACAGAGCCCTAACTAACTCCAGCTTTTAAAGTCCTGACTCCCATTTAGAACTGTGAGACCTGAACTAGTAACTAACCACATATTCTGTGGTAAGTGTTAGACAATAGAAACAACAATGTTTCTCCCAGGCACAGGGAGGATCTAGTAAGCAAGACATACAGAGCACTATTTTTCTCGTTATTAATATGTTCTATAAACTCCACTTAATAGTTAATAAAATGAGCATTTAAAAACAAATATTGTACACCTACATCCTGGTTGTTTTCCTGTCAACTTGATACAAGATAGAGTCATTTGGGAAGACAGACCGCCAACTGAGAAAATGCCCCCAACCAAGCGGTCTGTGGGCAAGCCTGGGAAGCATTTTCTAGATTGACGATTGATGTGAGAGGGCTCAGCTAACTGTGGTGGCACCACACCTGGGCAGGTGATCCTAGCTGGCGTACAAAAGGAGGCCGAGCAAGCTGTGAGAAGCAAACAGTGATTAGTGCTCCTCCACGGCTTCATGGTCCCTGTCCTAACTTCCACCCGTGACGGATTGTAACCAGAGAGCAGCAGAGCCCTTACTAAGACAACCTCAGCAAGAACAGGTCTGCTCATTAAACTTCTGCTGTCATAACACAGGCACAAACCCCATAAGTACTCCAACCTAGTTCTCAGTACCTGTGGTCAAGGGCTGCTGAGATGGCTGAGCAGGTAAAGATATGTGCTAACAAATCTGTCAACCTCTAGCTCAGAACACTGAAGTCAAGGAGCCTCACGCTACACTTAATTCTCACAGTTCCCTACTTCCATCTTTACTCAAGGACAATAGTAAGCTTCGAATCCCTACCCAGATCTAGCCAGTGGACAGGACATTCTCCACAGCTGAGTGGAGAGTAGGGTCTGACTTTCACATGAACTCTGGTGCCCCATATTTGACCACGTCCCCTGGATGGGGAGGCCTGGTGGCACTCAGAGGAAGGATAGCAGGCTACCAAGAAGAGACTTGATACCCTATGAGCATATACAGGGGGAGGAGGTCCCCCTCAGTCACAGTCATAGGGGAGGGGAGTAAGGGGAAAATGGGAGGGAGGGAGGAATGGGAGGATACAAGGGATGGGATAACAATTGAGATGTAATATGAACAAATTAATAAAATATATTAAACAGCCTGAAAAAAAGAAAGAAAAAAATATGACATGATTCCATAGTAAGTGCACTGAGAATTCAGTTTGCCCCTGAACCCTGTCTTGAAAATTACTTAGAAAACCAGCTTCTTCAACACACTTTTTGCTTCCTCTGAACCAATGGACTATTTCACATTACTAGCTATTCTGCAGCATTCAAGATTTTAAGTAGCCACATACTCATTTGGATATTCACAAAAGCAAAATCCAAGCTAATTCTTACCTCTAATTCAAGACAAAAGGAATGGCAAGGTTTTCAATAACGAAGGAGCTGAAATTTCGATGCACCTGTAGCTACAACCGAAGTGAGCATGTGCAGCAGGATGCTCCTCACGCCACGCTGTGCTCACGCAGACACCTGTAAACTAACACTTTCCTTCTCAACTGCTGAAATTCGTCTCCTTCTCTCTCATATCCCAATTTAAATAAAATCTAAATGACTACCACTTGTATCTTTAACTTCTGTTCCCTACTGACCTGATTGAAACTGGCTTCCAAATTAGAAAGTCATTAGAGATGCATTTATAAATATAAATTTATAAAATGGAAGATTTTTTAAAATGATAGTATAAAGTGAGTTACAACAAAGTCTTAATTCATTTATATACCAAAAACAATGTAAAATGGCTCAATTTGGGATAAAGTTCACAAACTTTAAAAGCAAGGCTAAAAGGGAAATGATGTGTGGGTAAGCTCTCTAAGCTCATCATTAGGTAAGTGTTCTTTGAAAAGTACCAAAACCCACAGCAGGAAATTCTTGTTCTATTTCTTCTTTGTTGTGGCTAAGACATAAGGGATCATACAGAACGCAACCCGCTCTCTTCATTTAAAAGGACAAGAATTCCAGCAAAGAAGTACTCATCCTTAAAACACACAATCGGGGTTGTCAAAATGCTCGCAGTGCAAGCATGAAGACTTGACTTCACATCCTTGGTGCTCTTGTTGAAGTTGGTGCTACCACATAGCTAACTCCAGCGCCGGAGGGAGAGGGGGTTGAGAGGACGGAGACAGGTGGCTCCCAGGGACTCTCTAGCTGGCCAGCTTAGCTGAAACAGTGAGCTCCAGGTTTAGAGAGAGATCCTCTCTCAAACCATGATGGAGGGGCTTAGGCGATGGCTCTGTCAGCAAAGAGCTTACTGTACAAGCACCAGGCACCAGGCCTGAGCTCAGGCCCTCAGGACCCAGGCGAAGACCATCTCTCACGCACACATCTGTAACCTCAGCTTGTGATGAGGATGGAGGCAGAGAGGCAAAGCCATGGAGCTTACTGCCAAGCCAGCCCCAGCCAAACTGATGAGTTCCAGAGTCAGTGACAGAGCATATCTCAAGGTGGGGAGGATGGGTAGAAAACAACAGAGGAAGGCCACACCAACATATACATACCACACAACCATACACATGTGACCATATGGGGAAGAGAAGGACAGCCAGCTTTCATGTCTGCCTCCGCATGCACACACAGCTCTTTCCTCCCTCCCTCTCTCTCCTGCTGACTCTCTTCTCCTCTTCTCCTTCTCACACACACTATTTTTTTTTTAACACAAAGACATTGCTGCACAGTTACTTAGTTAAATTAAGCTTTTATTAACACCAGTTTTAAGCTGTTGAACCTGCCGATTCCCCGAGGAGCATGGCAGATACTTAGAACAAGATGCAAAGATAAACTTTACAAAGCCAGGGTTTTCTGTGAGTTTAGGGTTCTAGGGTAAGTAAACCAGTCCACGGTGCATTTATACTTCTTCTATTGTCAACAAGAACAAAAAATGTTTTTGTGTACTGTGAGGAGCTCCAATGCCACAGTGCAGGGCTCCTTAGGCACTTTCTATTTTCAGTTGTTCACATCAAAAGACATTGATGACTTTAACTAGACAAAAATGCTGTCAGTGATCATGGAGAGCACACAGCTAGGTGTTCTAAGTGTGTGTCAGCTCTTGAGAAGGACCCATAAAAGAATAATTTAAGAGAAAATTTAAGGTGGCCTCATAAAAGCTTATAATGTCTGCTTTAAAAAACTTTTAAGAATTTGTGTTTATTCTTAAGGAAACAAAAAGTCAGGTAAAAAGCCAGGTAACCAAGTAAAATAGTGACTAGATTGGAGGCTACAATATATATAAAGACTCAGTGATACAAAAATCACATAAACAATTCAGAATAAACAAAGCACAAATACTTCACAAAGACAGGACGTGGTTAATAAACATGAGGGCAAATGGTTAAGTGTCATTGAAGAAAAGCTACCAAAACCAGAGAGCCATGACTCAAGGCTGTGAACATGGGGTACAGGTGACGCCGGGTGGCGTGCACTCAGACAGGCGTGTAAAACGACGAACCTGTGGAAACAGCGCTGAATAGCTCTATGCAGCCACGTGTGCTTGTCTACCATGACCTGACAACTCTAGCCCTAAAAGTGGCAAGAATAAACAAAGCATACTATAAAGATGTCTGGAATAGCAATTACAGCAACCTTATTCCTAACTTCTACCTGGAAAGAAAATCTCAACATACCATCTGGAAGAAGCAACAGGCATCTTGCACACAGAAACAGACGCTGATCTACAGGATGGATGGAGATGCCCCTTTAAAACATCATACACAGCAGGTGGTCAAAACAAGGTCTGTAACATGCACTACATGATTCCATTTGTAATCCCACTCAAGAACAATCAATAGCAACAGAAAAGAGAACAGCAGCTGTCTATGAACGGCATGGTGGTCTAATGAAAATGGCGCCCACAGGACAGTAGGGAGTGGCACTACTGGGGGGCGAGGCCTTGTTAGAGTAGGTGTGGCTTTTGTTGGAGAAAGTGTGTCACTGGGGTGACCTTTGAGGTCTCAGATGCTCAAGCTATCCCAGCGAGCTCACAGTCTACTGCTGCTGCTTGCGGCTCCTGATATAGAACTCTCAGCTCCTTCTCCAGCACCATGTCTGCCTGCACGCTTCCACCATGATGACAACGGACTAAAGCTCTGAGCTGCGAGCCAGCCCTAGTTGACCAATTCCCTTTATAAGAGTTGCCGTGACCATGGAGTCTGCTCACAGCGCAGAACCTAACTATGACAGAGGCTTGAATGGAAGGCAGAGGGCTGCTCTGTAGTGAGCAATCTCCCTCACGTGACAGGCACGCTAGGTCCACGTGAATGTGCATTTGCCCAAAGTGTCCAATGTACACCCTTTATCATTATTATTATTATTTTTTTTTTTTTTTTGGTTTTTCGAGTCAGGGTCTCTTTGTAGCCTTGGCTGTTCTGGACTCACTTTGTAGACCAGGCTGGCCTCGAACTCACAGCGATCCGCCCAACTCTGCCTCCCGAGTGCTGGGATTAAAGGCGTGCGCCACCACGCCCGGCATCATTATTTTTTACAGTGGTCTGACAGTCTGTTTTGTGTTGCTAAGAACATAAGACTAAACAAGCAATAAGGACCTTTATTTGGCTAACGGTTTGGAGGCTAAATAGGCTAAGACTGAAAGGCTGACAACTGGAATATGTCAAAGGAACAACTGTGTAGAGGTCTCTGAACTCTCACCAGAGAAGCTTCTTTTTGTAGTAGGTGGCAGCGAACACCAAGGCCCATGATTGGTCAAGGTGTGGGGAACTAAAGGCTGTGGAGTGCTCAGCCTCACACACACACAGACACACACACACACACACACACACACACACACACACACACACACGAATACATGGGCACATGGACACACACATACATGGACACATGGTCACACACACACATGAACACACCACACACATACTCAGTCTCAAGGACTATCCTGGAAGAGGAAGGAAGATCTTAAGAGCCGAGGCAATGGATGACTACAAGGAAACTGTTTCCACACATAGTGCAACTACATATGACCTCTCAATAGTTGTAGCAGCATAGACGCGCTCAAGCCTGGAGGGTGAGGGGGCATGAAGTCCCACTGATAGCTGAAGAAGAGCTGCTAGTAACTGAAGGAAAGGGAGAGGTCATTATCTCTAAGCATGTGGCCTCCAAAGAATGCCACACACTGAAAAGTATTGCGGCAGCTCATGCTGAAGCTCATAGGCTTAAGGACCAATGACGACACAACACTGAGTGAGTACAGAAGGAGTGGGTCTGGACAGAGTGAGAGGTGAACATGATCAAAGTACAGATTTTAAGATCTGTGACCTGGGCAGTGGTGGTGCATGCCTTTAATCCCAGCACTTGGGAGGCAGAGGCAGGCAGATCGCTGTGAGTTCGAGGCCAGCCTGGTCTACAAAGTGAGTCCAGGACAGTCAAGGCTACACAGAGAAACCCTGTCTTGAAAAAACAAAAAACAAATCAAACAAAACAAACAAACAAAAATAAAACAAACAGACAAACACAAAAACCTGTGAATTTCACTGCACACGCAAACCAACCCAAAGCCTGCATAGTAATCTGTGAGTACAGACTACAGGCTGTGACCTTCTTGGTCCAGGATCTGTCTTACAAGTTACTCATGGCTCCAGAGGATTGATTTTCTTTTGTTGTAGGCTGTATGATTAACAAATCAGAAAATTAAAATCTTAAACCTCTTTCATTTAGCAAATTAATGACTTCATAACCATAAACCCAGCATTGTTAAAAGCACTCTCAGAAAAAACACAGAATAGCATCCTTCTCTTGAAAAGTTTTTAATGCGCAAATTAATGAGACTCGATAGAGAGGTTTCTGTGCTACATCCTAGGGCCTCAGACATTATACAGTCTTTAGAAACTCTGTAACACACACAGGCTAAGGGTGTGCAAAGAGCAAATGTCTGTAAGATTACAAAGGCTGTGGATCCTTGAAACTACCGAAAGACCCCGCTTTCCCAAGCCACCTCTGTGGGGCTGGAGAGCTGCTCAGCCATGAAGAGCACACGACGCCTGAGGCTGCAGAATGCATCTGCAACCCCAATGTTCCTGTGGGATACAGGAGCAGATGGGGACAGAGATGGAGAACGCTGAAGCTCACAGGTCAGCCAGCCAGGCTTGGGCAACAACAAACAACAGATCATGCCTCAAAGTGGAAAGTGAAGGCATATACTTGAGGTTGTCTTTTGATCTTCACACAGGAGCCATGACACACTCACACACTACACACAAAATAATAAATCCATCAACACAGACACATTTGGTAGAAGGACAATCCCCTTCCTCAGAATGTCTTTCTTTTCCTAAAGCTTTGCTTTATGCATGGAAGTGTCAGACCTTCATGTGTACCATGTGCACGTGTGCCCTTGGAGGCCAGAGAAGGCACTAGATCCCCCAGAACTAGTGTTACAGAAGCTGTGAGTCACCATGTGGGTGCTGAAACTCAACCTGGGTCTTCTGGAAAAGCAGCCAGTGCTCTTAACCACTGAGTCATCTCTTCAGCCTCTCTCAGGATGTTCACTAAAAACTTTAGACATGGTAGGAACTTTGAAAAAAGGCACAAAAGAAATCCATCCATGCAACAGCAAATACTGACTAAAATTTTACTATAACTGGTTTTTAATATATGCTAGGTTATATAAACAAAGTATCAGTAATGCTTACAATTGATATAATTTATTTCAAAATGTTTCATTTCTGAATGATTTAAAATTTCTAAAGCCTAGGATCTTCAAAGATTTTATTATTTTAAAAATTAAACATATGGAGGGAGTATGTCCATGTGAGTGCAAGTGCCTACAGAACCCAGAAGTGGCTACCGGATTCCCAGGAGCTAGAGTTGCAGGCAGCGGTGAGCTACCTGACATGGGTGTCAGGAGAAGAACTCAGGACCTCTGCAAGAGCAGCTGCTAGTAACAGCTGAGCCACCTCTCCAACTCCACCATAATTTCACTCACTCATTTATTATAGTACTGAGAACGGGAATCAGGGTCTTGAGCATGCGCCACACATGCTCTGGAGATGTATACACTGGCCTCTCACTATTCAAACCTGAGAGTAAAGTCAGCCTCTTCAGCCTAACCCCCCAGAGCTTGAAGGGCCAAGTAGGATGCAATCTATCATTACAAAAACAACCCCCTCATGTCAGCAGGGGAGCATTTGCCTTCCCATGCTCATGATTTAACTCGTCTTTAAAATATTGTCATTCCTCAATTTATGTAGTATCAGTTAAGGTTTTGCTATAATGTAAAAACAAAATATTTAAAAGTGTCTTACACATAAAATATCTTCTAAGTTTAATATAGTCAAATCATCTCAATTAAAGTTTCATAATCTACCTCTCAATTAATTTCCTGAGAGTCCCCTATCCCTGTCTCAGCAGGAGCAGGGCTTGGGTGGCCTTTAGAGATCATACTACAATCTCCTTTGTCTCAACTGACATTGCCGGGCACACGCAAGCTAGTCCCAGGTTTCAACTGAGACGTGTGTAGGAGGCACACATCTCGGTGTCTCCATAATGCTCTCTGACCTCTAGTATACACCGCTGAGTCAGACATAAAAGGGTGAGAGGTTAGCCCAGCCACTCACACTCTAACCTGGTCTATGATGTCTTACGTGAGAATTAGCCTCACATCTCAGATGAACACCTTGGGTCATCCTCCTATAGTTAGGCATCTTGAAATGTTCAATCAGCTGGTTTACTATTTTAAGGTAATTCTTCCATATGAATACCTGATGTTTGATTTTACCATGTATTTTGATAATGTGGGGTTATTTTCCATTTTGGGTCTTTTTATTTTCCATTTTTAAAAGTGTGTATATGCGTGTGTGCTTGTGTGTGACGTGTATGTAGCTGCCAGAGGCCGGAAGACAATGTTAGATTTCCTGCGCTGGGCAGACTGCTGAGCTACCTAGTGTGGGCACTGGAAACCAACTCCTCTGCAAGAACAAACAGTAAGCACTCTTAATCGCTGAGCCTCCTCTCCAGCCCCTCACTTTGGACCTTAGAAAGTTCTATGTTTAGAGTATGATTACCTCTTATGAAACTTAGGTGTTAAGTGTAAAGTGAATGAGCTAGGGTGACTTTACTTATTTTACATGTATTTGGGTTTGATCTTTAATAAATTTAAATCATGTATAAAATTGTATGCATTTATTTTTACAGTGCACCTCTAAAACTTAGAACTCATCATCAGAGTTCAAGAACACAGGGAGTTTACTTCCCTCACCTCTTGGCTTATCACATAATCGCACTAACAGTAGAGTGTGCAAGACTAGTAGATTTTCAAGCCAGCACGCACTGATGGGAAGGTCCATCTGAGCTGGTGATTTGGTTTAGTGAGAAGCATCACTGTGGGTACTGGATTACTTAGTGTAGGTTGCCTTCAGAGGTGAGCACGTATAGGAGGTGGGTGCCACAGGAGGCAGCCTTGTCCCAGGGGAAGGGTGGTCCTCTTTGCCTCCCCATGTCTCTAAGATACCTGCGCTTTCGTGCACTGAGTGCTGGAGATGTGAGTGCGAAGATGAAGAGGAAACTGAGGAGGAGAGCATGATGTCTCGGGCCTAAAGGAAGTGGTTCAGTGTCAGAGCAGGGTGGTGACATACACAGGAGGTGCTGTACAGATCGGAGCCATGTGTCCCCTCACATTTCAGGCTAGATTAGCCAAGCCTGCAGGGTGCACTGCTTTGGTACAGTCCGCCACAGGGGCCCTGCTCTTCCCAGAGGAGCTGGGGGCTGTGTTATTACATACACATGTAGCTATTTTTGGTGTCAAAGGGTAAAGCAGCCTTTCTTCACTGCCTAGAAATTTCTTGAGCTCTATGCTAAGAACCTGAATGTGTTCCAGGTGGATCAGAAGCACTGAGAGGCGCGGCTAGACCCGAAAGGTTTGCTCTCATAACAGAGGTCCAGCACTTAATGAAAATAAGCAGGTGACCTATGACTGCTACTCAGGAGGTGTGGCTGTTTTAATACACTGTGTCTTCCTCGAAGACTGAAGACAAAGACTGAAGATCCCTATCATATAGATTTGAGATAAGCAGAGAAAAGTGGGCGGAAGCACTCCTCTGCCAACGTGACCATGCAGTCTGCGGCTCCGAATGCCTCCTTCCCAGAAAGAACAGAACAACGTGCGCATGCGTGCTTGGCTTTTGAGCTAGTTCAACATCCTGCTCTAACTACCTTTAGCGATGTGCAATGCTTTTGCCTGCTTCTCAGTTGAAGATCTGGCTCCTTCCTGCTCCGTGATGCTCAGTATCTACGGCAGGATTACCATTTGCCTTCCTTTTCCTGTCTGACTGCTACCCCTTTCTTACAGCTAGTTTCTTCTGTGGCAGAGGACAGTACTGTAAACACAGGGAGATCCAAGCCACGTGCTGGCCTTCTGAGGGTCTGCTCCTGTTGAGGCGGGCTGTTGTTGATCATACTACAGAGGAAAACAGCCCAAAGGTTTGACTTTTACCAGAACTAAGAAAACTGTGCCATTGTTGAAAATAAAAATAAAAACAAATTCCATTTCAAAATGCTGTCATTTTATCCAATATCCATGTATCCTTTGAAGAATCCTGCTTTGGTGGGGACTTGGCAGACATGCAGCTTACAGGAAGACAGAATGCTCTCCAAGGCTGCCTGTGGAGGATGTATTTTTATCCCACGCTTGTAGCAACACTTTTAAGTGTTCATTTTTCCTTCTAGGGCTTACAACCATTTGGGAAAATGGTGCCACCTTTTTTTCCATGGTGGTGGTGGTGGTGGTGGTGGTGAAATCATTACACGGAAGCAGGAAACAATCAAAAGCCGAAGTAAATTACCTTGAGTTTCAGAATAGGATGTTTCCACTACACGCCTCTGTTATTCTAATTAGCTACCAAAACTTTTAAAAAGCTTAAAATCTTAAAATTTGCTTTCTGCCTGCATGTGTGTACGTGGTGTGTGTACAGGTGGAGGGTAGAGAGGGCGTCCTGCCCGCTGGCCCTCTGCCTTAGTCCTTTGAGACAGGGCCTCACTGAACGTGGAGTTAGAACGGTAGCCAGAGAATTCTAGCAATCTTCTCTTAGCCAAGTCACGCTTTCTGTGCCTCAACCCTGCTAGCAGGATATAACACTTACCTTACCTATAAATCAGACAATATTTTAAGATTCTAAAAGTAACAGTACAGGTATTTTAGAGACACCAATTTATAATCTCAAGGTTAAGTCAGCTATGCACACATGGTAAACAGCCCTGAATCTACAGCATGGAGTGAGCCAGACTACAACAGTCTTCAAACAGGGGCCCGCAGGCCTCTGGCCAGCCTGCTGTGACCTCTGCTGAGCTTGGAACTGAAACAGATGACGGGGTAGACACCAGCCAATGTCAGGGGCTACCTGACCCTCAGGGCAGAAGCAGCACATTCAGGGAAGGGCTCACTCCAGACTGTGCTAGAAGACGTGAAACACTAGAGCACAGAAGTAAAATGGTGCAGTGAAGAACCCATGCTCTAAACGGCCCACGTCCCCCATGGAAGCTTCGTCTGCTGAGACACGCAGCTGGCCCCGGAGGACACTGCGCTGCACACCTGAGGCCTACAAAGAAGCTGGGTGCACCCTGCTCTACACAGGCGTGTCATCTGCCTCCACAGTGCTCCCCTGCGTGTGGGAAGCAGACACTTTCAGCTCTGGCTATTTTCGCTATTGATGTTTGTCCTAGAGGGCAGTACTGACTGCTTCCTTGTGGAGACGCATGGCCAAGGTACGAGGAGGCACTGCCACTCCCACAAGTGTGCTGAAACACACCACTACGAATTTCAAATCCTGACTCAAGACAGCAAGCGTGGACCACATCTTAGAGACTCAGTGTTTTGAAGACTGGTGTATCTAGTGATTGCTACGCTCCCCAGAAGATCTTATAGGAAGAGGCAAACAAAGTGCCAAATATTTAAATGACTTATGTGCATTTTAAAACAATGGCTTCTGTATTTTATTAACCTTGCAAATCCTTTTTTGTTATCTGTAGCATTTATTTTCTGAAAGGGGGAAAAAGCCTTCCTGCGCTAACAAGCAAAGAAAACAAAGCTGAAGAACTCTAGGTAGGTCCCCTGGGGCAGTTCTCTCCTAGAGGCAAAATCTGGATTGGCACAATTCCAAAGGGCAAAAGACACTTGATAGAGACCAAATCCCAGGTGGCAACAGACGTTAAGATGCCCAGTCTACGACTTCACAGAAAATGTACAGAGTATAAAGGCAGACCGTGAGAAGACCATGTTACACTGAAAGGTATTTCCTGACGCTCATGAGTAGGGGTGCGGTGGGGTACAGGGGCACCACCTCAAATAAACAGAGCAAGACGCTGAACAAAAGCAGAAAGAAGAGGATGGGCAGGTGCAGGTGCAGAAGAGATGAGAAAGAAAAAAGCACAATGATGTATGTGGGTGAAAATGTCATGATGAAAGCAGTCACTTTATATATATATTGATTTGAAAATTAATTAAAATGTAACAAATGTGTACTTTGATGTGTATTTAACACTTCTTTCTTTGACACTGTAAAGACTAAAAGTGTTTATGAAACACACTTGAAATAGAAACTAGCTATTTACCTAAGAGACTGAGAAGGTCTCTAGATCAAAAGGAGAAAGTAATGAGACCTCTGCCCAGGGAGAAGCAGTGTCAGGGGAGCGCGGAGGGAGGGACAGGCTTAACAGCTCTCATCACCTCTGTTTACAGCGCTGACAGTGGAGTCCAGCCAGCCACACTCCCTGATCCACACCGCACCCACCACCAAACACACGATGAAACGACATGGAAACCAAGGATAGTGCACTTTAAAAATAAATTTTGATTTTACACTTACCAAAAGAAAACAGATTTATCCTAGAAACAATACTTTCAGCCTGCTTCCTCTTTTTCAAATCCCACTTTCGAAGGACAAAACTAGCTTCTAAAATATCCTCAAAGCCGGTTCACCCAAGTTAAAAGAAAGGAATATGGCGGAGCTCACACCTGCAACCCCAGCATTCTAAAAGAGGAGGTAGGAGGGTTGCTGTGAGTCCAGGACAAGCCTGGGTTACGTAGTGAATTCTGGGTTAGCACAGGCTACAGAGTAGAACCCTGCCACTCACAGACAGACAGACAGACAGACAGACAGACAGACAGGAAAAGTAAGGAAGCATCTATTTTTCTTCCCTTCCAGCCCTCTGAATGCACAGGTAAAAAGTTCCCAGATGCCTTGTGTATATCACCTACTTTAAGCCCCAAGCCAGTGAGGCCTATTTTGTTCCTATTTTACAGACAAAGTTGAATTTCAAAGAAAGTATACCTTAGCCTGTGATGAGGAAAGTGGTACCAAGTAGGATTCAAAACCCCAAAGCTCTTAATGACTATGCTATTATAGTTTACTAGTAAGTTATCTTTTAAAAAAAGATTTACAGAGATGAAATGCCAGAAATTTTAAATTGAAAGGCACCATTTCAGTAAACCTATTTCACCCAATGAGGTAAACAGAAATTCTAAAAGTTATTTTTCTTTTGGAAAAGCCTGCAAAAAAAGCCGAATGTAATGGCACATAGCTTTGATCCCAGCACATAGGGAGGCAGAGGCTAGTGGACTGCTGTGAGTTTCAGGCCAGCCTGGTCTACATAGGGAGGCAGAGGCTAGTGGACTGCTGTGAGTTTCAGGCCAGCCTGGTCTACATAGGGAGGCAGAGGCTAGTGGACCACTGTGAGTTTCAGGCCAGTCTGGTCTACATAGGGAGGCAGAGGCTAGTGGACCGCTGTGAGTTTCAGGCCAGCCTGGTCTACATAGGGAGGCAGAGGCTAGTGGACTGCTGTGAGTTTCAGGCCAGCCTGGTCTACATAGGGAGGCAGAGGCTAGTGGACTGCTGTGAGTTTCAGGCCAGCCTGGTCTACATAGGGAGGCAGAGACTAGTGGGTCACTGTGAGTTTCAGGCCAGCCTAGCCTACATAATGAATACAGGCCTGCCAGGTGTAGAGAGATCCTATCTTTTAAAAAAGAAAGAGAAAAGCCTGAAAAAATATATCTTCACAAGGGAAAGCCAGTTTCTCTAATGATCACAAAAACTGGTAAAGTCAACATTCTTTCAGGAAAATTGGTAAAATGTGTTTACTTATAAACCACCCTCTGTTATGCTCCTAAACTCTGGGCCACATTTAATATAGCACAAACTTAAATGGAGTCATCTCTAAGCTAAATGTGCACACACACATCTGTTCAGTTGCTCACAGATAATCCAATTACAAACTAGGTGAAACAAAACAAAACAAAAACAAGCTACCTAAAAAGCTGGGGGGACTGTATATTCTTAAGTGAAAAAAGAGACAAAGTTACAATGTACCTTTTATCTATGAGCAAAACAGAAGCCGGATCATCAATTCTCAGTGTGATAAACTAAAAATAGACCACAGGCAGCACTCCTTAGCGACAGCTGTCTCTGTGCCTAGAACACAAACTCTCAACAATAGAAGCTGCATTACCTTTCATCAGAAAGCAAGGCAGCTCTCAAAGACAACTCATGTGTACTGTATGCAAATTACGTCTACAAGAAGTTGGGGACTGATGAGATGGCTCAGTCTGGTAAAGTGTCTGCCGTGCAAGCATGAGGTCCTGAGTTCAAACCTCCAGAACCCAGGTAAAAAGCTGAGCCTGTAAGCTGGGAGGGAGGGATCGCCAGAACTTGTTGGTCAGCTAAGCAGGCCTTGGTAGTAAAGCTGCAAAGCAATAAGAGACCTTGTGCAAACAGGAGACTGAAGGCACCTGCGGAACACCATGAGGCCGTGTGCTGGCCCCATACACACCAGCACCTGCACATATAAACACACAAACATACACACAAAGCATCACAAACAAAATGGAATCCTATTGAATGGACAAAGAGGCGTTCCCACTGACCAAAGAAGGGGAGACAGAGTAAGGTATTTAAACAACTCTAGTCTGGATACTCACACATCACTTGTGAAGGGAAGCCACAGGTGTCATCTTGTAAAGAGGTACTTAGAAGTTTATATGGAGTGTGTATGTGAGAGAGAGAGCGACGCACAACTTTGATGTTTAGCATGCTCAGTCACTCTCTATCTTATTTCCTGAGACAGGGTCTCTCTCTGAACCTGGCCAGAGAGCCCCAGCAACCCTGCTGTCTCCACTTGCCCACTACTGGGATTACAGAGGCATGCCACGGCGCCCGGCTGTTGAACGGATTCTGGGAATCTGAACTCTAGCCCTTATTATGCTTACACGGCAAGCACTTTTAACTGAGCATCTCCCAGGCCAGCAGCTCTGAGTGAAATTCTGTTAATGTAGAAGGAACGGCAGGTTTGAATAGCACTATGTTAGCCGGGCATGGTGGCACACGCCTTTAATCCCAGTACTCTGGAGGCAGAGGCAGGTAGATCTCTGAGTTTGATGCCAGCCTGGTCTACAAAGCTCCAGGGCAGCCAAGGCTACACAGAGAAACCCTGTCTCATAAAAAACTAAAATTAAAAAACAAAATAAATAGCACTATGTTATGGCTTCTAAAGAATCAAGCATGAGGGGGGCTGGAGAGATGGCTCAGAGGTTAAGAGCACTGACTGCTCTTGCAGAGGTCCTGAGTTCACTTCCCAGCAACCACATGGTGGCTCACAACCATCTAAAATGTGGCTTCTACTCCTACCCCATCCACCTACAAATGCATAAATAAAATTAATGAAAAATTAAAAAAAAAGAATCAAGCATGAGGATAATGATCAACAGCAGCCACTAAAATGATTAGGTAAAAACTTATCAGACAAGTTTCCCTTGAAATGGTCAGCTCACAATGCCCTAACCAGGGAATCTCGATGCAAAATAAAAAGAAGCCAGACAGCATACGCTCCTGATTGATGGAGCAGGAGGCACACTGCCCCAGAGTATGTGCATCTATGAAGTGCACCATACCAAACACTACCACTACTAATTAATGTCAATGCTAAGCCTGCCCAAGCTTCTGTGAACAGAGTGCTTTCAAGGACACTGGGGGCAAAGCCTACATTAAATGATACCCCAGGCTGTGAGCAGCCATATCTAGACAGTGGAATATTCTGCAAGACAGGATAGAAGGGGAGGAACAGGAAGCCTAGCAATTCTTCTAGCCATTTCTGCCAAGCAGAAGATGGGGAACATCTGAATTCTTGTCACTAAGTGACATTTCAGATCCTATTACCAAGACACATTTGTAAGACAAGCAGGGAAATTCAGATACTAATTAAATTTTAAAGATGATTAAGAAACTATTACTCACTTATGATAATAAATGGTTTTATGGTAGGGAAAGAGTCTGGTTTAAAGACGGAGAACACGGAGTGGGCAGCACTTAACACTAAAATGTAAGTAATACAAAGATATTAGAATAGTCTTAATGCCCAGAAAACTCTATGCTTTCTCTTTTCTTTATTTCTTTTTTGCTTATTTTTGCTCATTTCTTCGTTTATGTTTTTGAGACAAGGTCTCTCGACGTAGTCCTGGAACTTACTATGTAGATCATTAAGGCTTCAACTCACAGAAATCCTCCTGCCTCTGCCTGGAATTGAAGGTACTACCACAGCTGGCGTACTTCATGTTTTCTAGAACTAAGCTGAAGGCATCTATTGTGCAGCTCAGTGAAAACTGGCAGCAGCAATGCCATATGAAGCAGATTTTAACTGTTTTTACAACAAAACATGTATGAAGGTGACACAGATGTTAGTCACCTCTACGCAGCCATTCTATGACGTGTATGTATCTCACAATTCCATGCTGTACACAACACCACAACACATGCATATACATTTTTTCAACTATAAGAAAGGCAATATATATATTTCCCCCCGAGACAGGGTTTCTCTGAGTATCCCTGGCTGTCCTGAACTCAATTTGTAGACCAGGCTGGCCTCGAACTCACAGAGATCCGCCTGCCTCTGCTGGGATTTAAGGCTTGTACCACCATCAGCCAGCTTAATATATCTTAAAGTTTAGCCTTGAAGTTAGAAAAAAAAATGAGATAAAATTTAGGTGAAGCAAAGGCATATGCATGATAAATAATGATGCTAATGATAAATATGTAGGATTCATAACAATATGTTCTATACTTCTAAGCATGATTGAAATTTCTGCAGTAATTTTTTAAAAATGGAATTATATACCTGGAAAACAAAACCAGTCTCTTCTCTTTCACAGCCCAGATAAAGAACAGCAATTGCTTAGCTATTTGCCATGTAGTTCATTCCAGCAGAGCTGCAGATGATGGGTGTCCTAGAAAACTGCTCTTACTCGCCCACAGGAAGCATCTGCCTGTCGAGAACAGGCTGGAAAAAGCCCTCAGATTTAGATGCAAGTACGTTTTCAGCAAAGCTTCCTTATTCAGTGTCCAAGCTAGAACAGAGCCTGTGCTTTTCTAACTGCTGTGAAGCACCTCCAGGCTACAAAGAGGAGTCTCAGAAGCAGAGTAAGATAAAGGGGTGAGACTGGGGGACCCCTGGCCTCAGCCCTGCTTCCTAAGGTCAGTTTCTGCACTATCTTCTTTCTAGCCTAGGGTAGGAATGGGTCATGGTTTTCCTACAAGAATTCCTATCAGTAAACAGCCCACCGTGCCTTCTGCTTCTTCCTAACACGCTCAAAGGGACCCCATGGCCTGCCAGCTTGCTGATCCTAGATGAAGTCTTAAAATCTGAACCTTCTTGTCTAGTCCCATCTGTTAAGTTGGCATCCGTTTGTGGGGAGGTCTCAGAATGCAGCTTTGCAGAAGATGACTGTCCTGTAACCTGAGTGGTCTGCTGGGTTTGAGGTCACTGCTTCAGCTGCTGTCATCTAAGGTGCCAATCTGCTGCAGGTGTCCAGCATGTATGGCCTCCAAGGACGACACAGGCGGTTGACTGATCAGCCTATGTTTCAGCACAGGGGCCCTCACAACTCCACACTGCTGTCAGGACCACCACACTGAGGTGCCACGGCAGGCTGCTGCTTAGTACTCTAGGGGACTGCGCTCGGCTGAAGGGGATGCCCCATGCATAAGCTGCGTGAGATTTGTCACTGCTGCTCTCTCAACCCAGCCATGCACCTTCCAGGCGGAAGAGAACATAGGCTCACGTGACTTTACTGCTCCCTGTTCCCCTAGACCATCTACACACCTGACAAATTCTGGGCAAAGTTCTTGCTCATTCCCTGATGGCCCCAGGGATGAGATGCAATATTTACTAAACACTCCACATTTCTTCAGTACATTAATGCTTTCTAGAAAATACTGACAGAGCATGCTTTTCAACCTCTTTACTTCAACTCGTCCACAAATCTCCAGAACAAAATCTTCATACACAGACCACAACTGCTGCCACATTCCTCTCCCTTCAGCTGCATTCACATCAAATGTAGTTGTGGAGAGCAGAGCAAGCTACCTGGAGGTCCAACCCACTGTCTGAGCATAACAAACCAAACCCTTGTGATTCACAGCCATAAGACAGAACCTCATTCAAATCAACAGATAAGTGACCCTGAGTTAATTAACAGCAGATGAAATGAACAGTCTACCATTTCCATTATGAGATATCTTCCCCCACCTCAACACTATGAAGATATTTTAACTTTCACATTTAGATGTTTGGATCATCCTAAAGTTATAAATACGTGCAGCCGCTGCGTGGAATCTACACAGCATTCATTCTAGGGCCCCAGGTCCTGTATGAAAGTCCATGTCATTGTCAGCTGTATAAAACTGTGTCCTGTGTGCACAAAAACCATCATATTTAAATGATCCCTAGATTTTGTAATACCTAACATGACATAAATGTTATATAAACAACTAGTTCAACTTTTGAAAGTGCTTTCCATATATAGTAGCCTAAACCCATAGATGGTGAAGCCGCAGCTAGGGAGGGCCACTGTCTACGAGACAGGCCATTGCTGACCCTCCCCGCAGTAGTTGATTGCTAGTCACTCCGTGCCACCCCCTCCCTGGTCTTTCCCTCACTCATCTCACGCTGGCTTCCCTCCTCCACATGAGTCTTTCCCTACTGCTCAATCTATGTCCTAGAGAAGTCTGAACTAAGTATTTTGTCACCGCCTTGCCATTTGGTAGAGAATACAGCATCTTTTCCTGTGGCCTGGCTCCTGGTTCTGAGTCTTGGAAGCCCTCTGTACTTCAGTACACTTCAGAACCTACTCTGTAGCTTCTGTGGAAAACAATGTGATTGGAATGAAAATTACATTACATCTACAGATCAATCAGGCAAGAGGACCTTTATGACAGTTAGTATTTCAATAGTGTCATTATCTTTTTTCTTACTGTGTGAGTGGGCGGCTGTCTGGGTTGTAGCTAAAATGCATAAGCTTGTGACTTTCTTGTAGTAACTCTAAGTATCTCCTTTCCTCAAGTTTTAATTTAAGTCTCTGCTGATAATTCACAAAAATGTAATTCTGTATGCAACAACCGCGTCATTATTTTACTACCTCTCATAACTTTGCTATGGATACTACGTGTTTTCTATGGAGACAAATGAGTCATCTATGGATAATGGCAATTTTATTTCTCAAAATGATCAATTTATTTTGCATGTTTTATCTTTGTATATGGGCTCTAAAGTAAAAACAACAACAACAACAACAAACACTCTAATGACTAAAGTAAGAATCATCTCCAAGCCAGACATGGTGACTCAAGCAATTAATCCCAGCACTTCAGGAGGCAGAGACAGGCAGATCTCTGTGAGTTTGAGGCCAGCCTGGTCTACAAAGCAAGTCTAGGTAAGCCAGAACTACAAGAAAAACTCTATCTGGAATAAAAAGAAAGAAAGAAAGAAAGAAAGAAAGAAAGAAAGAAAGAAAGAAAGAAAGAAAGAAAGAAAGAAAGCGAGCGAACTGTGCCCAGTTTCTGATGTTGCAACTGCCTTAATGTCTCATCTCTAAGCACTTACTACAGCTGTTAACACTGGAGCTCCTCTTCTGTTGCAGTTGGCTGGAATGCTTCCTAATCAGGGGCAATTTCATGTCCTATGAGGGACCACTTGTGTTTTCTCTAATCTGTGGATGCTGTTGAGACAGCGAATGGCATTCATGAAACCTCCCCTGGACTATTGACTACATGCTTTGTACGTTTCACATTATATCTACTGACACTCTGAAACCCATAGCTAAACCTTTACCAAAGAGAACTATTTGGGGGAAAGTACAAGTTAAAAGATCAGAGCTCAAAAGAAAATGGGTGCAAGTACTGCTCCTTTGGAATCTAGCCCGGGTGGCAAGGAGCCTTGTCAATCTAACTGACTGCAGTGTGGAAAAGGCTGAGCACTGACTTACCAATCAGCGCACATTTTGCAGCAGGGGAGTAGGGGGAGCTACTGTCTAAATGAATGTAGTGAGATTTTCATCATTTTTATATTAACTTTCTGTTGGACAAATAGTTTTGTGAAAAATTAGAGGGAACGGTTAAAAATACTTTGTTAAAATTATCAGTATATCAGTTAAGCTGGATTTATAATTAATAAAGTTTCTCATTTTCTATTTGAAACAAAACCAATTCACAATCCATATATGCCCATATATCCACTGACTATACTGAGCCTTACAAAGCATGGGTGTTTGCAGAGCTACCTTTGCCAAGAAGCAATTGTTAAGGCTTCTGAACTTCTCTACTTTTGATTAAACTGAGTAACAGAACAGGCCATTATACTCACAATTTTAATAGGCTGCATCTTGCTGTATAAATGTAACTTTTCTGGTTAGGTCTCTGGCTACTTATATCTCCTCTCCCTACAACTTGGCCTCGACTGATCTTTCTTAACAATTCCATGTTGCGTATTTGTATCCTTCTGTGTGTCTGACCAAGAACAGAATCTCTGAGTACAGCATAATCCCGCCGAATACAAAACAGCTACTGTCTTGTGGCAGCACAGATACACAGGGGTGAGAAGCCAGAGGGGACTCCCAGCGGCCACAGCATGGAGCAGCTATTTGGCCCAGGCACTGTATTTATTTGGGTATTTTAATAACTGTATCTCAAGCACTCGATTCAGTTTTTGATCTTTCCAAAGATTTTGCTCGTTTTCTCACTGGGAACAAGACATGTATGTTTAGTAAAACGCTGTGTCTCTTAGAGACATCCATGTCAGGTTTATTAGCTGGTATTTCATGTCCTGTGTTGCAAAGCTACCGCTGCTGACTAGAAGACACTTCCTAGCAGCCACACCATCTGGGGCACTGAAGCCACTAAAGCTTAAAGCTCAACAAAGGAAAGCTGCTTTAATCTCGCCAGTTCCCCAGTGTTACACGAACCTGAAGACACTTTAAAATCCATTTATATCTCTATAAGAAATGAAACCAAGGTACTGCTTTTTGTTTTGTCTTGGTTTTGTTTTTTACGTAACAAAGGAAGAAAGCACACATCGGAGCAGAGGTGTTTTCACTGGTCCTGAACAATATTTGAGGCAGTTGTGGACAGAATCAGGGATTATATAATCTATGGGTATAAAACACACAGAAGACTGTTGAAGAAATTTACCACTAGCACCCCCCTCACAAAGACAACAGGGTATCTCACTTGAATGTCATTTTATAAAATACATCTCTGCATGAACACCCGCAAGTACTCTACCACTTTGTCTGTGAACTTGTTTGGAAACCAGAGAACTGTGGTGTCTGTTACATCTGGTCATTTGGGACACTCTCTAGCACTAACCCACTGGGGAAATAAAAACAAACTAATGTTATTAGAGCACGTAAAATGGGTGTGCTCAGCAAATCCTGGGCCTTAGTAACAGCCTTTGTTTAAAATTAACTAGATTGTGACAGCAGGCTGGCAACATTACTATTCGCTCTTAAAAGCAACAAGAAGATCAAATGACTAGGAACCAAAATAGCATTGGGAGGCCGAGTCATAAAAGATGAATGATGAAACGGGAGCAGCACATCAGTTTCAATGGGTGGTTCTGAGACGGCTTACTCCAAACGAAGGACCTAGGCATTGCCTGAAAGCCTGGCTGCCGAAGCCAAGCTCTGTGCTCTGCCCCATGCACTTACTCTGGACGTTCCTCAAAGAGGAAAAAGAAAAGAGCACCTCAGTTAAATCCAGCCTCAGTGGAGACACAGCAGTCAACACACACACCCAGCACTGACTGGGGAGGAAGCAGAGAAAAGCACCGGTTTCCACGCCTTCCAGCTGTGTGACAGTGATGACCAACTACCATACCTGTGCTTTTTGATGCCATTGGAGAGCGCATCTCCCCCACCACAGTCTTTTCCTTCAGACATTCTGTTTTTTCCACTGCTCACAGGCACTTCGTTCTCTTCAAAGGAGTGTGGTGTCACAGCTTCCAGGCAAGTCAGGGACCCCTCGGACTCGGAACCTGTGGCAGAGCAGTCATGATGAATGTGCGGAACTTGGGTGCCAGCCTTCACTAACAATGGCCAGCTCCCTCAACGGACTGCACTGTGAAACTCAAGCAGCCTACTTTGTCCTTTCACAATCCGTCCGCAAACACCTCCTCAGGGATTTCAGAGAACCCGCTCCCACTGCGGCTCATATGGGTTTATGTGACAGATGTACACTTATTTAAAGTTACAATTAAATTGACTTTATATACTTAGAGGTAGCCAAAGATTACTGAGTTCTTTAGGAAATCATATTCAGTAGTCTCCCATGCCCACGTTTCTATTCTCTTCCTTCTCAAGGCATCTTAACTATAGCATACCTAAAAAAGTTCAATTTAAAAGCCCATGTATAATGGAATATCGACAGTGGCTGCACTTATGAGACGTTTAAGTCACATCGAATCCTGCAGTAACAAAAGGAAAGGGAATTTTGAAAACACATATAACAACGCTGCCCTGGCATGACTCATCTGAATTCCTGGTGTCCCTACATCAGTTATGAGACACAGGTTCTAAGGACGGAAATGCCACATTGCCAGTTGCCTATGTACTCAGAATGGAGCCATCTGCTTGCTGGGGACCAGGAAGATGATTCACTTCTGTACCATCCATGTCAGCTGCCAAGACTGTCACAGTCCGCATCTCCTCTGAGCAGCTTTAGGTGCTTTGGGAGTGGTGAGGTGAGGCTCGGGACCCTCATCAAGTATGCCAATAAGCTCCTGGCTTGCAAGTGGGAACTTGGGATCCAAACCCCAGTTTTCTGACTCCTTATTTAATAGTTTGTTTCAGCTCAAACAGTAGCCACTCTCCAGATTTTTTTTTTTAAACAGGAGGGCTCTGTTCTAGTAAAACACTGTTCAAGATGGCCTGACTTCCCATTTGACTCTGCCCACTTGTGCTTAGCTCTACAAAGCTTGCTTCACACAGCTGGGGACAACCTGCTTGGTGCTGACCTCTCATTTGCCGCACATGTACCACAGCTCAACTCAGAAACAGAAGGCTTAGGCTTCCCTCTTCCTAGCACTCAGCTTGGCGCACAGAGTCTTACCGTGATGCCATCAGGCTGATGCAAAAGGAAGCAAATGCTGAGCCACAGTGCCAGCAGCACCATGGCTGTCTGCAGCACCAAGGACAACACGAAGCTCAACCCTCTGAAAGGCTCAGCGCTCTCCTGGCCCCCACAATAAAGGCACACACTGGTACCTTCTCCCCACCCACCGTTCGGCTTGCTGTGTTTTTAGCTCCTTGCGGTCCACTATGGTTCAACAACTATACAGAGAAACCCAGAAACCACTTGTAAGCATTAAATTGTGCACTGCAAGGTGATGATATCTCGAGTCACCACTTTGTCCTGAGGTATGTGATGGTAGGTGTTGTAAGTGAAAGTACTGAGGTGAAAGTACTACAGGACCAAATCAAAGCTGGGAACACATCGGGGAGAGAAGGATCTGCCTGTATCTTACAATGTGTTCCCTTGTAAACCATTAAGAATTTCAAGAGTTAAACAATTTTGCCTTAGTATGACTTGAAGTGCATTTGTCCTATGTAATTTAGATGTCAAAAATAAAAAATATACTCAATCAAAGAGACCGTGGATGTTTTTCTAAAATACTGCTGTACACAGGATACTGTGTTTGGAAACACAAATGGTAAGAAGGGGCTTTGCTACTTAAAAAGCTGTTGCTCATGTTTGTTTGTTTGTTTTAATTAAAAACAGATGTATAATAAACAGTAAACAAGAGATAGTAAGAGCTTCTACGGGTAAAGCTAGTCTTTCCCAAAGTAGCATCTCAGTGTGGTGTGGATGCAAACTGTAAGACACTTTCATGTGTATTAGTCCTTTTAGAAATATGCATATGGGACCACCATGCTCATGTCACAGGCACGCAATCAGATGGCACTGCAGACCTTTGTCCTCTCTGGCCAGTGACACCTGGCAACTCCGTGTCCCTTTTCCTTGTCATCTCCCTGTCCACTTCCCCTTCCCTACGCTTTCCCATCTCCACCATCCTCTCTAACCGCTCCTCTATTTGGCTTATCAGCTAAAAAGCTCTGATGGAGGCCACTAACTACCTCTATTCTGCAGAGTGCAGCGGCCACTTCTCAGTCCTAACTGTGGCTCATCTACCATCTCTGACACTGCCCAACTCATTCCTCCCTTCCTAGGAACCAGGTGCAAAGCAGATAGACAAGATTCCCAAGCAGTGAGGTCTGGCAGAAGTACACTGTATGGACAACAACTCAGTCAGTCAGTTGGTGTGGGTATAGTCACAGGTCAGAATGGGAACAGTGGGCAGGCATCAGCCCACTTCATAGTGGGGGATGGGGAGAGTGGGCCGCCAGGCATCAGCCCACTTCATAGTGGGGGATGGGGAGAGTGGGCCGCCAGGCATCAGCCCACTTCACAGTGGAGGATGGGAACAGTGGACGATCAGGCATCAACCCACTTCATAGTGGGGGATGGGGACAGTGGGCCGCCAGGCATCAGCCCACTTCACAGTGGGGGATGGGGACAGTGGGCCACCAGGCATCAGCCCACTTCACAGTGGGGGATGGGGACAGTGGGCCACCAGGCATCAGCCCACTTCACAGTGGGGGATGGGGACAGTGGGCCACCAGGCATCAGCCCACTTCATAGTGGGGGATGGGGACAGTGGGCCGCCAGGCATCCACCCACTTCATAGAGAAGGGCAGTGTCGGCAAAGGGCTGTGGCTGCTGAATGAGTCGAGTAAGCTGACAGGAAATAAGAACAAGGAGGAGGATAAAAGCGTCACCACACAGGAACTATCCCAGGTAAACAGTGACACCATGTACCAGTACAAGAGCAACACGATGCTTATAAAACACAGAGGAAGCTGCATCAGGTACATAATACATAGGATATTTTTAAAAGGCAGCAAAAGCAGGCAGCAGGCAAAGGACACTATGGAACAAACCGAGAGATAACATCCTTCCATTTTATACTGGAAGTCATAGAACTTTTGTTTTCAAACAAGGGCTTTTTACTTCATGGGTAGAATGAGCCATGCAGTGGATCATGGGTAGAACGCTCAGAATGCTTGGCAAGTGCAGAACCTCACTGCAAACAGTACAGTACCAGCCCTAGTACTCAGTGTGACAAAGGCAGCCTTCACTGACAACGGTGGCCTGTTTTCCATGAGGCATCAAACACATCAATCCCTTTCCAGAGCAACAGTGTTTCAAAGGAGAGCCAGAGTTCCAAACAATGTATATCCAAACTCGATTGACCAGGTCAGATGCCAGCCCTTTATTATTCACCTTTCCCACCTTGCCACTGCGCTGCCCCACATCAGCACATCCACGGTTGCTGTGGAGGTTTAACCGTGCCCATCAGAGCCTGTCCACACAGGAGATCTTCAGGACTCCTGGTAAGGTCCTTCATTGGTGGCAGATACTCTGCGGTCACCATTCACCTCTGGACTCTTTCAATTCTGTTCCCACTGTGAGTGGCCAATAGGCCGGGTCTTGGGACTTTCTGCTGTTACTGGGCAATGTATCATTGCTTTAGGGGGAAACAGTTGGAGAGGAGAGGGTTTCACATCTCCATGTACTTGTCCTTTATTAAGCCACAGAACTCATACTAAACAAAACCAAACCAAAGCCTTGGGAGAACCACATGTGGGGCTTCAGCATGGGAATGCATCTGTGTTGGAAGTAGATGCCATTCCTGTTTGTACCTCACACACCCCTGTAAAGGCTCCCTTGTTCAAGGTGTCCTCCCTAGCTTTGAACCACTTGAAGGTGCATTCTGTAAGAGGCAGGATCTAGCGGGAGGTCTTGTGGTCTCCGCCTGTGGAGGATTTGAATGAGAAATATTTTCCTGCTTAGTCCCCAGTTGATGAACTGACCGGAAGGCTTGGTATGTCCCTGTTGGAGGAGGTGTGCTCTTGTTGGAGCAGGTTTATAGCTGGGGGTGAGCTTTGGCGTTTCAAAAGCCCATGCCTGGTGCAGTGTCTCTCTCCCTCTCTCTCTCTCTCTCTCTCTCTCTCTCTCTCTCTCTCTCTCTCTCTCTCTCTCTCTCTCTCCCCCCTCTCTCTCTCTCTCACACACACACACACACACACACACACACACACACACACACACACCACCTGCTGCCTGTGGATCAGAATGTAGCTCTCGGCTACTTCTCTGGCACTATGCCTGCCTGCGTCCATGCTGCTGCCCTGATGGTCATGGATCACCCTGGGAAACCGTAGGAAAGCCCCTGACTATATGCTTCCTTTTGTAAGAGTTGCCCTGCTCATGGTGTCTTCAGAGCAATACAACAGTAACAGACACAGGGGAGGCACCACTGAAGGAGACACTTCTCATCGTGAGGGGAACGGTCTGCTTCAGTGTATGCTTGCATCGTGATATGCACTGTGCTATGGGCCTAAAAGGAGTGTGGCCAATGGACAATGGGCTGAATCCTCCAGAACCGTGAGCCAAAATAAACCCGCTCCTTTAAGTTAATTATCTCCAGCAACTGTTAGAGCGATAAAGAGTGGACAGCCTCAGAAGGGAATGGTGACACACAGCAGTACCTAATCGTACCACATAGCATATGTTAAAATGGTTAGTAATTATGATATATCTTGTGTTTATAAAATTGACAATAAAAAATAACAACAACAAAAAAGTGCAACTCCAAACAAAACCTGGAGTGGCCAAAGCCAAAGGCCTTATACATTCCGTGCGTGAAGTCTATTCTGTCCTTTCGGCTCTGACCTAAGTATCACTTTCAAAAGACCACCCTCTGGGAGCATAATTGCCATCACTGGTTTTTCTAATAATGCCACTGATATTTTCTCTTTTTAACTGCAATCACAAAACGCTGATTTTAACAATCTGTAGTTTAGAGTCACACCATATTAGCCAGTCATTTACCTTTCTCCTGTATTTCTCCCTACAATTACAATGTTATAATATGCAAATGAATCCGAACATTTTAGGGTGCCTCACTGGTCCCTGAAAAATAGGGCAAGGAGACTCTGAAACTTGTGGTATCATCTTCCAATCTTCAGGGCAACCGAGAATCTACACAGAGCCTAAAGGCAGGGATGGGAAACTTGGTGCAGTTTTAATGTGAGTCTACTTTACCCAGTCCCTGAAGGAGTCAGGTGGGTGCTCATGGATGCGAGGTTTTACAGGGAAAGTACTACGGAGAAGCATTAGGGTCAGCACCGTTTGCCTGGTTAAAACAGTAGTATTACTAGAACGGCCTCTGAACTTGTTTTTAATGTGGTAAGTACTCAGATTAAAGCTCTGCTCATATTAGAATTCAGAATTATCCTCAACACATTTCAGACTGAATGTGGCACTGTGGTTTGAGTAGCAAGTATATTCCATGTTTGTGGACCAAAGACTATGTTCAGAGGTGAACTGCAGAGAAGTGGTAGACAAAAGGGCTCTGTGGAAGCCGTGGGTCCATCGTCCACCCAGCTTTCCAAGGGGCAGAGGGACTGTGGAAGGTGGGGCCTGAATGGAGAAAGCAGGCAGCTAGGGACAGCGATGTGCCTTTGAAGACTACATCTTATTCCTGGCATCTGCCCATCTTCCCCTTCCCCAGCCACTACGGGTAAGCTGTGTCCTTTGTCACATGTTCCTGTCTGTTAAAAGCACACTGTGATGTTCTGTGTCATCACAGGCCTACTGACAAAGAGGCAGGCAACTCTGGCCTGAAACCACTAATAAAAATAAACCTTTCTCTCTTCTAAATTGATTTGCTCAGGCATTTTGTCAAAGTGACAAAATGTGACTAAAAGCAGGCACCAAGGACTATGATTGGGTTATTGTGACTTTAACATCAGTCTAGAATTAAGATAATCCTTACCCCTGCCTTTTCAGAGTACAAGAGTATTTCAGATGTTGACTAATTAATCCTTCCTATCATTAAAAGGCTGGAAACACAGGCCAGAGAGTTCACTCTATAAACCTGCCAATAATTCTCCTGGGCTGTCCTGATAAGCACTCTGACAGGATCTTTGAACACTAGCCTGAGAACAAACAAGACCAAAGCAGGAGGCTTGGAAGAACTGTGGACAGCGTCCAAATCACGCTTCCTCCTCTTACTTGAGGTTACAGGAAAGGGTCAAGAAACAGGCTCAGTTTAAAGCTCTCATTGTTTGTGGTTACCCATGAGCTAGAACTGTTCTGAAAATGCTTGAATAACCAAAGGTATGGCTTTCAATGTCAGTGCACAAAAATTTTATTTAGCTGTAGGAACTGCACAAACACTAAAATAACAGTAACAAATGAGTGAACAGAACAAAAAACATGAAACTGATCACAATCATGTGTAAAATAAATTATGAACTGAATCTGTAAGGGACAAAACGTGAGACAGGATCTTGGCCATGTGTGACGGTCATAGGCATCCTAGACATCCTCCCCAGAGTGCGTCTACGGTCAAGGCAGTCACACTTCGTGGTGATGCTTAGGACAGAGCTTTTCAAAAGTACTTGTTTGGTCCCTAAGGAATACACCTATCACCATTTTCTTGGTCTTGTGAGACCTTTGCATGTAGCTGAAGAATTAGATGAACTGCTTTGGGAAACCTCAATGTTCCTGAGTGCTGAGTCTCAAGTTCCCAACCAGTCTTCACCAGCAGCCTTTTCAACATTAGTTTCAGGAAGGTCGCGGATGCATCTAATACCTCTGCAGCCGAAGCCCAGTTACAGAGTAGCTGCACTTTGGAAGGGAGTTTTAGGTGACCAACAAATCAGTATGTACAAAGTATAAAGTGCACTAGCTAAAGGCTAGCTCCAGGAACAGTTTGATAGGACAGCGATCTGTGGCCAGTGCCCTCTCTGTGGCCAGCGCCCTCCCAGTACTCAACATCCACTACAATGAAAGACACTCATAACCACGTCGGTAAACAGACATGTGGGAACGGGGCGAGCTACTCGTAGGGAAGGCAGGGCCATCTTCTGAGAGAACATGACAGACAAGCTTCAGCAGGAAGGATGAAGACAGTGACTTCAAGGCAAGGTAGAACACTGGGTGTTGGTGAGAAGTGACAGGTGCTGAAGGTGTGTGGCCAGGATGTCGCGGCACAGCTGGAGAGGAGGGTAGTCACAGGGCGAGACAGAGTCCTCAGAGACTGGTGTTACACTGGGTCACGGAGTTTGGATGGGAGCCCACAGGTGGCAGGAGTCAGCAATTATTTTACAAGATGATGACTAACATGAGTTTTAGACTTTGCGCATGGCCCCGATGTATCCCTTCCTATGGCTACTATAACAACTACCAGAGCTGCGTTAAAACCACAGAAAGGATTTAATAATCTGGGAGTCCTGATGCCCAACATCAGCTTCCTGGTAGGACAGGACTGTGTACCTGTGTACTGTGTACCTGGGGGCTCTGACTTTGTCTTCCTGCCCACATGCAGGTGTTCCAAGCTCCTGGACATACTAATCAAGTCTCCATTGCTACCCTCATGTCACTTCTCCTCAGGTGGCTATCTAATCTCTCTCTTTGCCTCTTTTATGAGGGCATTTGCGAAAGAACTTTGGTCTAACCTAAAAACAAACAACAGCAAAACGATGATCTCTGCACTGCAAAGACCATAATTAATCCGTCTGCAGAGATCCCATTTTGCAAATCAAGTACTGCTTATAAGTTCTAGCAATTAGAAGGTGGGCACATGTCTGGAGATCTGCTTCTCAGGACACCATACCCAGGGATATAATGTGTGAAAACAGAGGCCAAGGATGAAATAAGGAGACCTACATGAGGGCAGTGTCTTGTCTATGGGGTCAAAAAGGAGAGTGTGGGCTGAGGGCCCAGCAGTGAGTGGAGATTAGACAAGCACAGTTCGTACTCACTCACTTGCTGTGCACATCTTTGACTAACATCTGTGAACTCAACAAAAGTACCTCCCCCATTCAGTGGCTTATAGTCTAGTTGTATGCAACCAACAAACAGATGCTTATTATGTGAAAGGCACTACAGGAATAAAATGACTTTAAAGATTTCTATAAACAGAAAAAAAATGCAGAAAGTGAGACATTAAGCACAACAGACTATAGATACCTTGGCTAAGAGACCTGTAAAAAGAACAAGTAACAAACAACAAAGGCCCAGGGCTCCCACGGCCAATTCCAGACCTAGGATTGGCGCCATATGGCTAGAATGAAGCAGGGTGACAAGGTAGGCCCTGAGTATGTGGCAGAGGACCAGGACCTTGCAGAGGCTGAATTTATTATGGCAGAGAAGCAAAGCCATTGGAGGGCTCCGTGCAAAGGCGACGCAGAGGCTTGCCTGCAAAGGAGCCCCCAGCACCCAGCATTAAGATAATGTGAGAGCTAATGTACAAGCAGCAAGCAAGTGAGAGCCAGAGATCTAAGGTGCAAGGTGGAGAGAGCCACTGAAACAAGGCAGCTGTCGCAAGAAGGAGACTGGGACTGGGTAGAATAAGCAGACATGTCCAGGTTCTGCTGCCTTTCAAAGGTAGATCTGACAGGATTTGATGATGGGTTGAATGTGAGGAAAAAATGAAAGCGTCTATGGTGCATAATGCAGAGGTTCTCAGTGTTGGCCTCCGGGAATGGTAACACAGACCCTCCGTTTACCAAGGTGGAGAAGTCAAACTTGTGGGAGAGGCGAGTATGTGGGAACTCAAGAGTTCTCTTATAGACACTTAATGGTATGTACATGTTCCCATTAGACAGTTAAGTATTACATCAAGTAAGTATTTAGATGAGTTGGAAATCCAAGTCAAGAGTGTGGCTGGAGACACAGCGCTCATAGTTATCAAAATGGTGGCAGAGCCCAAAGGCATGGAATCAGTGCTGCATGGGCTTTGATGTTTATTGGAATCACCAAGAAACTAACAAGTGTAGCTTCTTATTTCTGCCTCTGACCTGGGTCCTCAGATTTTATGTAAGTACCAAGCTCTCAGGAGATCTCCATGTCACACAGAACCTAGCAAGCAGGCATGGCTTATCCAGTTTTTAGCAGAGCAACACCATGTTGTTACAAAGTTCACCCTCTAGAAGGAGTGTTTTAAGGAAGTTTACGGCTTTTCTGTTGGCCATACTCATAGCTGCTTGGCAGTGTGTGGTTGCACTAACCTGGAGGTAGAGCATGCACAAGTGTAGACAATAAGTGAAGAAGGGAAAAGAGCAGGCTCAGCGACGGTAACAAGCCTGTGGGAAGAATATGGAGCAGGCAGCAGGCATGTGGCAAAAGAGCACTGAGGATGTAAGTGTGAGCACTCAGCAGAGCCCAAGAATGCACCAGAGGCAAGTCTGTGACCAAGGACACACCACCAAGAAGTCACTGCTGCCTGGGTCAAGAAAGATGAAGCAGGGGACAGAACTCTAGGCACAGGACTGTCTTGGCTACTTTTTCTGTTGCTGTGAAAATCACCATGACCAAAAGTAACTTGGGGAGGTGTCTCAGTTACTTTGCTATTGTGACAAAATGCCACACCCAATGTCATTTATAAAAGAAAGCCTTTAATTTAGCTTATGGTTTTCAAGGCTTAGAGTTCATGATTGGAGCAGAGGCATGGCAGCAGGGACAGTTGAGAGCTGTTCTTGCTCCACACAGAAGGAGGCAGAGAGGCACAGTGGGAATGGCACTAGTGACACACCAGTGGCACATCCACCAACAAAAGCATACTTCCCAATCCTTCCCAAACAGTTTTACTAATTGGGGAGCAAACGTGAAAACACATGAGGCCACGTTCATTGAGACAGGAGGAAAGGGCTCATTTGGCTCCTATGTCCTCATCACTGTCCATCGTTGGGAAGCCAAGACAGAAATCCAGAGGCATAAAGCAGACAGCATGTGGGAACACAGTCCAGAGTTCCAATATCTTCCACATTCTTCAAAACAAACAAACAAAATAAAACAACAGCATGGTCAGGCCTGTCACACCAACAGGCACTAGTGTTAGTTACTGTTTTGCTGCTAGGATAAACACTCTAACTAAGGCAACTTAAGGAAGAGTTTATGTTGGCTTACGGTTCCAGAGGGAGCGTCCATAATGGAGGGGACAAATGACACAGGCAGACAGGGTAAGAAGGTAAAAGAGCTCATCTTCAACCACAGGCAGAGAGCAGAGAGAACCAGAAACACAGCAAGGCTACAAACTCTCAAAACTGGTCCCCAGAGATGTGCTTCCTCCAGCAAAGCTCTACCTCCTAAACCTCCCTCCCCAACCTTCCCAAATAACACCAACCAAGGACAAGTGTTCGAATATGAGAGTCGAGTGAGGACACTTCTCATTTAAGCCACCACACAGACCCTATTATCTATGTCTGCAGAATACAAAAAACACAAACAAACAAAAGGGCACAGGAGTGTACACTCCTATGTGGTGCTGGCTTTGTTACTGGAAACAAGATAATCTCTCAATGACATAGGCAATGTCTCCATTGGATGGAGGAGGAGAGAAACGTTTGGTGAGAGATGAATTATGAAATAAACATCCAAAATTACTAGAAAAATGTAATAAGTTTGGTGGGTAGCAAAAACGGACAGAAGTAACAGCCATGGATTTAAAATAAAAACCACTGGCATGGGCTAACAAGCTGCTGCTGGACACTAACACAAGAAGGAGAAGGAGGAGGAGGAGGAGGAGGAGGAGGAGGAGGAGGAGGAATGGCCTGGAGAAGAGAAGGTGAGTACATGCAGGGGAAGACAGGAAGCCAGAGATTACGTGATAGCCCCTGCAATCTACGGAGGGAGGTAACAACACAAGAGGGTCAGAGACCAATCCCTTGGTACAGCAGGGTTTTAAGGGTGCGGCAAAGAAAGGAGACAAAGGTCTTGTTATGGGGTGTGTGAAACTGAGATTACACGGGAGAACATTATATAGAAGACAAACTCGGGTCTGAATGTGAGGGTGAGGCTGCAGAGGACTAGAAGGCCAGATATCTTATCACACACGTCACTGTCCCCTCTGCCATGTTCTCTCCTCCTAGCCTTCCAACAACCTACTGATTTCAAAGACTGGGTACATTCTTATCTGCGTACATTTATTCCTAACCAAGCAGTGAGATACCAAGCACTTAAAATATATATATGACTAACAAATCTTACCAGTGTTTAGGAAGCACAGAATGCACAATAATTAATAGAAAACCACACATGCAAAGAGAAGAGAGAGACAGACAGACAGACACACACACACAGAGACAGGGACAGACAGACACATACACATACACACAGAGATAGGGACAGACAGACAGACAGACACACACACACAGAGACAGGGACAGACAGACACACACACATACACACAGAGACAGGGACAGACAGACAGACACACACACACACACACACAAAGACAGGGACAGACAGACATACACACATACACACAGAGATAGGGACAGACAGACACACACACACACACACACACACACACACACAGACAGGGACAGACAGACACAGACACATACACACAGAGAAAGGGACAGACAGACAGACACACACACACACAGAGACAGGGACAGACACACACACACACACATACACACAGAGATAGGGACAGACAGACAGACACACAATTCTAGGTCCAATATTATTTGCCTTAACCCAGATCTTAGGAAACTGAGAAAGAAGTATGAGTTTGAGTCCATCATGAGCTACATAGTGAGTTCAAGATGAAACTGGACTATGTAGTTAAACAAATACCCAAAGTCAACCCAAAACTTAAAGGATAATCTGCATTCTCTAGGATACACCTACAATATATACGGAGCTTCAGTAAGCAGATAGGTAATTCTGAATGCCACAAATGGACAGCCAGAAGATTCCCACCACTAACACACTACAGGGCTGCACCATATGCACTACAGAAAGGATGTGGTTAACAGTCACATCCTCTCTAGAACGCTGTATCGTACACACTACAGAAGAGGCTTAGTAACAGTCACATCCTATGGTACCGCGTCTGCTGTGTTGTGCATCAACCAATTCACCAGAGACTCCACCCTTAAGGAACTCACAGTGTGAGGGAGATAAGAGATGAAAGTTTTACAAAAAATAAAAAGCAAGAACAAGGCAGCATTTAGCTCTTCATCAAGTACACAGTAGAGACATGAACTGTAAACAGGTAGCTGAGATCACCAAGACAGCAGGCCCAGAGATCAGGGAAACAATGCAGAAGAGGGCCAGACGACAATACACAGCTATTAAAAGTTAAGCTGCAGAAGGAAAGAGCCATAGACGTGGGAATGGAACCCAAAGAACAGCTAACAGTATCTTACTAAATGCTCACTGTGGACAACCTTAGCAATGCTGGCTCAATCTCATACCATCTCCATGTGAACCACAGGTGTGGACGCCACCACTCCTTGTCAGCTATTGTGGCACCTGTTGGGCACAGGACACGACAACTGTTCTATGTCACTGACCCTACATGTCAAAGCAAGTCATTAGCATTCTGTTTTGTTTTTTGTTGTATTGTCTTGTAATTGGAAAAAAAAGTATGACATATCAATGCCAGGCACTTAAACTGCTAAAAATGTTAACATTGCTTGAGTTACATGACACAATCCACATAACTGTATGTATAGTCCATAGAAATTTCGACCCAAACAGTAGTAAGAGGAAAGCCTGTCAAGAAAGCCTTTCTGGAGCAGCTAATCTCCGCATGTTTCTCAAAAGGAGAATGAACATGGAAAGAATCATCCTGAGCTCACAACAGACACAGGCAGCGACTTCTCCATTAACACTAAAGAATAAACACAGCATCAAAGGCTTGAAGAATTACTCCCTAGACAGTGACTACAGACTCGTAGAGGCTACAAGTTGGTTTCTCCCTGAAGCAGCTACGTTCCCGCTCTCTGAGGTCTCCTGGGGCCACCTAACTGCCATTTAAGCACAAGTTTACTCAGGGCCATCTCATTCTACTGTCCCCGTCACCACCCATCCTTCACCACCAGAGACTTCCAAGCGATGAGCACAGATGCATGGAATCAACTCAGGATGCATGCGAGAGACACAGAAATGCTGGCGTCTTCAGCAAGCTGCAGTCACCAGGCGTCTACCAAGTGCCACCACCGTGCTGAGCACTTGAGCCCCTCTCAGGTACCATGTCTACTACTACAGAAGAGGGATGCGCAGAAGTCACTGGAGAGCCCCGTGGGATTAAAGCAGTTTAGCGCAAGCAGAGGCATTGAGAGGGAGAAATACATAGAAAGAAACACTTTTCCAAAAAGTTTATTTCCTAGTAGAATTTAAGTTTTTTTCCACAGAACTAGGTACAACTTGGCTTTTTGCTTCAAAATTCACTGTATATTTGAACTTTTCCCCCACAAAATATCTACTGAGCCATAGTTGAGATTTACTGGACCCAGTATATCTTTCCTTACACACAGGCGCACATGCTTGTGCACACAGACGCCACAGTAAACACAGAAAATGACGCAGTTACTCAGATTTTTCTCTTTTTAAAGAATTCAACTCAAGGGGATTTAATGAAATTGTAAGAAAAGGATCTGTCTACTTTATGGAATTTTGTAAAATATTTAGTCTCTAAGGATGCTGGAAAAATACTTTTTTCAAAAGATCCCACTGGCTGGAAAAAACATTACATGTCACCCTTGGCTCTGTGCCATAGTGGGTGTTACCTACTCTGTTAGTAGACTTCCATTGATCCTGTGTATCTGGAAATGTTCAAGGGGATACAATAAAGAGAGACAATAAATCATATAAAATAAAATCCCATCTAGGCAAATCAAAGAATCCTTTTATTAAAAAAAGAAGAAAAGGTGACGCAAGTTAGCCACTTCTTAAGAGAAGAACAAACTTTAAAGTGCTTTTTTTCTTTTTTGCTATTAAAAAATACTTTTAAAACTATCTTTCAAAAGGCCAGTAATGCTGTTCAGTAAGTAAAGTGCTTGCTACACAAAATTAGGAACTAAGTACCCACATAATGAGGTCCCTAGCACCCACACAAACACCAGACATGGCAGCATTCATCTATGACCCAGGTCCAAGGAGGCAGAGAGAAGTGGATCTCATGTACCTACTAGCTAGTCAGCCCGGCTGGAATGTCCAGCTCCAATTTCAGGGAAAGACCCTCCCTCAAAAACTAAGGCTGGCAGGGGGCCTGCACAAAGTGCTGTACCAACCAAGGACAATGCATGCGGTAAACCTAGGCCCCTATTCAGATCTAGCCAATGGACAGCTCATTCTCCATGGTTGTGGGGAGAGCAGAGACTGCCTCTGACATGAACTCTGGTGCCCCCGATTTTATCACTTCCCCTTGGTAGGAGGACTGGCGGCACACAGAGGAAGGGGAAGCAGGCTATCTGGATGAGCCCCGAGAGGCTGTGGTCATATGGTGGGGGAGGAGGTCCCCTGCCATCAGAGGTCTAGGGGAGGGGAATAGGGCAAAAGAGGGAGAGAGAGTGGGAAAGGGAAGATACAAGCGAGGAGATAACAATCGGGATGTAATCTGAATAAATTATAGTTTTAAAACGTGGGTCCAAATAGAGAATTTTCAAGAAAAGAAAAACAATGGCTAAGAAATATCTTCAAAAATGTTTGTTACACTCAGTAATTAGGAAATTTCAAATAAAAACATCTTTGAAATTTCACCCTATCTCAGTCAGAATGGGAAAGATCAATAAAACTACATACAACACGTGATGAAAGGGCTGTGGGGGAAAAGGAACCTTAATTTACTGCACTGCTGGGTTACAAACTGGTGCAGCCACTATGGAAGTCAATATGGAGAACTCCCAAAAGACTAAAAAGAAAATCTCCCATATTACCAAACTATTCCCCTCCCTAGCATATGCCCAAAAGACTAACATTCTACTCTGGAAGCGCTTGCTCAGTCAGGCTCATCGCCTCTCTACTCACAAGAGCTATGAAATGGTAACACCGTAAATGTCCTCCAACCAACAAATGCATAATGAAATTGTGGTACATCTACACTATGAAATATTATTCAGATTTAAAGAAGAAGGAAATCATGACCTTTCCAGGTAGCTGGATGGAACTAGGAAAGATCATATTGAGGTAAGCCAGACCTAAAACCGCAATGTTACCTGTTCTTTTTTATTGCAGGCTCCTAGTTCCAAATCTTCTATGTAAACACACAGCCTGCAGTAAGCCCAGAAACCAGGAAATTAAGACAGGACAATTGCCAGAGTAGGGGGTTTGGGAACAATAGAGAAGGGAATAGCAGCGTCTAAGCTATCTGCTCAGGGAAATGGGGAAGGGGCACGTTAGAGAGAAGGATGGGGACATAAACAGAGAAAAGGTGAAAGAAGCATAAAGGGACTTTCAGGATGGGGTCCCCTGACAGGGACAACGGGAAAAGGGATGCCTTTGGGGAAGGAGGAAGGAGGTGGACATCATAACAAGGATGCCTGAAAAAGCCATGAGGAATCACACTGTTTACCAGAAGAAAAGAAAAACCCTACAATATATGTCACTTCTGTGTACAAACATACATAGACAGTTTTAATGAACCTTTCTCATCCAGATGCCAGGGCTCTCTCCAAGAACCAAAGATCATCTAATAAAACCCTAAAACCAGATATGATGCGTCCTCTTTTGTATTGTTGGCCAGGGCTGTCCAAGAGACTTCCAAAATGTAGAGCCTTTTGTGAATGTCCCTAGAAGTGGAAGGTAAAATCCCTATTGCTGAAAACACCATGCACTTCTAAAAGAGGACCCAGAGACCACTGAGCTGGACCTGCTCTGAGCATCCCCTCCCTGAGTACCAGTTTTCATGACAGTAGAATATTGTTTGTTAAATTTATCTGTATTACCTGTAGGCCCGGCTAGCAAGCAATCAAGACACAAACACTTGTTATATTTTAAAATAGCCTTAGTTAACCTGGGGCAGGGCAATCCTCTAAACTACCTCCCATAGTGTGGCAGGCATGGGATCCCTGTCTCAATCCCATGCCATCTGTTTTCATTAACTTCTATCAAGCTACCTCCCATCCATAATCCCAAATACTTGCTAATGTTCTTTGTCTGGGCTTGATTCTCCATCCACACTGGCCATGTGTGTCTCCTCCATCTAACCCATGGTGGCCTTCCTCTCTTCCCTTCAGGTCTTTCTCCTGGTGGTGGTCTTTCTTCTTCCCAGAATTCCTCTCTCTCCAAGCCCCACCTATCTCCTTTGCCCTGCCCAGGTGGGATGGCTTTTTATTAAGCAAAAAGTGGGTCACAGACAGAAAGCAGTAATTAACATCAAAATACATCAGACCATCCCTCAACAGTAGAAGGCATCATGCCAGCTTCCAAAGGAGGAAGACGACCAATAGTCATACCCAGCTATGATGCCTACGAACCACATCAATGGCCAACACAGCACAATAGCCCTATGGGTGCTGTAGTGGCACACATGCCTTGGCAGTAACCAACAGCTCTCTAATTGGATATAAGATCAGTTCAACAAGAGGGAGACATGCTGGAAACCTAGATAACTACTCAGTGCTCATGAAGTCATGGTTATTCAAGGGAAAAAAAAAAAAACCAAACTAATTCACTAAACCAGCCTAATGCCTAACAACAATCTATAAACTTTTGTCATCATACCCTGGCTTAGTTTGGGTTTCTATTGCTGCAAGGAGATGCCATGACCACTGCAAACTTATAAAGAAAAACATTTAACTGGGGCTGGCTTACATTTTCAGAAGTTTAGCCCATTACTACCATGGCGGAAGCATGGCAGCACGCAGGCAGACATGGTGCAGGCGAAGCTGAGAGTTCTACATCCTGATCAGCAGGCAGCAGGAAGACAGACCACACTGGGTGTGGTTTGAGTTTCTGTGAGCTCAAATCCCACCTCCTAGTGACACATCTCTTCCCACAAAGCCACACCTACTCCAACAAGGCCACACCTCCTAACACTGCATTTCCTATGCCTGAGCATTCAGAAGCACGGGTTATGGGGGCCAATCCTACTCAAACCCCCACAAACCCACAGGTAAGTGTAGTATTCATCCCTTGTCAAGGAAATTTCTCTTTGCAATAGTCGGAGATTACTGTAGAAAACAACAACCAACCCAAATGCAGTCCTGGAGCCCAGTCTCAATGTATATATCCACAAAACAGTCCCATACTCAAGGTTCAGGGAACACTGAGAAAAAGAAAGACTGTAGGAGCCAGAGGATCAGCGACTTTGCTGTGAGATTTGTGTCTCCTAGTAACATCAGAAGACACACCCGTTTAAGTCTCACCAACGCTAACAGGCAACACGTGAGCTGAACAAGTTTACACTAACAAAGATGCCAAGCTGGATGGAGAAAAGTCCATATATATATATATAGTTTTATGTATATACAGTAACATATTGATTTTTTAAAAATGAGACCATGAATTTATAGGGGAGAAAGGAAAGAACACATGATTATGCTACTTGCCTGGTAAACAGAATTCTGCCAATTTCTGCTAAAATTCCAGGACAGGGAGAATGTCCTAGACTCTGGGTGAGCCCAGTGTAATCCCGAGGATCCCTTCAGAAGGAAGGAGGATGGCTAGAATCAGAGACTGCAGAGGATCTGAGCATCTGACTCTGAAGATGAAGGCTGAGCCTGGAGCCAAGGAACACAGGTGGGTTGCTTTAGCCTGGAGGAAAACAGCCCTGCTCATACCCTGATCTTAGGACTCTTAGGTGCTGAAACTCTGAGAGAAGCAATCTTTACTCTTTAAGGCTAATTTTAAGTTAGCATTTAAACTTATGTGGTATATAAACAAAAGCGAATAAAGTAATAACTAAGTCTCCTTGGGAAGATACTGGGTAGCAGGACAAACAAGGATTAGTCTTATTTAAGGGGTCAGGTTTCTTCTTTCATGGCAGAAGTGAAGGAGGAAGTGTGAAGAAAAGCTGCTGTGTAGACACTACAGTGTGAAAATGAAGTCATTTCTCAGCAAGATCTGTTATGGTCTCCACAAATAATGTGCCAGGTCAACATCAGGTTAACAGAGGTTATCAGATTATTGGTTTCAAAGCAGCATTTATATTGCTCTATGAGCCCCTCAATTTGTATTAAGTAACAGTAGAGAAGTCACAGGTGAACTACTGTGTTTAAGCAAATGGAACAAAATTTGTATAGGCTACAAATTTTGGCCCAGCCGCTCTCTTCACTGCCTACAGTCAGCAGAGAGTGTAGTGTGAGAGAAAGGACTCAGCCTTAGCTGCCTGCTCAGCACAGCAACCCACAAAGCAGAGGGGCCACAATCCCACCTCACCAAGAAGTGCATTTGGGAATGCTGGCAGAGGCCTGCTGCTATTTTTTTTATCTCCTCTTCCCAGAGATGATTGTTCTGACATACCCAGAGGCAGAGAGATGGAGGTTCTAAATGTCTCTCAAGAAGAGACCGGTTACAGAAATTGCTTGACACGCACACAAAAAGATTGGGCTGGAGCTGCAATACTGAAAAGGCTTGCAAAGGTACACTGTTAAGTGAACAGCTCGTCCAGAATAATCATGTAGCTACTTACAGTCATAATTTTTCAAGTCTCAAAGTATACTTGGTATGATGGTTTGAATAAAAGTAGCCCCCATAGATCCAAAGGGGGTGACACTATTAGGAGATGTGGCCTTGAGTGGAGTAGGCGTGGCCTTGTTGGAGGACATCATCACTGGGAGCAGGCTTTGGGGTTGCAGATGCTCCAGGCACACTCAGCGGGGCAATCTCTCCCTGCTGCCTGCCTGAGATGTAAGGCCCTCAGCTCCTTCCCCAGCACCACATCTGTCTGCACGCTGCTGTGCTTCCTCCTGTGATGACAATGGACTAAACCTCTGAACTGTAAGCCAGCCCCAGGTCAATGGTTTGTTTTTTTTTTTTCATAAGAGTTGCAGTGGTCACGGTGTCTCTTCCCAGCAACGAAACCTAACTCAGACACCTGGGCATATGTCGTATATGGACACAAGTCTGTGTACTTGGGATGCTTGAAAGGCCTGGATGAGGGGCTATCAAGCCGTTAACCCCTGAAGAACGGGCTGGAGAGATGGCTCAGAGGTCATGAGCACCTACTGCTCTTCCAGAGGACTCCTTTGGCTCGCAGCACACATGTGAGGCAGCTCACAATGATCTGTAATCTAGTTCCGGGAGCACCTCCACTCCCCAGGGGGACCTGCACACATGTGAACATACCCAGACACAGTCATATGTGCCTACATAGAATTTAAACTGAAAACAAACCTTTAAAAAACCTAACCCCTAAAAAAGAACCCGTAAAAATTTCAGTGCCTGCATTCCTGCCGCTGTGATAACTGCCATGACCAAATGCAACTTACAGAAGACCGCCTTTATTTTGGGCTTACAATGCTGAGAAAGTATGGCAGAGGCAGCCAGATTCAGAAGCTGAGGCATAGCGTCTCAGGCATCAAGCATGAAGCAGAGTCGGTGAGCTACAAGCGTGAGGGCCCAGCCCATGCGTCCTGCAGCAAGACCACACACCTAAAAGTTCCACAACATCCTAGAACAGGGCCACCAACTGGGATTAAGTGTTCAAACATGTGAGTCACGGGAGACATTTCTCAGACTATGATCCTTCTACTTTTTTCTTTGTCTTTTTTTTTTTTCTTTTTGTTTGTTTGTTTCATTTTGTTTTTCTGTGTAGCCTTGGCTTTCCTGGAACTTGTTCTGCAGATAGACCCGCCTCTGCCTCCCAAGTGCTGGGACTAAAGGCATGTGCCACCACCACCTGGCTTCTACTGATTTTCTTTTAGGATGTCACCCACAGAATACCTGAGTTGACATCAGTGAACAGAGGACAGAGTTGATATACAACAAATGTCAGCCATCTTTAGTGTTAATTACACTACCTTCCTGCCTCCCACCATAGTAAAGACCTTTACCCTTGTCACTCGCTCTGTATTCAGATCCTACATTGTCCTTCTCTTCCCAACATGAATCACTCCTCTCACACATCCCGCATTTAACTGACAATGTCACCACCATCTCCACACCGATTACCTCTAAATCTGGCTATTATAGTGTACGTTCCCCGATTTAACAACAAACTTTGACTATCTTATAGAATGACCTCCTGCCCTGGGCTTTCACCCTCTGCCTCAGCTCTCCTGGCTTAACCTCTTGTCCTCATTTCTGCCGCCTCCCAACACGCTTCCTCTCTTTATTTCCTTCCATAAAATACTGTCTCAACTTCACTGGCCCCCAATTGCCTGCTCTGCAACCTTCCCCGCCCCCATTCACACGCGCTGCAAAACTTCTCACGTCACTTTCTAGGATCAGAACTCAGTAAGTATGGCGCTCCGTGCCTGTAATCCCAGCACCTGGGAGACTAAGGCAGACTCCTAAGTTCAAGTCCAGCCTGGCCACCTACACACAAAACCCAAACTGTCTGGCCGTCCCACCTTCTCCACGCTGCCCGCACTGTCCTACCTTCACCTCTCTTTGTCCATGCTGAACAGCACTAACAGCAGTCCCAGGGCTGCCGACTCCGGAGCCCACAGACACAGGAACTATGCTGCCCTTGGGCACAGTTTCTAGGGCAAAGTTAAGCACTTCCTTTTTCTGTTCCAGCTACTCGGCCTCTAGCTTACTGAACTCTCAAGGCCCCTTTCAAGACAGAACCCACGGTCTCTTTCTGTTTCCTTAGAGCATGTGACAAGAGCCGGTACCACAGGGCAGTCACTAAACATGCATTAAAAAAGGAGCAAGTCAAACGTTGACAGTTTTGAAAGTATTCCAATTCTAGCATATCATAAACTTTCAAAATAAGCAGACTCTCTTCGGATTAAAGAAGCAGCAACTCTCTTTGGATTAAAAAAAAATGTGTTTACTTGGAGAGGAACATAGATGTCACAGCATGTGGTGTGGGCAGAGGGCAACTTTCTGAGAGTTGGTTCTTGCTTGGCAGCAAAGGCCTTCACCAGTGAGAGGCATTTATCCACCCAGGGTTACATTTTGTCAGACTGTTGTCTTAAAAACCACACACAGACACATAGACACACCGACACACCAACAGACACACAGACACACCGACAGACACACAGATACACACACAGACACAGACAAACCGACAGACACACACCCCACATAATAACTGGGCTGAGCGCTTGCCATCTAAACATGAAGATGTGAGTTTAGATGGCCAGAACCCATGTAAATTCAGAAGTGGTAGTGCACATCTATAATCCTAGTGCACACCTATAATCCTAGTGCACACCTATAGTCCTCTCCCCCATTCACACGCGCTGCAAAACTTCTCACGTCACTTTCTAGGATCAGAACTCAGTAAGTATGGTGCTACGTGCCTGTAATCCCAGCACCTGGGAGACTAAGGCAGGCTCCTAAGTTCAAGTCCAGCCTGGCCACCTACACACAAAACCCAAACTGTCTGGCAGTCAGGGAACTGCACTGATAACTTATTTATGGTTATTTGGGGAAATTCCAAGTCATGGCCACTCTTACAGAGACTCTGCTTCCAACAACACAGGTGGTGTTGCACCTGTGCACACTTATATCCTAGTGTAGACCTATAATCTTAGTATACACCTATAATCCTAGTGTACACCTTAGTCCTAGTGCACACCTATAATCCTAGTGCACACTTATATCCTAGTGTAGACCTATAATCTTAGTATACACCTATAATCCTAGTGTACACCTTAGTCCTAGTGCATATCTATAATCCTAGTGCACACCTATAATCCTAGTGCACATCTATAATCCTAGTGTACACTTATATCCTAGTGCACACCTATAATCTTATTATACATCTATAATCCTAGTGTACACCTATAGTCCTAGTGCACACCTATTCCTAGTGCACATCTATAATCCTAGTGCACATCTATAATCCTAGTGCACTCCTATAATCCTAGTGCACACCTATTCCTAGTGCACATCTATAATCCTAGTGCACTCCTATAATCCTAGTGCACACCTATTCCTAGTGCACATCTATAATCCTAGTGCACATCTATAATCCTAGTGCACTCCTATAATCCTAGTGCACACCTATAATCCTAGTGCACATCTATAATCCTAGTGCACTCCTATAATCCTAGTGCACACCTATAGTCCTAGTGCACATCTATAATCCTAGTGCACTCCTATAATCCTAGTGCACACCTATAATCCTAGTGCACATCTATAATCCTAGTGCACTCCTATAATCCTAGTGCACACCTATAGTCCTAGTACACACTTATATCCTAGTGTAGACCTATAATCTTAGTATACACCTATAATCCTAGTGTACACCTTAGTCCTAGTGCACATCTATAATCCTAGTGCACATCTATAATTCTAGTGCACACCTATAATCCTAGTGCACATCTATAATCTTAGTGCACTCCTATAATCCTAGTGCACACCTATAGTCCTAGTGCACACTTATATCCTAGTGTAGACCTATAATCTTAGTATACACCTATAATCCTAGTGTACACCTTAGTCCTAGTGCACATCTATAATCCTAGTGCACATCTATAATCCTAGTGCACATCTATAATCCTAGTGCACATCTATAATCCTAGTGCACATCTATAATCCTAGTGCACACCTATAATCCTAGTGCACATCTATAATCTTAGTGTACACTTATATCCTAGTGCACACCTATAATCTTATTATACACCTATAATCCTAGTGTACACCTATAGTCCTAGTGCACACCTATTCCTAGTGCACATCTATAATCCTAGTGCACATCTATAATCCTAGTGCACATCTATAATCCTAGTGCACATCTATAATCCTAGTGCACACCTATGTCTGGATGGGAAGCAGAGACAGGAGACTCCCTGGACACTGTCGGGCAGCTGTAGTGGGAAACAACAACAGAAAGCCTGTCTTAGACAAGGTGGGAGGCAAGAACTAATTCCCAAGGCTGTCTTCTACACACACACACACACACACACACACACACATACACACACACACACACACACACACTGCACAGTAGTCAGGGAACTGCACTGATAACTTATTTATGGTTATTTGGGGAAATTCCAAGGCATGGCCACTCTTACAGAGACTCTGCTTCCAACAACACAGGTGAAGTGACTCTAGAGTTACCTGACAGTGCATCATAGAACTGGTCCTCACTAAGGATGCTGGCAGGCGGGGATCCTTCAACCAGGGATCGCTCTAGTTCATGATGTTCGGTAGCTAAAGTCTCCAGTGCTTCTGACAAAATTTTGTTTTTTTCTTGCTCTTGTTCCAATTTAAAATTCCTCACCTAGAAGAACACAGATACACAAGAGTTGAGAGTGGCACTTTCTCAGAGGATGGGAAAATTACTTGCTTTTGATCTAGTTCCAAGGCTACATCAGAAAGGAAAGAAGCTGAGTTACACACACACACACACACACACACACACACACACACACGGATGAATGAGCAAATTTACTAAGCTAATTTTGTTCTTCCCAAGGGGCCTTTTCTCACAACAGCTTAGATAATGAAAATAGATTACAAACTACCAAACAAATTCTGCTTAAATTATAATGATCCTAGTAAAAGAAAAAGTATTAGTCAATTTGGAAATTGCATTTTAAAAAATAACATTCCTTGCTCAACACTATTCATGAAATGTTTTAAAAAGCCATCTCCATAAGCTTTTCAACAACAACAACAACAACAAAAAAACCATTTCACATCAGCCTGCATGTTAAAATGTACACAAAACTAGATGGAGTCTCCCAGTTTATTTCCTAAGCAGCTGGAATATCAAATAAAGGGGAACAAGTTGTTGGATAATAGCTATGAAAATGTTACTATCCATTTTTAATTCCTAGTTTCTACTTCACGGCTACATTTTTGCCTTTAATTTAGTAAACTTAAATGAATGAAGAAATGAGTAAATAAATAAGTAAACCAATAAAGTTGTCCTTTGTATACAATTCAAGAGTATCTGACCCTCCCTGCACTCCAGCCCCTAAACCTCGCAAGGCAGCCTGTGCTGGGCTTGGTCCAGTCATAGCTAAGTCTACATCAAGAATTCCAGAAGCCACTGCTAACCCCTGGCCTTGCTCACGCCCTCACTCGGGAGCCAGACAATGTCCACAGCGGCTGATATGAATCCTCAGAGATGTTTTCAGTTCCTTCTGCCCATTGTACGTTCCCACCGTCACCTCACCATCTACTCAGCGTTCTGCACAATGGGCCTTTAAAGCAGTGTTTGCAATTTAGGAGCAGAATCTATTCCTCGGATGTAATCCTGTACATAAAGCGCCTGTTTTAGAGCTAGCCCTGGCGGTGCATGCCTGTACTCCCACGATTTGGGAGAACGGGGCCCAAGATGGAGAATTTGGAGCTAGTCTAGCCTACAGTGTGAAACCCTTTCTCAAGAAACAAAAACCTCTATAAAATCAGTGTTTTAGACAGAAGAACCATGCTGCTGCATGTGCTCAGGAACCTGCTGACTTTCTCCTCCCCTCCAGTCAGACTGCACAAGCAGACCCACACCCAGAGGCTACACCATCAGTTTAAAAGGTACCGACTAGGCAGCTGTCTCCCAGTCCTTTCAGCTCAGACCTCAGGAGTCTGGATCTCAGAGCTGGGCACCCTTTCCCAGTGTCCCTTGCGTCACTCCTCTACTCACTGTGACCCCTTCTCTTCCTCTCAGGCTCCTCTCTCTTCCCAGAAGGAGGAAGCATCTCCCTCTGTCTGACTCTAGGACCTTTGTGGCCCTGAGGTCCTTATGACTGGCTGCACATCCGGCTTAATGCCCTAGTAAGAATTATGGGAATAACTCAAATACAGTTTGGCTTTAAGGCTCACTTCATTGGACAGAGAGGGTTAAGTCTTTCTCATCAAAGGGACAGCTCTAGTCCTCAGGCACTTCAGTGTTTATCATTAGAGCAATGAGATTATATTAGAGCTGTGATAATGAAATAAGACAAGAATGCAACATCTCACGGACACTTGGCAGTGTTCGCATGCTTCACTGTGGCTGGACTGCACCTTTAAATGTATCAAGGATAATTCCTTCCATTTAACAGACGCTCACATGTGAACGCTAAGCTTATGCAGCTTTCAGCCAACTGGCAAAGTGATCAATGCCCTCAACCATCCAATCGTCTCTAGAAAATCTTATTCAAACCACAACTGAGCCTTCACTTACCTAAGAGAAGCATTCTTTTCCACCACACCCACACTTGCCTCACTTGTTAGTAAAGAGAGTAAACAGGCTGGGAAGTTGGGGAGGAAAAGTGCTACTGCCCTGTGTCTGAACCTGTTAAACCTTCAGTTGATCTGAGAGAGCTCTTTGGAGTTATCAGCCCCTGGAGATTTCCCTCACTGAAGAAGCCTTAACACCTGTGAAAAGGTGCCTTCTCCTTGAGTAAGGGCTGCCCATGAAAAGACTGCAGGAGCCGGAACTGTGCCAGGAAGCTCTCTCCATGAAGGAAGCGCCTGGGAGGAGACTTAATGGTCAAATTACTACTGCTCAGTGGAGCAGAGGGAGCGTCAACCCTTCTACAACCCCAGGAATGCCAAGTTACCTAGAAGGAGCCTTGCACTGAAAGACCAGTGCTCAGCTGCCAAGGAAGAGACTGCAGTGTGGGAGTATATAAAATAGCCACCTTCCAAACCATCTTTCTGGATTTTTATTTGTTATCTAGGACTCGAGGCTGTAACAGATACAGCAGCCTCACATAACTCCACCTTATGACTCTAAGTGTGGTGCTTACCATGTTCACGTGTGCTACCAACACATGCATGTGGCTGCAAGATTTTAAGCATCCAAACATTCAAGCTATCGTAACTACCCTACCATTATTAAAGGAACCAGACTTTGCTTCACAGAACCAGTGGACTCCAACAGTGTTTATAATTAAATTAGAAGACTTTAGACTATGACTTGTAAACAAATCTCAGCTCATGTCAAGAGAACACACATTGTGAAGTTACTAGAAAGCAGGGCAGTACCTCCATTACCCAACAGAAAGCGTGTGCTCTGCTCTGTCCAGAGCCCCTTGAAGAGTAACACAATTTTGAACCTTTTCAGGCGTTCATCTCTTCTATTTTTATTCCATTTCCTGCGTGAAGGTGAACTCCTCAGTAAAGGTTTCCCACATGAACAGATGCATGCAGCAGGGCAGGCCAAGTTTAAAAAACAGCATGTGCTAGCTGGTTTGCAGACCTTTTCTCTACTCTTTCCTTCTAGAAAGCGCCCTGCTATTCACCTGTGTTTTACAGGGGGTAAGTGGGGTAGAGATAATCATCAAATCATTTAACAAGGCATCTAAAACTGGAGACTGTTGATTAGGATTCACAGAACACCAAGTACAATGGCCTGACTATAAAGAAGATGGGAAATTCTGGCCACACTCTGGTCTCTTCTCAGTTATCACACATACAGCTACAGTAACAAAGACTATATCAGGGACTGAAATACCCCATCTTACCTGCTTTTCTCTCTGTGAAGAAGCTACTCTGACACTTTAGGGTCTAGGGATACTATACTTTGATCCCATGTGAACCATGAAAAATACGAGGATACATCCTCCTGACAGTGTACAGCACACAGCTGCTTGGCTTGTGACTCTGTACACAATAAGTTCTAAGGATAGAGGGTGTCACTGACTCTCACCCTTTTTTTCTTTGCTATCTTGCATTCCTCTTCAAGTGAAATGGATTTAGGGCTCTCCTTGAAAAGAGACTATGGGAGAGGTCAAGTAAAATAAAAAAAAAATCAAATAAAATAAAAGGTTGGCCGAAAAACCAAACTAAAATACACACACACACACACACACACACACACACACACACACACACACACACACAAAATCATGGGGGGTGAGATGGCTAATTCCCTGCTCTGTGAGGGGAGTATGAAGCAGGCAGGAGCAAGCTACACACATCTTCCTGTATCTTGAGGAGGAAAATGTGAACATTGCTCTCCACCAGAACCCACCCCGCGCATCTTCAGGTTGAGTGTGGAGCTCGCCTTAAAGGGGCAGTGTAGGGTGGCACTGGCTGTCTACTGGTATTTAATAAAGTACCTGGCTATCTGTGCCCTGCCTGCAAATACACACTTGGCCGAGTTTGCTGCACAGAGTGTGCATTGGAAGAGGGGTAGTCTTATACGGTGAGTATATTCCAAACTATGTTTTAACTAGAAAAGTTGGGGGTCATCTTATACGCTGGAAAACAGGGTATATCTTTACCAACTCCCAAAAGCTTTACAATTCCATGTTGCAAATTAACATACACTCCAATAACAACAGATGGAAATGGAAGATGCTGAGTCACTGTTAATGGAAGCAGGGCTAAGTGGGGAGGGTATAGGGAGAAGGTGGGTTGGTAGAGGATAACTAATGATGCTTGAAAGACCCTTACTGAAGGGTATCATTTTATAAGCTTCTGAAACACACGCACACAAGCTTACTTGGAGGTACCCTACACAGAGGATGATGCTCCTCCAGGAGCCATAGGTTGCAAAATAAAAGGCCCAGGGCTAGGCATGGAATGCCTCCCCTCCCTCAAGCTGTTGCTCAGGGCTGTCCCAGAGACTTGCTAAACAATACAGACTATTGCCATTGTGCCTGGTTGCCTATTAGAACCCAATAAAAAGATGATTGCAGAAGACACCACAGACCTTGTTAACAGGACATGGAGAACTCAAACAGATACCAACCAGGAAGCAGCTTCCTGTCTGTTGGCTAGCTTCCACAGTACCTGAAGGTGCTGTACAGGCTGCTATGGGAGAAAAGTCATCAACAGTCTTACCCTACTGTGGACCCTGCGCTACAATAAAGACCAGCCTGTCCATCTCACCCTACCCATGGGTGAAATGATGGCATGACCATTAGAAGGACAATCAACTGCTCTCTGACTGGACGTAAAGCCCACTCCAAAGGATGAAACCCATACCTGGCACTCTAAATTTAATCAAGAAGTGGCATCTAGGGAGTTCATGGGCCACAGGGGTAAAGCTACAAATCATTTTGCTCAAAGGACATTAATATCATACACATCTAAATATATACGTCTATAGACATAGATTAGTGCAGCTCCCACTCCCCCCCCCACAGAGAAGTAGTTTGTGCACTGGAGAGCAGCAGTTAGTGCAAAAACTACTTCACTGTCAACGACATCCTTAGTCAAAATGGGACATCTGTGTCACATTTCTCCCATGTAAGACTCAGGGATGTCAACAAGGAGGAAGAGACAGATTTTTTTTCTTTAATGATAAATGACTTTTTATTTACACTTGTGATTCTTTTAATACAAATCACTACAACAAATATGTAAAGATATAGCAGATTATGCATTTGATCAAAGCACTTTGATTTGAGCATAAATAGATTCAAATGATCTAAGTTCATGCATAAGGTCCGAGGAGCTGCCTGCTGTTTTCTAGGCAGCCTTTCTCTAATTAGAATCCATTATTCCTCAGCTGCAGGTGAGACAGTGAACAATCCATTGTAAACAGGGAACTGTTGTAAAACCAGGATAATATAGGACACAGAACTAGAAAAGGACATTAGAGAAGAGCTTCCAGTGAGACAGATTTTTAAAAGGCAAATGTCTGGAAAGATTTTCAAAAGCAGGGATAGTTCAATTGATGAACGTGTCCTCTAGGCAAGCATGAGGACCTGGGAGCCTGGTCTTCAGAACCAACTACTGAAAGGCCAGGTACATGGGCACACTCTTATAACCCCAGCGCTGGGACATGAAGTCAGGCAGACCCCTGGAGCTCACTAGACAGCCAGCTTTACCTCATCTTTCAGCTCCAGGCCCAAGTGAGAGATTCTGTCTAAAATGAATGGTGCCTGAGGTTGATCCCTGGCTTGAGTGAACACACACGCACGCACACACACAGCCATAGCGTGGCCCAGACTACAACCAACATCTGTCTGAACCCTTCTGTAGGAGCCCTGTTAGAGCTCACACTGCTGTAAGGTGACAGACTCAGCAGGTTCTTCAGATGATATACTCTCCAGACAAATAGTTCCTTAATCCAGGCACTGGCAGGCCTATCAGGTAGACATCTGGCTCAGAGCGCATGTTCCCCGACACAAAGCTAACAGGGGTCAGGATACATTTCTTTCCTGTTGCTCAAATTAGACAGCCTGGCTTCAGAACTTCAAAGAGCACACAACAAGGCTGCTAGAAAGTTGATGGATTCTGACAACAATGACCCTCTCTTTCCTTGCTAAGAACCCCCAACATATTAATTGATGACACACCTCGAGCCAAGAGTCTACTTCTCAGACCCCCTGACAGCTTTGTTACAGGAAGAAGCTCTGCCAAAAAGATTACAGTAGTCTGCAGAGTCTACCAGGCCTACTTAAGGAAGAAGAAACAGGAACGCAGTACCTGGAACAGCCTCTAACACTGAAGCCTCTGTGCTTCATACTGTCACACCTCATACTGTCACAAATCACACTGTCACACCTCACACTGTCATACCTCACACTGTCACAAATCACACTGTCACACCTCACACTGTCATACCTCATACTGTCACACCTCACACTATCACATCTCACACTGTCATACCTCACACTGTCACACCTCACACTATCACATCTCACACTGTCATACCTCACACTGTCACACCTCACACTATCACATCTCACACTGTCATACCTCACACTGTCAGACCTCATACTATCACAAATCACACTGTCACACCTCATACTGTCATACCTCACACTGTCACACCTCATACTGTCACATCTCACATTGTCATACCTCATACTGTTACACCTCATACTGTCACACCTCACATTGTCACACTTCATACTATCACACATCACACTGTCACATCTCATACTGTCACACTTCATGCTGTCACATCTCACACTGTCACACTTCATATTGTCACACCTCATACTGTCACATCTCATACTGTCACACTTCATATTGTCACACTTCATGCTGTCACATCTCACACTGTCACACTTCATATTGTCACACTTCATGCTGTCACATCTCACACTGTCACACTTCATATTGTCACACTTCATGCTGTCACATCTCACACTGTCACAGCTAATACTATCACACATCACACTGTCACACTTCATCCTCATGCTGTCACATCTCATACTGTCACAAATCACACTGTCACACCTCACACTGTCACACTTCATATTGTCATACTTCATGCTGTCATATCTCACACTGTCACACTTCATATTGTCACAAATCACACTGTCACATCTCACACTGTCACACTTCATATTGTCACACTTCATGCTGTCACATCTCACACTGTCACACCTCATACTATCACACATCACACTGTCACATCTCATACTGTCACACTTCATGCTGTCACATTTCACACTGTCACACTTCATATTGTCACACCTCATACTGTCACATCTCACACTGTCACACTTCATATTGTCACACTTCATGCTGTCACATCTCACACTGTCACAGCTAATACTATCACACATCACACTGTCACACTTCATCCTCATGCTGTCACATCTCATACTGTCACAAATCACACTGTCACACCTCACACTGTCATACCTCACACCGTCACACCTCATACTGTCACATCTCATGCTGTCATACATGATACTGTCACACTTCACTCTGTCACATCTCATGGTGTCACACATAACTGTCACATCTCATGCTGTCATACATGATACTGTCACACATCACTCTGTCACATCTCATGCTATCACACATCATACTGTCACACCTCATACTATCCATCTGCTGATTCTTCAAGGTGAAAAAAAAGTAAATCTCCAAATACTTAATAGTTTTGAACTTATGGATTTTTAGTAAAGGCAACCACACAAACACTGGTTCACTTAATATGTTCATAAACCGCCACAGATTAAGTTTACTTAAATATTACCCATTAGGACCTGAGTTCAGGTCACCAACATCCATGTAAAACGTCAGATGTGACAGTTCTTACCTGGAACCCTGTCACTGAGGTAAGGGTGGCTAGGAAGTGAAACATGACTGCAGACAGGATGGAAAGAGGAAGGCATTGGGGTTTGCTGACCAGCAGTCCAGCCAGTGGGGTGGCTAGGGAGGTACAAGCTCCAGCCTCAGTGCAGACCTTGCTTCAAGGACGTAGGCAGACAGCAATAGAGGAAGCACTCATGTCCTCCCTCTGGCCTCCAGGAACGGGCATGTGCACCACACACACATACAATTTTCAAAATCTAAGAATAACAATAATATGTATTCTGATAGAAAAACAATGAAGAATATATTAAGCAGTAATGTATGCTGCTATTTGTCTATTTATACACCAAAAGACACATAAAAATCTTGCTAGAGGACTCTAAATTCTGATTGTGATATTTTCTATATACTTCCATTTATGTCTCTCATAATTTCCTAATTAGCAAAGTATTTGAAACCAGGTCTACCTAGGAATCGAGGTTTGCCTCATCAGTGCTCTGTCCAGTTGGCAGTGCACCTGATGAGCAAGCTCCAGGGCTCTGAAGCAGAGTGCGGGGCTGTCTCAGCATCTGCTCGGCAGCCCAATCTGCTGAGAACACTCCTCATCATGGCTGCAGAGCTCTCCACCTAAAAATAACCTGCTCTTATGTAATCGCTCTCCACACACTTGTGCACCATATACACCTCGAAATAAATCTCTTTGTAAGAAATATGCCACAACAGATAAGTGATCATTTTTAAAAGCAGGGAAGTTTAATCTCAATTCTAACAAACCTTATCCTCAGTAATTATTCGGGGGTCCTGTAGTAGATAGTTAGCTGATGCAAAGAACTAGAGAAGGTTATTTATAACACAAGTGACATCATAGCAACTCTCATGAAGGAACTTTACTGGCATTATATATGACCCATCTGCTGTAACTGCGGAGTCCCACTGCAAATGTGCACTGCCACTAAGTCAGAGCACTCCTGCTCCTCCCCTGGACCCCAGCCCCTTCCTGCTCTCCTGCCCTTCTCTCCACCCAGCCTAGGCAGTCACTCTGGTGATGCTGGAGTTGGCTTTATTGGACTCACTCATGTACTCACAGAATAAGGAGTCTTTCCTTCCCACTGTTGAGGACTGCTTAGGGTAGGGGCATCCATGACCACAACATCTACTTCTTAAAAGCTGAGGGGAGAGGGCTCAACTGGCAAAGCACATGCCACATAAGCATGAAAACCTAGATTTGGGTTCCCAAGACCCATGTGAAAAGCTCAGCATGGTAACACATCACCTGTAATTTCCGCCCTGAGGAGGCAGAGACAGGCAGGTCCCTGGAGCTCCCTGGCTACCAGTCTAACCTGGAGGTAACATCAGGTCCAATGTGAGACCCTGACACAGAAAGCTCAGTGCCTGGCATCGATCTCTGATCCTCCACCCACACACCCCCACTCTTGAACATCCATATACACACAAACACAGACACGCAGACACCAGGAAACATGTCCTTTCTCCATTGCCGAAACTAACTTTCTCTGCGCAATGAAATGTTAACGTCTTATTCTGATCTGGCAAATGTCTTCATGGTTCTCCAACTAGGAAAAAAAGATTATATAGGAATCAATTTAGTGGGCTGAACTCCCTCTGAACAGAACATCCAGGAGAGAGTCGTGCACAGTCGGTGGTATTCCAGCATGAGGAAGTTGTCCAGCAGATGGCTTGGGACCCACTTCTCTAATGTTCAAGCCACCTATTTGGAAAGTTCATTTATGTAAAAGGAAATATTCATTTACTAAGCAACACAAATTGACTTGAAATCTACAAAAGTCTAAAAACAAGTAACATGACTTCATTTCTTCCCCTAAGCTTTAAAAATGTAAGTTGACCCTGACTAGGGGCAGGTCCTCAAGGGCGTCTTTCAAGTACAGTATTATGCAACCTTCAAGGCAGAAGAGTCCTTCACCCAACAAGAACTTGTCAGCCACCCACTCCACACCAGGCATCCCAGGTCCCAGGCAACGCACAGCCACTAGGAGGGCAGTCCTGCACTGTTCCATTTGCCAACTAGACACAAGGCAAATCAATGGGCTGCTGAGTGCTCGAGATGCCGGCAAGTGCTGAATCCACAAAGCGGGAAAGGAGTCCGGGAGCAGGGATGGGGCGTGGGGAGTGTGGCACCAAGAAGGACAGTAGAGAGAGGACATCCAGACACAGAGGAGGACGGGCTAGCTGAGGAACAGGAAGTTCTGATGAAGGGGTTCACACATCCTCAGAGGAGGTCACAGAGGGAGCAGGGCCACCTGCAGGAGCTCCCCTCTAGCAGGAAGCTGAGCAGCACCATGCTCTGCACTCACTTCTCTGTCTCTGGAGGACATCTTTTAAGGAAAAGCACGCTTGCTCACTGAAGAGAAGACAGGTATCTGAAAGTCTGACACAGTAACAATCTGAAGGAACTAAGAGCTACTTGGCTTAGGGGAAAGAAATGTTCTAGCTACACCAAAGTGCTGAGAAACTCTCACATGAAAGAAAAGACACTTTTCATGACACTGCACAGAGAGCTGGAAGGATGAGTTCTGAAGAAGAGAAGGGGAAAATAACTTGACCCTAACAGGAAAGTGAACCTTCACTTCTTATCCCCCTATAGTAGAACAAGTAACTCAAAGGGACCATCCAACCGGTGCCATGTTGCTCACTCTAGGTACACGTCCCCCCCCCCCCCCCCAGCCCTGGGAAGCTGTCGTCATACCAACGAGGAAGGCCAAGCACAGCCAGGTAACATGATGCCGGGATCACACAGGAAGCAAATGCAGAGCCTGCACTCCACCCACACCTGTGAGCCCCAGGCTGCCAGCTCTTAGCCACTAGAATACACACCTATCTGCTCATCAACAGGTGATTACACACTGCTATGGGGACCGCCTGGCCGCCAGAAGCTGCGGGAGGAATGTCTGCAGACAGCGAAAAATGGATGACATCTAGGATTCCTTTATAATTTCTGTGATTACACACATTTTCTAATGTTTCAACTCTCATCTTTTTTCTTTATAGTTTTTATAAACTCTGTCCTTATAATTATGCCTAAAGATCAAAACCTAATTTTAATATATAACATTCAGAGTTCTCTTTTCAAATCAAGTCTATCATTCCTAGACTTAAATACCTACTGTTTTCTTAGGCCCTACATATCCTCATCTCATATTTTATACCTCTATATGACAAGATTCTGTTCAATTAAGTAATGATCCTTCTAAATATGACAGCAAATCATTATTTGGTATCTTACAACACAGAGAGAAAGCATTTAAAAAACACATTTAAAGCAAGACTTAATTTAAAACTAAAACAAAAAAACTTACCAATATTTGGGGGGGGGATGGGATTAGGATGAACTTTATGGTCCAATTGCTGTTTTTACTGTTTTTCTTGTTTTACTGCTCTAAAAGTTGGGTGTGTCTTGTGGTCAAGGGCGTCTTATAGTCCGAAAAATACGGTAAGCATTGGGGCTGGGGAGATGCCTCAGTGGATAAAGTGCTTGTTATATAAACACAGGAGAAGCCAGGTGCAGTGTACACATCTCTAGTCCCAGCTGCCTGGGAAGCAGAGGCAGGCAGATTTCTGTGAATCCGAGGCCAAGGCTATACTGAGAAACCCTGTCTCAAAAAGAATAAACCAATAACCTCAGGGATAGGAAGCAGACAAGAGGGTCTCTCAGGGATCTCAGAGGAAGGAAGAAACAAATATCAACTCTGGCCTCCCCGTGCACTTGTACTGGTGCACACATGCATACATGCGTGCACACAGAGAGCCATGCCTGCTTTCTGGAGCATTTGAAAAAAAGAGCACACTAAGGTACACCTTCCCTCCAGATAGCAAATGGTGAACAGTTCCAAAAACAATGTAAAACCAATGCTCTGTCAGGCAAGTGCGGCCAGTGTCAGGAAGGGATAGCCTGACAAGTTGGTACATCTGCATAAAAAATGTTAGCAAGTGTAGTTATATTTTTCCTCATATGTCACACTCTTAGGATGAGTACTATTTTTCATTTATTTATTTATTTTTAGTTTTTTGAGACAGGGTTTCTTTGTGCTATCTTGGCTGTCCTGGTCTCTCTTTGTAGAGCAGGCTGGTCTCAAACTCACAGCGATCAGCCTACCTCTGCCTTCTGAGTGCTGGGATTACAGGAGTGCGCCACCACGCATGGCTAGGACAAGTACTGTTAAGAAAAAAGTCAAACCAAACAGAATATACCTGCTATTGATAAGGCTGCAGAGAAGTCCGAGCCTTTGGCGTTGTTGACAGGTACATGAAATTGTACACGCGCTGTGGAAAGCAGTGTGTGTGACACTGCCTTAAGTGGCCGCAAGTGGAAGTGCTACACGATCCAGCAGGCATATACATCTCTAGGCATACACTAAAGGAGCCCAACACCAAAGAGCCTAGGAGTTCTTGCCTGTCCACAGTCATAGCAGGAGTCTTAACAGCAGCCAAGGGGTAAGCACCACCCCGAGAGCCCAGTGACAAACAATTTACTCTGTGACAGTGTATGCTTCAGATGTACAAATCCTGACCCATGCTACAACATGAATGACATTAAAAATGTTATGGTAGATGAATCCGGTCAAACAGAAAAGGACAAATACTATAACTACTATATGATTCCTCTTGTGTGAGGTATAAAACAGAGTCAACCTCATAGAAATAAAGAATAAAATGAAAGTTTTCCAGTACTTGAGTGGAGAACAGGTTATTGTTTCATGACGTTTCCATCTTATAGGGTGAAGCCGTCCCAGGGTGGAGGAGATAGTTGGGCGATGACGCACATGTGCCTAATGACACCAAATGATACACTCAGTATTGTTATGAAGGAAGTCACGTGGGTGTTCAATACTCTGAATTCTTTCACAAAATAGTGATTTAAAATATATAGCTAAACTGACTTACAAAAAAGTTTAAAAACTTCCCATCATAATATGTGCTAAATTTCTATACCCAAATATACTCTGGTGCAAAAGAATATTCAACTAATTCACAAGACAACACTGCAATTCAGAGACTGCCACATATTACAGTCATGAACATACAGAGGAATTTCTATGGGACAGAAACCCTATGTGACACAGCCTATGTAGATGCTATGGACAAGCCATACATGTGGCTCTCAATTCTCTAAAGGCCAAAACAGAAAGAAAAATACAATCAATTATGATCCTTTAATTGTCCACAAGGAGAGAAAAAAAGCACAGTTCTTCAGGGAAAACAAAATCCCTCCTTGCCCTTAGCTCTAATTTCTCATCCAGTATAGGGGAATATGAGCGTTACAGGACAGAGATACTGTATCAATAAACCTCACTTCCCAAAACTGCCCTAAAAGAAACTGAGATGTACATCCAACTTACAACTCAGGGAGTGCCACTTACATGAGGATCGAACACACACAACTCAGGCTAAAGCATTCTGACAGTCCAGTTTAATCTTAGGACAATATCTAGACTATCTAGAATATTGTTTTCTTCTAAATCACAATTTATCCTAGCTGGGTGTGGTGACACACACCTTTAATTCCAGTACTCAGGAGGCAGAGGCAGGTGAATCTCTGTGAGTTCGTGGCCAGCCTGGTCTACAAAGTGAGTCTAGGACAGCCAGGGCTGTTATACAAAGAAACACTGTCCCCAAAAACCTAAACACACACACACACACACACACACACACACCAAACAAAAAACCTGATATACTAAATCACAATTTATCTTCAGCAGAATTTCTCTCAAGAAGACAGAAAACAATTTCGTGTTCTGGGCAAAGTCTGAAACCATTTCAGTATTCTTGGCATTTGCTTTTCTTATTCCTAATCTTAGCTGAGGAACTAGTTTATAGAAAGACCACATCGACACTGAGAAAGGTGGACCACCTTGTGCTGCGGGTGAACTTTCCTAACTAGCTGTGTTTGTTACAGCTGTGGTTTTTGGCACTGAATCGGGAGGCAGCATTCTAGACTAGCCCTGTGTTTTGCATCCTCCTACCTGTATCAGCTAGAACAACAGCTAAATGAGCCCGCCCCAGGCCCCACCCTTCCTCTGTGAAATAAGAGTAGATCTATTACTTTCAAACTGTGTTCCATGGAGCTGCTTTAGGTGACAGGACAGAGAGTATTTTTACTTTCATCTGTCCATGTGCTCATATCTATCCCCCAATAAAAACCATAAGAACTAGTATTCCTTTTGATTTTCAGCAAGAACACAAAGAAAAATAACTGAGGAATATACTCAAATCATCTCTATTACATGCAAAATGAACAAGGTTAAACTCAAAACATCATTTCTACTTCAACTGTTAAGAATCCAGAATGACAACACAGCATCAATTACAGAAACATTCTTGTAAGTAGAAGTTGAACATTCAAAAATACAGTTCAGAAAAGCCCAGTGATCTCACTATAGCAAATGGAACTAGGTAAAGCAGAGCAGGCACCCCCAGAGCAAACACGTGTCCGTGTCTGCAGCCAGAAGACTGTGTGCGCCTTCTCCCAGGGCACAGCCTTCTCCTGTGTCCCAGCCACGGAGTACAGCTGTGCACTGCTGCCATTCCTGTCACTACCCGCTGTCTCCCATCATGGTGTCTCACATCTATACACCATGCTGGGACCACAATATCCTGTGACAAATTCCTATATTAACAGGTTCTCCTAAGAACAGAGCATACCTTAAATACCTAAATACAAAACTAATAATCAATCTATTCTTTTCCCATACAGTTTCATACAACTCGTGACAGAAAGGGGCTGAGTTGAGAAAAGCTCTGAAGCTTGCCCAGGGCCACAGAACAAGTTCTCCTTGCTCCTTGACCTCGGCCCCAGCCAGGGTGCCACACAGCAGACACTTTACCTTCTCCTGTCTAGCTAGTCATTCTTCCTAGGCTCTCCCCATGTAGTAAATTATGCTGACCATGTGAGCATTTAAAAAAAAATTAGACTCATGGCATCCTGGGATACGGTTAGCCGATGGTTTATAAGGCAAGGGTATAGCAAGGCAAGGGCAAGAAGGGATAAAAGAAGGGGATGGAGGTGAGAAAAGGGTTGGTGTGTAAAATCAAGTGTGTGGTGAGTGGAAATGAGTGAGTGGCAGGGGAGGAAGACACACAGAGAGGGACGCAGAGCAGCAGGCACAGGGCAGGTAGGTAGGTGAGAGGGGGAGGGCGACGTGGGCGACATGCAAACCTCCTGTAAGCTTTAGGTGTTTCAAATATTAGGAGGGCATTTGCTTATTCTTCTCAAGAAGCAACTTTAAAATGTAATATTAGAGTCCATAAAGTAATGGATAAAGCTAGCAATGGCATTCACTAAATTACAAACTATTCAAACACAAAACTAACTAAAGTCTAGAAAAGAATAAATGTTGAGCAAAGTGTCCACACTTGCAGAGAATAAAGCACAACTAACGAGCATACACTAAGGGAAAGGTTAGCTCACAGAAAGTGAGACAAAACTGGAAAATGTAACTTACAATCATCTTATCAAATAGATGCCACAGCTAAAGGTAGCGCTTTGGAGACACAGGCAAGAAAATCTTTAACAAAACTTACTTGAGAGCTGGGCAGTGGTGGCGCACACCTTTAATCCCAGCACTTGGGAGGCAGAGGCAGGTGGATCACTGTGAGTTCGAGGCCAGCCTGGTCTACAAAGTGAGTCCAGGACAGCCAAGGCTACACAGAGAAACCTTGTCTCATAAAATAAACAAAACAAAACAAAACAAAAACAAAAAACAAAAAAACTTACTTGAGGAAGTATAGATTCATTTGAAGGAAAAATGCCTTCCAAAACACTCAAAGAAACATTGAAAAAAGGGGGTAATTACAGAGCCAAGAAAATTTAGGAGATAATAAAGAAGTTCTAACAACACCTTTAATAACAATAAATTTCCAAACTTAAATGGAAAGGGGATGTCCCTAGAAATACATAACTTGTCAAAGCTTACCCAAAAAGAAATAGAAAACCAAAGTCGTCATATAATTATTTAATACATTTAAATAGTAGTTGACAAAACTTACAAAGATGGTATTGCTAAAACTTTTCAAATTTCAAAGACTAAATCATTTCAGTTTTAGGTAAGGTAAGGTGCAACAGAAGAAGGAATGCTACCAAGTCGATCTGACGATCTCAGAATGATCTTCATCATAGCAAAACAAAGAAAAAATTACAAGCCATTCTCACGTATAAAAAGAAGCTAAAATCCATATTTAGCATTTTTTGTGATTTAAAAAGATATAGGAATGAAATGTAAACATCATCAATGTGGTAAACAGTATTTATTAACTACCTTTTAATTAATTTGGAGAGGCTACAATTCTTTGTTTATTTGTTTGTTTGTTTGTTTACATCATAGCAGAATGTGGATTCACTATCTCAGCATCTATCCAACACTCCCCCGAAAGCCCTGACCAGGAAATTAAGAACGAGAAAAAGAAATTCCAAACATAAGGATCATGAGAACAGAACACAACTGTCACTCTTTGCAGATCACAGTTATAATTTCATCCTTGTTCTCCTTTTATTAACTGGCTGTAGCTGGGCTTCTTCTTAAGTCCTGAGTGTAGACCTTCTCCAGCCAAAGACCCCGCTGACCTCGCGGCTCCAGCACCAAGGACACACTCCAGTTCTTACCTGTATTTCCTCACGTGCTTCACCTGCTCTGGAGCGCTCCTCTCACTGACGTGTGTGTGTGTGTGTGTGTGTGTGTGTGTGTGTGTGTGTGTGTGTGTGTTCCCTGCTATCTCCTTTTCTTATACTTCTCATCGACAATATTCGTGCCTTTGATTTCAAATTTGGGGGCTATGAGCATGAAGTATGCTCAGGTGACTCAGAGCGGTCCCAGTGATTCCCAAGCTTTTATAGGACAAGTAAGGGTGTGTCAGGATTTCAAACACAGAGCTGCCTCACCTTCCCACATTCCTGTTCCCTACCTATGCAGTAAATTATACCAGAAAGCTAGGAGTCAGCTATGACTCCGCCTTCCCCTTCATTCCTCACAATCAGTCCAGCTCTGATTTATGTTTTGGAAGATCTCTCTGTGTTTTGTAACTTCCTTTGCTTAAGTAACAAGCTTGACTCAGTCCTATTATCTCTCTTGAATCCTTGTACCTGGCTGTCCTGATTTCAGGCCTGTACTTCACTTTTTCTCCTAAAGATCAAATCTCTCCCTTGATCAAAATCTTTCCGAGACATTAAGCTCTCAGCCTAGGTCTACAACTCTTTAAGCAAATTCCAAAGAGTCCTTAGAAAAGACCTTGCTTGCCCTCGCCCCACAGTGCTCCGTCTTCCCTGTCTGCTAATGCACACCCTTTTTGGTTGCTTTTTGGCTGCTACTGCAAGAATGTTCAGGCCCTGGCTCCTGCAGGGCTCTCTCCAGAGTACTGAGACGGCAGGCATGAGCCACCACAGTATTAAGAACGTGTTACTTCATGTGTACTATTTTAAACGTGCTTTTATAAATTATCACATATGTAAGAAATGCATTTGGGTTTATTATGGGATAACTGAGTGATTTCCCCCTTTTGTGGGGTGCAGAAAGGCTGAGTGAAGACAACACAGGTCATTTTTACCAACGAAATTCTTGAAAATTAATCTATAAAAGGCTCCTAAAGAAGAAGAGGAGTAGAGTCCAGCAACTATATTCACAAGGATCCAAATTCCTTTAAAGCTCCAGTCGTGGCAAAAGTAACATGGAGACATACCATAATAACTGCCGGGCGCTTACCTTCAGATTAAACACTAGACCAAAACTGAACTACCTTGACAAATTGCTGGTTTCAGTGCTAATCAAACATCACTTGAGAAGCTCCATTCTGTGGAATGGAAAGTTTATACTCTGCCCCCATAATCTACCCTACACTTAGTCCACCAACACGAATTGCAAGCATTTTTCTCTTTTCACACTGCTTTCTGCCAAGCAATGCTTTGCCTTCAAAGCCAAGTGCCTTCCTTGAATCTAATTAAAATGAAGAAACTTTTAATAGCTCCAGTAACTCTTAAGAGCTGTACTCAGCTATGCCCTCCCATCTTTCTCCCTGCCAGTCTCCTTCCTTCCAAGCAGAGAAAAATCCAACCCAACTGAAAACCAGAGCCTCTGAATGCTAGGGAGCGAGATGCCGGCCAGCGCCTGAATAATGAAAAACCCTTAATCAAAACAGTAGAAAACGAAAGCCCCCACCACACACACACACCACACACCACACACACACACACACACACACACACACACACACACACACACACACACACACACACACGACTTCTCTCTCAATCCTCGGAGGCACTTTCCTGCCAGCGATCCCTGAAACTGCTGTAGTTAAGTTCAGGTCAATGTCAACCAGAGAAGAGATGAAAAAAATCACTAACTTGGAAGGTTATTTAGGACAGTTGTCTTTCAATGCCTTACTCCTCCCGCTCCAGCTGGCTTGACCTAATACTAAAATTTAAACGAGAAACAACAGCCAAGGACTGTTTCCCTGGGGGCTCTTCTAGGAACTCAAGGCACAAACACCGAGCAGAACGCCCACCCCACCCCCACCCTCAGAAGAAAAGGGGACACTGGGTCTTGTGGCTACATCACGCCCCCCCTCCCCCGCCCCGAGTCAGTTCCGGCTATACACAAACCGGTCCAACTATTCTTGGACCAACTCACATCCCTGGATCACATCTGGTTGTTCCCCTCTCCCTTGCCTTCTGCCGGGCCACCCCACCCCCTACCCAACCCAGCTTCCCGAGCAGGGCTGAGCAAACACACAAGCCCACCCACCTGGGCTGGGTCTTGAAGACTCAGACTGGTGCGTTGCACCCCAGCTCCTCCGTGAGCTTCAGCACAGATGTTTTCGGCCTGCTCTCCTCCCTTTCCAGTCGATCTGATCTGTGAGGCGCGACCCAGGGCAGTACCGCAAGGTCTCTCTAAGTCACCTCGGCGGCCCGCCTTCCCAGCAGCGGTAGAGGTCGGGCAGAGGCGCGGCCGTGGCCCGGGACTCAGCGGCTAGACCACAGAGGTCAGTTCTGCCCCTCGCCCTGGCTGCTGGGCTCGGCCTCAGACCCGCCCTCCAGGGCTCGCCCGCCCGCAGAGTCCCGGCCAGCAGAGCAGAGCAGAGCGGGCGGGCGGCGTGGCCTGCAGCCGGCAGCAGGCGGTTCCCTTCCTTGTGGTCGCGGTCCCTCCTCCCCTTCCCTGGCGTGGCGGCTCCGGGAAGCTCAGGTAGGGGCTGCCGCTGGGGAAAGCTTGCCCACACCCTTCAAGCTGCCGAGATTCTCCAAGAAGAGAACTGTTCCTGGCTCTTAGCGTGAGCGCACACAGGCTCCTGCAAGGTCCTAGAGTGGCCTTGTGCTTAAGCCCCGCTCCTTGACAACTTTTAAACGGCCAGCACACTGCTGCTGAGGAAACTCAAGTAGGCAAAAGACATACTCTTCCAGCAGTCTTGGCTGCTGCAGAAGGGCTCAGGATCCCTAACGCAGAGCAACTCTGCCTGCTTACTACCCCAATAGGTATGAGATGGAGCCGAGCAAAGAGTCCAACATTCTGTCCCTATTGACCTAAGCCCACTTAAAAGAGATGGCAGAGATGGCGACAGACAACGTCTGCAGTAGCAGGCAACCTCCCAGACAAAAACACACTTCTGACCTGCTAAGGAGACTTCAGGGTAACTATGAGAGGCTGTAGCAGAAAAATAAAACTTCTAAAAATTACGCACCTACTCTCCACGTGGGAGAGTACTTTACTGAGCAGGGCAGCAGCGATAAACAAAGTTGGTGTTTATTTAACAAGTCCCAGGGTACCTTGCGTTCCTTTAGATCTGTGCCCAGTCTATTTGTAGGGCACACACGGCTCACTCAGAAAACTTGGAATCCATGTATGAAAGTTTCACAGTGACTTTGAAATTTCTAGATTGATAATTAAGCACACTTGGCAATGAAGGGGCGGCCCTGGCTACAGATTCTTTCCCTTTAGGCCCAAAGCCCTAGAAAAAGAACCCAGCTTACAGAAGAGGTCATCAACACAGCAGGGATGACAACAAAGGATACTTTGTTTTACAAGGTAGTTTACAAGGACCCTGAAATGGGGAAGGGGCACCACACCCATCACTTCCTATGAACCTGCACACTTGTATCTTGGCTTTCAGACTTGGAAACAGGATTGCCAAACAGAGAGAATTTTGCTTGAAATTGATGCAGCAGAGTTTAGATGCAGACAGTTCTGACCTGAAAGCTAAGTTCTTTCTTTCTTTCTTGTTTTTTTTTTTTTTTTTTTTTTTTTTTTTTGAGTAGCCCTGGCTGTCCTGGACTCTCTTTGTAGACCAGACCAGCCTGGAACTCACAGGGATCCACCTGTCTCTGCCTCCCAAGTGCTGGGATTAAAGGCCTGCGCCACCACGCCCGGCCAAGTTCTTCCTTTTTTACAGTCATTGTTCATGCACTCAGATATCTATTAGCCATCAACAATATGCCAAATTCAAGCTAAAGACAGAATGAAGAATGCTGTGTCTTTAAAGAGCTCTAGTGTGATACGTGTCATGATATAATGTGGCCACATGAAGTCCTGGGACGGAAGAGCCTAACCTAGTTTTGAAGGGCGGAACCTGGGATTAGGAAGTAGCAGTCACCCTTAGAGCTACCCTGGGAGCCTCACAGAGCAGTTAATGATGGAGAAAAGGGAAGCAGAGGGAACTGGGGAGGTCAGATTGACAGAATTCAGTCAAAACAGGGAAAATGAGGAAGAAGGCTCAACTAAAGATATTTCCCATGGTCTCAACTTCAGTGGGAATTCTAACTGAGATGGATAAAGGACTGTTCTAGACAAACTGGTTTTGAACCTCTTACAGAACAAAAGGCAGCTTGCATACTGATTCAGAGCTCCGGAAATGTAGGTCGGGATCGAAATAGTTGTGTATTCCTAGTGAAAGAAGTGGGTACTACCAATGCAGGAAGGATGCTGCGGGAAGATCACGCGCGTGGCGTGGCTGCTAACATCTAAGCGTGCGAGTAAGCAAGGGACAGAGCAGCCACACAGGACAAAGAAGCAAAGAAGGAGAGCTACCATGGAGGCCACAGAAAGAGCAAAGAAGCAGTAAGTAGCCAAAAGTCAAGTCCTTCAGAAAGCAAGCAAGATAACGTAAGTGTCCTCTCACCAGGTACAGTGGGGCACATCTGTACTCTCAGCACTACGAAGGCTGAGGCAGGAGGATCAGGAATTCCAGGTTATCCTTGGCTACATAGTGAGTCTGAGGCCAGGCTGAACTACATAAAGTCTATCTATCCCAAACAGCAACAACAAACAAAGCCTCCCATTTAACCGCACGGAGACAATGGTCAGAATCCCTTCTGTGGCCTAGAGCAGAGAGGAAACCGAAAGGAAAAGCACCCTGTTTCCGGGAGTGAAACTGGAAAGACACACATATACAATGAAGGCTACAATAAGGAAAGGTGCGGAAGAAAAGACCAACTCAGAAGCAGAGTAAGAACCAGAAGCTTCCGACACAAGAAGACACAAGGGACACAGACATGCTGGGGTGAGGGTATGGCATGGACGGATGGAATGGGCACCGACTTCTTAGGAGAGGACGTGGCTAGAAAGGGGAGGTGGCTAGAGCAGTTGTCATCCATCAGCGAGCAAGAGCCGAGGGAGACAGAGTGACTGAAGCATCACCTGGAAGCACCGAAAGGCAAATCACCATGAGAGGTCAAGCCTTGGAAGAATGGCACAGCCCGCATGATCACGTGGTTTCTCTTCAACAGAAACAGTGCTCTATCCAGAGGCACAGCACAAGCTGTAACCTTTCAGACTGTCCGGCCCAGTATCTGCATCTTTCCACCAGCACTAGCCTCACATCTGGGTCACCTCCCCTCGGTGGCAGGAGACTTAACATGAAAGCATGCAATGTTTACAAGTGAGCTTCTAGCAACTTCAACCAGACAGGCTCCTGACTCAGAAAAACTGGTTTGACTAAGTACACAGTGCCAGTGATGGCTCCCGGTATCACTGTAATATTTCCAGGACCATACTCCGGTGAGAAAAAACATGGAAATATATAATTTATGAAACAAATGTCTTGCTTTTACATAAAGTCTCAGACAAGGTTAAAGAAAATAAAAATTAAAAACAGCCTTACTATTTCCATGTGCTCCTGTAGCTTTCTTTCCCTTTTAAAGATCAACACAAAGGGCTAGGGTGATACCACAGTCAGTGAACTGCTTCTCTTAACTGCAAGAGAAGCTGAGTTTGAGCCCCAGACCCCAAGTAAATAGCTGGGCATGGTGGCTCACACTTGTAATCCTAGAGGTCACAGGAGACAGGTGGACTGCTAAGGCTTGCCAGCCAGCCTAGCCTACCTGGAGAATTCCAGGCTAATGACAGCCCTGTTCAAAAAACAAGGTGGGTGGTATCAGAGAACACCAGCCAACATTTTCTTCAGGCCTCCACACACTCCTCCACCACCAGCACCACACACACACACACACACACACACACACACACATACACACACACACACACACACACACACACACACACACACACTGTAAAAATTTTCAGCTTATTTTGGAATAGTATAGCATTCTCAACAAATTAGATTTGTTTTGTTTTGCTTTTAATAAATAAAATCTGCCTGCAATAACACTTCAATTATCTATAGGTTATAATGAAAACTCTAGCTGTTTAGGTCACATGAGAGCATGCCCCCAAAAGTAAAACACCCACATATTACAGAACCAGAAGGCACAAGACTCAGGCACAAAGGCCCACAAACACTAAAACTGCCTTGGTTTCCATAACAAGCCAGAATAGTCTATATGGATAAGGTTGTACCAAGTCTCATACTCTGCTTTCCTCATGAATTAACCGTGATTAGACCAAGTAAATCAGAAGGGGTCAGAACTCACTGTTAGATGCAAGCACATGGCTGTGATAAACTCCAAGGAGCAGATAAGGACTTAAGGGCATTTTTAGGACTGCCCTCTTAGCACAATCCTGGGAATATTGTCTTTAAAGTATCTCTGTATCGAGGTAAAGAGGCATGGCTAACATGCAAAGAGACAATCACAAGACAACTGAAAATATAAAACTAAATTTTTATATCTTAAAATCAATGAGTGGGGCTGAGAGTATGGCAGAGTGGCAGAGCCCTCACCTGGCAAGCACAAGGCCCTGACTTGCATTCCTAGCAAAAACGATAAAGTAACCGAACATCTTTTAAGACAGACAAGTAAAGAGAATTTAAAAAGTACAGGCTTGCTGCTATGGGGCTCAGTGGCGTTGTGAAACATACAAAACAGGGGTGTGGCCAAGAGGAGGGCTCCTTTAGTCTTCAAAACTATCACATGTGTTTTCAGCTGGCCACATTTACAAAAAAGACAGTATTTTAAAAAACAAAACAGCTCTCTCTATCCCCTCTACCTGCTCTGTCCTCTTACTTTCTCTCTCTCCCTCTTCCTCTCTCTCATATCTCTCTCTCTCTCTCTCTCTCTCTCTGGGGTACCCCTTCCGTTTTTCCTTCTCCCCCTATGGTCATTTAATAAACTCCTCTACAACATAAAAAGCAAACAAACAAACAAAAAAACCAAATGATTAAACAGCTAAGACCAAACTGAGACACACAAGTCTGTATGATTTCAGAGCTCTTTTAATAAAGCTTCAGATAGTAGAAATGCAATTTATAATGGCAGATAAGCAAGACAGTCCAGTATGCCACTGTGATCTCAATTAGGCTACTCCATTCCTATGCTGTGACTGAACCGTATGTGAATGACAAACTTCCTGTCTGCTGTGATGGATCCCGCCTATAATCCCAGCACTCAAGAAGCTGAGGTAGGTATACTGAGAGTTCAAGGTCAAGGTCAACTATAGCTATGTATTGAAAAGTTGTCTTTGATGATGATGAGGAGGAGGAGGAGGATGATGGAGGAAGGAGGAAAACCTTCATAGACACTATGTATTCACTTCTCATTTATCCCTCATTTCTCAGAAGAAAATTCATGATTTTACTGGGAGATGGAATTCCATAATATTTCTGAAAAGCTATCTTAAAGGTACAGTAAACATCTGATACATTAAATAGCAGTTTCTAAGTGAAAAGCTCTCCACGCAGGATGCTATACTCCCTGTGTGCCTGTGCACCTGCAGACATTTGATCCGGCATCATTTACTCTTACAGAACTAACTAATGTTCTGTACCATTTTGTTTTAAGGAAAGCCATCACACATTTGGATAAAGACTGAAGTTTAAACCAGGCCCACTACACTTTGAGGCCAGGGCTTCCAACAACTTCTTGCCTGTCTCCTTTACATCAAACATCAAAGCTAAGGACCACCACTGCTGCTTACCTGGCAAGTGGTGAGTAATGGGGGGCAGAATCATCCCAAGAGCAGGGGAAATTTTTTTTTAATCTTTTTCTTTTCCTGTGAGGGGAGCAGGTGCAGAGGCTCACTATGTAGCCCAATGTGATCTACGCTGTCTCTGAACTAGCTTTTTTTCAGAGCAAGACAAACAAAATATTAAAGACTCAAGAAGGCGTCACAAGTGTTAATTATGCAAACTCTTCATGATTATGACTGCCAGCTTTTATTCAGAGCTCAGTGCTCACTGGCCCCAGGGCATTCTGCTTATACTACTGCACATAACCTTCCTGGCAAACTTTAGAGGCTAAGAGAATTTAATAAATAGTCACTAAGCTAATACTTTTGTCTATCTAGATTGTTTTTCAGTAAGAAATGGGTTATACACTGTTTTATACTGATGGTTTAAAAAATTAAAACACATGTATTTTTCCAGAAATTAAACACCCACCAAGCCTAACGCTTGTTCAGCTTTAAAAGTCATACCTCCCTAGAATGAAACGGTACCCGCACATTCATCAGGTACAACAGAAGACACGAGAGACTCAGTTTTACAGAGTGCTAAATACCGCATGAAGCCAGCAATATAATTCGGTTATTATCTCAGTTCAGATTTACTTAGAACACTATATCATCTCTCATTTAAACAAACTAACACATGAAATATGCAAACCTCCAAAGCCAGAAATGCTGAGAAGGGACATTTTTAGAAAAATTGACATTTAATCATTACAAGAGGTCATGGTATGAAAGCTGAGGAGGACTGGCTAGGCGTGTTTGCTGTAGGTTGTACAAAACAACATCTTAAAGGCTGTGCCTTGCCCTAGGTGACTCCATTTTAGGCAATGCCATTTGGCCCACTTAGGGTGAAAGTGCTGATGCAGAAGGACTTTATCTGGTCTGTTCTGGCAAACTATTACCATCTGAGCAGCACAAACCACGGCACAGACCAAAAGCTAGATGCGCACGCCAAGTAAAACATTGTCTGTAAACTTAGGGGAGGAAAACGAGGACATGTGGGCATGCCAAGGCTGTATCAGAAAAACCAAGTCCAGGAGCACAGCACACACAGCACCACACCTCACATTGGATGTGGTGGCACCCACCTGACATAAAACCAACCACCTGGAGCATGGTGTCACCCTGCAATGAACTTGTGACTTTGTCCCAGAGAGGTAGTTTAGTACACTCCTCATCTAACACAAGCCACTTGAATTGCCACTACCCTGGACTTGGATCTGAGTATCAATCAGCTCTTCATTGAGTAAGCTTGGCCCATTACCAACCCAAAGGCTTTTGAGCAGGCTCCTTGATGCCTTATGTAACTACCTGCCCTGGTCTCTGTCTATGCAAGCTCTCTAGCTCTGCCTTACGGGGGCCTCTGTTGCCTCTTTAATCCTTTCCTTGACATTTAATATCCTGTATCATCATCATCTTCTTCTTCTTCTTCTTCTTTTTTTTTTTTTTTTTTTTTTTTTTTTTGGTTTTTCGAGACAGGATTTCTCTGTGTAGCCTTAGCTGTCCTGGACTCACTTTATAGACCAGGCTGGCCTCAAACTCACAGCGATCCGCCTACCTCTGCTTCCCAAGTTCTGGGATTAAAGGCGTGCGCCACCACGCCTGGCTTCCTGTATCTTCTTACATGAAGTACATGGGTGATCTTTAGAGTTAATATTGGAATAAAAGAACATGTGACTGCAAGTAACCAGTGTACCAAGGAAAATCAAAAGATATGGTAAATTACAACAAAGAAAAGTAACTTAGCATATAAATGTGTACACACACACAGGGTTAAAGAAGAGATGTGCATTCAAGTGCATTGCCCAGAGTCTGGAAGAAGGCACTGGATCTCCTTGGAGCTGGAGTTACTAGTTCAGACAAACAAAATACATTTTTACAGTATTTTAATCCTTAAAAAGAGAATAATCTATGGACAGCCACACTGCTCCACTCAAATTTGTAAAAATCCACTGGCATACTGTTGAGCAGGAAAGCAGCAGCGGAGGGAAGTTCATCACGGAGGTCAGTTTACAGACCCAGCATAACAATATCCTATTGTTATAGAGTCCTCTCCATCCCTAGAATTATTGAAATGCCACAACCATCGGGTAGATCAATGTTACAAGGTTTTTTCACAATCACCCCATTTGGACAAGCGTGAGTAAGTTCTGAATTTTGATGGAAAGTGAAGTTTTCATTGCCTTTGATAATACTAATTCTATATAACATTTGAACATCTTAAACACAGTGGCTTATCAGATAATTAGGCACCTGACACCCAAGGAACTGCTATTAAAACTTCAACCCTGATTGACCTACCCCTTCTTGTTTAGTGAAGAGAGTAAGGCAGTCACTCAACGCCACACAAGTCTCTCTAGAAGCTTCAGAGACAACGTCAGCTTTTTGAAGAAATGATGGAAGCATATCTGTAAACAAACAAACATTGGTATATCCAATGAGTGAGATCTGAAGTAACGTTAAAAGGAAAACCACAAAACCCTTTATATCACTACCTCCTCCACGTGCCCTCCCTGCCGAGCACAACAGGGACAGAGGCAGGGCTTACCACTGTGGGCAAGCAGCTGCTGCTGTCTCATCAGTTAGGAGCACTTAGCACCTGCCTGCCAGCCCCGACGACAGACAAGACTTTAAAAGCTCACAGGAACTGGACAGCTTTGTGATGCTTAGGGAAAGCAGCAACAAGGGCCGACAGTATGGCTATACCACAGCATTTCCTTCCATGACAGTCTCTGCTGGGTAAGTAATTTTATTCAAAAGCCAAGTGCTAAAAAGAGACAAAAATAATTCTGTGGTTGACATGGAGGCTAACATATCTGAAGGCGGCATTAATTCAACTTCATCTAGCTCTTATTTGGAAAAATGTTTGGCATAAGTGGGTATTTATACTTTCAAAAATGCAGCCCCTATGGACGCCCACTGCTCGTCAGTTTGAGCTTAAGCTAGGGACAAAGAAGGGAAAGGCAATATCAGACCCTGGCTCTGCCACACAGGACAAATCTTAAGCATTTTCCCATTAAAAATAAAAATAAAAAACTATACTAGTGGGAAAAAGCTGAAAATAGGTATCACTTAAAAATGAACAAAATGTTGTGAACACCCTATCCAGATTGGTGCAAGAGAAATGCTTGGCTTTTTGTTAGTTATACACTAAGATCATTTAAATTTATTCTTCTAACCAAATAAAATTTTTAATATTTAAGAAAGCTTTTCATTAAAATAAAACTGAAAAAGAAAAACCTGCAGCATTCTTTGTGTTTCAAATAATCTTGACTTATTTAAAACAAATAAACAATAAGGCAAAGAGACCAAGTGAATCACATGCCAAAAACTTAGCAAATGTCCGGCCACAGGCAGTAGGTCCCGGTCAGATGCAAACACTCCTGAAGAAGAATGACGGTGAGAATAGAGCAGACTCTCAGGCCAGTCAACGCATGTGCCCGGTGTTTACAGTCATCGCTCAGTGATAAAATCTAAATGTCAATCTTCCTCAGCCTTGCTTTAAGCATTCCTAAATTGTCTACATTAATGTACTTTTTTAAAAGGGGTCCTATGTATGGAAAAGATACATATCCATAAGGCAGAAGTGAGCAAGAAAAATATCAGTAAACAAAGAAGTGAATCATCTTTCCTCAACATCAGGACCTGCATCCCTTCTACTCTCTCATCCTCAACAGTCCGCGGTGACAGCGGCTCTGAATATATGATTTAACTTCCATTTGTTTCATTTTGGATCGTTGATACACACCGTCAAGGGTCGGGTTTGCTTCTTAGACATTGGTATTTATATACTGTCAGACACACACACACACACACACACACACACACACACACACACACACAGAGACCCACTGAAGTTTTTTTTTATTTATTATGTATACAGTGTTCTGGCCTGAAAGCCAGAAGAGGGCACCAGATCTCATTATAGATGGTTGTGAGCCACCATGTGGTTGCTGGGAATTGAACTCATGACCTTTGGAAAAGCAAGCAGTGCTCTTAACCTCTGAGCCATCTCTCTAGCTGCTACACTGAAGTTTTTTTAAAAGGGACAAAATGGAATCACTAAAAATATCTTTTAGGCTGTTAATATTTGGAAAATACACTGCCAGCATGAATGCAAAATGGTCACTCTGTTACCTTATATGACCTCCTATAAGAATGATATTGCTAATTTTGAGGGAAAAGTTATTTTTGTACTAAAAATATTTCTAAAGTCATTAAAGCTGCTAGAAGATCATACTGGGAAAGCATAACTTTAGAGGCATATAAAAAGCTCACAGTCTGTCATTTTTCATGATTATACTGCACAATTTTTAATTGGGTAAGTTTAAAAAACAATGAGAAAGTACTTGTTTCTTTTCTCTCTGTAGCAAATTAAATCTCAATTTAGGCAACCTTCTACCTAGGCCTCAATGAATCTCTGCAATACTGAAGACACTATCGCAATCGTGTGGCCCAGGCTGCTGTCTTAGAAACACTAGTTTACCTAGAAGAGTCTCTACTTTATTTCTTTCAAACCATTACTTGAGATATTACTTTTCTAGGTATCACATGTCCTAAGAGTCACAAGTTTTGCCAATTTGGAAAAAAAGAAAAAAAAATATATATCCATAGGAAGGCCTACCCCTAGCTCAAATGGCATCCTCCTATAAAACTTCCTTAAAGACATCTGTGAGCTTGATGGCAACACTAACCAATGTATCTGTCACTCTGTTACCCATATAAACTTTAAACTCTTCCACACAGCCTACATGATGATCTCCACATATCTCAAAAAAAGGAGGGGGTGGCTCTGAGGAATGATCTTCAGTCTGCACATGCACACACCCACCCACCCACTTGGGGGGGGGGCAGGAGCAGAGAATAAAAGTGATTTCTCAGTCTGACTTTACTACCAGATCAGAATCACATGAACTCCTCAAAAAAATCAATACACTTTCCTGAAAGTTGAGAAAATGGCATGTATAAATAAGCATCTTATCTTTTTAAAAAATCTCTCTATATACATAACTTGAAAAAGAAGAAAATAAGAGATGTGACAGTATACATGACCCAAGAAAATGAATATAGGGTTACCTACTGGTTTAAATTAAAATATAAGTTTGAAGACAATCATCTACTAAGAGACATCAGAATGCTGTGTACATTGGTCTCTGTATGCTATCTATAGGTAATTTATACTAACTGCACTAAAGAATATAAGATATATGTCCCAGGGTACAGTATCCAATGGGTTAAATAATAAAAAAGACATCAGTGATGTGATAAAATCAAATATAAAACAAATAAAGCATTCTTTTAAAATGCTAGCTATCCAGTGAAGGAAGCAATTATGATTACAGAAAGCAACTCTGATGAAGAGGGAGAAATGACTTGAAATCTTAAAGAACAATAACATGACTGTTGCTAAATGCCAGCTGGGTAAAATGCCCTATCTAAACCACTAGTGCTAGGAGAAGACAGTGTCACAGCAAGGTCAAGGTGACTCTGGAGAGGTGGCTAAGATTTCAGGTGCCATTTGCTGAGCAGCACCATACAGAAGGAAGCATGCCAGGTGCTGCAGGGCAGGGTTAAGAAGGGCATGTGTCCTCTGCGTCTCCGCGCCCTTTATATTCTGGTTCGCTTGGGGTTTTTGCTTGTTTTCTAAAGAGAAGAGAGAGGAAGAGTGTCTCCTTTCTTGGGTGAGCAGGAGGTGGGGAGGCTCTGAGAAGAGCTGTGGGGAAAACCCGTGATCAGAGGACCGGGGTTCAATTCCTAGCTCCCATATGGCAACTCAAAATTGTCTGTACCTCCTTGTTCCAGGGGATCTGACAACCTCATACAGACATATATGCAGGCAAAACACTAATGTATATAAAATAAGAATTATTTAAAAAATAAAATACAGTTAAAAATTACAATAGAAGATGTGTATTTGAGTTATAGAAATATTTTATTCTAATACACAAAGAAAGTTCTTGAGGAAGAGGAAATGGATGACAGAGAGACTTGTCTTCACAGAACTTGTATCTAAGAAAGGTGGGGGGGGGAGCCCACACAGAGAAAAATACACATGGTGAATAGGAAAAAGGTTGAATCATGTTTTTTAAATTATGTATTTTTGAACCTGGTGCTTTTCCAGGAGACCCTATGGGTTAGACCCTTATTGGATTAATTAGTCAGCAGTAGCCAACAGATTTATGTTTACATATTTTACATTTTCTTATAAAAAAGAGACAAATAAAGCAACAAAATTCATTTTAATCCAGCTGAACAGAAACTCCCTTAAAGGCTACTGATTGGCTTGCATTACTCCTGACTGATGGTATGAAAAAAAAAAAAACCAAACAAACAAAACAGAATTTAAATAACCAATAATTAGGGCAGAGTCATGACTGACAGAACCGACCTGTGGGCAGGTCAGGAAGGCGTCCTGCCACAAAGAATACAGTGTGGAAGAAAGGTGGGGATGCATCAGCGTGTAAGGCTGGTCCATGTTTGAAAGCATTTCCATGTGCTGTTCTCCTGACTGCTACAGACTTGGGCTAACCTCCTTGCTCAACCCTGTTGCTGCAAAGCAGCTTGGACCAAGGACAGAGGCTCCCTCCCTGGTGCTACACTTACGCCAAGCAAGCCTTGTGACCTATGCCTTCCCTTGCTCTGCCCGCCTTTTAAACAGTGTACACCCACCCAAAGCTGGAACCCACACACAAAACTATATACAGACTGCTTAGGGTATGAAGGAAGGAAGTGCAGAGTAACTTGGAGACATGTAGCAGGAACACTGCGGCTGCTCTTAGAAATGTCAGAGGATCTTGGGAAACTACACATAAAGAGATGAGGAAGAGTTCCCATCTCACACCTTGTGCTCAGCATACATTAAGACAACGTGACACACAAGCAAAAGCTCATGTTGCTAAACAGAGTACAGAGGAGGAGAAAGAGAGCTGGGCGTGGTAGTGCACGCCTTTAATCCCAGCACTCGGGAGGCAGAGGCAGGTGGATCGCTGTGAGTTGGAGGCCAACCTGGTCTACAAATCGAGTCCAGGATAGACAAGGCCGCACAGAGAAACCCTGTGTCAAAAAACCAAAAACAACAACAACAACAACAACAACAACAAAAAACAAAAACAAAAAACAAAAAAACAAAGGAGGAGAAAGAGATGAGATGACTAAAGTAAACCAAGGTCATAAAGTCAGTCAACTCAGTCTTCATAACACCCTTCAGACACTAAGGCTGAGCTCGGCCCTCTCTGTAGGAGACACCGCTGCCCTAAAGAATATTCAAAGAGACAGATGGGCAAAACTGCTGGACTTTGAGGGAAAGACAGCTCCGGGACCTTAAGAATTAAGGGGGGAGGGGCAGAGCTGGGTAGGAGGCGGAGGGGATAATGACAACACACAGGCAGAGTGACTACAGGAATCCGATTAGAAAGCTGTGAGATCTGATGATGCTTTTTTTGGTTTGTTTTTGTTTTTGTTTTTTGGTTTTCTTTTTTTTTTTTTTTTTTTTTTGGTTGTTTTGAGATGAAAAGCAGAATATGAAGCTGAATTCAGAGAAGAAAAGTGTTGACAGAAAATAATGCAATTTTTAATTGTACTCAGGGCACTTGAGCTGTATGCCAATATACTGTGCTTCAAACTTTTAGACGGGTAACATGGAGTTAACAGTCAAGTAGAGTAGCCAAGCTGGCAAGCTAGGTTGAGGACAGGTAATCTGGCCACACCCACCCATGTAATAGCAACAAGGATGAACAGGCAGCAGAGCTCTAAAGGAGACCGGAGCTAGGAGAGAGAAGAAAAGTCAAGGCTGGTATGGCAGGAGTAAAGACAGAGGTGGCTGTCAGACAGGGCATGAAAGCAGGACTGACAGATATGATGCACTCTCTCTGTGCTGGCCGGCTTTTTTATCAACCTGACACAGGACAAAGGCATTCCAGATAAGGGAACCTCAAATGAGAAAAGTACTCCATAAGACTGGCCCATAGGCAGATCTGTAGGGCTAGTTTCTTATTTAGTGATTGATGAGGGAGGGCCCAGCCTTTTGTTCGTGGAGCCGTCCCTGGGCAGGCGGTCCTGGGCGCTATGAGCAAGCAGGCTGAGCAAGCCATGGGAGCAGGCGGGTAAACTGCCCTCCTCTGGCGGCTGCAGCAGCTCCTGCCCTGTTTGATCCTGTCTTGACTTCCTTCCCTAAGGGACTATGACGCAGAAGTGTAAGCAAAATAAACACTTAGCTCCCCAAAATATTTGATTAGGGTGTTTTATCACAGCAACAGAAATCCTAACCAAGACACAATCCTAAATCAGGGGCATAAAGCACCTTGTAAACACACACACTTGGGGGTGGGGGCATGCCAAGGTGGGAAAAGCTCTCCCTTGTGTCCACCAATAAAGAAAGGCAATTTGCCTGTTGCTCTGGGTAGGAACCACAGTGACTTAGAATCCCTAGACCTTTGAATCATCTAGCTGCGAAATTCCAATTTCAAAACATCAGCCAGGATGCAGGAAAACAACAACAACAACAACAACAACTTTGTAGCCTTGACCTGGCAGAAAGTTACTCTGTAGGGACACCTTCACATGTAGGAAGCAGGGAAAACACACTTCCTTCAGGAGCTCGAGAGAAGATACAATGCAGGGGGCATGATCTGTATTCTCAAGAGTAAGCTGCAGACCCTGAGTTAGGGGAGTTTTCTGAAATAATCATTGGAAAGCTCGTGTTGGCACGGGGAATGAACATTTTTACATTTACTTCACTGGGGGAGGGGTGTGCATACCATGGCACACATGTGGAGGTCAAAGAAAAAAATAAAGGCTGTTGTCCTCTTTCACAGTGTGGGTTCCAGGCATTGAACCAGGCCATCAGGCTTAATGCCAAGTGCCTCTACCTGCTGAGCTATATTTTAGGCCTACAAAACAAAATGTAAAGCTCCCATCTACAATTTCTGGAATCAGAAAGGCATTAAGACTAGAAATGACAGAGCCAAGGGATCAAAGAGGAAAGGACACAAAGGTGAGAGCTAAATAAACCAGAAGGTGATGCTAAAACAGTCATCCGATTAGGAGATTCCAAGTATGTACCATGTCTAGTGAGCAGAGGAGCAGAGGCTGGGAAAGGGACTGGCAGGAACAACCCAGGAACGTCAGACGCTGCCTGATCCTGCCACCCCACCCGGGCTTGCACGCACGTGCATACACACATACACACACACACACACACACACACACACACACACACACACACACACACACACACGAGCCAGTTTGGAAGTCACAAACTTTGAGCGCCCTGGGGAACAGAGGATAGGCACAGCAGAAAAAAAGTTTTCAGACTGCAGCACGCAAAGGGGAGGAAGCAGCCCAGCGAAGTCTTGCTTAGCATGGCCAAGCCCTAGAGTCGAGCCCACACAAAGCAGTAAATCAGAACGCATTGTGAAAACGTGGACATTTTCAGAGAAACTAAGAGCTAGAGTTTGATAAAACTGTCATGTTTCTCTTCTGGTGGATGGGAAAAATCAAAGAACAAACACTTTTAAGGGAAAATAGTTTTAAACTTTTCTAGATTGAAGAAAGATCACTGAGTCTGTAAGCTACAAAACAGACTCAAGCAAGCTATACAGAGAGCAACAAAATCCAAACCTGCACATAGAATAAAACTGCAGGACATCAAAGACACAGCCAGCTGTGCACCAAGAGAGGCAGAAAAGAAGACAGGCTGCTGGAAAGCATCGTATTCAGAACATGGGAGTCAGGAGAGGGTACAAATGCATCTTTAGGTGTAGCTAGTAGGCCCTGGGGATGAGCTCAGCTGGCAGAGTGCTTGCCTTGCATGCTTATGACCTATGAATCAAGGGGAAAAATAAAAAGGAAGAAAGTAACTAGGGCAAAATGAAGACACAAACACATGTGCGTGCACACAAAATAAGCGTAATAAAATTTAAAAATAAGACAATGAATCCAAAGAGTTAGGAGCACGGTATAGAAAGCTACAGGCATTAACTGGGTCCCCATGGCCAGAAAGCAAACCACCTCACTTTCTGGGTCCCCATGGCCAGAAAGCAAACCACCTCAGTTTCTGCGTCCCTGTGGCCAGAAAGCAAACCACCCCAGTTTCTCTAGCTCCATCCCTATTTTGGTTGCTTCTAAAAGGTCTTAGTGACTTGAACAACCTCATATTTACTAAGCAGACGTACACTCCTTTCTCTCAACTCTTAGAGAAATAAGCTACAGATGTACAAGCTAGGTAAGTAGATCATTTGTTTCATTCACCAGAGAAAGGAAGGGGGAAGAGAGAGGGGAAATGGAGGAAAGAAGGGAGAGGGGAAAATGAGGACAGAAGGGGAGGAAGGAGAGAGAGAAGGAGGAAGGGGGAGGGAGGGAGGGGCAGCATTTCATATATGTGACATGCTCAAGGGCTGAAAGCCACCACTGACAGAGGTGAGGAAGGCTATGTGAGCCAACAGACCAGCAGTGCCACACTGGGAAGGAAGGGGACAGTAAGACCAGGCTCACCAAGGAGCAAAGGGTAGTGCCATAGGCAGACCTGGACATTGGACAGGAAGAGGAAGTCAATGACCATGGCCCAGGAGATGTGTTAGCCACTAGGCAAGGCAGTCTCCTACGTCAGAGGTTAAAGCTGCTGTCCCTTTAGAAGACTGGTAACATGCCTTCAAAGCTGTTGGTTTTTTATTGCAGCTAAGCTCTTTGAAGAAACTTACATGAAACACACAGACATGGTCATATCACTATGGCTCATTCTTTTTGGGTGACCTAGAAAAAAACTTTGCTTATAAAGCTAAATTCTCTTCCCACAGCAGAAATCAATCTGCCAACTTTCCTTTTTGCACCAAGCATGTAAAACAGAAATATAAATCTGAACAGAGCATGCTCAGGAATGCACCGCCCCTACATGCGCATTCCTATATGAGCGTGTGGGTCTCCTGATAAACTCTTTGTTCAAGGAGAGCAGGGCTTTCAAATAACATTAGAGCTCTCCTCACTCAGGGATCAGTGTCTCTATGTTCATCTGGTTGTGCTATGGGGCTGTGCACTTACCAAGATGCAAACCCATTTTGCTCTATTACAGGGGCAGCAAAAATAAACCTGTAATCTACTCCCATCCTCTCTACCCATCCCTTGAGAGGCCGTCCTGTTTGCTGAACCCAAGTACAAACAGGTCTCTGTAATAGAGTTTGCACCACAAGGCATGGCAGAATGGGCGTGGAGGAGCAGAGTAGCACAGACGGCAAAAGACAGGATCAGTTTAGTATTTTTCAAAGTAGGGTTATCACAACCAGAAACAGAAGCTGGTGAGAGGGCTCGGTGGTTACAGGGCTCAGTGGATGAAGGTACCTGGTGCCAAGCCTGACACCCAAGTACCAATGCCGTGGACTATCTTGATGCAAGGAAAGAACTGACTCCACAAGTTGTTCTCTGTCCTCCACACACAAACCATGACACAATGAGCAAGCACGGTGCCCACACACAGTAGTGCCCACAGTAGCCCAAAGTCACAAAAACCAACACAGGGTCAACAGTAATTCATGGTTGCGCTCGCTCTCTCTCTCTCCCTCTCTCTCTCCCTCTCTCTCTCCCTCTCCCCCCCCTCTCTCTCTCCCTCCTTCCCTCCTTCCCTCCTTCCCTCCCTCCCTCCTTCCCTGCCTCCCCTCCTTACCTTTGGCCACATCACACTCCTTAATCATTTTGAGAAAACTGTAAATTTCCCTGTCTAGTCTCTGTTGACATATTTGTGCTCTCTGAAAGAAAAAATTAAAACAAACCAATAAAGAACTTTCAAAATCATGTATGCATTAATGTTGCATACATCAAAACTTGCAATTTGAATACATATATGACAATTTCTTTACAAAAAGATATGACTAAAACCTTTAATCAAGTAGTTTAATAAAAATTTAATAAAAATAAGTAATTCCAAAACCAATCAACTTCAGTCATGCAGACACCACACAACTATGCTACTTAACAATGCTGTCTCATTACACCATGCCTATGCAGCTAATTTCTTTGATTTGGTAGATCTGAATAAACTCACCAAGAAATTGTAAATTACATTTCTTAAGTACATTTTAAAAACTTTGTTGTCATTTTTTAAAATCCAGATAGCCCTAACATTTGGGCATTAGCCCTAACATTTCCAAATTACAAGCTAATTTTTTATTCAACATTTTAAATACACACTGCTACAACCCATTTCATCAGACCAAGCAGGACATTTTCTAAACTAAGGCGAGGCTCATGACAATAAATCAATTATGGACAACCTTCTTCCTTGAAATCTTTAATTTCTTCAATAGATCCCTAGAAGTAAAGCATAAATACAAAAACCCATCTTCTAACTTGCACCCCAACCTAGAGCAGATTCAAAGTACAAAATGCAAATCACTGTTGATTTTAAGTTGATTTTACGTAACAAAAAGAATAAGCAAGAATAATACTGGAATTGCGTGGCTGTGGCGATTGTAGAGGCAGACTGGTTCAAGACCAGTCTGGTCTACAGAATGATTTCCAGGACAGCCAGAGCTACACAGAGAAATCCTGTATGGAAAATAAACTTATTAAGTAAAAAAATACTTATACTGTGGACCATGACCTTGGAAATATTAGAATCACTGCTGTGGGCAGAATGGACTCAGCTTCCTTATTTTGTACTCATAGCCTCAAATGATCCATCCCCAAACATCTGCATATTCAAAATTAAAGCTACTGTACTTCATGCCAAGGTGACACGGGTAAGCCCTCTTTTCTCCTACCTCACTTTATACATGCTTTAGCCCTTATAAAGCTCAACCCAGCCATAGCAGAATTATTCATGGAGCCACATTAGTGACAGACAACGTCCTCTTTTAAATTTGTATTATCCCTTCTGTTTTGAGACTCCTAATGACATCTAAATATAACTCCCATTTACTTATTTATTTGAGAGAAAATAGTTATGCTATGTGATTTAAAACCCCATAAGGAGAGGGCTGGTTTGGTTGCTCGCTTTTCAGCTACTGCCTTGTGAATCCAGGTTGAAGGTGGGGAAGTCATCTGGAAGCACTCACTGAAAACAAACGCATCACTTATGATGTATCAATAGACTACTCTCACAGGGTGAAATTATTATTCCTGCTCATGCCCAAGCCAACAGCGCTGCTTACTTGTTTCCGTCTCATGTGTGTTGTCTGGGGAAACAGTGACTCCATCTGCAGACTCCTAATCTGATGCACAGCACAGCTCCTGAGTTATAGCTGAAGGAGAGCCATGCCCTGCAGGGTCATCTTCAAATACTGGAGTTGCGCGCCTCTTCACTTAGCATTTTTATGTCGATACTTAAAAAAAATGCTTTTGTGCTCAATGGTTTAAAAGGTACACAGAAGTCGGCTAAGGAGGAGTCCATGAACATAAAGTATGAAGATAACTCTTAACAGACACTAAAAAGGACAGGTTTTCAATACAATAAAATAATTTGCAGGGTCTGGTAACATAGCTCAGTGGTTAAGAGCACTGACTGCTCTTCCAGAGGCCCTGAGTTCAATTCCCAGCAACCACATGGTGGCTCACAACCATCTATAATGTGATCTAATGCCCTCTTCTGGTATGCGGATGTATATGTACACAGAGTACTGTATACATAATAATAAATACATCTTTTAAAATAATAATAATAAAATAATTTGCTATCACCCACATTGATAATAATAAAAAGCAAAAATCTTCTAGGCTAGGTAGAAACCACCACACCTGTCAATCCTGGTACTGAGAAAAAAGCTGAGGCCATAGTACCATGAGTTCTTGCCCTGCCTTGGCTATGCAGTGTGACCGTATCTCAAAAAATTAATGCTTGTGAATACTTTGTGGTATCTGGCATGGTGCCTCATTACTGAGTTCTTATCACTGACCTTATGCCCAGGTAAGTTGAAGTTTTAAATTTGATTATTTTTCAGTGTATAAGTGAAGTCCCATTGTGAACAATTTTATCCAAGTTACCTGTGCAGAGTATGTACTGAGCAAGGACGACACCCATGAGCACAGAGCCCAGGGCATCCGCCAGCTGCACAATGAGCAGCCCACCCCAATGCTCATCTTCTGTCCCCACCCCATCTGCCTTGTTCTGACCTGGAGGGCCCCATAGAGCTGCACCAAGGGAGTGGGTACCAAGAGAGGAGTGGAGTGAGTAGGAAGAGCTACAGCCAAGATACCTGCTACAGAAAACCCACATTTGTTACATTAAGAACAGAAGCACAGTAGTAAGGATTTAGCAATAAAGTAGCTACTAGTATATAACACAGCGCAGGGAAAGGAGACAGCCCAGAAGGGCACACACTGTATGGCTCTGCTCCTATGCAACTTGAGAGCAGGGAATTGGCAGCACTTCTAACATCACTGCTATTCTGAGTGTCAACAGTGCCCATCCTGGACAGTGGGGACAGAACAGCTTACAGAGAGGGGACCAGGGAGCTTTTGGAGGTGATAGGCATGATCTGTATCTTCATAGGTGAAGGAATCACACAAGGCACACACATTTCTCAAAATACAGCAAAGACACGAGATCAACTTATGGCTTAACATTATGGTTCAAAATATTAATCCTACCCTCAAAAATAACAGATGGTAGACACTAATTTTTGCAGAAAATAACACAGCGGACAGTGGTACCTAGTGGCCACCCTCTGAGCCTTCTTAACTCCAGTCAGACCTTCCTCAAGGCTGCTCCACATTATCCCTGTAATTGTCTTATGTTATGTAGATATTCACAGAATAATTAAAACTAACATGACCTGCTGGGCAGTGGTGGCGCACACCTTTAATCCCAGCACTCAGGAGGCAGAGGCAGGTGGATCCCTGCGAGTTCAAGGCCAGCCTGGTCTACAATTTGAGTCCAGGACAGCCAAGGCTACACAGAGAAACCCTGTCTTGAAAAACCAAAAACAACAACCACCAAACCAAACCAAACAAACAAAAAACTAACATGACCTGGAAAGAAAAGTAATTCTTCTTCCAGCCTCACCCTCAATGGGATGATGAAGGCTGGCAGAAACTCTTTTTACTTTTTAAGAGGTCCTCAGTTTGAGGAATGATGAAATGAGGCCAAAAAAAAAAAAAAACCCGAAAATATCATAGAATATGGTTATTCTTTCAATACATATACCATGCCCCAAACGCCTTATAAATTTACTTTTTGTAGAAAGGAATGCTAAGAGAGCAAGATTAAATTGTAGTTCATTCGAATGACTCAGATAATTCAAGTATGTTAATCCCAGGTCACTTCACTCCCTCACTGTGTCTGTAGACACCAAAAATAAATTTGTTCCATCATTTGGCACCAGAATTTCTTTTAAATGTACTCAAAGGTATCCTGAGTCCATCTGCCTAAGCTCCATACAAACATACTTCAAAGATCACTTTAAAATCCTTCTGGGTTTCTCCTTCTCTTCCTCTTCCTCCTCCTCCTCCTCCTCCTCCTCCTCCTCCTCCTTCTTCTTCTTTCAAGACAAAGTTTCTCTGTGTAATAGCACTGGCTGCCCTGGACTCACTTTGTAGACCAGGCTGGCCTCAAACTCGAAGATCTGCCTGCCTCTACCTCCCAAGTGCTGGGATTAAAGGTGTATGCCACCAGGCCCAGCTCAGAATTCACCTGTTTAGAGCAAATGTCCAGATACTAAGAATCAGAATTCTCAGTTACCATCCCAGCTCCATGGACAGAGATGTCTGTAACCTACTGACGCTGAACAAACTTCACACTGGCTAATGCTCACTGACTTCAGACACTCACTACACATAACTTAAAAGAAAAACCCGATAGTTTTGAAGTCAAAAGAAAAATGTTTTAAAAGGAATAAGATACAATGTACAATTAAACTGCTAACCTCCCTGAAAATTTGAAAAACAAATTTAAAATAAATTGTCTTTAAACATGTGTCTTAATGGTAAAGAAGCTAGTACATTTTCATTTTACATATGACTGCCTTTTAAAATGCCTTAAATGACCAAAATCATAGAAGATATTGATTGCTTTATAAATCCATATACATTTTATCACTCATATTGAGACAGATAAATAGGAAGGCATTCTCTTAACATAGAAAATATGGACTAAATTTTAAAGCATTTAGCACGATTTTTAAATTTTTATTTAACGTTTAGTCACATGTGTTTAAATATTCCCTATTTTCCAGGTCTCTTTCTCTCTCTCTTTCTTTTTTTAAATCTGGGAGATTTTTATTTGGCACTTTCATGTTAACAATCTACAGAAGTTTAGACTGTCATGCCATGCAGGATTAAAGGGTAGTTTTCGATTTCTGTAGGACCTTGAGAGGTTTGAAGACTCAGCAGATGATTCTATAACATGGATTGGGAAATAGCGACTCTGGCTTCTATAGAACCTCTCCAGGTTCTGCTTTGAGGTGAATTCCTGTTTGTCTCGAGAGAACTCAAAAAGTATAGTAGTTCTTTGAACAAAGTCTTTGCTGTACAGACTTGGGAGCACTGCCACTCTGATACATATGGCCATGTCCAACTCAGAAAGCAGGTAAACTGAGAAGCAGCACTTGGAAGGTCATCCTCAGACACACTGTAAAGTGCTATTGATTATTCAGCTTCCACACACTGCACATCCTACCGTGGGCTCTGAGCCCCTTGTCAGTACAGCAGAGCCTTAGCAAGCTCAGCACCTGAGGTCATCTCCAGACACCACTGACATCGTGTCTCTTCTCACGTGCCGACTGGGTGAAATTCCAGGTCTCTTTTTAAAAATATTTATTTTTATTTATGTATGGTTGTGTCTTCCTACGTGTCCATGTATGGTGAGTACAGGTGCCAACAGAGGCCAGAAAAGGGTGCTGGACCCCTGAAAACTGGCATCTCAAGGTGGTAGATGTTATTTTTTAAAATTCACTGGTCAAAGGATTATGTTTATAAGCCAGGTGGTGGCGGCGCACACCTGTAATCCCAGCACTGACTGGAGGGGCAGAGGCAGGCGGATCTCTGAGCTGGAGGCCAACCTGGTCTACAGACTGAGTTCCAGGACAGCCAAGGCTACACAGAGAAACCATGTCTTGGAAAAAAAAAAAGAATTTTGTTTATGGCTAACAAATTACATATTACACTCTAAAATAGTATAGATATAGCAGCCATCAACAGATCTAGCAAATATCATCATGGATGAGTCCAGGTTCTTTGCTGTTCTATCAGAAATTAAAATCAGGAATGATGGCGCCTAGCACCCCTCGCTCATCTGAGATTAGAGGCTGCTACGTGGATGGAACTCTGCAGACATTAATAAACTTAATTTTATTAGACTTGTTTACTGAGAAAGATGCAAATCCTTTAAATAATCCACTTAATTTCCATATGGTAAATTTATTAGGAAAATTCATGTGTTTTGAGATAACTATTTATACTGAAACAGGTGTCTTTTTGGTCGTCTAACTCTTCCAGATCCACCAAAATTTACCACCTTTTGATAAACAAGATGCATTTAAAAGACACAGCCAGAAAATTAGTATCTTCTCCCCCAAAAAATACCTCCTGTGAAGAATGATAGGGCAGTGCTGTCACTTCCGGCAAGGACGGTCCCCACTCATTACTGGTGCTTTGCCCTATCCTAAGCAGTGGCTGTTATACATTGAAGCAGCTGGAAATGAAACTACTGGCCACGAAAGGTGTCACTATGGTTGCATTATTGAAACTCTGAAATATGCAGTGAAGTCATAAAGGGGAGCGGGTCCCACTCCCCATATCACACCTACTGGAGGCAAAGTGTACTTGACATAAAAACAGATTCGGGACATCACAGCATTTGCACCAAGTCATTTCACAGCACTAGCATAGCAGAGGTGTGTCAGTAGAATTAACTGTACCAAGAGCAGTATTGTCAGAAATTCGTAATTTCAAAACCACACCTCTTAATAGAAAGCACAGTCAAGTAAGCTCTAAAGGTTGGCCGGTGGCTTGCTCACCGCTAAGGACTCCTTGAGGTCCACAGCAGAAGCTGCATCTTCCTCTTCATCATCAGTCACCTGGTCCTGGGAGCAGTAGTGAGTGCTGTAGGCAGAGTGTTCTTCGATTGCTTCCAGCCACTTCTGAAACAAACCAAAAATTCCAGAAAAATTTCCACTCCAAAGAAATAGTAATAATCTTGAAGCATTAAATTTACATAGAAGAAATAGCTATGGCAAAAAAAGCACCACAGTGACATTCTGAGTGTTTCTTGCCTGTGACCTGTCTGTATAAAAAGATATTCCTAGTGCTTATAAAACTATCATCTATAGCCGGGTGTGGTGATACATGTCCTTAAGCTCAGCATTAGGGAGGCAGAGGCAGGCAGATCTCTGTGAGTTCGAGGCAGACTGGTGTACATAGTAAACTGCAGGATGGCTAGGACTATTACAAAGAGAGACTTTGCCTCAAAAAATTTTTTAAAAACATAGAAATATCATCTATACATATATGTATTATTCAATACTTAAATATATTTTAGAAATTAAGCAATGAATAAATTTCCACTTAAGATGACTGTTTTCCAGCACAGCAAAAGGCTTGGACACAACATTCCAAAGTTAACATAAAACTATACACACAGTAAACTTAGATCACTTTAAGAAAGCCTACTACCCGATTATTTCACAACTCTTTTAAAAAAGAAAACTAATTTGAAAACATTGACTAGAAACCCTCCCTTGTCCCTGGGCAGCACTGTGTGGTCAGCTCCTACAGCTCTGTGAAACACTGAGGCAGTCCTAACTCAGCTACACAGGGCTCCTTGCTGAACCAAAGCAAACCATTTGGGGAAAAGACTCTTTAGACACTACCAGGTTTTCTAAACAAAAGCTAAGGCTATGAGCTCCACTGTAAGAAATCTCAGTTTCCCACTAAGTCACTGAACCATGAATCTCTGCAAAGTGTATCCTGATTGGATTACATGAGAGTGTTACTCAAAGCAGGCTTAGGGGGCTCTCCTCAGTCTCACTCCTCTTGCAGCCCATTTCCCTCCTCTGTATCAGATGACCATCCCCAGAAACACCTTCTACTGAGAACGCCAAGAGGCCGCTCTGCAGGACTCAGGGGATTTTTTTCACTATCCTCCTGTCCCCATTATAATCTCCAAACTTACTGTTAGTCCTATAACAGCTTGCTTCCAGTAACACACACACACACACACACACACACACACAACAGGATAGCTAAAACAATAGTGAATAATAAAAGAACTGCTGGAAGTGTCGCTATTCCAGATTTCAAGTTGTACTACAGAGCACACAGCATCGTATTGGCATAAAAACAGACAAACTATCAATGGAACTGAACTGAAGACCCTTGTAAGTCCACACACCTATGTAAACCTGAATTTTTACAAAGAAGTCAAAAATACACACTAAGAACAAGACAGCATCTTCAACAAATAGTGCTGGTCAAATTGGATGGCTAGGTGTAGAAGAATGCAAATAGATCCATATTTAGCATCCTGCATAGAAGTCAACTCCCAATAGATCAAGAACGAGACCAGATATTCTGGATGAGATCAGACAGAAAGTGAGGAATAGGCTTGAGCTCATTTTCACAGGAAAGACTTTCTGAACAAGACATGAATAGAACGGGCACTAACAACAGCCAATACATGGGACCTCATGATGCTGAACGTCTTTTTAATGGCAAACAACAGCTTACAAAATGGGGGAAATTCTTTACCAACTATACATCAGAGAGAGGTGATATACAAAAATAGTTTTTTTAAAAAAACCCTCAGATCAAGAAAACAAATAACCCATTTTATAAAACTGCATACAGAACTAAGCAAAGTTCTCAAAGGATGAAACTCAAATAGCTGAGAAACATTTAAACAAATGTTCAACATCCTTAGTCATTAGGGAAGTGAAAATAGAAAGTACTTTGAGATTTTATCTTACACCAGTCAGAACAGCGAGGATCAATAAAACAAATGACACCTCATGCTGGTGAGGATGTGGGGAAAGGGGAAACTGGTAATAGATCTGCCTCAAGATCCAGCTACACCACTCTTGGTCACACACCCAAAGGCCTCTACATCCTGCTCCAGAGACACCTGCTCAGCCATGTTCACTGCTGCCCTATGCATAACAGCCAGAAATTGGAAACAGCCTAGATTTTAGATAAGGATGGGTAGGTAGGAAGGTGAGGAGGATGGAGGAATTGAGGGAGGAGGAAGTAGGCTTAGTCTATACTGTAATTAGATTCAGATCAGGTGGATTCAACTCCATAGTGGCTGACATACACACTGCATACCCTTAGGCAAGTTTTTCCCAAACTGTAGTTTTCTTATAAATTAAGGGATATGCAGGCCAGCTAGCCTGAAGAACACAGAGGGCAGAAAACAAAGAACCTGCTTCATAGAGGTGGAAGAGAAAGAGCAGACTTCCAAAACTTGTCCTGTGACCTCCACACACATAGCTATACATACACACACACACACACACACAGAGAGAGAGAGAGAGAGAGAGAGAGAGAGAGAGAGAGAGAGAGAGAGAGAGAGAGAGAGACACAGGTGCACACACCACAAATAAATAAATTTTACCTATTTTAAAAGTTTTCAGTTATATTTATGCATTCATTTCCATGTCTATGCCTGCCCTAGCACATGGGTCCTAGATATGAAACTTACATCACCAAGTGTGGTGGCCGGCTTCTTTACCACTGGGCCATCTTACTGGCTTACATTCCCAATGAATAAGTAAATCTTGAATAAGTATAATGAACAAGCTCTTAGCTGTTAACACAAGTTCTGGGATTGGTACATGCGACCATGCACGAGCTTACCTCTCTTGGCTGCTGCAGGCTGTTCTTAGGAACCCTGAAGCTGTGAACAGTGTCATCAAAGCATCTGACAGAGAAGAGGCAGCTGTCTGTGGGCTTCACCTGGATACAAGAAGCCAGGAAGCAATGGTCAGTCGCTGGAAACAGAGCCCCTGAAATCATCCACCACACATTCAACATCCTAGCATAATGTGGCAACACTCAGCTGAACACTGTGAAAGGCTGATAAAAGTCAGGGAGCCGGGGATCCGAGGAAGTTCAGGGCACTGCAGCTTATCCACGCCAGTCCTGCCATGGCCTTGCTCGGTCCAGGAAAACATGCAGCGGCCACTGGTTTGCTCTCTGTTAAGTATCAGCTAGTATGTAATCGGGCTATAAAATAACAAAGCTCCAATTTCTTCATACCACTCTCAAATGTTCTCTTCGTGGCAAACAGTTGAGCTGAGTGTATAGGAATAACTGGTAAGTAGGGATGATGATGAAGTGGTAAAGGAGATAAAAAGAATTAGAAATAATTATATTTTTAATAAAAAACTAGAAATGGAGGGGATTTAAAAGCATAGGGGTGAACTTCTGCTCCAAGGCAAGACCACAGGAATGCCAGCAGGAAACAACTATAAAACAATGTTGCCGAAGGGACCCTTCGCTGCCCCACCCAAAACAAAGCCACACAGGAGGAAGTGGAATGGCAGCAACCATCCACAGACAAGGGGTGAGGACTCTATTGGAGGAGCCACAATCAGGAGGCATGGCTGTCACTCCCACCTCCAAGGTGTTCTCCCACACCCTCACCGGGAAATGGAAGCTACAAAGGCACAGTGGGACAGCCAGCTGTCATCTTTGAGAATGAATAAGGCAAAGCTGGCTAGCCAAAAAACACTCAAGAGAGCAGGACCATCCCCCCAAAAGACAGTCTGGAGAGCCCCTGTCAGTCCAGTCAGGTCACTAACTGATCTGTCAGCTGCACATGCACAGCAACACAGATTCAAAACAACTCACCAGACAAGGCCACTCTGAGACCAGAGTTTCTGTTCAAAACACAGGAGTTTACACAACAGAACAAGCCAAGAAAATGACTCAATAAAGACAAGGAACAGAATCCACTCTCCAGAACACAGCACTCATTATACCACAGATATCTTGGAAAGGGCCTCACATGAGAAAGGAAGGAAGCAAAACACATTCAAAATGATTAATTAAAAGTCAGACGCTGTCAGAATGGCAATAGGAACTAAAAAAAAATACCACCTGCAAGAGACAGAAGAGAGATAAAGATAGATTCAAAGTAAATGAACAGGTAGGCAGGCTGGTCATACTAACATCAGACAAAAATCAATTTCAAAACAAAATGTCAATTAGGAAAACATCATCAAATCAGTAACAGCCACAGGTATAAAACTCTACATGCATAAGGATCTTAATGCTTCAACAATTGGTAATAACTAGCAATGAACTAGAGAAAACAAATGATGTGACTATCACCATGACTCAACGTGTATTTATAAGACATTTTACTTAACAATAACTATTCTTTTTATGATTTGTTTTATTTAATGTGTATGGATTTTTTGCATGTGTGCATCACATTTGTGTCTGCAGAGGTCAGAAGAGGGTGTGCCAGATGCCCTGGTAGTAGAGTTAGAGATAGCTGTGAGCCAGAACATGGTACTAGGAAATAAACCAGTGTTCTCTGCAAAAGCAACAGATGCTCTTAATGCTGAGCCGTGTATCTTTGTGGCGTCAGGCACAAGTGCACTATTATTACAGCCTGTAAGTAAAGTCACTGAACAAGCATCAGTGAACCAAAATGCAACTATTAATCAAGAACAAGATAACAACAACAACAAAAAAAAAAAAAGCCTAATTATCTGGGGGTTAAACATCACACTTTTAATTTTTTAGAGTTATTTACTGGCCCTAAGCAAAAATCACAACAGTAATCCTTTAAATGAGAGTGAAAATCCTTTAAAAGATAATGCAACAAAACCTAGCAAAGCTAGTGGGGTGAAACAAAAACAGCTACAAATAGTAAAATGTGGTTTAAAGGCTTGTTAGCAAAGAAGACTGATCTCACTATTATATATTTCAACCATAAGAACCCCTACCCAGATATAGCCAATGGACAGGACATTCTCCACAGTTGAGTGGAGAGTGGGGACTGACTTGCACACGAACTCTGGTGCCCCATATTTGACCATGTCCCCTGGATGGGGAGGCCTGGTGGCACTCAGAGGAAGGACAGCAGGCTACCAAGAAGAGACTTGATACCCTATGAGCATATACAGGGGGAGGAGGTCCCCCTCAGGCACAAAGGGGAGGGGAGTAAGGGGAAAATGGGAGGGAGGGAGGGATGGGAGGATACAAGGGATGGGATAACAATTGAGATGTAATAAGAATAAATTAATAAAATATATTTTTTTAAAAAAGAAGCTATGATAGGCCAGGCGGTGGTGGCTCTTGCCTTTAATCCCAGCACTTGGGAGGCAGCGGCAGGTGGAGGGAGGCAGAGGCAGTCCCAGCCTGGTCTACACAGCGAGTTCCAGGACAGCCAGAGCTGTTACACAGAGAAACCCTATCTCGAAAAACCAAAAACCAAAACACAACAACAAAAGAAGCTGTGATTGTATATACAAGGCCCTGGGTTCAATCCAAACAAAACCCCATCAAACTATGAAAAAAAAATTAAATTCACGCAACTAAAAGTTGAGTTCTTTTGTTTCGGTTTGTTGTTGTTGGTTTTTGTTTTTTTCTTGAGGATTTTGTTGTTGTTGTTGTTGTTGCTGTTTTGTTTTGTTCTTTAATGCCACACACGGTGGTGGATGCTTGCAGTCCTAGCACTTGGAAGATGAGGAGTTCAAGGTCACCTATCCTCCCATCCCCAGTGACCCGCCTGGGTTACATGAAGCATCCTCCCTGTTGGGTGGCAGCCATGATGCTGGCGGGTGCTATGATGTTGCTGGGGAAGAGGCAGCAGATTGGTCTGACCCAGCTGGAGACCTCATGTGCAGCACTACTGACAGGCCAGACAAGCTCTTCCCACAGGTACAGTGGACAAAAACCAACTATCCTCTGACTAGATCTTAGACCTGATCCACAGGAGGGAATTCTCATCTGACACTGTAAACATGGTGGAAAAACAATGTCTGGGTATTCCACGGGCCCTCGTAGAGAAGATATTGCGACATGAGAGGCCCATCAACTTACTTCCTAAACAACTGTGTTTGCTCTCACAGATTACTGTTGATAACCATGTCTGGAAAAAAGAAGGTTCCTTTTGCAAAGGGCAGTAGTAGCTGTGAGCCTCACAAGTGGTCAAAGTGATGAGAGGAAGTGACATCTAAAGTTATGCCATAAAGAGAACATCTGTGGCAGCATCACCACCATAAAACCCCAACCAGCACCATCAAGGCTCAAGGAACCCTACAGAGGTGGGGGGGGGAGGATTGCAAAAGCCAAAAGAAGGGCACAGGGTACATAGGAATTAAAGGGAAAAAAATCAGTAAATATTGCGGGATGAAACAAGACCAAGTGACAGCATACAAAATACACAAGTTATGGCCCATCATAAAATATGCATGATTTTCAACAGTCCACAAACATCCAAAACAATCTTGTCAGTGATGAATGAAGTTTGAGGCCATAAACTTTATCAGTTTAAAATACACTGCAAAGCCACAGTGAAGAAAACTGTGTGACACTGTCAGGTACATGAGCCAATACAGTAAGACAAACCTCATGCACAATCAAGTGACTTCTAAAAAGCATGACCACTTAGTTGGGGAGGGGGGCAATCTTCAAAAATGGTGTGAGTACAGCAGGCAGAAGAACGTGGCTGAACCTGCACCTTAAAACTCTAAGCAAATCAGCTCGCGAATTATGAACTTCATGAAAGAAAACTACAGGAGAGAAACTGTAGACAGTGTGCCTGAACTGCTGTCCTAACAAAGCACTGCTGCAGATACGACCAGGGTAACCAGCACTTCACACCGGGTGACATCTAAATCCTCTGTACGTCAGAGGACACCATCAGCCAAACAAAAATGCCGCTCTGAGTTACCATTTTGTGTAAGAACATTCACAATACATAAAGGACACCTAAACAAAAACCAACCAACTGAACCAAACAACAGGCAGAGGACTTCAGTAGACAATCCTTCAAAAAATCCCTCACAGATCATCAGAGAGCACCTAAAAATATGCCACGCACCACTGAGATAGAGAAAGGCAAACCCCCTGTAATAAGCTGCCACAGCACACACGTGAGAATGGCCACTCCCCAACAATAGTGGGCAGACAGCGAGATGTGAAAGCCTCCAGCATTACTTGCAGGAAAGCCAAGGGTCAAACTATTGCGGCAGAGGGGCTCCTCAAGATATTAAACGAGAACCACAATACAAACCAGCATGTCTCTTTTTAGGCATATATTCTCAAAGTAATTTCTACTCTTGTTCGTATATCATTGTCTGCAGTACTCAAGAAATTGAAAGAGCTAAATGTCCACCAACAGATGAATAATGAATGAGGAAAATGTGGTATGTGTACGAAGGAATATGATTCTTTAAAGAGGAAATCTGATTACACGCTACCACATGGACGAAGCTTAAGGTACACTATGTGGATCGGGCTAGTCAACAAGAGACCAATATGCTGTGATTCCCCTCTATGAAGCACACAAGATAATCACGCTCATTAAAACAGCAAGCAGGATGGTGCTTATTGGTGTCTGAGGAGGCAGAAAATGAGGAATATGCAGTAAGCATATGAAAAAAAGGTTCTCACCTAGAGTCCCAGTAGGATGTCCTCCCCTCTTTCCCACTTTCCTGGTAAGTGAAGACTTTCATGGGACATGCCCCTTGGGCTAGTGTCCAGATATAAGTGAGTATATACCATGTGAGTCTTTCTGATTCTGGGTGAACTCACTCATTATGATCATTTCTAGTTCAATCCATTTGTCCATAAGTTTCGGGAATTCCTTGTTTTTAATAGCTGAGTAGTATTCCATAGTGTATATGTACCACAGTTTCTTTATCCATTCTTCTACTGAGGGACACTTAGGCTGTTTCCATGTTCTGGCTATTATGACTCTAGGTGAGAGAAGCATGGGAGAATGGGGAAATAGAAGGATCCAGAGGGTCCTAGAAACCTACAAGAAGAATATTATGATGGGCAAATCTGGGTCCAGGGGTCCTGCTCAAACTATGGCCCCAGCCAAAGATAATACGTGCAGTAAACTTCGAACCCCTACCCAGATCTGGCCAATGGACAGTACATTCTCCATAGTTGAGTGGAGAGTGGGGACTGACTTTCACGCGAACTCTGGTGCCCCATATTTGACCATGTCCCCTGGATGGGGAGGCCTGGTGGCACTCAGAGGAAGGACAGCAGGCTACCAAGAAGAGACTTGATACCCTATGAGCATATACAGGGGAAGGAGGCCCCCCTCAGTCACAGTCACAGGGGAGGGGAGTAAGGGGAAAATGGGAGGGAGGGAGGATGGGAGGATACAAGGGATGGGATAACAATTTAGACGTAATATGAATAAATTAATAAAATATATTTAAAAAAAGAAAAAAGTTCCAGAGACCTGCTTCACAGCAAACTAAATACACTTGAGACTACTGGACCACATACTGACAGTAGTTAAAATGGTAAATTATATAATATACTTTTTCTACAATTATAATTTTTTTAAAGGTTGTATCTATTTTATGTATGAGTGCTCTATCTGCATATACACCTGTGGCCAGAAAAAGGGCATTAGAGGGTACAGATGGTTGAGAGCCACCATGTGGTTGTGGGGAATTGAACTCAGGACCTCTAGAAGAACAGACATTGCTCTGAACCGCTGAGCCATCTCTCCAACCCTACAATTATAACTTTTAATGAAAAAAATAAAAGAAGGAAATTCTGATAACATGGCACACATGGAAGAATCTGGAGGACACTGTGCTAAGTGAAGCAGGCCTGTCACAGAAGGACAGACACCTGATTACACTCATACAGGGCACCTGGAGTGGTCAAGGTCATCAAGACAGGAAGCAAATGATGGGTGGTGGCAGCTGAGAGTGTGGGGAGTCTGTGTGCAACAGAGCGTCCGTTTGGGAAGATGAAAAGGCTTCTGGGGCTAGATGCTCTTCCAACTAGCAGAATGATTAAGCATGCTTAATGACTCTGAACCATACAGTTTAAAACAGTTAATGTTAAGTTCTATATTATAGATGTTTTATTGTAATTTTTAAAGGTCATTAAGGCCAGGAACAGGTCTATAAAAGATCCCAATCAACCTGGGTGTCTACCCTAGGAAAGTAGAAGTCGAACAGAGCTTGATTTATGTGAGTATTCAGGCAGTCTCTTTAGCTCATGCTGATACAATTCACAGAGAACTCTGTAAGCAGACAGCTACGTAAGAAATCAGAGGTCACGGAATACACAAAGGTGTAACACAGCAGGACCTGGTCAATTCCACAGAAGCTAAAGATCAAGTTTCAAAAGTGAGAGGGAAGAGCTGGGCGTGGTGACACCTGCCTTTAATCCCAGCCCTCGGGAGGCAGAGGCAGGTGGACTGATGTAAGTTCAAGGCCAGCCTGGTGTACAGAGAAAGTCCTAGATAGCCAAGGCCGCACAGAGAAACCCTGTCCAAAAAAAAAAAAAAAAAAAAAAGTGAGAGGGGAGAAGCTAACAAGTTTGCTTTCTGAATAATAAAATAATAAAAAGATTGCAGTAGAATAAAGTCCTTAGCACGGGTAGAAGAATCACAGGTAGAAAGAGAAGAAAACAAGCAAGAAGGAAGGCAGCAGCAGAAAACAAGGCAGATGATGAGCAGCCACAGAGCATCTCACAGGCCCTCTGGTCCAGTGTGGACAGGAGGGAAGGGCCTGTGAATGGACCCAACCTGCTCACAAGTGTGTTCTGAATTGATGGGGCAGTTCACTCAGCCTGCAACCTTTCAAAGGGGAGTACAGCTGATCCCAAGTGTTCTGATGTGGGGAGAGGCAAGAGGTGTGCACTGGAGGGCACATCGGCTGTAACGCTATTGGGACAACCCTACTGGACTTAAGTATGCCTGGGCACCAGGTTAGCCCAATTAGTAAATACAGAAATCTCATTCTCCTGGATGGTAAAAATAAAACCGCTTGGAGTGAGTACAAAGAACATGAAAGTCTCATTTTGACACAGGCTTTAATTTTCATTTTAATCCAGAAAAGCTCCAATTATCCAGATTTACTCATAAATAAGACACACGTGCACCTCCAATGTTGACAGCTCTGTCTAGATCACCTGTTTCTATTGCCACACGTGGAAATAAGCAAGTTGAGGTGTGTGCGTGTGCGTACACACACACACACACACACACACACACACGTAAGCAGACACTCTTTAAGTTCAATTGTTCTCAAATGTGAAGACACAAGGCCACCCACCCCATGGACTCTCCCCTGTGCAATGATTTGGACAATGCACTGCAGCCAACTCCACAGTCTGTACAGAGCACACGGGTCTCATCTTACCGTGCACACCGCTTGAGTCAGGTGTTTGCATCCCTGGCGGTAAACATTACGGACTGCATCAGGCCTTCAAGACAAAAATTAAATCAAGACAAAGAAAAGAGCTACATGGAAACTTCTAATATTTTTAAATTTATATTCTTAAATTTAGTAATTATAAGTATAATACTTACTGTTTCCTATACCAGGAAAGGACTCCGTATTCTAGTACTACCCAGAATAATCTCCAGCCAAAAAATCTTGAACTCTACAGGAAAATGACAAAAATTTTCCATGCTGATGCATCTGGACTCAAACATGCAGCTGAGAAAAGTAACTAAGTGGATACAGAAGTATCTGAGACTTCCACCTAGACAGGAGGACTGCACAATAAACAGTAATAAAACTGAGCTCGGATACTAAACGCAGTGATGACAACACATCCCTCACTACAGGGTGACACAGACACAATGCCACACTGCTCAGGTCACAGTTCATGGCTCAGGATTGTTTATAGAAAATGGCAGTTCTGGGCTTTGAACACAATTTCCTCACAGTTGTGAATGAATGTCTAAGGAAGAGAATTATCCTAAACCTATTTACTGCTTACAGATGTAAACGATGGTAAGCACTACCGTGGTTGATTCTAGAAAATAACTGAATTCTAAAACCCACAGAAATTTTACAACCAGGAGATGTCCTTCCCAGGATAATTCAGAAACTAATTTTCTCTGAAGTGTTCTATAATTTGATGTTTTTAACAAAAATAATATTGCAATTATGACTTAGTAAAAAAAAATTCCCTCTACTCCTGTTAAACTTATTCACTTTAAAGCACAGACAATCAGCCTAAATACAGTGATTGATACCTTGAAATGCAAGAGTATAAAAGTGGCTTACAATGTAAGCTCTAAGGTCTCAATCATCTACAGAGACCCTCCTCAATTTATGAGAGTTATACTCCAATAAGCCCATCATGACTTGAAAATATTATAAATAAAAATATTTATTTAAGGGCTGAGAATGTAGCTCTGTTGTGGACATCTTACCTAGCATATGGAAGTCCTTGGATTCAATTCCCAGAACCACTCAAAAACTAAGTAAAGTGAGCCTTTAGTGCATTTAAGCCATTTAAGCTAACTGACACCATAGCTTAGCGCAGAAGACTAAGATTTACATTAGGTACAACAGAGCAAAACAATTTCACAACAAAAGTCTAGTTCATAATAACCTGTAAGGTATCCTGAGACTACACAAGGATGGGTGTTTTATAGCAACACTTAGATCCAAAAACCCAAGCTAGGCTGGGGGTCTAGCTCAGGAACAGAGAGTTGTCTGAGCAGGGGGGGAGGAGGAAAGTAAAGGCACGCAGAACATTATGCTAGGCATGATGGCAACACAGCACTGCAGCCTTGGTGGCCACATGGCTGCCTGGAAACTATAGCTCCCAGGACTGCCCAGTAGCACAAGAGCATCACAGCACACTGCCACACCAAGAAAAGACCAAAATTCCAAGTCAGCGTAGCTGCTCGGCACATCCTTTTACAGGCTCCTGCTTGAAGCCCCACCCTACCTTCCAGAGAGGGCCTTCATAGCGTTTCAGCGCTTTGTAGACAACCTGCTGGAAACACACGTCATTAAAGATGTGTCTACAGAGTTGAAGCATACATTTGAGTTTTTCCCAAAAATGTATTGTTTTAGGAAATGAGGAGTTTAGACATTTAAGGAACAAGAAATTTGGGGATTCAGTTCACCAATACAAACCTTATTACCAACAAGAATATGCTTCATTTCAGCACCGTGGGCAAGGTCAAGAGGTTTCTGATCTGTGTAAAATACAAGGGAAACAGTCACTATCTCAACTACACAGCAAAATTTACTATAATTGTACCATAGTTTCAAAACCCGCCCCCACCAACAAAAAATAAAACAAGATCAACTGCCAGATGTTGCCCTCTCGATTCTTTAAGGCCTCCTTTTAGGGAGCCATTAAGTCAGAAAATCTAATTGTCTCCAGAACACTCTGTACAGGTTCCCCGACCAGCCAGGTTTTCTGCCCATAAATAACTGTGTTAGTTTCCTGACTGGTGTAACAGATTACATCACAGGCTTACCAGTTTAAAACAAAACAAACATCTTCTCTGCAGGTCAATTTGTTTAAGTCTTCTATTAACTTGTTACCTTCTGGTTAACTGTTTAAGTTGTTTAAAAAACAAAACAAAAAACAAAAAACGCCTGGTATGTACTGGTCACATTTGTTTCTATTTCTTCTCATGAAGTTCTGTTAGGTGCCAATCACCATTATAAGGCACTGGCGATTCAGCAATGCACAATGAACAACCCAGGAGAGAGTGATAAAGTCATACTAAAAGAGACATAACAAGTAATAAAGCACTGTGTGCTAATATAATTAGTGACCAATTTGGCAGACAATAGCTACCACTTCAGGTGGGAGGTGAGAGACTGTTCCTGACGACCTCTCTGGGGAAGGGAGGGTTACTGAAAATCATCTTGTAAAGAGACAGAATGCAAACAGGACAGAAGGTGAGAGACAGGGAAGCAGTTCACACAGAGCCAGTTGTCTTAGTTTGCTGGCCCTCATGGAAAGCCTCGAGACAAGGTCTCGAGACAAGATTTGACTGGCATTTAAATTCTGTGTTAGTGTAAACTTTAGCTATTTCATGATTTTGAGAAATTACAATATTAACTGGCTGGTCCCATTATTGCGCTTTAGGTTTTTAACGGCTCTTCCAATACAGAAAGCCACACGCCATACAGTTCTAATCTGAAGGGCATAACTAAATCACCCATGATACAATCAGAATTGTCCACCAATGGCATGGCTGCTGGTGGAGTCTTCTCTTTCATGACTTTCATGGGGAAATATTTTCAGTGGAATGGTGTGCTCTCTGGGATGACTTCAACATAGTCCACAGGGTGGGAAGAGATGAAAGAAGAACGGCCATTATTTTTAATCTAGAGAAGAGATCATGGGCTTGACTTTGTTCTGAGGCAGAGTTACAGAACCACTAGCGTGTTAGGACGCAGGGGCTGCTGACATCCGCTTCTTCAGTGAGGAGCAAACCCCCTTTTAAACAGTCACTGAGAAATCAGTCATCAGCTCAGTTTTCCTAACAGCACCTAGAAAGATAACGGCCTACCAATTCTGTGATTTTCATCCTAAGGCATTTTTGAGAAACTATCTTCCCAGCAGAGGAAAGATGGTAATAAGATTTTCTTTCATAAAAATCTGCCCTAATGCCAAAAATAAATTCTGAGGTGCTGCCAACTGGATGAACTCTCTGGACTCCATGTCTGCGGGGCTAGGCACACAGGAAGCACTCTATGAAACACATTTAGAACTAAGCAAGAAGGCTCCCCACCTCCACGAGCTGATCACCAGCAATTTCAAAAGAAAAATGTGTGTGTGTGTGTGTGTGTGTGTGTGTGTGTGTGTGTGTTATCAAAACAAAGTAAAATAAAATGAGTGGAATAATAGGATATTTGAAGTTGCATAAAACATCTTTGTCCTTTAATGGGAAAACTCAATAAAAATGTCATCTCTCTTCAAATTAATTTGCATAGAAGGAAATTTCAGTTTAATCCCAATAGTAATTTTACCAGGAAGCTAAAACCTTCCGATGCCATGTGCAGCTGTGCACGTACTGCAGAATCAAGGTCAGCACTGGATGACCGGAAGGAAAGCACCAGTGCAAGCAAAGCACCCCACAGATGAGCAGTTTTTACATCATTCTTATGGATGTTTCAGCAACAAGGCTGCCTGCTGCTAAAAAGGATGTCTAACCCTTTTTAGGGTTAGTCAGTTATTTCAGGTATTTTTTTTAATATCCAACGATATTTCCAAAGCAGTGAACATACTGAATCACCCAACATCAGTTTTCCCAGACTACTCTACAAGCCGAAGTAGATCAAGGTCAAACTTGGCTTTCTCCTTTCAGTCAGGTAACGGCCAAGTGTCCCTCTCACAGCCTACCTAGTGTCGTACTGTAGTGTGCTTCACTTGTGACTTCCTCATATAAAACGGCCCCAGACAATCAGGTTAAAATGCTGTATAAAAAGTGCTTAGTGTTCCTAAGTGCAGGACTAGGACTATTAGGGAGAAAACCTGAGTTAGAGCTGCTGCCTCAGGCTACGGCACCGCAGGCCACGACCTCAGTCAGTGGAGCAGCAGCGCGCAGCACGCAGGTGATCTTGAACAGTCGCACACAAAAAGGAAGGCTGTCCTCTGATCACTGGATGAAAATGCCACAACACGAGGCTCATGATAATCTAACCCCCTGGGCTCTAAAGCAGTGGTTCAGCGTTCTCTGACTCAGTGTTGGTGACAACCTCATAGGATCAACGTGATACAAACAACAATCCGTTGTAGCTATCATCTCCTTCATGGTAGGAGTATCTTGGTCAACAACGGTCTCATTTGGAGTAGGGAATGCATTACTAGCTACGTCTCAAAGGAGAAGGAAATGTTGTTCTTTACTTTTGTGATTGTCCTATTTAAAAAGGAGACCATCTAAGTTAACAAAGACTGGATGCCAAACCAAATGGTTTTCTTTAGCACTGACCAAGGACGACTTTCGTCAACATGCTTACCATTTTTGTTCTTCAGGTTGGGGTCAGCTCCACTTCTCAGAAGCTTTAAGGCACACTGTTTATGGCCTCGGTAAGCGGCACAATGCAAGGGGGTATTTCCTAGCTGATCTGAACAGTTCACATCAGGAGGACAGGGCCTGCTGAGCTAACAGAGCAACACGGTGATTATACACCAAAGACAGGCTCCAAGCAGAGCCTGCACAGCAGATGAGCTCACAGGTCTTAGTCCGTCCCGCCTGTGGCTCACTGGGCAGCAGACCATGCTTGCCCTCAGCGGGTGTGTGATCTGAGGTCTGTGTCCTGGCACCACACACAACAGCAGTGCCACCCACCTATGGCTCACATTAAGATTTCACTAACATGCTCCCTCCCAACAGTCTTGCACTTCACATTCGTGACCGCAAAGCTGTAAGTCTCCCAGCCAACCACCAGTCCCCAAGAAGAGTTAAACCCAGAGAGAGAGACACGAGAAGCATAAATGTCAAGGTTCTGCTGAATTTGTCATCCCCACCTTCTTGCTTCTGCAATCTCTGTATAGTCCCCACTTCACAAAATTTTAAAATGTTGCAGCGACTATACTTAGAAACCAAAGAAGTGCTTTCAAGCGAGCCGAAATAACTTAAAGCAAATGGCAATGCTTCAGTCTTGAATTCAGAACAAATTTAGTTTCATATTTAATGAGACCATGCAGGAAATGGAAACGAGAAAGTAGGTCTCCTAGGAAGACAGGGAAAGCAGGCAAGGCTGCCAGCCTGCTCGGCTTCATCCAAGCACGTGATCCACGCGCTGTCCCTTCCTGGTGTGTCACTCTTCTAGAAGGATGATATTCTTGCAGAATTTATTGTCCATCACAATGAGAAAAGCTGTCTCTTTAAAGGATTCTGTTTTGTTGATTTTTTTTCCAATTCTAAATGGGCTTAATTTGAAAAAAAAATTTTTTAAATTTTCTTCCTCTTAACTATTTGCTGTGAAAAATTGCATTCTTAACCATCATGTTCTTGATTGCATGCAAGGAGGTTAATCAGAAATGTAGGAATTGATCAGCATGTGAGCCTCCTAAACTCCCACGCTGAGTTGCCAGGCACTTGTGTGAATGTGTGTCACACTTCTATTCTAGCATGACAAGAAGAGGTTTTCTCCCATGGTCACTGAGTTACGAGCTTAACATTTAGGGAAAACCTTCCTAGCACATAAAGAAATGCGGCTTCCTGTTACCAGAGCTGACACTTCGGCTGTCCGCCCTTCTCTAGCGGCTCCTAACAGCAATTCTTCCAGCTTCCTTTGCTGAGTCCTTTCCACAGCTGCAAGAGAAAAACATATGTCTTACTCTACAATAGTGGTCTCAGCCTTCCTAATGCTACCCCCTTTCATACAGATCCTCGTGCTGTGCTGACCCCCAGCCACAAAATTACCCCATTGCTACTTCATAACATAATGCTGTCACTGACGTGAACAGTAATGTAATATGTGATATGTGACCAGTGGGTGCAGGGGGTTGCAGCCCACAGGTTAAGAACTGCCACTCTACAGCCAGGTGAGATCTTACTGGAAAACCCATTACACAGACATATAAAGAGGGGGCTCAGCAGTTAAGAGCACTGGCTGCTCTTGCAGAGGACCTCAGTTGTGTCCGCAGCACTTACACTGGGCAGTTTACAGTGACCTATAACTCCCGCTCCAGGGGACCTAACATCCTCTTCTGGCTTCCATAGGGACCCACCACACGCGCATGAGACACATTTACAAAGATACACACGCAAACTCATAAATAAAAATACATACTCAAAAAAAAAGGCATAAGTTGATCATAGTGTGGAGGAATAAAAATGCTTTTAACTGAAACTCAAACACCGCTGATCCATGAGTGCTTCTGGTTTTCCTTTCCAGTGAGCTCCATTCCCTTCATTTTTGGATGAGATTACAATTTCAATTCAAAGGATGTTAGAGATTTACCCATACAATACGTAGCATAAACAATTATGAGCTTTTGATGATCAAAATAGTACTGTATCTGCCTTGAAAAAAAGGTAAGTGGCGTTTGTAACGTCCAGACTGTACTAAGAGCAAAGTAGTGATAAGGAAGCGTGATCCGTCCACCCCTCGACGGCCCTGCACAGCTCTCCACAGTTGATGGCTTCTGGTGGGGTGCAGGTGGAGGAACACCTTCAGGGGATGCCAACTAGGAGTCTGACCACGCTCCAGGGAGTATATGGACAACAGAAAATGGACTTCTTGTTCTTGTTGTTGTTGTTGTTGTTGTTGTTGTTGTTTTTCTGAGAGGGAGGAGAGGTCACAGGGGAGGAGCGGCAGACATGAAAGGACTGCAAGGTGCAAGGGAAGTGTCACGGGGGCCGAGGGGCATGACGGGAGATTCCCAAATCATCAATAAAAAAAGAAAACAGACAAAGCTTTTGTAAACCAAACCAAACAAAAAAAGAACAAAAGAAGAAACAGTAATTTATAGTAAGATGTACAAGTCAGATAAGTATCTGTTAATAGATACCAAATTACCTATATATGTCTAACAAACACTATAACACTCAGTCTGTAGGTGTTATTTCCTAGATTACAGAACAGGTGTGTAGGGGAAGGAAGGCCACGCAAAGGACGGCTGAGACCTGCGTAGGCTACTGTCTGTAAGTTAGCTCTGAAATCCTATGTGCAGAAGAGCAAGTGCAACGTGATCAAAGAGAGGAGTGTATCAATAAGCTCTCATTTGCCTAGACTTGCACTCCGTTTTCGGAAGAAAAGGAGGTGGTGGCAGCTGCTACTGCTTCAGGCTGGAGGTTTAGCTCAGCGGTGAAGAACTTGCCTAATGTGTACAGAGCCCGGGGTAAAATCCTCAGCATCGAAAACAAAGAAGCCTGTAAGCGTTCTTGTAGCCAAGTAGTGTAGTAACCCTAACACATGGGACACAGAGGTAAGAAGATCAGGGGTTCTTCTCCTATACAGCAATTTCAAGGCCAACAAAACAAGTTCGTGCAAATACAAGCAATCCAAAAAAAAAAAACCAACAACAACAAATACGAGCAATGCAGTTTAACATGTATGGATAAAGGCCAGAAGGATCATTCCCTAACAGACTACATGGCTAAAGAGATCTGAGCAGAGAAGCCAGTGATGAGCCAGGTAAGTAGGAAAGGGAACACTGGTTATCGTGAGCTTGGCACTACAGCATGCTGATATTCAAAACACATTTAAACAATCACACCCACTGGAACTAACAAACAACCACAGTTACTACCTATCTTCTATTGTCATATATTTTTCTCTTTCTTTATTAGTTTACTTATTTGTTCACTTTACATCCCAGTCATAGGCCCCTCCTCCTCCTCCTTGTGACTTTTGACACAAGGTTTCATGCAGCCCAGACTAGCCTTGACCTTGTTACATAGCTAAGCCTGGCCTGGAATCCCCAGGGCACCCAGACCTACCTCCTACCCACTAGGATTCCCAACACCCTCCTGCATATTTTAAGTCTATCTTCATCTGCTGAAACTTAGCTACTTCATGGAATAGTTTAATACTAATGCAATCACAGGACAGACAGCACCTGCGAAAAGAACTTCATGAAGTCTCTACTTTGCAGTCACCAAAGAAATGAATGATTGCAAGAATTATTATTAACATACATTATAGCCCTGACTAAAAGTTTACCAGTAAACAAGATGTTAATGTTACCCCCTTCCATAGTCTATTTATTAGTAACAAAGAAAAAAAACTACTTTTCCAGTAGACCACCAATATCAGGGTCAGTCAGTGTCATCTGACTCAACAGCAGCACGAATCAATCATGTGTGTCCTAATAGACTGCAGCAACACAGGCGACAACCTCACCTACTTAGAATTCCTGTCCACACTCGATGTCCTGTATCTGATCATATGGAATGAAAAATTCAAAGTGAAGAACATTCCATTTTAAAAAATCCACAGCTGTCTTTCCAACCAACCCCTCCCCACATACTGCGTCTTGAGATGCAGTTCTCACTGCGCAGCTCCAGCTGGGGTGGAACTCACTATGAAGAGCACGTAGGCCACAGACTTGAGGCCATCCTGCCTTCCTCAGTCACAGCCACCCTCATCTCCAAAATAGTCAATGCTACATAAAACAGAAGCTGCTGTCTCAGATAAAAGGGCCAGGGAAGGTATGACAAGTATAATATGGAATTATGCATAGATCTAGATTGGGTACATGTCATGTGGACAACAGATAAAATCTGTATATGCAATGTATATTATATTATAAAAGGCTGAGTATTCCTTACCAAAATTCTTGAGGTTAAAAAAAGGTGTTTAAACTTTCGGAGTTTAAAATTTCAGAGTATTTTGGGGGTTGGAGGGTTGCTTGTTCATTTTAGCTTTTGGAATATTTACAAACTTTACTGGTAAAGTGTTCTGAATCCAAAATTAGAAATGCTTAAAGGCCTTTAACGTTTTAGGTTTATGGCATTCAAATTTTTCATTTAAAAGTGTATATTCTATTTATTTATTTTCTTTCATATGCATAAGTGATTTGCCTGCACATATATATCACATGCATGCCTGTACCATGTAGATGCTGGGAAATGAAGCTGGGCCTTCTGTAAGAATAGCAAGGACTCTCAGCTGCTGAGCCATCTCCCTAGGCCCCCAACTTGTTTACTAGTGCTAAATTTTCTGATGTTGATCATTACATAGTCAGCCTTTGGCACCCAGGGGTTCTATCTCTGGATTTAGCCAATCACAGATTTAAATGAAATAAGACAGAGTCTGTTCTGAACACTGTGTCTCTTGCCACTGTCCTCTGAGCAGTGTGATGCCACTGCTGACCCAGCATTGCAGTGCATGGGTGTTATGTGTGCTCTAGAGACTGTTAAACTGTTTGTCTGTCTTTCTTTCTTTCTTTCTTTCTTTCTTTCTTTCTTTCTTTCTTTCTTCTTTCTTATTTTTTGAGACAGAGTTTCTCTGTGTAGCCCTGGCTGTCCTGGAACTCACTCTGTAGACTAGGCTAGCCTTTAAGTCAGAGACCCACCTGCCTCTGCCTCCCAAGTGCTAGAATTAAAAGAGTACAACACCACAGCAGGGCATTGGTACTGTCCAGTAAAGACAGATGAATCCTCTGCACAAAGGTGCTGGGACAACTGGTACTTACACAGGAAAGTACGGACACGGACACTCATACACACACACACACACACACACACACACACACACACACACACCCTGCAACAGCAAATGCAACTTTAACTCAAAATGGAGCATAGGCTTATAAAACTCTTAAAACAGAGCATGTTTATAACAATAGGCTAAGAACATCAAAAACACAAGAACAAAGGGCAGGGGACAGCAGATCAATGGTCCCTCATCAATCAATCAACAACAGATACATATTAAACTAAACTTTTTAAAACGTGAAAAGGCAACCTCCAGAATGGGAGGAAAATTTTTAAAAATCATATCTGGTTTTTAATGGACTTGTATAAATAGCTCATAATAAATAATTTATGTACAGTTTAAAGGCACATGGTAGGCCACCTGTAAGTTCCACAAAAAGGGGGGGGCACCATTTTATAAAAGACATTTGTGTATTTACGTATTTTCTAATTCACAGTTCTAGGACTTTCAGATCCTGCAGCCAATGCCGAAAGATATTGTGGGGTTCATTGCGATTATGTAAGAAGACACCCTGTTCTTTTTATTGTTGTTGTTATTATCTTACACATTGTATCCCGAATGCAGTTTCCCTTCCCTCCATTCCTCCCAGTCCCTCCCCCACTTCCCTTCTCCCCCAGATCCATTCCTCTTCCATTCCACTTTAAGAAGGAGAAGGAGGGGCAAGGAGGGGGAAAGAGGAAGAGTAGGGGAGGAGGGGGAAGAGGGGGAGGAGGAGAGGGAGGAGGAGGGAGAGGGGGGAGGAGGCAGCTGCAGCTGCAGCAGCAGAGGCTGCCACCACCTCCTCCTCCCAGGGCTAGAACCAAACACGGCATAACAAGTTACAATATGACTAACACAAACCCTCATATCGGGCAACCCAGTAAGAAAGAAAGGATCCTAAGAGAAGGCAAAAGAGCCGGGTGGTGGTGGCGCACACTTTTAATCCCAGCATTTGGGAAGCAGAAGCAGGCAGATTTCTGAGAGTTCAAGGCGAGTCTGGTCTACAAAGTGAATCCAGGATAGCCAAGGCTACACAGTGAAACCCTGTCTTGAAAAACAAAACAAACAAAATCTCTCTCCAATAGTATCGCTTCAGATATTTAGGTGTGTTTTCTTTATGCCTACTCTATTTCCTGTCTGTGTGTGTTATCCTGTTACCTGGTTTCTGTTCTATTATAATTTACTTATTTTTCTTTTGTGTGCGCTGGAGTTTTGCCTGCAGGTATGTCTGCGTGAGGTGTCAGATCTTGAAGTTACAGACAGTTGAGAGCTGCCATGTGGGTGCTAGGAATTGAACTCAGGAGCTCTGGAAGAGCAGTCAATGCTCTTAACTGCTGAGCCATCTCTCCAGACCATGTTCAATTAGCACAGTGAGTTGTCCCCAGCACTTCCTCAGTCTACAAATGACAACTTAATGCTGTCCACAAATAGCATTATATCTGGGGAAGGTGATCTCATCAGAACAGAATCACTTGATTAAGTCTCTATTTTCTATTTCCCAGGCTAGGAGCGCATGAGCTGACAAATGACGTTAGCTGGAAAGTCACTGAGCTCTTGCCCTTGCACAGTGTGGATTTCAGAAGAGATGCCTTTAGAACCCCCTATTAAATGTTGCTTGTCATTCACTCCATCAGGAAAATCTCAGTCCTGGGTGCCCATGAGGCAGGAGAATGACAGGACGGGACAATCCGATCACAATGTGTTAAAGGGCAGAGACCACATCCAATATGATCCAGGAGTCCTTAAGTCACATGCTACAATGACTCGCGGAAGTTAAGGGTGGAACCAGAGTTCCACTTCAAGTGATGACACTGACCTAAAGATGGGTCACAAAAATGTCAACCTCAAAGAAAAGCTAAGAGAAAGGTTCTGGATGTCACCAGTGTGCTGCATGGATGCAGAGAGAGATCCTACCAAACCCACTAATACATGCAGGACGTGTTCATAACAATTCTCTAATATAGGTGCCTAACAAACATTCATTATTTTTGTAACTACAGGCTAAGTGAGAAGAGTTCAATCAATTAGAAAATTGTTAAAAGCAAGACTGTGCTTTTCACATGAGTAAAAATAAGAATAATTAAAGTTACAAAGTTAACACCTTTAAATGCCAAGTTGTATCACCCTTCTCTGAATTGCAAGGAAGAGAAACAGGGTATCAGCGAAGTTGCAGCTGCAGTTCTGAGACCTTACTTGCCAAGTCCAAATCATCTGGTCTAGCCTTACAGCAAAGCCTGGACCATTCAGAGAGTAATCCTATCACCTAAGACCTTTCTTTTTTTTTTTAATTTTATTTTATTAATTTATTCTTATTACATCTCAATGGTTATCCCATCTCTTGCATCCTCCCATTCCTCCCTCCCTCCCTCCCTCCCATTTTCCCCTTACTCCCCTCCCCTATGACTGTGACTGAGGGGGACCTCCTCCCCCTGTATATGCTCATAGGGTATCAAGTATCTTCTTGGTAGCCTGCTATCCTTCCTCTGAGTGTCACCAGGTCTCTCCATCCAGGGGACATGGTCAAATATGAGGCACCAGAGTTTGTGTGAAAGTCATACCCCACTCTCCACTCAACTGTGGAGAATGTCCTGACCATTGGCTAGATCTGGGTAGGGGTTTGAAGTTTATGGCCTGTATTGTCCTTGGCTGGAGCCATAGTTTGAGTGGGACCCCTGGGCCCAAATCTGCCTATCATAATGTTCTTCTTGTAGGTTTCTAGGACCCTCTGGATCCTTCTATTTCCCCATTCTCCCATGCTTCTCTCATCTAGAGTCCCAATAGGATGTCCTCCCCTCTGTTCCAGTTTCCTGGTAAGTGAAGATTTTCATAGGACAAGCCCCTTGGGCTAGTATGCAGATATAAGTGAGTATATACCATTTGACTCTTTCTGCTTCTGGGTTAACTCGCTCATTATGATCATTTCTAGTTCAATCCAGTTGTCCACAAATTTCGGGATTTCTTTGTTTTTAATAGCTTAGTAGTATTCCATAGTGTAAATGTACCACATGGGAGCAGGTTAGTTTTAAACTATAGTGGAGAAATGCCTCCACACTATCAAAGGCTCATACATCTTCTTAAATGCAACTTAACCTTTGGTGTCCATAGCAATGAAGCCAACCCACCAAGAAATGAGTGTTGGTGTTGCACTACAGTGAGGGCGTGTGGAAGAGACACCGGACAGAAGTCTCCTGTGCTAAGGAAGGAGGCATAAGGAGCACAGCGCGGCAGCTTCTCTGCCCTTCTTCTCTATGCTCTCATTAGCACACTGCAGCAGTGGATCCTAAGCCACGCCTCCTCGTGGCTATATTTTCTATTCCTCATTTGGTTGTGCACTGAGAACGTATTTTTAACTTGCTATATTCTTTTATAAGTGAAGATTTTAATAGTCATAAAGTGAATGCTACAGCATGGATGTGAAATGTTCCCCAGTCTCAGGCATCGGAACATTCGGTCCCCAGCTGGTGGCTGTGTTTTGGGAGATCATGCAATCTTTGGGAGGTGAGACCTAGCAGAGTACAGGGGGTAACTGAAGTGGGCCTGAGCTAGCTTCACAGCCCTGCCCCATGTCTGGCCCTCTCTCGGCTTCCTGGTCTTCCAAAGTGAAGAAGAGTCCCACTCACATGATCCCGCCACCATAGAGCCACCTGCCATGCCTTCCTGCCATGACGGATTCCACCCCCTCCACACTGTGAACCACACTACATCCTTCCTTCTAGGCTGCTCTGGTCAGCCATTCTGCCATAGCAACAAGTAGCTAACAGAGCAAGCAAACACTGCATCTAAACAACGGCTTTGTAATGACATCAGCAACACAGATAGCTTTGTTGTTATCTGTATGGGTGCCACAGAGCTGTGTTTACTCATCTGGCCTTAGCAATAGTAAAACAAAACACTATTTATATTAAGATCCATATTTACCTTCAAGCATGTTTCTTATTTCTTTGTCATGGGTGGCTTCTTTTGCTGTCTGTCCGCTCCCATTTACAACCGTAGTATCAGCATTGTATTCTAAGAGAAGCATTACCAGCTCCTAAATAAACAGGGAGATTGTTTTAGTTGTTAAGTCGCTACTTTATGGCATGGCAGTCCTTCTCCAACTTACTGATTGCTATAATTTCTAAAGCAGAAAAGATTATATAAGAATCTTCATACCAAATCAATCACGTCTATAACAATTCTGGTAATAACTTATAATAGCTTAAACAATTCCTCATCTGCAACCAATATGAAGCCATTTCTGTAGTTGGCTTCTAAAAGCAAATTATCTCGGGGCTAAAGAGATAGTGGCTCAGCACTTAGGAACACTCATTGCTTGTGCAGAAGACCCAGGCACACTTCCCAGCACATATTTGATGGCTCACAAGCCTTCTGTATCCCAGCTCCAGGGTATCCAACAGGCACGTACATGGAACACATATGCATGCAGGCAAAACTTTCATTCACAAAACAAAGATAAATAAATCTTTAAAAAACCTTTCAAGTAAATTATCTAGTTATTTTATGAAAATAACTCAGGATTATACTAAATATGTAAGCAAAAAAATCACAATTTAGAGAGAATTCAGTATATTCATTCATTTTTTTATAAGGCTTGATGAGAATAAGGATTTCTTAAACACATTTTCATAAACCAATTTTAACATTTTATGAATATTTTCTAAAGCGACACAGACTGATGGGACAAATCACACTGAAAGAAGTTTATACTCAAACAATTTCCTGAAGTCAATATTCAACAAAGAGAGTGGTACTGAGAGTGGCATTCAACCTGGTTAACTCTTGCAACTTCAGTATGACTGATAATGTACTGGTACCAGTGATGCAGCCACACAGCCTAAGACAGTAGACATGGAGAACCCAGACGATAGAAGCACAGTGCATGCCCTGGGATGCACAGGTCCCAGGGAGGGCGGTAACACAAGCATGGTGCGTGCCCTGGGATGCACAGGGCCCAGGGAGGGCGGTAACACAAGCATGGTGCGTGCCCTGGGATGCACAGGGCCCAGGGAGGGCGGTAACACAAGCATGGTGCGTGCCCTGGGATGCATAGGTCCCAGGGAGGGCGGCCACACTGCACTCGGCTCCACAGTACGTGCTGTTCTAACTTCTAGACTGACACACACAGAGTGAGATGGTCTCAGGCTGTCCTGTACTTGTCATCTTTCCTTTAGGCCATAAAATCTTTTACATTATTTTTAAATATTTATACAACAGAAACACTTAAATAATATCTAAAATACAATGAACAAAAAATGCATCTACTATCTTAGTTACTATAATTAACAATAACAAACATTTTAGCTTATGTCTTTCCAGTCAGCATTCATTCAAGTAAACTTGAACCTTCCTATGTGGCTCAGGCTGGCCTCAAACAATCTTCTTGCCTTGCTTTTCTCCAGTAGAGAGGCCATAAGAGATACAAAGGGAAACAGCTAGGAAACCCACTAGTATTTTAGTTAAGCAAAAAATGTTAAGATACTTCCGTAGTTCATGTCATTTTAGACTTAACATTTCATAAAAATATTTCATGTGAGAAAATGAAAAACCCAGAGAATGATTTTAATAAATTACAGTGGTGATGATACACATATTTAATCCCAGCACACGGGAGGCAAAGGCAGGCAGATGGCTGAGTTTAAGGCCAGCCTGGTTTATACAGCAAGTTCCAGGTCATCCAAGACACAGAAACCATGTCTCAGAGGGAAAAAAAAAATTACAACTCGTGTAAGAGACTTGTATAAAGAACATAAAAAGGACTTTACAACTAACAATAAAAAGACAGTCCTAGTCATGTATGCATTGGTTTACTGTGAGAGCCCAATGAATGCAGAAATATGAAGAACGTGGATCTATTCCTAGCGTACAGCATGGGCTTAATAAAAAAGGTCTCTGTGTTGTCATCACCAAAAAAAAAAAAAAAAAAAAAAAAAGACAGTCCAAATTTAAAATGCAAAGAGGAAGTTATAGCAACTTACTTATGCCTGTAAGCCCAACATTCAAGAGGCTAAGAAAACAGATCATGAGTTCAAGGCCAGCCTAAGCAACATACTGATATCTTGTCTCAAAAACCAAAATATAAATAAAATGCATGAGAAAGCATCTGAACAAATGGAGCCCTGCCTCCAAACTTCTTGATTCACGGCCTCCACGTCTATTGCATGATGAAGACAAGCTCTCCCAAGGAGCTAGTATCAGAATAGAAATGTGCTATTCAGAGTCAAAATTACACTCCGGGACGTAACCTAAATGGTGACTGCATGTACCCACTGACATCGATGAGACACCCAGAAAGACACGTTGGGGACTATTTTAACATCTCAGTGGACAGCTCTTAGGGGCATTGCCTGTAAGCCCAACTGTGCTGCTCTCAGACCCAGTTCAAGCCCCCCCCCCCCCCTGCCTTCTGAAGCTCTGCAGACACAAAACAACTCTCTATTATCTTCCTCATGCCTCAAGATCTGGAACTCTTCCTCTAGTCTGGAGGTGCCCCTGGTGCTTGAAGAACGACTGACTCCCCTTACATTTCCCTCAGGGAGAATGCCTTTAATTCACTGTCATTTGTTGTCTAAACCTTTCACTATCTCCCCAAATTCTTTTTAAAAGGCCCTACGGAGACACCATTCCTAGATAGCAAACACCGCAGGGAAAATGAGAACTCCCATGCAGGGCATGGGCCTTGCTTGGGTTCACGCCTGAACATTAGGGGGTAGGGAAACAACAAACAGAAGGCTCTCATAAAACTGGAGCTGAGACCATGACGCTCACTGGGACAACCCCAGCATAAATGTGAAAGTGGAATTTTTTTTAAGTTAGTAAAATGATTGAGGGCTGAAGTCTAGGTAAAAGCAATAGGTATGTTCCTACTCCTGAGTGTGTATGGCACAGAGGGTCTCCACAGTGAAGTATTTTGAGCACTAATGCAAATACTGTGCAGGATTCAGTATGGAGGATGGGGAGTCCCTTTTTGGATACACGAGGCATCGGAGACCTAAAACAGCAAAGATGGCTTGCAGGAGAAAGCCTCTAAGGAAAGAAGCATCCAAGCAGCCAGAGGAGCAGCAGGAGCAGCAGGAGGAACAGCAGGAGGAGGAGCATGAAGAGGAGGAGGAAGAGCAGGAGGAGCAGGAGGAGCAGGAGCAGCAGGAGGAGCAGCAGGGGGAGGAGCAGGAGGAGGAGCAGGAGGAAGAGGGGGCAGGAGCAGCAGGAGGAGGAGTAGCAGGAGGAGCAGGAGGAGGAGTAGCAGGAGGAGCAGCAGGAGGAGGAGCAGGAGGAGGAGCAGGAGGAGCAGGAGGAAGAGGGGGCAGAAGCAGCAGGAGGAGGAGCAGCAGGAGGGAGGCTGTGGCGACTCCTCCCAGAAGTGGTCAGCTGGCAGACCGGAGAGCATAAAAACAGAAACCATGAGAGCTAGCCAGCCACCAGCAACCTCTCAGAGAACCCAGCTAAACGACAGACCTGAGAACAGACTGGAAAGGGTGCCAACTTGACAGCAGTATTTTTCATACCCAGAGCTGAGACAAACTCCTGCTCAAAGCAGGCTCAGTACCCATACTATGTGAAATAGAACTTAGCCACCTCTTAACTGGCAACCCCCTGCTCCATCTACTTACTTTCCTCATCCCTCCATATTTAGTGTCTGCTTCCCCTCACTGACAGAAGGGATGTGGTCCATTTTTCTCCCCACACCTGAATACTAGCCTGAATACTATGAATATTTATTCATAAATAAATAAATAAAATGTTACACTTTGAGCAACCCGTCTAATACGTCAAAAGACTAAAGTCTACTTGTTTTGTTCTCCTTCGTAAGTGAATGCCCCACTAACGGTGGGACTACACAACAAAGGCTACAGAAACGCTAACACTGAGTCACCATGTCATGTCCCCACCTGACCTAACCCACTCTGCACCCACTCTCAGTCACTCCTCTCTGAGCCACAATGCTGCTGTCGTCATCATCACACAACTAATTTCAAGGGAGAAAGAGGAAAACACCCACACCCACATTACTTTCTAAGCAATTTACTACGGAGTAATTCACGTAGCATAAATTTTACCCTGTGAAAGGACACAACTCTTGGCTTTTAGTGTGCTCAGAGAACTGTGCTGTAATGTACACTACCAAATATTAGAACATTTCATCACCCTCAACATTTCACCACCATATCCACAGATGGCCACTCCCCATTCTGATCCTTTCTCCCTGTCCCCTAGCAACCACTCCTCTGCATTCAGTCTCTATGGACATGCTTCCTGAGCATGTCAGTGAGGGAATCTCACACACACACACACACACACACACACACACACACACACACACACACAGTGCCTGGCTGTATGCCACGGGTTCTTTCAGGCACGGTTGTTCTGCTTGGGCAGGCAGGCACCAACACTTCATACCTCTGTCGCTGAATGACTTCTCCAACGCCTGCCGGGGCAACACACCTTGCTTATCTGTTAGAAACTGATGAAGATTTAGGCTTCTGGGGGTTTTGTCTGTTATGAATGATGCTGTTGAAAATATTACCATGTTGATTTTTAAAACTTTATTATTAAGTACATTGTAACTTTTTAAAAAATCACACACAAAAATTAACCTGTCAAAGACTACACAACTCAATGAATTTATATACAATTAGAATAGGCATTTGGAAACTGTAGAGCTTTACACTGGATTTTATACTTTCACTATGGTATGTATTTTTGCGAATGTATCCACTACCACTAGAAGAACAATCAGCTTTATATCAACTTCTGCAACTCATGTCCATGACCTGCAGTCACTGATTCAAACATTCACAGAACTCTGTGAGGTATGAACTAGTATCAGCTCTGTTTAGATTTGGTACCTGAGCGAGAAAACAGCTTAAACAGGCACAAAAGTGTAGCCTTGTGTACTATGCAAACTCAGCCAAGTTTACTCTACAGTGACAATCCATAGTCAAGTTCTACTCACGTTAGACTGGACACATGGTTGATTCACTTCTGCAATTGGATCATGAGAGCCACACAACCGACTTTGGTCAAGGGAGTCTGTGCTGTGTGGTCAGAATTTATTAAGCTAGTCCTCTGAGAGGGGCTGGGAAGCCAGGCATGATATGAGCCCAGCACTCATGAGGGTGAGGCAGGACTGCCATGATTCCAAGGCCATCCTGAGCTATGGATAAGCTCCAGGCCAGCCTAGGAGATGGTGTGAGACCCAGAAAAGGCTGCAGGAAGGAGCTGGGTACTCCTGGAAAAGACGTCTCCACGGAGCTAAGCCTGAGTGTGGCCTCTGTAAACAATTCCCAGCAAGCAGGGACCTCAGCCTTGTGACTTCAGTGGGTTGTGCCAACAGCCTATATGCACTTCCAAGTGGCTCCAAGCCCCAGAAGAGAACAGTTTAGCTGGCATAGTGAGTGCAGCCTCAGGTCGCCCTGAGCAGAGGACTATGCGGAGTTCTCCACTGAATCTTAGTGATATCTATGCAGCAGCAAAACTAATACAGACTTGGAGCCGGAAGGTAAGCAGAGTGAAGTCGTACGACAGTAACGGCAAGGGAAGATGCTCACACTGCTAGTAGCATTTTCAGGTAAGCATGCACTGCCTAAACTCGAAGGTCCACTTCCCAGCTACCCTTTAACAAGCACGGTCACGGGACTGTTCTAGCCAAGGAGACAAGCACACATCCTGTGAGAACTTGTAGGAATCTCCTAAAAGAGACAGTGTTGTTCTAGTACCATTTTGCTTCCTCTAGCAATGCTTCCCAGAATTTTCTGGCTCTCATACCACATGATACAGTCACAGCCAAATAAGAACAAGACAGGAAATTCCCAGCTGTATGTGCCACCTGCTATGGGCTTACCTAGCTAGACTTCCATGGTTCAACAGCACAGGAATTAACCTCAAATCACAACTCTAGACTTGTCCACACCGCTGAAAGCTACAACAGTGACCAACGCCTTCCAGATTCCGACAGGTGATTCCCAAACTATCACTGAACCAAAATGGTAAAAGTTATGTTCAAATATGTGAAATCTTAAAAAGCTGGTGTGCCAGCCAGCCTTGGCCTGGATGACTGTCCTCCAGACCACAGGCACCAGACCACAGGACAGAGGTAGATAGGATTCTCAGGACAATGCAACTGCAGCTCCGTACTGACAACCGGAGAGCCAGAGGACAGAGATCTGGAGGGCTGGTTACAGAGGGGTCATTACACGGGACACATGGCTACCCAGAGAAGTGGTAGACAGAAACCTGAGGTACTTACAAAGATTTTAGTCTTCATTATGTAAGGATAAACAGAGCTCATGAAGGATGTTTAAGAAAGTATTAGGTCCAGAAAAAGAAATAATGAATTAGTTAACAAAGAAAACACATATAGGTCCCTATGAGCTAAATCTAGTATGGTCAGAATAATGCATTTAACTGAAGTCCAGCTGCAGATTAAGAGCATGAGAAACATAAGGGGTTCCTGCTTGGGCAAGGATTATGGTGGGGAGAAGGAAGAGAAACAACCCATGCTAAAAAGAAAAGGGAGGGGGCAGTCATTTTTCCTTGTGGGTATAGATACTGGTAGGTCTCCATAACAACAACAATGGAGGACATGATGATGAAGTGATGGAAGAGGAAGAGATGAGGAGGAGGAAGAGGAGGAGATGAGGAGGAGGAAGAGATGAGGAGGAGGAGGAAGAGATGATGACAATGATGATGACAATGAAGATGATGAGAAGGAGGAGGAGGCGGCGGCAGAGAATTTGTTGGGGGATCCAAAGGAAATGTGCAGGGGGCTGGTGAAGGATATGTTTAAGAGATAGTGTATGCATGTAAGAAATTGTAAAAGTAAGGAAATACACTTTAAAATGCTTATTTGAGGGGCTGGAGAGGTGGCTCAGCAGTTAAAAGCACCACTACTCTTGCAGAAGACCTGGGTTCACAGCACTCGCATGGTGGCTTGCAATCATCTGTAACTCCAGGGGACCTAACACCCTCTTCTTACCCCATAGGCACTGCATGTACATGGTGCAGACAGCAAAACATTCATACACATAAAGTAAATCCTAAAAAAAATGCTTTTCTGCCAGAAACAAATAAATAGAAAATCTAACATTTAAGAAGAAAACACAAGAATCAATAATATAAGTACTTGATTTATAAACAAGAAGGTTTAAAAAAACCGAGGGGCTGCACAAAGCATTTGCTCTCAAATATGAACCAAAAGGGACCACTGAAGGGTCATCAGCTTTTTCATTATAAGGCTTCACAATATTAGATGGCATTATAACGTAATATGTATACATACAACACACATAAGAAAGGATTAAGGAATGTTCAATATTAACTGACTCATAATGCTTAATCAAATGCACGCTTAAAAATTGGAAAGCCTGTTTCCTAAGCTAATTGGGCCTTTCAGAGTCCTCCTGGGATTTAGAAAACTAGACTGTGTCACCTCACTACTGTAAGAAAAAATAACGGATGACTTGTAACATTACACCCACTGGAGAGTACAGGAAGTCAGGAGTGTTAGCTCACCTGTGGCAGGTGCAGGGCAGATGAGGCAGCTGCAGGCAAAAGGTGGGCCTATGGGTATGGTTCAGTGGAAGTTACTGCGCAGGGTGTGTAAGGCGCACCATCAAAAACAGTAAGATAAAGGATTCAGTGACAAATATGAACAAAGTGGTTATCACTGCCGTGTGTCCCTTTACTTTTCCTTAACTCTCCATCTTCCCAGCCTTGACTCTCTGGCCACCAGGCTTGCTGCTTAGGTCAACTGTGACCACAAGTTTTTGGAACACTGCTTCCCACTGCAGTCAGTGAACTCACATGCAGCACTCTCTCACAAAGGCCCAACTGTTTACAGGTGACATCATTAGTGAGCTCCTCAGGGAGGCTTGTATACTTCATACCCAAAATTCCCTCTGGTACAGGCCTCTGGGCTCCTGAGACATGATTACCTCATGTATTTTCTAGCCTTTCACACTGTATCCAATCTAGTGTGCTGAGCTATTGAAAAGCAGTCTTCTGTGGCAAGTGGACATCTTGCCATTTCATGCCTGGGGTCATCACTTGTCCATACTGCTGGGAGCTATCTCCCTGTGGCTCAACTGCTATTGAAGAAAATAAACGAGCAATCATCAGAAGCTGGAGGTAAAAGACACAACACCACCTAATCCAGTTTCTGGAGCTGAGTCAGCTTTGGACTATTTAATCAACTATTTACTCCAGGCTGTGCCCAAAATGATCACTTACTCGAGTAATTGTACTCTTAGGAAAGGCGAACCCTCAAGCACAGCACGGACTGTTAATAAGGTCTGAGATGACGCTGTAAGACAAGAAGTGTCATCAGGATCCTTTGCTAAAGGAAGAGAACTCTCACCCCAGCCTAGATGTGCTCACAGTGTGTGTACTGGGTCCATAAACACAACCAGCTGCCATTTCCCCAGGCCCCATATGAAAAAATGGTGCAGACAAACTGGTTGTCGGCATGATCATCACAGTGCCTCCGTGGTCTGTAGCCAAGTGGAAGGCCTTGAAACTGCCTTCTTCCAGCCATCAGCCGGGACAACCCAAAACTCCTGTCCTACGTAAAAGAATGGCAGAGTTAGTACTATCTTTAAAAACCCAAGAGAAGGAAGGGGCAGGGGTTCATCAGTAGAGCACTGTGCAGCACGGTCAAGGCCCTGGGTGTCTAACAGTCTCCTCCAAGATGAAAACATCCCATCAAGCAGGAGGCTCTTTAAATAGGAAAGTAAAAAACTCAAAATAGCTCCAGCTCGTCCCTGCAACTGACCAGATTCACTAGGCCCCTCTGTGCCAGAGTACACAGTAAAAGCTGAGAGTCCCTGTCAGCTCTGAAAAGAGGACTCTGAGGGCAGATGAGCTCCCTCGAAGGAGCACAGACCAGCCTAGCTGCATGGAAGGGGTTTAGACCAGTCACTTGGAAAGGACACTGTGCTCAGGTCCCAGGTTTCAGAGCTGTCACCCATGCTGGAGTGAGCTTTGGTGGTGCAGCTGTTTGGAGTCATTTCTGGTCCTCTAAATAATCTCTATAAAATCCATCAGTTTGCCAAGTTGGACTTTGGTGGTATCCATACATTGGTCTGTGGTGGGTTCCCTACCTGGGGGGAGCAGACCTCTGCGCTGTGTCTCCCCAGGAAAAGTTTTATCACACAACAGTATTACAGAAAAACAGACATCAGGCCCTGGCAGAGCGGAGAGGTGGGGGTAATGAGAGGGGCGCACTGACGACACTTTCCACTTGATCCACCCTCTGCTACCACCAGAGACACCGGATGGGAAGCAGAGAATGACAGGGACTTCCACGATCTCAAGCAAAGAGAACAGTCTCAATGGCAGCCGCTCTGCCCCGTGCACTGTTCGCTGGGGAAAGGGATACTTGGCACACGCTGCACAGCCACTGATATGGAAAGGCTGCTCTTTCCTATCCTAATCAGGAAAAAGATCAAGGGCAGCCTGCGTCCATGTAGACAGCAGTATACACTTACAGCTCTGCCTCATCCCACTGGGCATCTAAGGAGCCTCACACCATCTTCTCCATCAACTACGGAAGTGAGGTAAATCTTAGGGAGGATTAAGGGGCCTTGCCATCTCAATTTTTCTCAGACCAGTGGCTGACTAATGCCAGGATATTTTCCCAAGAGCAAAGAGCAGGCTGACAAGATGGTATTTGCAACCAAGCCTTCCTGCCAGGATTCACCCAGTAGACAGCGAGAACCACTTCTGCAAGTTGTCCCCAGACTTGCTCATGTGTGCCAAGGGCTGAGGTATACATGTGCCTCACATGCACACACACCAACACACACACACACACACACACACACACACACACACACACACACGGTCAAGAACCAGCAGGCAAAAACAGTCACCATCACCTTAGAGGCAGCTGAGCCTGACCATCTGAAACAAGGCTAACTACAAGCCCTGGAGGAGGCATCAGCACAGACACAGGAAGCAGAAGCCCTGGGCTTTTGCTCTCTTGCTCTTGTCTCGTCTACTTGTTTGCCCATTTTGTGTTTTGAGGCAGAGACTTCCTATGCACCCCTAACCGGCCTGGGATTCCTGATCCTGCCTTTGCTTCCTCAGGGAGAGGAGTACAGGCATACATCACCACGCATGACCTTGTCCAGTGAGAGCGAACAGGCAAGGGTAGTGAAGGGCATGGTGACCAGGGCTGAGACCTAAGTCACTAGTGAAAGGTAAAGAATCCAGAATGGGCATCAGGCAGCAAGAAGCCAGTTCAGGTGTGCATCACGAGTTACCATGCCCCACCAGCCTTCCCACAGAGGCTCCTCCTGGGAGAGGCACACAGACATCCTGAGCTTGATGCTCTCACACATGGTGGGTTGTGGGAGAAGTTCTGAGACCCCTGAAGGACTAAGATCTCTGACTGCAGGGTTGGGGAGCGGCCAGGACGCAGCCTTTACCTGCAGCAGCTATGGAGCATGACATGCAGAGCCACGCCTCCTGAGCACGTGTCCCCAGTACCTAGCAGTACAAAGCTGTAAGGCTCCCCACCGTGGCTGAGGCATCCCACGAGACTGAGCCACAGCATGACCTAGCCTCTGTCTATCCCTGACACCTCCACTCTTGCACAGCAGTGATCCCACAGCACAGACCTGCTTTGTACTGACCTGCACCTCAGCTTGCTTCCCAAAGAACAAACGCAATGTGCCTATCTCTATTTAAGTGCAGCTGGTTACCAAAAAGTCAAACAAATTAGTCAATTTTTGGGTGGTGTATGACACATCTTAGGTACAGGGGAATCTTTATATAAACTTCAGATCACTTATCACTCTATTAGGATATACAACTCCTGAGGGCTATATCTGGAAAGCATTTATTTTAAATTTATTTTAAATTCCACTAAATATTAAGACAAAATATTTACTATATTTATTATGTCACTATTTTAAACAATTTACAAAAGGTATAAAAATTCTAAAATTCTAAATGCCTCTGAAAAAGAAAGGAACAAATGCCAAATACAACACTTAAAAAAAAACAAAACAAAACAAAAAAAACCTGTTATGTTGATTTCCAGTATGAAACACTAGGGGTCGCTAACACACCAAGAAAAGCCAACCATGTGCTCATTAAATTTGGGAAGCTGAATTTACATATTTTAGAGTAAGAAGATTTAAAGACTTTTACAGTTTTTTTTTCCTTCCTAAATTTCAACTCAATATTCTTTTTTTTTTTTTTTTTTTTTTTTTGGTTTTTCAAGACAGGCTCTCTCTGTGTAGCCTTGGCTGTCCTGGACTCGCTTTGTAGACCAGGCTGGCCTCGAACTCACAGCGATCCGCCTGCCTCTGCCTCCCGAGTGCTGGGATTAAAGAGGTGCGCCACCACCGCCTGGCTCAATATTCTATTTAAAATCACTTAATTTCAAGTTTGTAAGATACTTAAAATTATATTCATGATAAAAGATTTTACACTTTTTGTCTAACTATACTTAATTACCACATATATAAACCTAATATCTGTACATGAATGATATAACCATTTATTTCAGCTAATATTCCCTGAACACACTTGGATTTTTAGACTAAGGCCCAATTTAGCATGATCACATAGTCAGAGCTGAAGAAAACAGTGGAAATGGCCAACTACGTGAACAGCTGAGCACAGCCGATGGCCTGGCTGGATCTAAGTGATTAGGGATGGGCAGTGAGATCTGTGCTGCATTCACACAGGACAAAAAGAAAGTGCTAGCTCCTTGGGAGCCATATTGACAAGGCATCATAGGAGGGTAAGACACACAGCAGTGACCCCAACACAAGGTGTACGATGAGTGGAAATTCTGAACCGTGTCTGAGAGACCTGGAAAAGTAGAGCTTCTCAGCAGCTGCACAAAGTCAGGAACTTCAGGAGACTCACATCAGAAATGGATCATGTGAGGAGAAATGGAAACAGAATGTTCTGACCTTCATAGAGAGGGATGAAAAGTTCAGGGCCATGAATGGAAATGCTAAGTAGTGTTCACACCTATGGCTCAGCAAGGATCACACCATGTGTGTTGTTGCTCATTGTCCTAAAAAAGGAGGTGCCTGTGTCAGCTTTAGTTAAGGGTCATACCTGGTTCACAAGTATCAACTTATGACCCAACAGGCAAGAAGGAGTTAATTCAAACCATCGTAACACAAGCAGGTGCGTGTCTGGTGGTTGATACAAAACATCATTAGAAGGATGGAAACTATGGAGCAAGGTGACATACGCTTTAAGTGACAGGAGCCCATAAACAGCTGTGTCCACAGGAAACACAGCCTACGTTACGACCTACTCACTAGGTCACTTGTTTTATAATAGAAAACATTATGAAAATTTGGAATGAGGCGACTTCTGGTTGCTAGGATATTAAGAGCTCAAAGAATAGTTATCCTAGAAAGAAGACCACAAAAGTGGATAAAAGCACCTACACAAACCAGGTGTCCGCTAGACTCAGCAGACCCAGAGAAGAGGACAGACCACCGTGTCAGCTGGGAGCCCCGGATACCGCCAGGCTTCTAGCTGAAGCAGTTCCCCAGCCCCTACCAAGGAAGCTTGTCCGGAGCAGAGAGGCCACTGACTGGTAGCTTTCTGCTACACTCAGCTGACTTGCTTTGGCAAAAGCCCCCAGCAAAAAGCACCCTAAGCAACAGTAGGAAGCAAACCCACAGGCCCTGGCAGCCCAGAGCTGCTGTTCCCAATTGAGTACTAATTTTCTACTGCTGCTTTAGCTGCCACAAACCTGGAGTTTTAAAACACTGCAAATCAGTCCTGCAGTCCCACACTTTATTAGTTCTGAAATGCAGCTCACTGGATGAAGTCAAAGGAATGAAGGTCGAATGCTTCCAGAAGCTCTTTGGGGCGGGGGGGGGGGGGGGGGATCTGTTTCCCTGTAGCTCCAGCCTCTCAAGGCTGTCAAGAGCCCTTGGCTCATGACTTCCAAGCTGGAAGCATAGCATCTCACTGAACAGGTTTCTCTCTCATTCAGCTCCTCTTCTGCCTCCCTCTCATACTTTTAAGGACTCCTGGGACTGCGAGCCCGTCTTTCAGTCAGCTGACGAGCAATCTCAGCTCCATCCACAACTGACACATATTCATGGATATCAAAGATTAGGTACAGACATCTTTGAATCTTACCACACAAGCACAGGGCTCTTCTGCCATTTGCCCTAACAGAAAGATCCTAGAAACAGAGCAACCAGAGAGTAGTTATCTTCCCCACACGGTCCCAGGCACTAGACAGAACCACTCATGTGCAAGAGAAACAAGTTGGGCCTGTAAGAAGAAGAAAAGTAAGACAGCCTGAACTCTGAGAGCTCACAGGCAAAACAGAAGCCCCATAGGACTGAGTACTTGAGCCCACTGCTACCTAGACCCTGGCTGACCACTAAGCTATGCTAAGAGACACAGGGGCTCTAGGAAAACACTCTCAAATATTACAGTATGTGTTTTTAAACCTTAGCAGAGGGCCTAGGGAAATGGCCCAGCATTCGCTGAGCAAGCACAAGGACCTCCGTGCAAAACCACCATAGAAAGTGAGGTACCATTGCATCTAAGCCTGTAACCCCAACACCGTAAGGATGGAAACAAGACAGCTGCTGGGGTTTGCTGGCTGCCAGTGTATCTCTGGGGTCGTCAGAGACCCTATCTCAAAGGAATAAGGCACTGAACGATAGAACAGCACACAGGAGGGCTTCCACACCCCTGTGCACACACTTGTACACATGTGACAGAGGTGCACCCTCAGCACAGATGAACCTCATCACTACGGTACAAAAGTGTTTCTGTTTATAAGAAATCTCTAGAAAAGGCAACTATATAGGGAAAAAACAACAGATGGCCACCTGGGGCTTGAGGCAGGCACAGGGAAAAGGATCCAGGGAACTTAGTAGAGTGAGAGAAATGTTCCAAAACTGGGTGGTGGAGATGGCTACACAACTGTGTAAATGCACCACGAACCACCGCAGTGTGTGCTTCCCCAAGGTGACCTAGACAATGTCCCTTACACTTTGCTTCTGGGGAGGGAGGGGCCAGGGGCTAAGAGGCGAGCTTGTTCAGCCAGGAGCAGTACCCGGAGCTCCCGGCCTTAGTGTTTTACCTCATGGGCAATTCTCAGGCCTGTGTGCCCTTGTGACCAAGAGCTGCTTTCCACGCTTTCTTGTGGTTTCCCAGTGGCTGGGCAGGTGGGAGGGACTGAACAGACAGCAGTGACTGGCTGCACCAACTATCTCATTCGCAAGCAAGAAAAATAGAAGGTTTTTCACCTTTCGTCCTGTGAAGGCAGCTCGATGCAGTGGTGTGTCCCCCATGTCATTTATCACGTTCACTTTTGCACCAGCCTAGTAAACATGAAAACTTTAAATGGCGTCCACACATTAGTAAATACACATACACAAACTCAAAGAATTCCTAAGGGCTTTAAAATTTAAAATAGCTTAACACAGTGTGCTGTCACTAAAAGTAAACTCAATTCATAGCTAAAGTAAACACAAAGCTTTTCTAAGGCCCGGGCAGCTCCCCCAACTCCAGCAGCAGAGGGCCTGTAAGAAGAGCTGACGCTGGGCCTCCAAATATCTCCTGAATCTTCAATATGTAAGTGTTTACGTTAAAGAATATGTCACAGCTTAAATGCATAAGTTAAAAACACGATGTAATCCAATTCTAAAATATTGCTATGTGAAAAATTGTCAAGGAGACATGTGAGGCCTCTCAGATTCTGATATGAGTTTTTAATCATTTAGGATGCGCTTTGCTTCTTTTCCCTCACTACCACAATTGCAAAACTTAAAAGTAGCCCTACTTTGTCATCTTAAAAGCAAATCATGTGACACTAAAATCTTTCAAAAGTGTGATTGTAACTTGTTAAACTAGCCTCACTCAGGTATCTAGTAAATAAAAATGAAGTGCCAGAGGATGTGCTGTTGCTGTAGTAAGCTATTGTGGCTCAGTGCTTTCTCAAGGCTTTCATGTGATTCCCGCAGTATTATAGGCATTAAAAAAAAAGCTATAAATAGACCTTCAACAGATCCTGGACCACTTGTTTATGTCCAAAATAGCATGCCAGATGAAGAGGTGTCCAGCCCAGATTAGACTTACTTCTTCCTAAAAATGGGGGGAAAAGGTATCTTTAGATATTATTTCTTTCTAACCACGTTCCATGGCCTATAGCTCTCATACTGCTGAGGAGAGGCAAGACATATCACCACAGAAGGAAGTGTAAAAGTGCAGGGAACCAGGTCTCACAGGACTAGATGGACGACACATGTTGGCTCACCACGTCCCTCTTTCAAAAAGTGAGCGGCCACACAAGGTTCTATTCCAACTACCTGGTCCACACCAACCTGCTGGCGCTAAGAGTCTAGTCTGTACCCATCTTGCGACCATCAGTTCTGCCAGTGCAACATTTTATGAGAGGCAACCCCTTTTAAAACCTTGCACCACTAGGGAGGATGAGCTGGGAGCCCGCAGAGTGGCAACTGCTAAGAGTATTCCCATAGCAGCTGCCACACTGCGCAGCTTAGACTTACAAGGGAGTCTTTGACTTCAGATACCATCTCAGTTAATGAGGAGATTGAGTTACTGAGTACCGCAGAGTACAGCTGGAAAACCAAAGCCAACATTAAAAGCAGTGCAACAGCAGATCCAAACAGCAGTGCCGAGGAGAAGCAGTAACACTGAGGAGAGGCAGAAATGAAAGCTGGATAATTCAATTAAGCAAAAGAGATAAAGGAAGGCTGAGATAGCCTCGGAAGCTTGCTAGAATGCTAAAGCAGCCTGCAGAAATGACAGCCCTGTCAAATCCCCAAAGACCCACAGCTAGGGGAGCACAGTAGGCCTCAGGCACCAGGCACTGCAGCTCCTTGGTCTCCTACTCTGAGCCCACACACTCCTCAGCCACAACCATAGTTATCTCCCACAGGCTAGTGATTCCCCCATCCCACCTATGTGGGACTCAGCTGCCCAGGGGCCTGTGCCTGTCACAAGGTACCACTTGCTGCCTCTGCTCTTCCTCCCCGCATCCCCTATCCCCATCGCTGCCCTGAGTTACTTCCCTGACCTCATCTTTTGCCTTCTACTCTTCAGCTTTCCCCATAGCGACCCTGCCTTCCTCAAGTGGGGGCTCCTCATTCAGAAATATCCAGCACCTCACCAAATAGAAGCCAAATGTTGAGCCACTGCACTCAAAGTCTGCTGCTGGCCTGGTCAAGAAATGTTCCGCTCAGGTCACAAGCCCTTTTTTGAGCCACAACTCCAGCAAAGGCTTCCCCTGGCGCTTCCTGCCAAGCCTCCCGAAAAATTGTACATTCCACCACCATCCTAAGGGACACCCAGGTTTTCTAGTCCTATTTCTCATTCATTTACTCTGCATGTATATGTGTGCACGCCTGTGTGTGCATCTACATGTGTGCATGTGTTTTATACATATACGCTGCGGCACACTTGCAGAAAACAAAGGACAGCATGAGGAGTCAGCTCTCTTCTCTCCTTTTATCCTACAGGCTCCAGGAGTCAACCGTTTGTCAGGCGTGGCAGCAAGCAGCTTCTCCCCCTGAGCAATCGTGGCAGCTCCCTCCCCGTGATTCTCATGTATCCCAGGCCGGCCTCAAAGATGACCTTTACCTTCTAACACCCGCCTCCATCTGCCACGTGCTGAGATTACAGGTGTGCCGCAGCATGCTCATGACCCTGCATGGAGGTCTGAGGACAAAACCTAGGGCGTCTGCATGCTACACAAGCACTCTACCAAGGGAGCGACATGCTGCTCCCATCTCCCCTTCACCCACTCTGGCATGGACCGGAAGCCCTAATGTCATTATCACGATCCCCAAAGCCTGCTAAACACCCTCCCTCAGCTTCTCCTTAACTACAGTCATGTTGTGGTCTATGGTGAAGAAAGAGAAAAGCACTCTGAGGACAAGGGCAGCACAAGGTCTCTTTCTCTTGGTGTCCTCCCTACAATGCCTGTCTGAGGGTCTCTCCTGCCCCTCCAGCATCTGCGGACACCTCTTACCTACACCCACGAGCAGTGACCTCACCCTTCAGCATCACCTCACAACCAGAAGCTTTCACGGAACTCCCTGACCTTCCCAGCAAGAACAACCCCGCACCCCAGGGCCTTCACCCACTCCCACTCCTTAACATCCCCCCCACCCACCCCCACAGGGCAAAGCCTTTGCACTCTCTTAGGTTACATCCCTTATTGTCTTCACCCTATCTTCACTTCCTTCCTCTTCTGTTTCCCACAGGAAGGAACAAGTAGCCTCTACCATCTCTCTGAGCAGCCACAACCAAGCAGCAGCCCCAACACTAAGCACACAGCCTCCTCCTCGCCTTCCCTGTTTCCACTCTTTGTTTGTTCTTGCCATCACTCTAACCCATCACCTACTCACCTGCTGCAGCCTAAGCCTATCACCTACCTTAACATTAACACTGTCCTCAACTGCCATCAAAACTGCTGCCGCTAAAGCCAGGGGGGCACAGTTCAACTTTCAGTTCTGCATTATGGAACATCTTCAGTGGCTAGTCTTAGCTGTCAACTTGACTCAAGCTGGAATCAGCTAAGAAGCAAGCCAGTGGGCACTCTTGTAAATGCTTTTTTTCATCAGGTTATCTGATGTAGAAGGACTTCCCTAAATGTGGGAGGTATCTTCCAGAAAAAAAGGTGGTGGAAGAGATTAACTTTTTGCTTTTTGCCTGCTTCCCTTCATTCCTGCTGGCAAGTTCATCTACCCTGTGGCTGCACCCCTTCTCTGATATCAGAATCCAGCTCCTTCGGGCTACAATCCAATGTGTACTGAAGACCAGCAGCAGTGTAGGAATCCTACAAGCCTTCAGCATGAAACTGATACTGCTAAGGCATTCAACCTCCTGGACTGAGCCACCGCCGTTCTTCTGGCCTGCCCAGAGTGACACAGCCACTGAGAATCTGCCAACTGCACCATGGGAGCCAGTCTAGACCCTCTGTTAGCATGTTCCTCTAGAGAACCTGCCTGGGCCTCCGAGTGTCTTTGGAAGCTTTGTTTTTCTGTCTACTATCTCCTTATCTCCTCGCTCTTTTTCATTCTTTTGTTTTCAGGCCTATGACTTTAAAATTCACATTTCCATTTGCTACTCTCTACCTTCCATATGGGTCAACCATATGCCCTTTCTGGGACAGCGGAGCTATGGAAATGGAGGAATGATAGATGGAGAATAGATGTACTATAGTTCCTGATCATAAGTCCAGGAAGTGAGATTAAATTCTGAGGTCACTAAAAACAGTCAAGCTCTATCACAGACAACAGGAAACCCGTCCAGCATGCCATCTATCTTATCATCTACTGTATTAAACAGACAGAAAGACAGATGCACACAGACAGACACAGATAGACAGACAGACACGCACGCATGCATGCACGCATGCACGCATGCACATGCTTAAAGATTTAGCCAAGGGATGCCAGCTTCTTTGGACCCTGTTGCAGTGACTTCCCTGGCTCTCCAGCCTCCAAAGAGCCACCATGGAACAATGTAGCCTCTGATCACATGAGCCGAGCTAATATATCCTCTCTCATAATTATGTCCCCTCTTATAACTATGTCTCATATTAGTTCCGTCTGTCTTCACCTGGTTAAGTCCCACCCAGTCTTTCACTTATCACCCTAAACCCATGTCTAAGAAGCTACTCCTTCACACTAGTTACCATCCTCCTCTATGAACCCCCAGAGCTTCCGCACCCCGGCACCCGCCCACTCTGTAGTGGACACTAGCTTGGTCTGTTCATCTAGAAGACTGGTCTCAAGGAGGGCAGGGGGCTTGTCTGCCTCTCAGCATGATCAAGGACGTCACATGCTGGCGAATGGTAATCATTCAAACCGCCTGGCTCAACTACAGTGTCTCTAAGACAAATAAATACGATATCAGAGGATGCACACTAGGGCTCACCCTAGCAATTTGTAAGGTCTAGGAGGCACAACAATTCTAAGGATGGATCTCAACTCTCTCCCTTAGAGGATGTAAGTAAAGACATTTCACACCGCGGGCGGTCTTCCAAAAGGGGAGTGAGATTTGTCATGGGCAAGGCCGGGAAGGTGAGAGGTAACTACATGGCCGAGCGGTGCAGAAAGCTCAGAACAACAAGCATCAGGAGCTCACCTTTACAATCAATGTCAGCAACCACTTGGGTCTGCTCCATGGCTTCCAGCAGCCGTCTCACTTCTTCAGCATTGCCATTTCTGGCATGATGGAGAAGTTGCTGCTCTGCTTCTGTGTTCATGTCTAGATTAAAAGACGAAAGTGGGGTTATCATCCAGCAGCATAATGAGGCCGCAGCCATTACCTGCTAATACAGAAAATAGCTGCATCGCATTTGCAGCTAGCTCACAAGGGACACAAGAAATAGTTTTTCAGGGCCAGAAAAAATTAATTGGAAATTTGGACATAGGATCCGGATCCTAGATGGCAATGCTTAATTTTTTTTTTCCTGCTCATACTTCTAACCTATCCCCAAACTAAATTTAAAAAATAATAACCAAATTTAAAATATTTATGTCAAAATGAGCAAATGTTATAAATAGCAATTCTTAAAAGAAATATACATTTAAGTCTTACCAGTAAATAAACAAATAAAAAAATATCCCACTAGCCAAAACAGCAAAAGAAAAATCTGAGCAAGCCTAGTGCTGGTGGCATTGGCACAAATATGTACCCATGAGCTGCAACACACATCACCTTTCACACGTCACAATGGAAAAGGCAGCTATTGTTCAGTATTAAATCAACTCCAAAGTACATATATAGCATTGGCTGTGAGAATGCTTTGTCTGGGCTCTGTCCTACAGAAGCACACAGACTGTTTTATAAGCATCTCTACAACTGCAGTCCTTGCAATACTGGAAAAGTCAGAGACTGGCATGCCCATGGCCATCAAATCCTCCAGAGAGGGTAAGAAACGGTCTCTGGACTGGAAGGCAATGATCAGAGTGGAAGGCATGGCCTCAAATTTAGTAGCCTATAATTGTCATTCCTGATAGTGGCAAGCCAGGACTCCCTTCCGAAGACACAGCTAGTCAGTCCCTCTAGGAAGCTGGGCTCTCAGCAAATGACCACAGCAGATGAGCCTTACTCAGTTGGTAATGATAGCTTCCCATTTTCCCCACTTTCCAGATAGTTTTCTACTTTCCTGCTTTGAAATAAGAGTCAATCACCAAGAACAAGGAATCTGAACAAAGCTTCTAAAGTATAAAAGAGGCCAAAACCAAACAAGAAAGAAAAGCAACCAGAGAAGACAAAATATTCCAATAAAGGGGTGTTAAAATTGAGACTAATATATGTATAATATAAAATAATATATATTTTTATTCTTAAAATAAAATAATGGAAAAATTAAAACTTAAAACCAGTAAGAATAAATAGCTCAGCAGAAGAGTTAGAAAATAAAGTTAAAGGTATATCCTAGAAAATAGCAGTGTCAGAAAACAGTAAAGCGGGGCTGGAGAGATGGCTTAGAGGTTAAGAGCACTGTCCTTCCAAAGGTCCTGAGTTCAATTCCCAGCAACCACATGGTGTCTCATAACCATCTATAGTGAGATCTGGTGCCCTCTTCTGGCGTGCAGGCACACATGCAGACAGAACACTGTATATGTAATACATAAATAAATAAATCTTTAAAAAAGAAAGAAAAAAACCAGTAATCCCAGCACTCAGAAAGCTGAGGCAGGGGGATCACTGCAAGTTCTAAGGCCAGACTCAGCACCATAGTGAGTTAAACGACAGTATGAGATACAAAGAAAACCTTGACCATGGAAATGTCCAAATTTTTCTTTTTCTTTTTCTTTTTTCTTTCTTTCTTTCTTTCTTTCCTTCCTCCTTCCTTCCTTCCTTCCTTCCTTCCTTCCTTCCTCCCCTCCTTTTTAAATGTCTGGTCTGTGGACAAGAGTGACACCCATGTGGAGACTTGGATGTGGAGGCTCCCATATTTGACTATTTGGCCCCAGTTAGTGGGCCTGTTTGGGAAGGCTTAGGAGGTGTGGTCGTCCAGTGGGAGGAAACTGTGTCACCGTGGGTGAATGTCGAGGTTTCACAAGCCCACACTGGCTGAGTCTCCTTCTCTCCACCTGCTGCTTCAGCACTGTCGCTGCCTGCAGCACACTCCCCGCCATGATGATCAGGGGCTGACTCTCTGAAACTGTCAGCCAGCCCTCTGCCTCACAGCAATAGCACGGCGACTAAGACGGCCCAGCATGTGCACCACCATGACATGTTTGAGCTCCTGGAGATGGAAGACTCCAATGGTAAGGGAGCAGGGACCAGAATTATTGACTTCTCAAGTGCAAAATGAGCGGCTAAGAAATAATAAATATCCTGAAGCTCTAGGAGGAAAATCATTTCTAATTCCAATCTCGACAATTAGCTTATCAAAAGTATAAGTCAGATTAAGACAAGCAGAGAGGAATACGAATGTTTGGGCTCCAAGCCAGCACCTGTCACCTGCTAACGCTAACACTACCAGAGCTATGCTACCAGACCAATGGTGCTTCCAGAGGCACAGAAAACCAATGAGGACATGGCCTCAGTATCAGAAGGCACAAACTGGGTAGACAAGGATACAGGAAACCCCTTGTGGTAGGAATTATGTGACATGTAGCTACATGCCTGGCTCATATCTTCTCTGGACTAAGTCTGTCTAGAGCAATGGTTCTCAACCCTCCTAAGCTGCAACCCTTTAATACAGTTCCTCATAGTCTCTGTTGCTCGCTTTTAGTTTGGGGGACAGGGTTTCTCAGTGTAACAGCCTTGGCTGTCCTGGACTCACTCTGTAGACCAGGCTGGTCTCAAACTCAGAGTTCCGCCTGCCTCTGCCTCTCGAGTGCTGGGAGTAAAGGCGTGTGCCACCACACCCGGCTCAGTTCCTCATGTTTGGTGACCCCCAACTATAAAAGTATTTTGTACCCACGTTATAACTTGAATTTTGCTACTATTATGAATCATCATGTACATATCCGAAATGCAGGATACAGGATACGTGAGCCCTGTGAAAGGGCGTCTGACGCCCCTCCAAAGGGGTTGCGGCTCACAGGATGAGAGTCACTGATCTACACTAGATACTCACATCTCTGCTTCTGTGTTCTGCTCCCGGGGGAGCCCATTTCTCCCCCCCAAGAACTACCCAAACCTGTTTCTACTTAAACCCAAGAACTAGGGATTGGCCTCAGGGGTCAGAAGAAAATGGCTTCCACCACAAACTGCCACAAGTCAAGCCGCAGGCATGCTGCCTAACATTTCAGCGTTGGTAAACTCACTGGAAAAGGTCACTCTCACAGTCCAGTCACAGCCTCCTACACTGATTTCCCTTTGAAAACCCTCTACGACAACTTCTAACAGTAACACAGTGGCCCATTTTTCCACCCAGCTTGCTAAACAACTCTCATCTCTATCACACTGCAGTCATGCACCGAGGCACAGCAATTAAAACATGTAACTAAGCATCCCAAGCTTTTAATACTTACCCTCCTTGTAACAATACGTGTAATGCAAAATAAATAATAAACAAACAAAGGTTTATTCACACAAATGATCATGGATCCTTTAAGAAAGCCCTCGAGGCCAGGCATGGTGACACTAACCCTAGAATCAGAGGGGCTGGGGCAGGAGGATCGGACCTACAGCCACCATGCATGACCCTACAACAAAAGGAGAAAAAATGCAAATTTTCTCATTGACTTGAAATTTCAGGCAAACATTTAATAATCTGGGGTCAGAAGATGGACGGCTGAGGCTAGATGGATGCCATACAAGCCTAATGACTGAGTTCAGATTCTAGAACCTACACAAAAGGGCCAGATGCGGTAGTGAGCATCTGTAATCCCAGAACTCTTATGATGAAATGAGAGGGAGGAAAAGAGACTTGCCCGGAAGCCTGCAGGCCAGCTAGCCTGGATTATAAGTACAGTATTTAAAAACGAAGAGACCACACTCAACTGGCGCAGGGGTGCCCACACGCACACAGGCACAAAATGCCTTAGATGGCCAAAGTGTTGGCTTGTTCCTTAACACGCTGCGTGTGCAAGCATTCTGAGTTTGACCCCAGAAACCAGACAGAAATGGTGGATGCAGGGATTCCTGTTGAATAAGTCCTGGAGAGACATAGAGATGATCCCTGAAGCTCGCTGACCAGGCAGACAGCCTAGCCAAATGGTGAGCTCCAACGAACAGTAAGCGACTGTCTCAAACACATGAGTAATAGAGGAAGAAGCCCCATGTTGACCTCAGGCCTCCACATGTACACACACACATATACGTATCCACACACATACAAACTGCCCTCCAATTTTAAAAACTGCACTAAAGTATAAGGTCAGATGGTGTCTTAGTTAGGGTTACTACCGAGTATATCCCATATCTAGTTGGCATAAACTAGCCACCGGTTTGGTGAGAGATGTTCACTGAAAAAAAAAAAAAAATAGGGTGGCGCACCATCAGGGAAAACGCTGGATACCACGCACATGCACAAATGTAATAAAAACAAATAATGCTTAATTCTTGTATGTAAAAGTTAACCTTTAGACAAAAAATAAAAATAAAAAGGCTTTTTTTCTGACTCAAACAATCATCCAAATTTATATTGCAGCCAGATTTCTAAAATTAATAATCATTGGAAATCATGAGTGTTTAATGCAGGAAAGTGTTTTATCTCTGGTGTTTAAGCCAAAGGACAAAGAGAAGCCATCTCTGAACGCCGCTGGTCAGAACGGGTTGCACCATATCCACTCTGTCCCATGTTGCACAATCTCCCTTTGTGGACAGCTTTCTGCTGCTGACTCTGCTCTCTTCGCTTTCTTTACTGTGTTCATCAAGGGGATGGCAATGCCTCCTCCGGTGGAGGTCAGAGGTCAGCCTTATGGAATTGGTTGTGGCACTAAATTCAACTCACCAGGCTTGTGGGAAAAGCTCCTTCCCCCACTGACCATCTCACAGCCTAAGCTTTAGATGTATTGATGAGATTCTAAACAGCCATGAAAAATGTCACCAACTAAATAAGTATGTCACTTTAAAACTGAAACACTGCAGTGTTTCTCCCTCGTGTTGTGTTGCTGCAAGCCCACCTTAGGGGGCCTTCTAATTTTAATTTCTTTCTGTAGAAAACCTATTTATAGTTTGTCTTTTAAATATTGTAATTAAAACAATGACCACACAGAGAGAGTAGGCCACTAAATCTTCGCTCACTTTAGTAAATTCTGGGCCCTAATAATTCTGAACTCTCAACACAGATCCTCAAATGCTCAATTTAAAGGGCTTATAAAAGCTGGTCAAAAATATATCTTATTTTCTTTGAGACAAGGTCTTACTCTATAGTCCTGGCTGTCTTTGAACTTGCTTTGTAGACCAGGCTGGCCTCAAACTCACAGAGACCCACATCTCTCAGCCTCCTAAGTGTTGGGATTGAAGGTGTGCGCCACCACACCAAGTCAAATGTCTATTCTTTTATCATTTAAATCACACCTTTTTCACATTCCAGAGTTAACGCATTTTACATACTGTAAATATAAAACTCCTAGAAATATCAAAGATAAAGAATTTTTTACTTAAAAAACCAGAGCTAATTCTTCAAAACACAGGAAATGTAAAACATTTAAGAATATATCTCCTTCAAGGAATCCATTTTTCATTGTTGCCTGCTGTTTGAAAAGGTCTCTTGCAGTGCAGCTAGAAGGCACAATGTAGCCCAGGCTGGTGTGGAACCTATGGTCCTCCTACCTCACACTGTAGTTCCACCATGCCCAGCTGGGAATTAGGTTCTTAAAAGGTATTTCAGAAGTGAACATTAGGGGGTTGTAGAGATGGCTGGGATTAAAAGTCCTTGCTCTTCTTGCAGAGGGCCCAAATTTGGTTCCCAGTACTCACAAGGCATCTCACAACTGCCTGCAACTCCAGTTTTGGCAATCTAAACCCCTTTGACCTCTGAGGTCACCTCCACATATGTGGTACATATAAACTTATGAACACACCAACACACACATATATAATAAAGACAAAAATGTTTGAAAAGCACTAAAATTCACACACGCTGAGATTAACTCAGCTATACCTACATTTAACTATATATCATAAAACCTACATGTGGTGGCCCCTCAAAATCTAAGTGTAAAAGCCGGACGTGGTGGCTCACGCTTTTAACCCCATCATTGGCAAGGCAGAGGCAGGCGATCTCTTTGAGTTCAAGGACAGCCTGGTTTACAAATCGAGTCCAGGACAGCCAGGGCTACACAGAGAAGCCTTGTCTCGAAAAAACAAAAACAAAAATAAATAAATAAATAAATAAATAATCTAAATGTAGAATTACCACAGGCTCCAGAAGTTCTCTGAATGAAGGGTACCAAGCAGGTACTGTATACTCATGCATATAGCAGCATCACTCAGAATAGCCAAGAGGCAATAAGAGAACGTAATAAATGTGCGATGGAACATAATTCAGCCTTTAAAAAGATTTTCTGGAGCCTGGAGAGATGCTTCCAAAGTTAAGATGTTTGCTAACCATCCAGAGGACCGAAGTTTGGTTTCCAGCATCCACATGGCAGCTCACAACTATACATAACTTCCAAAGAAGATCTGAAACTTCCTTTTGGCCATGGAGGGCACCAGTCACACATATAGCACACACACATACAGGTCGGCCAAACACATACCCATAATAAAATAAGTAAGTCTTGTTTTTTTTCCTGGCATTTGCTAGTACCCAGATAAACCTCACGTACTTTGCTAGGTGGCATCAGCCAGGCATAAAAGGACAAACATGTATGATTACACTTGTACAAGGCAGCCAGCACAGCCCGGCTCAGGGGCAGGGAGCAGAGCTGCATACAGTGAAAGCCATCACTCAGGAAGCCGAAACTGGGGGATCACAGGCTCAGAGCTAAGGAAACCCAGCCTCCCAAAGTAACTTTTAAAAGCAAAATTTTTTGAAAAAGTTATAGTTGCCAGTAGCTGAGAGGGAGAAACAAATGCAAAAAAATTGCTCAGTGGGTCCAGAGTTTCAGTTCAGAGGACCCAAAAGTTCTACAAGCAGATGTCCACAACATCATTAAACCTGTAGACATGACAACATGGAGAAAAACAATTGCCTAACACGTCCAAGGCTCTAAGAATTGATCCCTAGAACCACAAAGGAAAAAAAATCACAGACAGATACTTATTTTATGGTTGGATATCAAACATGCCAATATATACTTTAGTTATGTCATATACTAAGAATTTGAACAGTGAGAAAAATTAAATGTGTTACAAACAAATATACATGGACACTAAACCTTAAAGAATGTTTTAAGAAAACGACTTCACTCTGCATTCCAAAGTGATCAGCTATTTAATGGGACTTTGTCCCTATGTTGTTCTTTTAGTACAAAGAAAGTAAAAGTTACTATGCAAAAGGCATAGAAATGGTAAGAATTTTTTGTCTAATTCTAATTGGTTCCTAAGCAATTGATAAACAACCCCCCCACACACATTTTTATAATTATGACATTTGCTACAATTCAAACAATTAGACGAACTTTTGTTTCAGAAATTCGACACTAGTGAGAGATTCCTAGATAATCTAACACGAATTGTGCGGTTGAAAAAAACAAAACCAACAACAACAACAAAAAACCACAAGAAATTAAAATTATTTGTCAAGTGGATGACAGCAGGGTTACAACCACATCTAGAACTTCCAATGGATGAAAAAAAATGCAATCTAATTGATAATTTTCAGATTGGTACCCAAAGTTAAATGCCATAGTTTCTGGTCATCGTTTCCAAGGGAATGCTGAAGAAGAAGTATCTGAATTGTAAGCTTTATTAACTGAACATATCTACCACGTGGCAAGTTAAGGAAAGCAGCAATTTATAAGAGCTCTTCTGGGAAGCACTGCCTATAGTGTTTCCAGCTAAAGATAAAGCTGCCCAACTTTACACTTAAGAAACTCTCTCCTCTAGCTTCCCCGTAAGCCTGTGCCCTGATATGGAGCATTGTCCTTCTGCAAGAGAGCTAACAGAGCTGACCACGATCACATGACATGACCCTTTACAAACCACCGACTGCATGTCAAACACTTGGGCAAGCTACTCTTCTCTTACTATTTAACACTTGCATCACCTTCTGTCTGTGGCAGTCACAGCTTACACGCTTGAGTTCCACACAGAAAATAATGCCTAATCACTGGGCATGTATCATTTTATCTAAATTCAATTGAAAGGCTTAATGCTCAAAGAACATTAAATAAGTGTCATGGGCTTTCCTTCACCACACTGTTTCTACCTCATAGGCTACATTTTATTTTCCATCAAGGAGGAATCTTCCTGCACCCCTGACTTCAACTTCAACTTGAAAAATTCTGAAAACTATTAGCTAGTGTTTCAAAACACTACAGAAGCTCTGGCAGAGGAGTCTCAAACTAGATAATTTTTTAAAAGATTTATTTATTTAGTATTATGTATACAATGCTCTGCCTGCATGTACACCTGCAGGCCAGAGGAGGGCATCAGATCACATTATAGACGGTTGTGAGCCACCATGTGGTTGCTGGGAATTGAACTCATGACCTCTGGAAGAATAGTCAGTGCTCTTAACTGCTGAGCCATCTCTCCAGCCCTAGATAAATATTTTAATAATGAAAATACTAACAAGGAAGTTGATGGGATTTTATTTTTAATAAACATTTTTGAACCTTTGACAAAATACATTTAAGTTTATCTCTTTTATTTCATACTTGAAAATTATTTTGAAATTGGAATCAAAATCATATAATACAGATGTATCATGAATTATACACTATAGAAATTTCTTTTTAAAGGGAAATTTTGAGGGCAAAGGGTCTGGAGGTTGCCCAGGATGGCTTCCAATTCCTGAGCGTGGAGGATCCTCCTGCCTCAGCCTCCTGAGTGTTAGGAGAAGCATGTGTCACTTTTAAAGGGAAAGGCACACTGTGGTTTACTCTCCAGTGGCACATGATGGGAAATGCACAGCTAAGGTCTGCTCTCACTGTACGGCATCGTAATTTCCTATTTGCAGGTTAATGAATGAGGAAACACAGATGAAGTAACCCAGTAAATCACCTCCTTCTAACACCTGTCCTTCCTACACTCAGCAGTGGGGGACCATGTGAAGCAATCCTTACCAAGTCCAGTGATCAAGACTCCCAAAATCATAAATATGCCCTGTGTGGAGCATGTAACATATCTTTTTCTCATCTCTGTGTGTAAGATATATGTGTGGCTGATGTGTGCACAGCACGTGTGTGAGGTCATATAATAACTCCCAGTGTCTCTCCGGGCCTTCTACCTTGCTTGGGTTAGGGTCTCCTGTTCACCATTGTCCATAACACCCTGGTTCTCACAGATACTTGCAAGGATTCTCCTGTCTCTCCTGTCTCTGCCGCCTATGATGCTGGAGCAGCAATGGGATCACAGACTACTGTGTCTGGCTTTACATGGGTCCTAGGGATGCGCTGAGTGCAGGTCCTCCCGACACCGAGAACTGAGCTGTCTTCCCAGCCCTTTCTGAAATGCCATTAACTGGTTATAAGCAATAACTGCAAAACCTATGTTGCCTTCCTAGGACATCAAGAGATTTATCCTGCCACCAACAAAGTTGTGATCGCAAGCTGACCAGTCCAAGAAAACTGACAAAGTTCTAACCAAGTCAAACTTCTCGCAAACAGCAGCTATCTGTGTCTCCTCTGTATGTTACCGGTCAGTTTCTATTTTCTACTGACTTGTTTTCTGAAAGCACTTATGAAGTCAGCTTCTTACTATGTCAACGTGTAAGAAACGGTCCCCAAGTCCAGCACAGTACACACCTGTGAACCCAAGCACTTAGGAGAACAACAGGAGTCCAGTGCCAGCCTGGGTTAAGGAGACCTCATCTTGAAAATAAAACAAAAGTTGCCACAACAGAGTTCCAACTGGAAAAAAAAAATACTGTTACCACACAGCTCTAAGTCAAACCAGCAAGAGAAAATTGGTGATTTAATGGACACATCATACAAGCCCTCAAAAGAAATTGACATTCTTTTATGTAATTGGTTCCTTCCGACCTGTATCATTTCCCTTGAAGGGAATACACGAGAGAAGGGGACTTTTCAGAGAAGTACGGCGGGGCTGTTCCCAGGTGGACTGCTGCTAGAATATCCGCAAAAATGGGCAGCAAAGAGGAACAGGGATCAGGCAACCGCCACACAGTCCTGATGATGCACAAGGAATACTTAACTAGTGTCAATGAACAACTATATCACATCAGTCCGCTCCACTTCCGACACTAAACTCTTATACTTATTGCCAGCTGCTGAACACGGTGGGAGGTACTTTGCCTGGGCGAAAAGAAAAGGATAAACATTCAGTGTTACTCTTTCTGTAGGTTGTGCACGGGGCTCATAGCCATTTAGAACATAGTATCAAAAGAAAGTGGACGTTGTAGCTATCCCATAATTACAGATGCTTACAATTGCATCCAAAGAACTTAAAATTCTTATCAGCCAAGTGTGGGGGGAGAGCAGGGGGCGAGGGGGGGGAGTAAGGGATCTCAGAGTTAAACACTGATGGCCCCCTCAACATAGTCAACACTTTCCAAAAGCTAACAGGTGAGGGCTTTGCCAAACTGTATCCACTATGTATCTTTTTTCTGGGACTGATTAAATACTTCCGGAAAGACAACACTAACTGTAAACTAGTTCAATTCCATTATCAAGCAGCCTTACACACCAACTAGTACTGAGCAGTATTCAATCAGCTTCGTCTTACTAGCAGACGCTTGAGCAATACAATTTCACAATGCTGCCTGCTTAAAAACACCAAACAGCTGAAACCTCCAAGCAGGAAAGCCGGGTTCAATGCCTCCTGCGGACCATGAGGACCACGGATTAAGCGTATCTTCCATGGTTCAGTGCAGCTGCAGTCATTCCATTGCTAAATCGCCTTTTCCCCTCGTTGGGGTTTGTAGAGCCGGTCATATGGAACACGGGACAATGGTCTCACGCACGACGCGTGACTTTCACTGTCAATCAATTCTCTGGCCAAAGGAAACTACAACTTCGGACGCGCGCTCCTAAGTCGCTCACAGCGGCGCAGCGGTGGCGCTCGCAGATCAGGCTCCACAGCCCAGGTCGCGGGGCTCCGGGGCCTGCCACGCCCCGCCCAGAGCCACACTGACCTGCGCGCTCGCCCGCCCGGCTCCTGAGAAGGCCTACCACAGGCCCGGCCGCGCCCACCGGGTAGCCGTCACCCACGCGGGCCGCTCTCACGAGGACTCCCCAGGGATCCCGAGAAGAAGCTGAGCGGAACCCGAGGAACCTCGGGTCCAGAGCCAGGAGGGATCTGGGAAAACGCGCGCTAGAATTGTTGGCGCCCAGCCGGGCACGTGACCTGCTCGCGGGGCCACACCCCTCTAGACCACGCCTCCTGCTGGACCTACACCAACTGGCCGCCTCCGGCAGGGGGCGGAGCCTCCGCTCTCTTCTCTCCTTTCTCCTAAAGTAGCTGAGGACCAGACTTGGACTAGGTTGAGGCGTGCACCATTGACTCCGAGCGAATTAACAGTGAGTCAATACTGTTTAGACTCCTTATTAAACAGATAGATTACCCGGAAGTCCAGAGCTTTTAAAAAATTTTTACTTCGGTTGCTGCTAGAGCCAAGTAAACTTAATTGGCAATATAAATTAGTCACACCTACCTCCTTTGATCTCACATTTCAGAAACTGACCTTGACACATCAAACAGATGTAACCACTGTAGGCTAGGGATAAGTGAAGGATGCTTAGAAATATGATTTTACAAATTTCCCCCCACTGCTTCTCCACGAAATAATCTCTGAAAAAGAACCTACCTTTTCACACTAGTGTGTCTGACCAGTCTAGCCAGAGGAGTTACCACACAGTCTATAACACCAAGGTTCGAACTCACATAATTACATCTGTAGAAAAGATTTATACATGAACTCAAAAGTGAGGAAACTACAAGCTTACTAACATTTCAACCTTTAAAAGTATGCAAAGGGACTTAAACATATTTGTTTGTGGTGAAAAAAATAACAAACATCACTTTTAATTCTTGAAGGGGCTGTAGCTCTTGAAGTTCATCAGGTCTAGAAACTTGTACTGAGAACCAACAACAGGCAAGTCACTCATTAGACTGAGTGTGACACATCGCATACGTGTGCTACCTTTGACAGGACTTTAGGAAGGATGCTTTGGAGAACACAAGCAACCTGTTCGGCAGGCTGACATCTCCTCCTAATAAAACAGGCACTAACTAATGCAATGTCTCAGTTGCAAAATCTGGGATAAATACGGCAATTTCATTTGTCTAGAAGAAACTCTGGGGCTTTGAGAAGAAAAAAAAATGCTGAGCCATCTTACCATGTAAGCGTTTCCTAGCCTGGGGGGACTTAACTATATTCAAAGCAGGTAGGACATCAACGTCAAACCAAAGCAATGATCCCACCAAAGTCCAGCTTGAGTTGGACTTACAGGGACATGAGTTAGGGGTTACTTAACAGGGATATGAGTGACCACAAAGCGGCCACATCACTAAAAAGCCTCAACCCAGCACAAATGACAACTTCCTCTGTAATGTATGGGTCAGGGGTTCTCAACCTGTGGGTCACACCCCTTTGGAAAACCTTTACCACCAAAAATATTTACATTATGATCTGTAACCGTAGCAGTTATGAAGCTAATTTATGAACAAAGATAATTTTATGGTTGGTGGCACCACAGCATGAGGAACTGTATTAAAGGGCCACAGTATTAGGAAGGCTGAGAACCACTGGCTCGGACTGTCCCACTCGGACACCATCCACCTTCTTTCTATGCTTTCTAGCAATGGTGGAGACCACCTGCAGCTGGCGCAGAGTCAGGTACAGCTAGGCGGATAATGTAGGAGGGACAACAGCTAGGAGAGTACTGTAGGGCAGGAGAGGTTCGAGCCTCAGACTGTCCAGTGACCATCCCCGTCTCCTCCTGCTGGTGAGGGGGGGGGAGGTAGGGGGAGGTTGAGGGTCAGCTTCTAGCTGGTCACAGCTACTCTGATTAAGATGGCTGCCCTACGGACACTGTTCCACAGCACATATTCACAGCCAAAGTAAAACTGACTGCTAAAATAATTTCTCACATGATTCTAAGAGAACCTCATTCTCACTGTGATGGTTTGATGTCTCGAATTCACTGAGTGTTCATTTTTAAGTCTCGTCTTCGATTTGTAAATGAAAAATAATCTCTAGCCTATGGCAGGAGGAAGCATTCCATTCTTGACAGGATTACTGACTGTACTGTATTTTTACTAGGTTTTTTATTTTGGTTTGGTTTGGTTTGGTTTGGTTGGTATTTGTAAGGAGAATAAGAACTGGGGACTTGTTTGAGTGTTATTTTTCTGCTTTGATTAGATACCACGGCCAAAGCAACTTATGGAAGAAAGATTTCTTCCATCTCCCCATCATGGTTCCAGAGAGGCCATGGTGGCCGGGAAGCATGGCAGAGAGCAGCAGGCCCCGGGGCTAGAGCACAAGCTGAGAGCTCACGTCTTGAACCACAAGAATGAGGCAGGGCAAGCAACTACAAATGGGGGAGTCTTTTCACTCCTAAAGCTTGCCCTTAGTGACAATAAGACCACAATTCCTATATGTCACCAAACAGTGCCACCAACTGGGGACAAAATATATAAACCTCTCAGGTGACATTCTCCTCTCAAGATATACCCCCAGCAGCCCTGTCAGTTGACTCACAAACACCTATAATACCGGCTCCTGGAGACTGAGGCTCTCTTCTGACTTCGTGGCCACCTACCCTCACATGTTCACATACCCATAGATGCACACCACACAGACACACATAATCGTAAGACAATGAGTTTTTAAAGGCTAGGAAAAGATATTACCTCATCATTTTCTTATTGGACAGACTGAAAAAAAAAACCCACAATGATAATATATTAGAATCCATTATTCTCTGACATTGCCTAGAACACTTAGAATAGTTCTGTCTTGTCCAGTCAGGAACCACCAGCCACGTGCAGCTTTACAACACTTGAAAGGCACCTTGTGTGATCCGTTTTTATTTTGACTTGAAACTTAAACAGCCCGTTAGGGCTATAAGTAGCCATTTAAGACAGGGAAATTCCATAAGTGCAATCACTATAATGCCCCCAATTGTAACATACTCTATTTTCAGGAGCATTTGTCAGATATACACCCGGATAACAACGGATAAGTGTTTCCCTTCTCATGCCACTCTGAGTACATGAACAGATGGGCATTTAGCTTCCATATGAAGCATATTAAAGTATTGTATTTCCTCCCAGCAACGGATGCTAGAACTGAGATGCGGCATGTATGAGACCTGGAAGCTCTGGGGATACTGGAAAGGGACCAGAGAGTTAGCTACCTATAGCCATGCCGTTCCCGTGCTTACCTGGCCCAGACTTAAACGTTAACCAGAGAACTTGAGAGCAGTGTGGATTTCAGGAGAATTGGCATTACCTTTCTCAGACAGGTCTCACCTTAGGTTCTTTGGTTTGACTCAAGCCACTCAGCTTCTCCAGAAGCCCAGGCTTCTCTGCCACTCTCCTTCCTCCCACATCCCTCGAAGTCTCTCCAGAATAGGAGCCTCCTCACTCAGAATCTAGTACCTGAGGCCTGAGGCCTTCTCTGTTGCCTTAAGCCCTGCAGAATGCATCTGGTATGTGGCATGTTTTCAGAATGTGCCCCTGATGCCAATGTGACTTTGACGCTCTGCAGGAACATGCTAAAGGCTTCTTAAGTCTTATTCAAAGGAAGGGATTGTGGACCGGGGCCTCAGGGAGGGTAGGGGGCTAGGTAACCAATGCCTGGAATGCTGAAAAGTAGGTCAGAAGCCATTAGGTAAATCCAGATAAATTGTTGGCTTGGAGTAAATTAAATATCCCAATACCTCGTAATAAAGATGTTTTAGTTAGTATTAACTTCAGACCATTAAAACTGTGAGGTCTTGGGGAGCAGGGAGACTTTTTACCTTAAAAGGTGGCAATTCGTTTGGCCCTTTTTTTCCCCCTTCATTTTTGCAATTAACCCAGTTTATTTAATAACTAAAGGAATTGTTTGGGCTTGGCTTGATTCCGTACCTGTCTCTTTCCCTGGGGTTCTGACATAGATGTCTCAGCAGCTCCTTTCCACAAACGATCCATGTTGCCGGCTCTCAACATGGAAAGTCTGGCAAAAGGACCCGACATCCGTGGGCTTTCCTGGTGACACGTAAGCAATACAGCACTAGCTAACTTAGGCGAATCAGGAACGTAGTCATCAAAGAGCTACTCCGATGGGGCAGCACTAGGGTGCTTTTTCAGGTCTGATAAAGGGACCACAACAGACTTCCAGGGTGCCATTGCTAAAGAAAATACATCCCAACTTTCTTTAGTTCTCTTTCTTTCAGGAGAGGAGGTGGGGAAAAGGGGACGGAGAAGGCAGGCATTGTGGCTTTTCACGTGAGTCTGAGGCTCCTGAACAATACTTTAGAGCCTTGTCTTTAGCCTCCACCTTTATTCATCACGAGCACAGTTGGCTTTTCCAGCCATAGCTGTATGGTGAGCGGTGTGCGTAGCGGCTGCCTGGTCGCTGCTCTCCCGCGTTTGTTTGGTTTTGGTACAGGGTCTCACTTACGATGTAGCTGAGGATGCCCCTGGTCCTACGGCCAATGCTAACATTTTCTGTGCCCGAGCCACCTTATCTAGTATGCGGTGCTGGGGATTGAAGCCAGAGCTATATAAGTGCTGGGCGCTCTCTACTGTCTGGGCTACACCCCCCCCCCCAACTGTGTGACTCCCTTTTGAGGCTTTCCTTATAGAATCTCTTTATCCTTAGGCTAGCAGAAGGGGCAGAGCCAGGGCCTTTCAAAATGTCCCCTTTGGATTAGTCATAACACCATGTGGTAAATGTGCTCTGCCCACCAGAAAAGTTGGCTGTTGGGCAGTAGCGAGTCACCTAGGTGTACTGGGATGTACTTGGCTATATTCCTCAGACGACATAGTGTGGGCATTAGCCGGGGGCGAATGTGCCAAGGCCCAGAGAGAGAAGTGAGAGCAGAGAAAGCAGAAGGGAAGGATGGTCGGGGACACAAAAGCGAGAGCAGGGGGAGCGACCGAGACCTCATGGCGTGGAGACACGGGGCGGAGCGACCGAGACCTCGTGGCATGGAGACACGGGGCGGAGCGACCGAGACCTCGTGGCATGGAGACACGGGGCGGAGCGCCAAGGGTGATGCTCTGCGCTGAGGGGTCGTTATGCAGCCGCAGCTACGTCTGTCCCTGCACCCTTCTACAGCTCCTGGCTGCCTCTCGTTTTATTTCTCTGTATTTTGACAAGTAAAGTTTACACATTACCAGGTATGACGTGAGTGCTTCTCTATTCCGTGAGCCAAGAAATAGCCTAACATACCACTATTAGCCTGCTTTCTCCTTCTCGCCCACCCTGTTGTTTTTGTTTGCTTGGTTGGTTTTGTTTTTCAAGACAGGGTCTCTCTGTGTAGCCTTGGCTGTCTTGGACTCACTTGGTAGACCAGGCTGGCCTCGAACTAACAGCAATCCGTCTGCCTCTGCCTCCTGAGTGCTGGGATTAAAGGTGTGTGCCACTAGGCCCAGCTGTCCACCATATTCTTAATCTCTAACAAGCAGACCTGTCAAAACTTCTCTTTTCAGAAGTCATCTTGTGATGGGGTCCTGGGGTGAATATAATGGAGAAAGTGAGAGGAGCACCAGACCCACCTCCCCTCCTCCTGCCTGTGGACGCAGAGTGACCCTCTGCCTTTTGTGGCCACCACCGTGCTTTCCCCCCTCACGACGACCTGCACCTCGGTCTGTGAGGCACAGTAACCCTTCTCAAGTGTGTTGTCACGGAACCAAGAAAAATAAGAAGTGTCTGAAGCAGTGACTCAGTGGGGGAGGCACGCTGCCAACAAGCCTGTCAGCTCGTGTTCGATCCCTGGAGCATCAACTTCCACAAGTTGTCCTCTGGCCCTCACACATGCACAGTGGTGTGTGCATACATGCACGCATACACAATAAATACTTTTTAAAATGCAAAAAAGTAACTAATACATACTGCTTTATCCATTGTCCTCTGCTGTACTTTGTTCTGTGGCTTCTAAAATATGTCAGTTTTCCAGGTAACGCCCACCATCTGTGGCAGCCCCTGATATAGCCAGGTTAAAGCAAGGTCATTCAGAGAGACGCCTTTGATTTTACTTCATCTGCTGAGGTCACAAGACCTAAGGAAGAGTGTTTCACGAGCCAGTCATTGGGCCTGAATTTAGAGGCTGAGTCAGTCACAGATTCATGGGTCTTAGATATGGAGGACTGAACAGAACTTGTCCAGACTCACCTCAAACCAGACAGTCCTCAACCACACGCAAAGTTAACACTGCAGAACAAAGGGGTCTTTTAGGGTCGTTACTGTTAGAGCTTCCCTTCATGGGGTCAGGGAAGATGGCTCCCAGCAGGAGCAACTGATGCAATCCCCAGCACCACATTAAAAAGCTACATGTTGGGTGCACATGTGTAACCCAAGCCCTGGGAAGGCTTAGGCAAGAAGCGCCCTGGAGCTCCCTGACCAGAAAGCACAGCCAACTCAGAAAGTTCTAGATGCTGTCTCAAAAGATCAAAGAGTTCTAGATGCTGTCCCAAAAGATATGATGGGAAATGAAAGAGGAAGACACCTGATAGTCCTCTGGCCTCGATGCTTGTACACACACACACACACACACACACACACACACACACACACACGAAATGTTAAAAAGAAAAGGCAGCACTACAGGCCTCTCTCCCTATCTGCCTCCCCCCCCCCCCCCCCCCCCCCCCCCCCCGTGTGTGAAAGCACAATTCTCTGTTCATAGGCAAAGCCTATGAAGTTAACAAGAATTAGCTTGAGATGCTTATGGCATCTCCTAAAACTTTCCCTCCGAGTTGAAACATTCCCTGAAGGAAGGCTCATTGGGAGCTTGGGAGCCTGGAAGGCAAACAAAAGGTCCCTACATCTGAGAAAACAAAAACTAGAAAGTTCCCCCAAGGGTTCTCACCAACAGTAGTTTACAAAGGGGTAAACAGATGCTGAGGGTGGAGACCCAGGCCTGCAGAGAAAGGATACCCAGCTGCCTGCTGGCTGCCTGTTAGCTGTGTGAAGGGCTCTAGGCTTTCAGATTTTCTGAGTCTTCACTGAGTCTTGCAGTGGGCTTTCCCAGGATGCGGCTGGCTGGGGTCATCCCTGCTCCTATTAAGGACACTTCCATCCATATTCCTGTCAGTCACCCCAGTAACAACCCAATGGTTTGCTGGCTTGGCTATTGCTGCAATCCTGTTACGTTGCTTTGCCATGGCTCCCTTACGGCCCTGAGTGGGTGTGTAGGTTGCACCCAGGACATGGCTGTCACACAACAGCTAACTTGATTTTTTTCTTCTCCGGGCTTGCCATTCCAAGGTGTTCCCAGTCATCACCTTTGTGTACCAGCTGGTCACTGCATTGTCATATGCAGTCAGTAGTTTTCTCTCTTCAACCCAGCTGCCAGAATGAGGAGACTCAAGCCATGTCTACGAAGCTGGAGTGTGCAAACCCGCTTTCATTGACTTCCTTAACCAGCGGCAGTGGAACCCTTTAATATTTACAGCATTTTTCTAATCTCTCTGCTGCCCTCTGCTGGTAACTTCAGGAAGGACCAGTGTGCCTCATTAGGGAAAGTGAAATTTGTTCACTAGGGTTTTAGTGTAACCTTCAGAAGTTGGCAACTGGAAACAGCTGGGATGAGGACAGGAGACAGAGGAGATCGATGGGAGCCACGTCTTGAGGTCACTATGGTGCAGTTTAGTAGTCATTCTTAAGGCCATGTTAAAGGGGTTTCAGCAAGAGACTCCCACAATTAGATTTCTGTCACAGAGAGCGGCCACGTGAAGAGTGAGCTGAAAGAGGGATGATGGTGCCCAGTCTGTGATGTGCACAGTGGTTTAGAGAAGTATCAATTGCTGACCACAAGGCTTCAAAAGATGGAAAGGTTTGTGGACAGAGGGTGCTTGTGGAGTGACCTATGAGCAGGAGGCAGGACAGGTAAAATGAAAATCCTGGAGTTAGGAGAAACAGGTAGCAAGTTATTGCTGTGGTTAACGGGGAGAGAAGGGCCTTGAACCGAGGGGAGCAGCTGAAAGATGCCAAGGTTCCAGGTGAGGTGTCAGAGCCTTTGCAGGTAGGGAGGCTGTGGAGCCCGCAGGAGACTATCAACGGGAAAGAGGTCGTGACAAGCATCCCCATCCCTCAGCCCCACATCTGGTGTCGTCCTCACAATCTCTTCCCCTACCCTACGAATAATCTCTTAGCTACTTCTGCCCATGGGTTCATTGGTCGGCAGTTATCATTGCTCTTGGCTAGTTCCTATTGTATCCAAATAGTCCCTTTAACTCTGGGGATCGGAACAGATTCCTGAAATTAGAACAGTCCTTGGCTGACTTTCTATGCCTTGCAGGGTCCCTTAGCCTTGCCCATTCTTTGGTAAATCATGCCTTCCTTCATCTCCCTTTAGTCAAATCCTTTGAGCAGGGCCATTGGTTCCTGCTGAAATCCTGACCCACTGTTTATATTAATCCCATTTCAATTGCCACTGTGCCATTTTGTGGATGCATTAGGTAATTTGTTGTATCAAATGGGGAATAAGTGGTTGCTGTAGTCAAAACTGCAGTTTACTACCACATCTTGAAAGCTCTACAGCTCTTTCATTAGCTCCGTTTCAGAAATGATTATCTGCAGTTACCAGTGTTTTCTCATTGCTATAGATACCACGTAAAGTAGTTCAAACCATTCTACCCTTTTTATCATTGGTTTCTGCTTCCCTTTCCTTTTGCAGGCCGTGTCCATGGTGCCCTACTATAGATGTATTTTCAGTCTCAGATGCCTGGACTCAAGCAGTCATCCCATCCCATCCTCCAAACAGCTAGACTTCAGGCGCATGGCACTGTGCCCAGCACATGGCTGTCAGTCAGTTTCTTTTAAAAAATGCCCTAGGATTCTTTCGTCCTGCCCAGGTAGTGTTCATGGGTGAGCAAGAAGCCCTTCACATACTGGACTGAAGGTTTTGTCCCCCTCGGTGTTTGGCAGGAGGCTGGTGGGAGCGTGTGGCACCCTTAAGTGTTGTAGCTCTCTTGCTCTCTTGCAGGCCTCGGGTAGCAGGACATTCGGTGCTCAGCTGCACGCTGTTCACAGCTTTCAGCCTATGGTCTCAGGCATTTGGCTCCTTTGAAACTCCTGTGATGACCACAATCCTGGGTTCTCCTCTACAGCGCCTTGGCTCTGCCTTTTAACAGTTCTCTCTCTCTCTCTCTCTCTCTCTCTCTATATATATATATATATATATATATAGAGAGAGAGAGAGAGAGAGAGAGAGAGATAGATATAGATATAGATATATAGATATATAGATATAGATATCCCCCTCTCCCTCTCTGCTCTCTCCCCTCCTCTCCCTCTCTTCCCCGTCTCTCTCCCTCTGTTTCTCTGTATACCTCTCCTTCCCTCCCCCAGGCCACAGTCAAATGTTCTGTTGCTTGTACCTCTGACTGGTGCTTGGATGTCAGGTGCCACTGCCTAGATCACTTGGCATGCAAGTCAGTCAGGGAACTTGCTGCTGCTCGGGCCTGAGTGGGACACTCAGGACCCAAGTGGAGAGCATGACCAGTGTCACTCAGGCTTGGGCACCGGTTGCCATGCAGTTCACTGCCAGGTGGCTCCAGGTCCATGGTTGCTTCTTAGCTGTCAGGCAGCTGTGATGAGGCTTCTCCTGCTTCTTCTGTCACTATGGCCATGGCTGTTGTCAAACTCCTCTGGCTCTGCTGCCTCCCTCTTTGGATTAGTTCCCAGGACGTCTCACACTACTGAGAGTAGGTACAGAAAGACCACCCAAGAGAAATCTTTATTGGGCCCAGTACTGCAACACTACTGTAAGCAGCCCAGGAGAGCTCTTCTGGATAAGCGGACTCACTGAGTGAGGCCAAGCAGCCTCCTATAGCTCCGGAAAGGGTACCCAACCTTGAGCCATCACAGGATAGTTTCAACCAATCACAGCCATTGAGGCTTGTTGTTGAACTGTTCGTGGCTTTGCCGTTAGAATCAGTAAGAGATCCGCTGCTGGGTGGAGCCTCTCAGAGGACAGCTATGCTAGGCTCCTGTCTGAACGCATAGCAGAGTATTTCGGTAGTGTCAGGGGTTGGCTCTCTCCCTTGGGTGGGTCTCAGGTTGGGCCAAGCATTGGTTGGACATTCCCTCAATTCTGCTCTGTCTTTAGCTCTGCACGTCTTGTAGGCAGGGCAAATTTAGGGTGGAAGTTTTTGTGGGTGAGTTGGTGTTCCCCTCCCACTAGGAGTCCTGTCCAGTTAGAGGGTGCCCTCTTTAGTCTCCATGACTCCTGCTACTAGGAGTCTCAGCAAGAGTCACCCCACATCCTCCCAGAAGCTTACCCTGTCTTAGATCTCCAGAGTCTTGTGGAAAAGTGAGGGGAAGGATAGAAGGAGCCCCACAAGAAGACCAACAGAGCCAAGTAACCAGGGCCCAGAGGGGCTCATGGAGACTGAGACACCAAGCAAGGACCATGCATGGACTGGACCTAGGTCCCCTACACAGTTGTAGCAGATGGGTAGCTCAAGTTTCTTGTGGGTCCTCCAGGAAGAGGATGGGGACCTTCTCTGACATGAACTCTATTTCCACTTGCTTTTTGATCACTTCCCCCTAGGGGGCGTTCTTCCCTAGACCACAGAGAGGACAGGCTCAGTCCTGATGTGACTTGATGAGCTAGGATTGGTTGGCAGGGGCAGTTTTCCCCTTTTCTGAGGAATAGGGGAGCGGGGAGAGGAGGGAGGGAGCTATGATCACGACATAAAGTGAATAAATAAATTAATTAATTGAAAGAAAAATCACTCAGAGACATCTCTCCCTGAGGGGAAGTGCTCCTTCTGTGGCCAGTGTGGAAATGGTGCCATATTTGTCTAAAGTTCGCTGAGGCTTTTATTAGCAAAACCATCAGGTACAAACTATTTCAAACAGCCCTAGCTGCTGCTGAGCCTTCAGGACCCAGGACTGTCAGCTGGATCTGTGCAGAGGTGCCTCAGGAGGTTTGTAGTGTATTCCAGATGGCCGGTGCTCGGCCAGTCCTTTTGCTCAAGACAGTAAGAGAGAGTTCCAGCAGCTGCAAACCAGGGAGCCAAACTTGCCTCTTCCCTGAAGGACTTGCTTAGTTACAGGAAAATAAACACCAGAGGAGTGCATATTATAACTGATTAACCCGACCCCGTGCCTTTAATGGATTTTAGCAATTTGAACAATGCTTAACACTTTCTCCTTATCTAGGTGTTTGTGTCTGTCTCCATGGCAGAAGGGGAGGGATGGGAATGGTAAGAATTAGTTGAGAGGTTAAACTTGCTTGACACTTGACAAAGGACGAGGCCGATTAAGTTCCACACAGGAGGGTACAGAGAACCAGAGACCTAAAAAGAAAAGAAAAAAAAAAATAGGTCACAGGAAATGAAAACGAGAATAAACTTGTTTCCCAAGTCAAAAGCTCTCTTTCCACCAAAGGGCAGCCCCCGAGTTCTCACATGGGAGTTTTGAAGTGGTAAGGGCTACCTACTTCGTCCTAGCAGCCCTGTCTCTATTTAGCCGATGTTATGAAACTGCCAGTGGGAGCCGGGGCTGCCTCTGACTCTGTTGCCTGCTTTTGGTACCCTTTTCCTCCTGCTGGGTTGCCTTACCTAGCCTTAACATGAAGGGGTGTGCCTAGTCTTATGAAACTTGATGTGCCATGCTTGGTTGATATCCCTGGCAAGCCTGCCTTTTCTGAAGGGAAACAAGGAACAGTGGAACTGGGGGTGAGGGTGGGGGGGTGGGGGACACAGGGGAGAGACAGGGAGGAGAAACTGCGGTCGAATGTAATACAAGAGAGAAGAATAAATTTAAAATATAATAAAAATAAAAGTACATATGAACATTAAAAAAGAAAAGAAACTATAAAATATAGCGATTAAACTTATATAGTGAAACTCCATAGTGTTTTCTAATTTTTGTGTGTGTGTGTGTGTGTGTGTGTGTGTGTGTGTGTGTGTGTGGTTTTTCGAGACAGGGTTTCTCTGTGCAGCCTTGACTGTCCTGGATTCACTTTGTAGACCAGGCTGGCCTCGAACTCACAGCGATCCACCTGCCTCTGCCTCCCGAGTGCTGGGATTAAAGGTGTGCGCCACCACATCCAGCATGTTTTCTGAATGTTTGTTGGTTGGTTGGTTGGAGACAGGCCCTCATGGTATAGGCCAAGCTTCTCACCAGTCAACTGCCTGAGGATTCTTTTGTTTTACCCAGAGTAGAAATTATGAACAGCCAAGATACTCTGTTGGTCCTTAGCAGCTTCCCCACCCCACCCCCACCCCCACCCGTATCTGACAGCAGCAAGTATTGGCAACAGACAAGCCGCAGCTAGTGGCATCCTGTAGTCCCTGGAGAGGCTTCGGAAGTCTTTCCCGTGACCAGGGCCCGCAGGTTCTGATCTCTGATTCCTCACAGCTCCATACTGCTGTCCTTCCTGGCTCTACCTCCTTTCTTCTTTCTGCAGTGGCTACTGTCTGAATTGCTCAGTTGCTCCTTTGGTTGCCGGCAGCTGCTGCGCTCCGCAGTCTAGGGTACCTGCCTCTTTTGGAATAGCAAAGGAGAGCCTGGGTAACCCAAGGGCTGTCCAGAAACCGAGCAGGGATCAGGATCACTCAGGAGTGGGCAGTGTTTCTCACCGGAGCAGGATGCTCCAGAGTGAATGGGATCTCCAGGCAGGAGCAGAAGCAGGGGGCAGGCGCTGGTCTATGGGAGCCACAGATGGGTGTGCTGCTGCCTCGTGGCTGTGAAGCTGCACTTGCCAGAACTTTGCCCCAGAACTTTGTACCAGGAAGCCCGGGTTTTAGAAATACACACTGGAGACTGGAAGCCTGGTGGGATCAGCCTTGGGGACAGCCCCAGGTAGTATCAATTTCAGTGGCATAGGGACCCTGTGACTACCACGGTGCTCACAGATCTTCAGTTATCCAGCCGTTCTCCTGTGTGACTGGTTCCATTCGGCAGCTGTGGATCGGCCCATCCCCAGGGTATGTGCCCCAGGCTGTGCTTGTTTGGCTGTCATGCTACTTCCAAGGCCACTTGCATACTGACTCCATTCTCTGAGTCCCCAGCTAGCTCGGCCAGCATTACTGAGCATCGGCAAGGAAAGGGCACTAGGAAAGTCTTTCTTGACTTAACATTGCTGTGCGAGGAAAGGTAGCTGGAGAATGTCTCCCAGTAGATGCACTGAGCAAACTCCAGCAGCCTGCTAACACACCTCAGAAGGGATATGTGGAGCAGTCACAGCCATTTGTTTGGCCAATTAGAGTCAGTTAGGTTTGTGCGTTAGATTAACCACAGCCTTCCTACCAGTCAGGACCGTCCCTCACAGGACATGATATGTGTTTACGGAGTCAGAGTACAAGCACATCAAAGACATTTATGTTACATAACTGATGAGGACTGATTCATACTGCAAAGAAAATCACACATACTAAGGGTTTTGGACAGGGACAGGGAAATTGTCCTGTTTGTTAGAAGGGGGGCCTGGCACTTGACTCGTGGCACTAAACCCTCAGCTAAGGTCACTTTGTGACTGCAACAAAGTTAGACACCCCACCCCCACCCCCTGCAAATCCAGTTTGCAGGAAGGACAGGATGCTAACCATTGAAACGACCAGACACCACCCCCTCACACACAATGGGAGTGAGTATTGCACCTTTCCTACTGCAGCTTCAGCGCCTCTTCAGCCCTCCTCCCTTCTAACAGGGATCATTGAGAAGGCAATCAAGGACCCAGCACCCAATCGGACTTCAGTTTTCCTGGCAGTCTCCAACACAGAGTATTTCTTCTTCCTTCAGTGCGAGTCTAAACCTGCTCACATACCCCGTGGCAAGCTTTCTAACGAAGACTTGTCGCATTTTGCAAAAATGTGTTGTTTTGCGTGTTGCCTTGGAGAATCAGCAGCCTTACTTTGTTTGATTCCAGAATGTTCCTAGGGCCTTTTATAATGAACATCGTTAAAGGGGATAGGAGGAAATGAGTTATGAGTTTCGGTTTTGAGTATCTTTATCCTGGGACCTGAAAGGTGAGGTGACAGGCAGCCATCTGAGACCCGGGGATGAACATTCCACTCTGAGGAAAAGAAGAGACTTTACCTTGTAACCAATACTTGACTTCACATACATCACCACTGAATGCTGATTCTGAGATTAAAGGCAGATGTAATCCTGTTCTCTCTCTCTCTTTTTTAGCCAAGAAAAGTTTTCAGAAATAAAACAAAAACAAAACATAAAGAGGCAGAGAAGTCCCTTATGGGAGACCTTTGCAGAACGTGTGTACAGTGCTTATAAAGGGTTAACTGGCTCCCATGCTCACCCAGGATGTTGGATATACCCAACCCTTGTTAAAGTTCAACAGATAAATAAAAACAGAACTCGTAAGTATTCCTTCTAGAAGTACATTTTGTTTTTGTTTTTTGTTTGTTTGTTTGTTTGTTTGTTTGTTTTTTGCTACGGGGTTTCTCTGTGTAGCCTTGGCTGTCCTGGACTCCCTTTGTAGACCAAGCTGTCCTTGAACTCACAGTGATCTGCCTGTCTCTGCCTCCTGAGTGCTGGGATTTAAGGCGTGCACCACCACACCTGGCCTTAGAAGTATATTTATTAAGAACAGGTTTCCGAGGCTGGAGAGATGGCACAGAGGTTAAGAGCACTGGCTGCTCTTCCAAAGGTCCTGAGTTCAATTTGCAGAAACCACATGGTGGCTCACAACCATCTGTAATGAGATCTGGTGTTGGCTCTGTTTATTAACAATTAAACTTTATTATACAACCCAACTAGCATACACAAGAAGGAAAAAAGGTTAAAGGGACAGAAGAATGAACCTTCCAGTCTCCGTTCCACGGGATAGGTCTTTAGGTGTCTCTCTGACCCACGAGCTGGTCGGGTCCGTTCTTCTCTCTCCGCGCTCTCTGCTCGCCTTCTCCCAACCTCTTGTTTTTCTTCCCACCACCTTCCCAGTCACATGCAAAGGGCGGTCTCCTTCTCCCTTCGAGGGTCAATTAGGAAAACAATAGCCACGGTGGGGTTCCCAGGTAGGCTTCCTGAATTCCAAGCCTAGGAAGGCTCCAAACAGTCTCTCACAAGGTATTCATGGTGTGCCCCAAGGGTAAAGCCCGCCAAGACTGTTTCCACCTGTGACAAAGCTTAATCTTTCCCACAATCTGGTGCCCTCTTCTGTAACGCAAGTGTACATGTGGGCAGAACACTGTATATATGATAAATAAATAAATCTTAAAAAAAAAAAAAGAATAGGTTTCCAGCCAGGCGTGGTAGCATGTTCGAGGCCAGCCTGGTCTACAAAGCGAGTCCAGGACAGCCAAGGCTACACAGAGAAAGGCTGTCTTGAAAAACCACAAATAAAGAAATAAAGAAATAGGTTTCCTGTTCACAAGCCTGTAATCCTAGTACTACAGAAGGAGAGGCAGGCAGATCTCTTGAGTTCAAGGTTAGCCTGATCTATAAAGCGAGTCCAGGACAGCCAGTGCTACACAGAGAAACCCTGTGTCAAAAAAACAAAAACAAAAACAAAAACAAAAACAGCAAACACACAAACAAAGAATAGGTTTCCTGCTGGGTGCAGTGACACACTCCTGTAATCCCAGCACTCCAGAGGGAGAGGCAGGCAGATCTCTGGGAGTTCGAGGCCAGCCTGGTTTACCAAGTGAGTTCCAGAGCTGTTACACAGAGAAACTCTGTCTCAAAAACCAATTTTAGGAGTTAAAAAAAAAAAATTAAATTATATTATGAGTGCAGGAACACAGGGAGGACAGAAAAAGGTGTTGGATCCCTGGAGCTGGAGTTACTGGTATTTGAGGCACCTGATATGGGTGCCGGGGACAGGTCCTTTATAAGAACAGCAGCCATAGTAGGCAAACTGTTGGTTTGGCACAAACAGAAACAGTAGCACCACGTTGGTTGACTGTAGATTTCTACCCTGGCTTTCGCACAGAGAATAGGAGTGGATCATCACTAGGAGTGTGTGAAGCAGGTATGTTTATTAAAGGTAGTGAGATGGCTTGTTTGTGTTTTGTTCTAGAAATACTTACTTTATGTGTGTGATGCTGATGTTCCAGTCCGGGGGCTTCACGTACGTTAAGCAAAGCTGTATAGCTGAGCTACATCCTCAGCTCATCTTATCCTTCTCTCGTAGATTACATCCTGACTGCGGTTTCCCCTCCCCCTCTCCCCATGCTTTCCACCCTGCACCCCCACTTTCTCTCAGATATACCACCTCCTCCACCTCCCCTCAGAAAAGAGCAGGCCTCCAGGAGCATTGACCAAACAGCATAACAAGCTACAGCTCACATCAAGTCAGCTCATGTTTTTTAAAAACGTGTTAAGAACATATTTCCCTTAAGAAAATATTTTAGCAGAGTGGAGTTGGTGAAAAAAAAAAAAAGAAAGAAAATATTTCAGCAATAGATAATATTACCACAATTTAATATTGTTAAAGATAAATGTGGACACATGAAAAGTTGGGTTTATTTAAGTCAAAAGATTGGTCCACACCAGGTAGTTATTGACAACAATGCTAATTGTGTCAATTTAAAAAAGTTTTAAGTCCTTCTTACTGCTGGCTAGACCAAAAATGGGCTTGTGCCTCTGAAAAGTCTCTTGGAGCCCAGGCTCTGAGGTACAGAGTTTTAAAAGTAAAAATTACAAGTAGCATAATGTATAGTCAAGTTAGGTGATGGTCAGTGTAACCTGGAACAGTTGTTTCTCCAGAGCATAGTAATTATGCCAATTACTTGCCAATGTTTGGCATTCTTTTTAGTTACTTTAGTTTACTTTTATTACTTTGGTTAATACATCAGGACCACTGTCAGGGCCATTGACTTCTCAAATGTATTGTTAAAGCAGATGTAACCATCAGTGGGAGGGGAGTAGAGGGCTGGCTAAGAACTAGGCAGACCCAGATGATGTCATCACAGTCATTTCATTCTGTTCTTGAGGCACTGGGTAGCACCACACCTCAGATAATTGTGTGTGCCTCCAAGAGGGGACATATCATGGTTGCACTGGAGAGTCTATAGTTGGGGGTGAGTTAGTGCCATCTAATTAGCCAAGTCTCTCACCTGCTAATTTCTAATAGGTTAAGTTTAAGTTTTCACTGGCTTGGGTTTCAGTTTGCCTATAAAGGAACATGAGCCACTAGAACTGTGCTTGATAGTTTTATACTACATTGACATAAGCTAGAGTCATCAGAGAGGAGAGAGCCTCAATTAAAAGACTGCATAAGATCCAGTTGTAGGCAAGCCTGTAGGGCATTTTCTTAATTAGTGATTGATTGGGGGAGGGCCCATTGTGCATGGTGCCATCCCTGGGCTGGTAGTCCTCCGTTCTATAAGAAAGCAGGCTGAGGAAGTCATGAGGAGCAAGCCAGTAAGCAGCACCCTCCATGGCCTCTGCATCAGCTCCTGCCTTGTTTGAATTCCTGTCCCAACTTCCTTTGATGATGAGCAGTGATATGAAAGTGTAAGCCAAACAAGCCCTTTTCTTTCTAAGCTGCTTTGGTCATGGTGTCTCATCATAGCAATAACGACCCTAAGCAATATAGCAAAAGTTGGTACCAGGATAGTAGGGCATTGCTGTGACCGAACTAACCGTATTTTGGGGACAAGTATGGAAGGACTTTGGAACTTTGGGTTAGAAGAGCCATTAAGTGTTGAGAGCTGTGTAGGCTGTTCTGTAGGAGCTTGGAAGACAAGGATGTTGAAAGCAGTGCAGAGGATGGAGGCCTGGCTGGTGAAGTGTCAGTGGGTCTGTGGTGTCTGGTTAGCTGGAGCTGAAGAATTGGCTGTGATTAACAAGAGACCACAGGCACTAAACTAAAGCCTTTGTTTTACTGGGACAATTGATGCTGGTTATCTGGAGCTGAGACATTTGAAGTGATTGACCAGCAGGAACTCAGAAATTAGCAGTGATTGAGAACAGACCAGAGTAATGTGGTGAAGTCTTTCCTGATTCCCGAGAGTCAGCTCACAGAAGCTGTGTTCCAGAGGTGGCTAAGGTTGTACCTCCGGCTGGCAGCCAAACTTGGTAGTTTAAGTGTCACCCACGTGGGCACTGATTTTGAAGGCATGAAGGATTGGGTGCTGTGCAGTGGGCTGGAGTCCCTGAGGAGAGCCCAGGAAAGGCTATTGGTGAAGGTGCAGCCCAGTCACAACAAGAAGTCCCAGCATTTTTGGAGATGCCAGGACTGTGGGATGACCACCAAGAACAGAGCAGCAGTGGAGTGGAGCCAGCCAGAGCCCAGAAGACAAACTGTGTGTGCTGAGGAGAGCAGAGACAGAGAAGTGGCCCAAGCCCCTTGGCGGACTCCAGGAAACTGTGAGTGGATCCCAGATACTTGGACATTGAGGTATTTATAATGTTGGAGTGATGTGTTTGAATTTGTAAAAACTATGGGCTCTTAAGAAGTTATTTATATTTTTAATGTGAGATCTTGGAGGTGAATGAAAACGGAAAGGTTTTGTCTTAACAGTGATGTGCTTGTGTGTCAAGTAGACAAGGGGTCAATTGTGCTGAATAGATTTATGAATTTATGAAGATGCCTAGAAGAGGAGGACCCAGCCCATTGTGGATGGTGCCATTCCTGGGCGCTATAAGAGGCCATCCTGGGTTCTATTAAGGAATCAGGCTGAGCAAGCCAGTAAGAAACACCCCTCCCTGGCCTCTGCATCAGCTCCTGCCCCGTTTGAGTTCCTGTCTTGACTTCCTTTAATAATTAACAGTGATATGAAGCAGAAGACAGAGAGAAACCATTTCCTCCCCGATCTGCTTTGGCCATGTTGTTTCATCACAGCAATAGAAACCCTAAGATAAGAACTATCTAAATGTAATGGCCTCCCGATGAAATATTTTTATTGTAATGATAGAACTGACCTGTTACTATATATTCTACAACAGTTTGTGCTACTCTGGACTCTAGCACAGCGGTTCTCAACCTGTGGGTCCTGACCCCTTGGGGTCATCTAAGACCATTTGAAAGCATAGTTATTTACATTATGATTCAGAACAGTAGCAACATTGCAGTTATGAAGTAGCAGCACAAATAAATTTATGGTTAGAGGTCACCACAATATGAGGAACTGTATTAAAGGGTCTCAGTGTTAGGAAGGTTGAGAGCTACTGGTCGAGATGAAGACTCCAAATTAAATTTGAATGTGTAAGAATTGTATTAGAGAAGTAACTATGAGGAAAAACAGGATACCTAAAGAGGCCCAGAGAGAGAGATATAGGAAGAAAAAGGGAGGGAGAGAGGAAGGGAGGGAGGGAGAGGGAGGGGGGGATCAAATAGATACAGATGGAACAAATGGGAACAGACATGACAGTGAGTGAATAATGAGAAAACAAACAGGATGAAGGCTTTGTAAACGCTCAGGGAAGTCCAGCAAGGCCTGAATCCCCAGTCCCCCGTGAGAGAAGTATCACCTCTCCCCCAGAACAAACTTCACGGGCACAGATGATCTTGTGTGAGAGCAGCCCTTGAGAAGTTGAAATGCAAGCACAGTGCTGGGTCTCAGAGTGCGGCGGATGTGGCCCTTGGTAAATTACCTTCCCTGTCTAAGATCAGAGAGGGACTTTCCCTTGCTTATCACACAAGACTCTAAGCGGCAGATGTGGCCCTTGGTAAATTACCCTCCCTGTCTAAGATCAAAGAGGGACTTTCCCTTGCTTATCACACAAGGCTCTAAGATTGCAATGTGTACGCAAATCACGGAGAATCTTCAGTGTTTCTAAATAAGCTTTCTCAGATGAGATGAACCTGTTAGTTCTTAGGCCTCACTTTGAATTAAAGGCCGTGGAGGGGCTGGAGAGATGGCTCAGCAGTTAAGAACATTTGCTGTTCTCAGAGGAGCCAGGCTCAGTTCCAGGATCCTTATGGCAGCTCCCAACCCCCTATAACTCCAGTTGCAGAGGATCTCTATGGGCTCCTATACGATGTGGTGCACATATATTAACACGGGCTTACACATATATACATATATAGAAATGTAAATCCTTTTAAAAGTGACAGATGCTTTGAAGGACTCTACACAAACCATTTAAATAGGTTCATGGGGCACTTTTCACAGCTTTGGTGCCTTATCTGTGTTGTGCTGGTCCACTCTGCTGCAGTGGCATAGGCACAATTTCAGGCTCTCTTTTTCCATTCCAGTAATTTTCAGCCCCTTGCTTTTAATAACCATAGATATCAACTCCCTATTCCAATCATAGATATCATCTCCGCATTCCAATACTTGCACGACCCTTGTTGCAATCAACAAAGCTGAAAGGAGCTGGGTATCTATTGAATGCTTTGACATCTGGCATGGAAATGCGGTTTGGAGTCTGCCCAGCTGTTTTCCCGTCTTGCTCTGGTCCAGTATTTTCTCACTATGCTCTTCCATCCTTTTTAGAATGGTACTGTGCCTTATTTAGGATTTTTTTAAATAGGTCGCATGCTTAAACAGGTCTGAAAAACTGGGAATGTTTTATTTGAAGTGTTTGTATTTTCTTGTGCCCCTCAAAGGATCATTTCTATTTACAATCTATTTACAAGAGAAGACTTAAAACCTACAACCATCAGGAAGTGGGGATTGATAGGCGAGTCTGGTGTAACCTGCAGATGGACTGAGCTGCTGCTAAGATACTATGCTATGCTGGATTTTATTTAGAAGGCTGAGACTATTTTTTTTTTTTTGCATATGTGTGACACTGAGGACTTTAACTCAAGGGTCCTGTGTGTGCAAGGCAAGTGCTTTACCATTGAATTAACACCCTAGTTCTTTGTGTTGGTTTTCAAGTGCTTGAGGACCCACTTGGGGGAGGCAGCATCCCTGGGTAGTCAGGACTTTAATCAGGCTCATCACTGTTTGAACTAGAGCATTCTTGATAGGATAAAAATGCCAGCAAGGGGGTAAATCATTGTGTAGCGCTGAGGAATTATGACACATAACAGATCTGGTGGGAGGGGTGTTTTAGGGAAGCAGAAAGAGAAATGGGTCTCAGGATAGGGAGAGAGAAGGGGCAGACAGGCCAGGGCACAGCGACACAGGAGAGAGCGAGAGGGAGGATGGGGAAAGGGAGGAGAAAGCCAGCTTCTCCACGGTTGCTCACAGGCCACTGGAAAGATATGGGTCAGGGCTCAGGCTTCCAGAAAACCCTGGAGCAAGTCATCTGATAACAAAGCCCAGAAACAGATGGTGGTAGTGGGTGGTGCTGGGCCTTCAGTTCCTGAGAGGAAGGGAGATCTGGGGTGGGTCCTTTCCCCAAACCTGGCAGGTGATAGACATAAGGACTGCTAGGTCCTTGAGAGCCCAGTGGGATTATGTGTATACTAATAATTCTAATTTGCATTCACACAACAATTTGCTGAAGAAATGGCTGCATGGATTCTCCTCACATTTTCCAAATCATCTACCCTCTCCAGCTTTCGTTCTTTTTGTAAATCAATCTGATCGTCAAAACCTATCGAAATATCTGTAAAACATATTTTAAAAACAAAACACAACAGATAAAACAAACAAAAACCCTGCCATGAAAGAAGGGTATGACAGTTCGGTCTTGGTACGCTCCATTGTCAAAGTCTCCCACGGTCCGAAGGCTCTGAGGCCTCGGTGGGGGTGCTGAAGACCTCAGCCCCGTGACTTTCCAGAAGACAGAGCCTGAAGGATGCCTGGCGGCAGCTTGCGCAAATAGGTTTCACCTGCATAGTCAACAAGTCACTGCAAAAGCGCGTGAGAGGCCTCTGTAACACTTCCAGTAAGCCCTGTAGCCTAGGACCCCAAGCAAATGGTGGTGGGTGGTGCTGGACCTTAAGTTCCCGAAAGGGAGAGCCGGCGTGGCTGCACCCCCTCCCCCACAATGATGTAAACTGCAGCTAGGTCCCTGAGAACCCGGTGGGATTGCGTTTATACTAATAATTCTAACTTGCATCCACACAATTGCTTTAGAAATGGTTGCATGGATTCTCCTTGTATTTTCCAAATCATCTAACCTCTCCAGCTCTCGTTCTTTTTATAAATGAAACTGTCTATCCAAATATCTCTGAAAATATTTAAGAAACAAAACAGCCAAATCAAATGAAAACTCTGCCCTGAAAGAAGGGTATGACAGTTCGGTCTTGGTACGCTCCGTTGTCAAAGTCTCCCACGGTCCGAAGGGTCTGAGGCCTCGGTGGGGGTGCTGAAGACCTCAGCCCCGTGACTTTCCAGAAGACAGAGCCTGAAGGATGCCTGGCGGCAGCTTGCGCAAATAGGTTTCACCTGCGTTGCCAACACGTCACTGCAAAGGCGCGTGAGAGGCCCCTGGTAACACTTCCAGTAAACCCCGTAGCCTGGGACCCCCCCCCCCACATCACCCCCCTGATGATATGGGCGGGAAGCCAATGGTGGTGGTGGGTGGTGCTGGGTCTTCAGCTCCGTAAAAGGAGATCTGCGGGTGACTGCGCATCCCCCCCCCCACGCGCGATGATGTAAACTGCAGCTAGGTCCCTGAGAACCCTGCGGGATTGCGTATATACTAATAATTCTAACTTGCATCCACACAATTTGCTTTAGAAATGGTTGCATGGATTCTCCTTGCATTTTCCAAATCGTCTACCCTCTCCAGCTCCCATTCTTTTTATAGATGAAACTGCTCGCCAAAACCTATCCAAATATAAGAAACAAAACAGCCAAATCAAATGAAAACCCTGCCCTGAAAGAAGGGTTTGATAGTTCGGGCTTGGTACGCTCGGTTGTCAACGGCTCCCACGGCCCGAAGGCGCTGAGGCCCCGCGACCCCGCAGCAGGCAGCCAGAAGGATGCTAGCCGCAAAGCCTCCCCTGGGATGCCAACGCGGCACTGTAAAGGCGCGTGAGAGGCCCCTGGTAACACTCCCAGTAAACCCCGTAGTCTAGGACAACCCCCCCCTCACCCCCCTGATGACACGGGCCGGAAGCGAATGGTGGTGGTGGGTGGTGCTGGGTCTTCAGCTCCGTAAAAGGAGATCTGGGGGGTGACTGCGCCCCTCCCCCCCGCAATGACGTAAACTGCAGCTAGGTCCCAGAGAACCCTGTGGGATTGCGTATATACTAATAATTCTAATTTGCATTCATAGTTTGTTTAAGAAATGGCTGCCTGGATTCTCCTTGCATTTTCCAAATCATCTACCCTCTCCAGCTCCCGTTCTTTTTATAGATGAAACTGTTCGTCAAAACCTATCCAAATATAAGAAACAAAACAGCCAAATCAAACGAAAACTCTGTCCTGAAAGAAGGGTTTGACAGTTCGGGCTTGGTACGGTCGGTTGTCAACGGCTCCCATGGCCCATAGGCGCTGAGGCCCCGCGACCCTGCAGCAGACAGCCGGAAGGATGCTAGCCGCAAAGCCTCCCCTGGGATGCCAACGCGGCACTGTAAAGGCGCGTGAGAGGCCCCTGGCAACACTCCCAGTAAACCCCGTAGCCTGGGACCCCACCTTCCCTCACCCCCCCCCCATTACACGGGCCGGAAGCCAATGGTGGTGGGTGGTGCTGGGTCTTCAGCTCCGTAAACGGAGATCTGGAAGGTGACTGCGCACCTTCCCTACCCGCGATGACGTAAACTGCAGCTAGGTCCCTGAGAACCCTGTGGGATTGCGTATATACTAATAATTCTAATTTGCATTCACAGTTTGCTTAAGAAATGGCTGCCTGGATTCTCCTTGCATTTTCCAAATCATCTACCCTCTCCAGCTCCCGTTCTTTTTATAGATGAAACTGCTCGTCAAAACCTATTCAAATATAAGAAACAAAGAAGCCAAATCAAATGAAAACTCTGCCCTGAAAGAAGGGTTTGACAGTTCGGGCTTGGTACGCTCCGTTGTCAAAGTCTCCCATGGTCCGAAGGCGCTGAGGCCCCGTGACCGCGCAGCAGACAGCCGGAAGGATGCTAGCCGCAAAGCCTCCCCTGGGATGCCAACGCGGCACTGTAAAGGCGCGTGAGAGGCCCCTGGTAACACTCCCAGTAAACCCCGTAGCCTGGGACCCCCCCCCCAATGACACGGGCCGGAAGCCAATGGTGGTAGGTGGTGCTGGGTCTTCAGCTCCGGAAAAGGAGATCTGCGTACCCCCCTCCCCGCGATGACGTAAACTGCAGCTAGGTCCCTGAGAGCCTAGTGGGATTGCGTATATACTAATTCTATTTTGCATCCGCACAGTTTGCGGAAAAAAAAATGGTTGTATGGATTCTCCTTGCATTTTCCAAATCATTTACCCTCTCCAGCTCTTGTCCTTTTTGTAAGTGAAACTGTTGGCCAAAACAAACGAAAATTCTGCCCTGAAAGAAAGGTATGACAGTTCGGGCTTGGTACGCTCCGATGTCAACGTCTCCCATTGTCCGAAGGCGCTGAGGCCTCGGTAGGGGTACAGAAGACCCCAGCCCCATGACTTTCCAGAAGACAGAGCCCGAAGGATGCCTAGCGTAAAAGTTTTCCCTGGGTCGCCAACGCGCCACTGGGAAGGCGCATGAGGGGGTCCCGACAACGCTTCCGGAAAGCCCGGCCGCCTGGGACCCATGACGACACAGACCGTGACCCGGAAGTAGATGTTAGTGGTGGGTGGACTGGGTCTTCATTTCCGGAACACCACAATTTAGTGCGTTTGCTGCTCTGCGTCCTTTCTTTCTGGATCTGGACAGTCGGAGGTTTAGCAGCTGTTCCCGGGAGCACCATGGCTGAGGGGGACGTAGGGAGCGACAAGAAGCAGGTGAAGGCACCGGAGGAGGAGGAGGATGCGGGGATCGACCAGAGACAGGTAAAGTCCCCTGAGACCCTCCAGCCTCATCTTTGCCTTGCTGACCCAGGCCACCCTCGTAGGCTCAGCTCTGTCGCCCGCGTCCTTTCCACCCCGGGGCCTAATCAACCAGCAGCACGACCGAGCTGCTCCCGGGAGAGCCAGAAACCTAGGTTCGGCTCTGCACTGTGGCTGTAGGGTCACCCTGCACATCTGTCCTTCCAAAACCTCGTCTTTGGCTTGCAAAATGCGTTATTGTAGGTAATAACGCATCTCGCTAGAGCTCCCGTAGAGTCCGCGCAGTCCCGTGTCCACCCCAGTTCTGTGCGTCGTTCATGAGGTCGCCCTTAAAGCTTTTCTTAGAGCGTCATGAGGAAAACAATGCAATCCAAAATCGAGTGCGCACCCAGCATCTTTCGGTCCACGCAGTTCTTTTGTTGATGATTTTGAGAACCCGTCCCTCTCCAAAGCCCCCGTCATCCTGGAGCTCACCGTGTAGCGCAGGCTAATCTTGGATGCGCAGAGATTTCTCTGCTTCTTCCCCGGATTAAAGGCATGCGCCACCACCATACCTGGCCATCGTTACTTTTGAACCCTAAACTAAAATAAAGTTATTAGTGCTTTGAGGTGATTCCCAGAAAGAAACAAATAGCCACTGAGCCCTGTTCCCAAATTAAAAACAAATCCAAAACAAACACAATGCCCAGCAGGAATATGGTGATATGACGCGGGGATGCCCTGTTGTGTAAAATGTGTTTTGCCTTTCCGTTGTTAAATCTCGTTACAGAATATATTAGGGTGTGTGTGTGTGTGTGTGTGTGTGTGTGTGTGTGTGTGTGTGTGCCCTGTTGTGTAAAATGTGTTTTGCCTTTCCGTTGTTAAATCTCGTTACAGGATATATTAGGGTGTGTGTGTGTGTGTGTGTGTGTGACCTGTTGTGTAAAATGTGTTTTGCCTTTCCGATGTTAAATCTCGTTACAGAATATATTAGGGTGTGTGTGTGTGTGTGTGTGTAGAGGCGTGTGTGTGTGTGTGTAGAGGCCCGTGTGTGTGTGTGTGTGTGTGTGTGTGTGTAGAGGCCCGTGTGTGTGTGTGTGTGTGTGTGTGTGTGTGTGTGTGTGTGTGTGTAGGCCCAGAACACAGGAAATGGCTGATTGTTGTCATGGCAATGGTGTTTGGAAACCAGGCAGCAGAATGTGCGAAGAACGTTTGGCCCCCTAAGACTCATTTTTGTCCAGCTAACTATGTTAATTGCTAATGCTATAAAAGGGAGTGAGAATAGGTTTTTTTTTTCATGTATGTTTATTTGTTGACTTTTTAAAATCAACTTTCAGAATGAGGAAATTGAAGCAATGGCAGCCATTTATGGCGAGGAGTGGTGTGTCATTGATGAATGTGCCAAAATATTTTGTATTAGAATCACCGACGACATAGATGAACCCAAATGGACACTTTGCTTGCAGGTATTTTTTTTTTTTTCTGTTCTTCTACAGATGTTTTCCAGTCAGCAGTATTTAACATATAACTACCGCCATTTGTCTCTTTATGGTTATTCCAACATGAATTGGCTTCCTGTTTTGCCTTTGTTGATAATTGTCATGATTACAAAGATATAGTTATTTAAATCGCAGGTCATCCTCAAATCATGCTTTTGTTGAGGCATGCAATTCTTGTAATTCTAATTATTAAAGTGTTAATGCTCTATTTACAGCTTTAGTTACTTCCTTTTGTTACTCTAACCAATAAAAGAAGGTTTAGATCTGGAAAGATGGCTGAAATTTAAGAGGAGGAGGAGGCTATGAATGAAACTTCATAGGATAGATACTCGTTTCTGTATTGAGATTCAGTTGTACTTAGAACACAATAAATGAAAAAAATTAGTTGTGGTTTTCAGTCTTAGCTCTTGTGCCTGGCTACTATATTTTCATATAAAGGATGCTAAGTTGTGGATTTTGCAGTATATTTCATAATTTTGATTTATTTGTTTGTTTGTTTGTTTCAAGATAGGGTTTCTCTGAGTAGCCTTGAGTGCCCTGAAATTCTCTCTGTAGAGCAGAGCTAGCTTTGAACTTAGAGATCTGCTTGCCTCTGCCTCCTGAGGGCTGGGACTAAAGGTTTATGCTAGCATCTCCGAGCTTGTAATATTGATTTTTAAAGATAAGTGCTTTTTGCAGACTTGTTAAATTTTGTTTTTGTTTTTTTGAGACAGGGTGTCTCTGTGTAGCCTTGACTGTCCTGGACTCACTTTGTAGACCAGGCTGGCCTCGAACTCACAGAGATTCACCTCCTTCTGTCTCCTGAGTGCTGGGATTAAAGGCATGCGCCACCACCGCCCGGCTTGCAGACTATTTTTAATGGTATTTCATAGGATATTTTAAGTATTTAAAAAATTTGGAAAATAAGATAGCATTCACATTCATTGGGGTCAGAGGATAGTTAGTATTCCTGTGTCCTTTTTTTTTTTTTTTTTAATTTTTATTTATTTTTTTAAATCTCTGTTCTCAACCTTTATCTTTCTTTTCTTTTTTGGATATTTGAGACAGGGTTTCTTTATGTAGCTCTGGCTGTCTTAGATTTGATTTGTAGACCAGGCTGGCCTCAGACTAACAGAGATCTACGTGCCTCTGTCTCCTGAGTGCTAGGATTAAAGGTATTCTTTTGTAGTTTCTCTGCCAAGAGTTAGCTTCTAAAAAACACAGACAGCATCTCTAACAACCTTTTTTCTTTCTTTTTCTTTTCTTTCTTTCTTTCTTTCTTTTTTTTTTTTTTGTAGAACTGTAAATATGGAGGAGGGGGTTTTTCAGCTGGTACTAAAACAATGGCTTGTCTTTTGCCTAGACAAGTTAGAACCTTGCTCATTGGCTGGCTTTGTGTATGTGGTTGCTTTTCAGCTGTGATCAGCATAAGCACATTTGCTTTAACACTTCTTTGCAGGTGATGCTACCTAGTGAGTACCCGGGCACAGCTCCGCCTATTTATCAGCTGAAGTAAGCTTTGTTTTTACCTTTATATTTTTATAAAGATATTTTGTGGTCAAAGGTATTTTTCCATGCAGTCATTGTTTTTATACAAAATACTTTGTTTAATATGAATACAGAAATTCAAAGTATCTTTTAATTGGCGTCGAGCATTTTACAGAATGATACAAAGCACACTGAGATATATACTTGGTATAAGCGAGTCTGAGGTCAGAGCACTGCAGTGCTGTCGTTATAGGTGGGGAAGAAAGCCTGCCTTGGTTTCCAGCCTCCTAACCCAGCTCTTGGGTTAACTTTAAGCTGCTAGCCTTCTTGAAATTACCCAGGGGGCTTCAGGATGTGCCTGCTTTCTCCCTCTGTTGCTGTTGAGGAACCATCTTTTTAATACTCCAAGCTTCATCTGTATGAGTCCTGACCTGCTGATGTCAGTGACCGACCTCACTGTTGATTTCATAGCTTAGAATAGAAAAGCTACAGGAACAGAGTTGTGTAAATTGGTCATGAACATTTGTATCTACAAGTGTTATTTTTGTATGTATTTTAAGACCATGCCAATAAAACTAGTAAAATGGTTTTTATTTCTTATCTGTTGGAAATGATGAATACAGAATGCTTTTAAATATCTTTTAATAAAAAAGGTATTTTTTTACAATCACATGGAAACTTACTTACTTGTTGGACTAATTTTTGAGACTAACCTATTAGACGTGCTTTTGCAGCTAGGAAGAAGTGAGACTACCTGGTGTTGTGGCAGACATTAGAGTCTGGAACGCCGCATTCTTGAACATGGCATGGCACTGCTAGACACTTGGGCAGGTTGCTGGGACCTTATGAACTCAACTTCTGTAATTTACATCATTAAATTCAGGAAGATTAGTGTTGAGTCTGCTTTGGTTTCTTGAGCACAGTGAATGAATTGAAGCCAACAAAACCAGTTTATTTCTCTACCGATTTACAAAAACACACTGATGAATATTTGAAATATATACCTAATTCTTGGATAATTTTCTTTACTGTGTTTTATTCAATCTTAGTGCTCCTTGGCTGAAAGGGCAAGAACGTGCAGACTTATCAAACAGCCTTGAGGAAATATATATGTAAGTGACAGGAAACTTCACAAATACTCTCCTAATAGTTTCTGCTCTGGACTTGTCTTGACAGCTATGCTCACACTTTTCCTGAACCTTCTATTAGCTCTCTCATTAACAGCAGCATTCGTGTAAGCAAGCTGACAGGGTTAGTTGCATAACCTCATATGTGCATTTGGCAGAAAAACATGGTAGCATTTGAAAGTGGAAGATGTAACAATATTTACTTGGCTTCTGAGGACAAGTTCAGAGATACTGTTCTTGTGTAGAGGGAAAATAATGATGGGCAAATTCAAACCGTAATTATTTGTTTAACTTCTTAATACTTTGATAGTTCTCTTGGATTACTCTAAAAGACCAAGATCCTGCAGAGGAACTGTTTTTCATCTGTCTGTCCATCTGTCCGTCCATCCGTCCATCTGTCCAACACTACATGGCATGCAGTGTATTAGATGCTGATAGATACGGTTTAGCAACACTAGAAATGATCCCTTTCCATAGTATTTAGGACTTTCTCGTGTGTTAGGGGAAGATGCTACTTACAGCACTATAAAAGTGAATGCAACTCTGCAGCTGTGGTAACTTTGGTCAGGATAAAGCTGGGCCATGTGATGAAGGTTCATCCGAGTCTGGCTTGGTTGACTTAGAGCTGAGTTAATTAAGCTCACACTAATTCAGTGAAAGGCCAAAACACAGTATTGGTAACATGAAGTGGATGGTAAGAGAAAGACTGCCATGATGGGGAAAGGACCTGGGAAGGCAGACAGGAAGAGCATTGTAGGCTCTGTTAGGAATGTTTTGTCTTAACTGTAATAACTGTTAGAAGCTGAATTTTTAGTAGTGGGATGCCAATGGTAAGACTTTAGTTTGGAAAGACGAACCTGTTTGTCTGGGGAGATTGACTAGAAAGTAACAAAAATTGATGTAGGAAATTTGTTAGTTGTTAGTCAAGAGAAGATATGACTGATTTGGATTAATAAAATATTGACTTATTAAACCAAATAGTATACTGGATTATCAGTGCCCCCACCACCAGCACTGAATCCGGGAGCTAGTAAGCATTCTATTGTATACTCGAGGTGTCCACCCTGTCTGGTACAGTGAGAGTGCTCCCTTTATGCCCCAGGGAGCAAGGCCAGGTTTCTTTTCATCCCAAAACATTTAATTAGGAAACGGTAAGTCATCATGAGATCCATATTACCTTGTCCTTCCTAAAGGCCTTTATTGGGTCCCTACTTAATGAATCTGTTATCCTCAGTATACAATTATTCGTTTAATTAGTTGAACATTTTTGATGCCTGTTTTAACATTACTGGGAATTCTAACATTTCTATTTCCAATTTTGTTTTTGTTTTTGTTTTCTGTTTTGTTTTGTTTTTTCCTGAGACAAGGTTTCTCTGTGTGGCCCTGGCTGTCCTAGATCTGATTTGTAGGCCAGGCTGGCCTCGAACTCACAGAGATCCACCTGCCTCTGCCTCCCGAGTTAAAGTGGTGTGCCACGAGGCCCAGCTCCCACATTTCTCTTCCAACGTGCTTCTTTGTGTAATCCAATTACTTTTATTTACCAACTTGTCTTCCAGTTAATGTAGAATAAGATATATATACTACAGATTTGCTTACAAGTTATTTTATAGCTGGTGGTTATTTTTCAGCTCATATCGTACTTGGCCATTGTTTTTTATTTCTCGAAAATTCTTCCAGCCTTGGCTTCAATTATGCCGATGCTATAGTTTGTGCAGTGGCTTCCCACCCACCTGTACATGATTCCCAGAGTTCTGTGAACTAAGAGAAACTAACAGTAGGACAAAACTTGCCTCTTATCTCATTCAGAGATTTTTAAGCAGTTTGTACTAAAGAAGACAGAGAAGTCATAATGTTTTGATTAGTGAAAGTGTTTGAACAATAATTGCAGTATAGCTGGGCATGGTGGTGTATGCCTGCAATCCCAGCACTTGGGAGGCAGAGGCAGGTGGATCTCTGTGAGTTCGAGTCTAGGATAGCCAAGGCTACACAGAGAAAACCTTGTCTCAAAACAAAACAAAACAAAAAAGATAAAACAAACAAAATCCCCCCAAATTGCAATATAATGATGGTATTTTCATATGTGATAAGTAGCAATATGAATTGTTTTGTTATTTAAAAGATTTATGTCACAACTTTTTATGATTTTTATATATCCTAGTCATGGGCAATAAGTGAAAAATATTACTAATTTTAAAAATTAAATATAAATATTAATACAATTTTTAATATTATATATTTAAAATATAGTACTTTTGAGTTGTATATATGTAGCAGCATTTTGAATGCTAATTTTAATATTTGCCTATTATATAAGAAGATGCACTATGGATGGTTATTGGGCACTTAGTGGACAGGTAAGAAAGAATGTTTTGGGAAACATTTTTTATTTTCTATATATTGGTTTTCTGCTAGGAATTTAGGATTTAAAAATAAAAATGAATAGCTATATACCTTTTATCCTAGGACTTGGGAGGCAGAGAATTGTGCATTCATGGTCAGCCCAGGTCTACATAGTGAGTTTCAGGGCCGCAAGGGCTGCCTAATAAGACTACTTCAAAACAAAACACATTCACATGGGGGAGGTCCAGGATGTAGCTTGGTGCTAGCACTCTTGCCTTACATGTTTGAGGTACTGGATTTAATCACCAGCTGCACACACAAACGCACACATCAAGATGAATGAGGTACTAGTTTTGATCACGAGCAACACACACACATACATGTGTGCACATATATGCACACAGGAAGATGAATGTGTGCCTGCATAATATTAGTAGCCTGTCTAAAGCTTAGTTAGGCCATATAAAGGCTGTTTTATCAGGCTTCTGGAACTAGCTTTTGAATCATGTGACTTTCATGTATTAATTTACATCCCAATAGAATGAGGATAGTACCATCATAAGGATTAAATGATGTCATGTAATATGCTTTACTAAGCATGCAGTAGTGGTTTGCCAGCTTTGAGCCATTTAAACAGAACTCACTTTAGAGGTCACATGTAGAGAAAAGGGTTATTTATGGCAGGTTGTTGCTGTGGACCTGCGGTGAGTCAGCTAGTCATGACGCAAGTTCTTGGTATGAGCCAGAGAGCATAAACCAAAAGCAAGGTGCAGTGACTCAGTAGACAAGACTCTCAGCCTCTGAGTCAGAGTCTATAAAGGCTTTCATTACAGCAAAGAACGGCGAAAGTTTGAAGACCAGTTTTGTTTTTTTTTAAATAAGAGTCACACTAAATCCTAGTGGATAATTAAAAGCACACAAATGAATTTTTATTTCAAGAGAAAATATAGTACAATACTACTAATAAAAATGTTTTTATACTTTAGTGGTAGACTGTTAGGGTCTGGTAGAGCGTGATTTCTACTTTATCCAGAAAGCCTCACACCCACTGCGCCTCTGTATACTGGATTCTCGAACAGCAGTCTTGCTAAGTGCTAGTGAAGACAGAAGCAGCATGCATGGCGCTCAGTGGAAGTGCTCCCATCCGTTCGTCATGGGAAGCCATGGGGGGAGGAGACATTTGAAGTGAAGGTTGACTTGCTCTATTGCTGTGGAAAATTACTAACTGTAGAAAATCTTCCAAGGTGTTATTTCCAATTGGCGAATGGGAAGTCAGGTATGATGACCCCATTCCCTAAGCCCAGGCCTGAAACTGGGGTAGAAAGAGCATGGGTTGGGTTTAAGGTAGCCTGGGCTACATAGTGACTTACAGACTAACTTAGGCTATATACAGCAAGACTCTGTCTCACATATCAAAGTCTAAATGTGAATTTATATTTACAAATAGGTGATTTTCGAGTTTCAAAGGGCTGAATGCAGACTGGGGTAGTCAGCATTTCGGCATTTCTTGCATTTAGTAGGTGTTGAGTTTAAGTTAGTATTAATCTCACTAAGATGGTGGTGAGGTGAAGGATTCAGTAGAATAAGTGTGGGCGATAGAGCTCTAAATAAAGCTGTGACCAAAACTAAGAAAGGGCCTGATGTCACCCTGCTCCCTACCACAGCCCCGGGGCCTCAGGCTGCATATCAGCTCAGGCCTTCTTAATTGCTGGCAAACCTGTTGGCCAGGCTAAATTCGTTTTCTTATCTCTCCAATGGGGAAAGCATAATGGCATTTGGACAGTTCTGAGGATAAGCTGTGTTGGTGTATATAATGCCCTTGGGACTCTGTATATTTAACACATTGGACTTGCTCTGTCCAGAGAAGAGAAGTGTGGATATTGTTTAAAACAAATATTCTGTCTTAAGAACTTTTCCAGTTGACTCTGTTCTCTCTACAAAGAAAGCTTACAAAGGAAAACAGCAAAGACTCTTTTAGTGCCAGGACTTAGGCACTGATGGGGTGGGTGGGTTAGAGTCTTTGAAAAGTGCTTGTTTTGAAAGTTTCCTTTAGTGGTACTGATGAGAATATAGAGGGTGATGATTTAGAGGGGAGGTTTTGAAGGAAAGCACTAAGGTGCTGCTATGATGGAGTCTGGGCATTTCTTTAAGCACATGTCAAAGCTAACACAACTGCCAAAAATTAGACACTTGGTCTTTATTTTATTGATGTGTTATCATTATAAACTGAATATAATTTGCTTTTAGTGCTATTGTACAATATAATACATACCTTAAATTGATTAGTTTGCTTAAGGATACTGTTACAAATCATTGGACTTTTCATGGATTAGTTTCTTTTTTATTTAATACTTTTATTTTATTACACATGTATAAAACAAACTACATACCGCAGGGAGAACATGGATTAGTTTCTTAATGTTAAAAAAAGTAATTTTAGCTCTCATGTAGATTGCCAAGGAACTACATATTAAATAATAGCATATTACAATTTACTTTAAATTATTATATACTTATGTTAACATCAGCAACTTAAACACATTTATACATATTTACTATTTAAATACACAGCAGTAAGGTGAGCATAAATAAATAATGAGGAACAAATGCTGAGTTATTACTAAATAACTGATTTGGTTTTATATTTTATATTGATCCTAAACCAATCTAAAAATAATTTTCAAGCCAGCAATTTAAGGGTAGTTCTTTTTTAATCTTCTCTGTTTTAAATATACTTGCAAACAATGATTCTTATATTTCAATAACTTTACATGATGCTAATAAGTCATGCTACCTAATTATTCTTTTTACACTTGATTATAAATAAGTGTTAAAAAGAACAGCTTTTTTAGTTCATGAGTAAAATGTCCCTATCATATCCATGGGCAGAGGTCTTGATGGTTATACGTATACATTTTATACATGTATAAGTTCCCAAAGAATTATGTTAAAAGATTTTTAAAAGCCTTTCTTTTTTATCTAACTAAGCCTTTCTTAAAGTAACCTCTACATTGCATACATAACAAAACTATAACAAATTCACTGGGCACTTTGAAATATTTATTTCTCAAGAGCCTCCTCACTTACCTTAGCTAGTAAGTAATTAGGAAGTTCATATGTATAGGACATGGCCATTTCCATTATTTTAAGAAAGTGGCTTTGACAAAATTAAAAGAATCAAATAAAAAAATTAGTGCCCAGGAACAGTCTTGGAAATCAGTGGTATATTTATGTAAAATAAAAAGTTAGTGACTATTGAAAAACATATTTAAACTGTGCACAGTCTAAGAACATAGAACAAACATTAGCATTCATTCAATATATATGTACATAAATTTATGTATGTATTATGTATGTATGTGTGTGTAGTGTATCTCTTTTATATGTTAATTTATTCACTTTACATCCCAAATGCACCCCCTCCATCCTCTCCTCCCAGCCTGACCCTCCCATTCTCTTTCCTCTGGCCCCCCATCCCCCCAGCTTCTTCTCAGAAAAGGGGAGCCCCTTCACCCCACCTACCAGCCCATCCCACCACATTTAGACTCATGAGGACTAAGTGAACCTCTTCCACTGAGGTCAGACAAGGCAGCCCAGCTAGGGGGAAGTGATTCAAACGCAGGCAATAGAGTCCATGGCCACACAGCCTCTGCTCCTCTTAGGGACGCACATGAAGACCAAGCTGCCCATCAGTTACATATGTGTTGAAGCCCTAGGTCCAGTCCATGCATGCTCTTTGTCTCTGTGAGCCCCCGTGGTCCTCGGTTAGTTGATGCGGTTGGTCTTCTTGTGGAGATCTTGTAGCCTCCTTCTGTCCTTCCCCCTACTCTTCCACAAGACTCCTTGAGCTCTGTCTCACCTTTGGCCGTGGGTCTCAGCATCTGTAAAAATATGGAACACTTTAAGAGGCTGCATGCTATCCTTGTGCAAGGGACATGCTAATCTTCTCTGTTCAGTTTTAATATACATACTGCTGAAGTGAGCACAACTTCATAACTCTTAGCAGATTCTGTTTCTCAGTGATTTGACATGAGTTTCATTATCTGAGGCAGCCATACGTTATTTGAAACCAGTATACGGTAGACTGTATAATTGTTAAAAAATATATTTGTGGATGTTAAACTGTTGAGTTACATCTCTTTTTAGATCTCTTAAACTAAATTCCCAAGTTCTAACATATTCTGTATATGCCTTGTTGAAAAATTTGTGTGCCAAACAAATAGATTGAATTGTTCAATCCAGTAAGTGGAGAACAAGTTAGGCACAAATCCTGAAACCACCCACGGACAGGGCAGGCCGTCTATCTCACCTCTGCACCTGTCTTACCGTGCGGCTCAGACTTAGACATTTCTCCCCTTCTGGGGATGTAATTGTTCTCCTTAATTTAAGGGTTAAGTAAGATGTATTAATATCGGAGCCATTTGGAATCCTTAATGTTAGTATGCACAATATATATTATTGAGACATAAGTATTGGTAAATTTTTTCTATCATATGTTTGGAAAAGGCACAGTTGGATCTTACTATAATGTCTTGGGTTATAATATAAATAGATTTCTTGAATTAGAGTTGATAAGTTTTTGAACTAATGAGTTTCCCCCTGGATCTTTTTAGACAGAACATTGGTGAATGTATCCTTTACCTGTGGGTGGAGAAGATAAGAGATGCTCTGATACAGAAGTCTCAGGAGCCGGAGCCGGGTAAGGCTGCGCGAGCTCTGTGGCCCCCAGCTTGGAGTTCTTACATTTCACAGCAGTAGTACAAGTGAAATTACACATGAGAATCTATATTCTGGCTTGTGGTTTCTTTCTTTCTCTATTCTTTCTTTTTTAGCTAGTTTGTTTGGTTGGTTTTGAGACAGGGTTTTTCTGTGTAGCCCTGACTATGTTAGAACTTGCTCTGTAGATGAGCTTGTCTCTGCCTCCCGAGTGCTGGGATTAAAGGTGTGTACCACTATGCCTGGTGAGGTTTATGGGTTCTATATCACAGAAGTAAGTATCTCTTGAAAGTTCAATTATTCATATAGTAATTTTTTTTCAAGGTTTTTCTGTGGATTATACTCTTGGAGGGTGGAATCTGGGGGGAGGACTTGAATCTAAAATAAGTTACACTTGAATGTCATTAAAGTTTTATGAACTTTGTAGAACTCCCCATGAATTGCACATATAAATTAAATATTAGTCTTAAACAAATCTAGTATTCATCAGAAGAGAACCCAGAAGTATTTTAATTAATATTAGAATATAGAGTTTAACTTTAAAATAGACTTTTGAGATGTAATTCACATGCCGTATTACTTACCCTTCTAAGTAAAGGAGTCAATCTTTACTTAGAAACTTAAACACTCACAGCGTTCTCGGGGCTGTATGGAATTGCTGAGCATGCAGCAGCATGAGGGTTTCGCTCCCCCTCGCCTCACTCTGCTGTGCTTGTCACTCAGCACAAAGGCCATTTTAGAGTTAAGGAGCTCCATTTGTCATTTAGCCTTGTGTTATGATTACATTGCTTTTTATTGTCACCACTGGTAAAATTATTTTCAGTTTTTGAGGAAAGAATTATAAGAGTCCTTTAGCTTATAGAATTTTTAAAATAAGGTTATTTACAGAGAAGTAGTTATTTTGGACATATAAGTTGATAGCAGTATGTGTGTTTTCAGATAACTTTTTTCTATAGAACCAAGTGTTTTTATTATTAAAAGTCAAAGAGAAAGTGGTATAAAGACACTAATATCTGTAGAATTTTAAAGTGTTCTCTGACTCAAAAACATCTGAAGTCATTCAGGAAAATTGAATTCATCTCAGCAGTGGCCTACCCCCTCCCCTCCATAATTTTGGCCCTTCAGATTCTGAAGTTACAGCCCTAACTATTCTGGAACTCTCTTTGTAGACCAAACTGGCCTTGAACTCACAGAGATCCACCTGACTCTCTGCCTCCTGAGTGCTGGGATTGAAGGGGTGTGCCACCACGCCTGGCTTGAAGTTACTGTGTTGAAATTTACTTTAAAGCTTTGTTTTAGAAATTTGGCTTGGGACTTTTCTTTAAAATTGTTTTTGGACTAGGGATGTGGCTTAGTGGTAGCATATGTGCCTGGCATTACAAGGCCCTGAGTTTGATCCCCAGACTATATAAACAAACAACCTACAAAACAAAGGCTAGGGCTGGAGAGATGGCTCAGAGGTTAAGATCACTGGCTGTTCTTCCAAACGTCATGAGTTCAATTCCCAGCAACAGCATGGTAGCTCATAACCATCTATGAGATCTGGTGCCCTCTTCTGGCCTACTGGCTCACATGCAATATAGAATACTATATAAAACATGCAATATAGAATACTATATAAATAATAAATAAATAAATCTTTTAAAAAAGCCAAAAACCCCAAAAACTATATATGTATTGTGTGTATATATGTATATTTATATACACATATGCATATATATATACATACACATGTATAGGTATATATGAAAAGTCTGACCCATTATGTTATATTCTAATTTTAAATTATTTTTTATGTTTTACATATATGTTTATATTATTACTCTAATTTTTTTTTAAAAGTAAGAAATGGAGCCTGATGGCCAGCTCAGGCTTCATGCACCCTCTAGTAAGGGGAGCAGGAGCTGTCCCTGACATGGACTCTGTTGCCTGCTTTTTGATTACTTCCTCTTGGTGTGACTGCCTTGCCAGGCCATAGAGGAAGAGGACAGGCTCAGTCCTGATGCTACTTGATGAGCTGGTGTGGCATCCCTTTTTCTGAGGAACAGGGGAGAGGGAGGAGCAGGGTTAAGACCAGGCTATAAAGTGAATTAAAAAAAAAAAGTAAAGACAACAAACAAAAACAGGTGTGGTGGTGCACACCTGTAATCCCAGCACTCCGGAGGCAGAGGCAGGCAGATCTCTGTGAGTGCAAGGCCAGCCTGGTCTACATAGTGAGTCCAGGATAACCAAGGCTACACAGAGAAACCCTGTCTCAAAAAATCAAAAGCCAGTAATAATGATGATAATGATGCTGATGTAATAAACTTGACACTCTTGAAAAATTGCTGACTGATTATTTTGTGGGAGGCTACTGGTTTGGTCCTGTCCAGGGCTTTACTGTGATTAGAGTGAGACATTTTAGGTAAGAATACATAGAAGAATTCTACATAGAAGTACTGTATTCTTTATAGTATACCACACTAAGAAGTTCATGCCTTCAGTTAGCTTTCTAATTGCTATATAGTACATAGTACCACAGTCAAAAGTTCTTGAGGTCAGATTGTCTCCTAATTGTTAACGTGTACCTTGATCCTTTGGTTAAAGTGGTATCTGCATGCTGCCTCCACATAAAGTCAGTATGCTGGCAAAACCAGTAATGAATGTGTATATGCTTGTATGTATAGAGAGATTTACTTTGGGGAATTGGCTTTCACCCGTGTGAGGATGGCAAGGTCAGGATTTTGCAAGGGTACATATGCCAACACTGTGTAATTTAATGTTGCCATTTATGTCCAAAGATAGTCTGCTGGGGAAATATGCTCCTCAGGGAGGCCAGCCTTTTTCCATTAACTGGACTGACACTCCTCATCGTGATGGAGGACAGAGTCAGTGCTGTGACTGCTGATCCCTCCTAAACATGCCTTCATGTAATAGTGTTTGTTCAGGTAGAATGACAGTTACTGATTTTCCCTTTGTGTGTGGGGAACTTAAGGGGTCTGTGTCTCTGTCTCTCTGTCTGTCTGTCTGTCTGTCTCTCTCTCTCTCTCTCTCTCTCTCTCTCTCTCTCTCTCTCTCTCTCTCTCTCTCTCTGTGTGTGTGTGTGTGTGTGTGTGTAAGTAATAGGGTCTTGCTCTGTGGCACAGTACCCAGGTTTGTATCAAACCTCCAAACTCACCCAATATGCTTGTTCCAGGTAACTGGGATGGCAGGCGTGGGGAAATGTTCTTCAGTGTGCTAAGGCGCTCCCTTTTCTTCTTTCAGTCCTGGGGATGGAACCAGGGACTTGCCCGTGCTACAGGTGTCTTGCCACTGAGCTACTGCTTCGTCCCTTCCTGGTTTTTCTTACACTCTTACCCACAATTTTAGTGCCCATCAGTAGATCTTATCAAGGCCTTAATAAAAAAAAATTTTTTTTTGAAACAGGGTCACAGCTGCTTGTGGTGGCGCACGCCTTTAATCCCAGCACTCGGGAGGCAGAGGCAGGTGGATCACTGTGAGTTCAAGGTCAGCCTGGTCTACAAAGTGAGTCCAGGAAAGCCAAGGATACACAGAGAGACCCCATCTCAAAAAGAAAAAACCCAAAGAAGAAAGAAACAGGGTCTCACTGTGTAGCCTAGGATGTCCTAGAACTTGCTATGTAGACTAGGCTGGCCCAGGGCTTACTAAGGCCTGTCTGCCTCTGCCTGCCTCCCACGTGCTAGGATTCTAGTAATTTTTGTGCACGTTATATCTTACTTGCTTCACGGATCGGTCATGATGTCTCATGTTCACATAGTTCCAGATGTAAAGAAAAAACCAGAGAAGAAAAAGACTGAATCTCAAAATACCCGCAGTGTAAAACGTCAGCCAGTTAAGAAAGCGGCAGTCAAAGCAGAGAAGGTGCCAGGTACTGTGTTACTAACTAGTTTCTCTTGATGACAGCAGGGTGCTGATGTTGCTCTTTGGGAGGCCCAGACTCAGGAAACACACTTGTGAAGGAAGTCTGGAAGGGCTTGTTTTTTTTTTTCTTTCTCTTTTTGGTTTTTCAAAACAGCCCTGGCTGTCCTGGAATTCACTCTGTAGACCAGGTTGGCCTCAACTCAAGAGATCTGCCTACCTCTGCCTGCTGAGTGCTGGGCTAAAGGTGTGTGCCGCCATTGCCTGGCTCAGTGATTTTTTAAAGCTTGTTGAAAAGGTAGAATAACTGGAAATCATTGCATTGGAATACAGACTGGATATAGTATTACTGTGATTAATTCCATTATGTAAAATAGGAGCAATTTTATTAAAAGACAGTATATTATAGACACACAATATGAAATCAGAGATTTCCCACTCCAGAGGTTGGCCTATGTGGAGAAACAAGTTGTGTAAACACCTGCCAGCCATTGGTCTGAGTAGCCTTTTACTCTCTGAAAAGTAGCAACTGTGCCAACTTAACCTACTAGAGCAGTCCAAGATGCGATTCCTGGCTTCCTAGCACTTTCACTTAGTGGCAGTGGCTTGTGGAGATCATTTATCTTTCTCTTACATACAATATCCATCTGAACATTTTACTTACTATTTAATTTTGGTAGGCAATTATTCATGCTGTTTGCTTAGATTTGCCATATAACTTTATTTTATACCAATTCTTTTCCTTTATTCCTGATTGATTTTCTTTTTTTAAAAGCTAAATTAATTCTTTAACTTTATAGAAGTGGAAGAACTGCCTCCAGTTGATCATGGCGTTCCTATTACAGACCGAAGGAGCACTTTTCAGGCACATCTGGCTCCTGTAGCCTGTCCTGAGCAGGTGTGTGGTCCCGTCTTACTCACCTTGACCCTGTTCCACCAGTGCAGTCCCGACAGATGGCTTCACAGCTTTACCTTCCATCTCACTTTTAAAATTTCACATAAGATAAACATCTTTATTTGTTTCCTGTCTCCCAAATTCCTATATGCATGAGGGATTTGCTTGTTTCCACTTCCAGAATTGTACTTAAACTTTGCTTTTTGTTGAGGATTAAACTAGGTTATATGCCTGCTAGACAGGATCCTGCCGCTGAGCTGCAGTCCCAGGGTTAGAGCTTATAATTAAGAGAAGAATTACTTGTACTGAATGTTGAAGCTAGGTCCACGCCACTGTTGCGTGCTGAGTGAGGGTGTGTGCACAGATGTACTGAGCCCAGTCTTGCACATGGACTCTGTTTCCCTCTGGTCCCGGTGTTAGTTGAACTTTTTACTACCAGCGGATGTAAATGGCAGCCCATTCTTCAAAATCTCTCGTGCATGTCCTTGTCACTCTTAAAATCGTTGCAGCAGGATCTGTCTTCATCTCTGTGATCTAGCAGAAATTAATTTGTGTTGATGTACAAAGTGGTTCAAATTCTACTTATCCAGTTAAATAACAAGGGCCATTGTTGACCAATTCAGGAGTTAATCTCCTTCCTTTGGGCTCTGCTTCTGCTTTAATCCCCACCCTCTTTTTCTTTGGAGTTCTGGGAATCAGACCCAGAACCTCACCCGTCTAGGCAAGTGCTTACACTGCTCTATTAGGTCATTTCAAGGCTTGATAAGGTTATTTAAGTGACTTTTTTTTTTACTATAAAATTTATGTCAAATCACTTTAATTCTATGCTTCTAACATTTACAGAGAAAATAAAAGGCATATTTGTTTATTTATATTATTGCTGTTTTTAAAGGTGAAACTGGTTCTTGGCAAGTTGTATGAGAATAAGAAAATAGCCAGTGCCACCCACAATATCTATGCCTATAGGTGAGTGACTGCCAGTTTTCAGAATATGTAATTTACAAACAGTGGTTGGGAAATTATGCATGATTTTTAAATATAACTGCTTTTTTACTATGATAGTAGACATGTGAAATATTTGAAAACATAAGAAAAACATAGCTGGAGGAATACTAAATACATTTTCTAGTAAATACATTTACTAGTAGTATTTTGGCATATGCTGTCTTTTCTGTGAGAAGTTTACTCTTTTCACATATTTAAACTTGTACCATAATTTTTAATTTAATAAAGATAATTTCCTACATTTACTTGATAAAAACTGTTTCAGTGTCTCATAATATTTGCTTGACGTTCCACACCATAATTTATTTAACCATTTCTTTTTCATTGTAGTTTTAAAATTTTTTGCTGCATCTTTTAAACATGAGTTAGATTATTTCTGCTGTGTAGATTCAGTTGCTTCACTTTGTGTGTGCACACGCACATGTGTCTGTGTGGGTGTGCTTTCCTATGTGGAGGCCAGAGGTCAGGGCTGGGTGCTGCTCTGGATTGCTCTCTGCCTTACTGTTTGAGGCATGGACTCTGTCAGAACCTGGGGCTGAGCTCACTATTTGTCTACCCTGACTGAGCAGTATGTCCTCATCACCTCCTGGCCTCCCTCTCAGTTCTGGCTTACAGGCACACACTGCCACACTCACACACGGGGGCTGGGGGTTCACACTCATACACGGGGGCTGGGGTTCACACGTAAATCTTCATGTGCATGCAGAAAGCATTTACAACTCCTCACCTTAAAAAATAATGAAGTGCAGATAGAATTAAAAGGAAGAAAATATTTTATAGTAGAACTATGAAAAAGTATTAACTTGATACATATTTGATTTTTCCCAAAGGCTGTTTTCCAAACCTTTTTATACTGTATATACCATTTTATACTCCCATTAGTAATGAGTTAAGAGTGTTTTTACAGCAGCCTTCGGGTTTGTGTACAAATGTTTGCTGAATTGTAAATAAAGCATAAAAACATTTTAAAATATACATAACAGTAAGACTTAAAAATGTAGTCTACAGGAGCTGGAGAGATGGCAACCACAGGGTGACTCACAGCCATCTATAGTGTGATCTGATGCGTCCCCTGGCCTACAGGTGCACAATCAGGCAGAGCACTGAATACATAATAATAAATAAATAAAATCTTAAAAACATGTAGTGTAGACCTAAAATAAAACAGTATAGATATAAGGACTTGGTGTAAATTTAAAATTCAGTTGAATGTTTATAAAATCTAGATTAGCCAAACTTCAAATTAAAAATCCTCAGTTTGCATAAGGGAATTTTCCCTATTAGTAGGTCCACATCTTTAAAAAAAATTATTTATGTGTATGAGTGTATGCCCTCCTGAACAATATGTGGATTGAAATGTAATTATTCCTGTTGGCTTGTTGGGTTTGGTTTGGATAGGGTCTCGTGTAGCCTAGCCCGGCCTCCAGATTGCTTTGTTGGGCATTGCACTAGTTGAGCCCCCACTTTCCAAGTGTTGGCATCGCAGTCCCGTGCCCTCATGCCCAGCAGTGTATTGGAAACTTGGTAGCTGCGTTAAGTGAAAGGAAGAATAGAAACCACCCGCATACGTTGGCCTTCATCTCCTCTGTGTTTTCTCACTGTATCTTAGGCTCTTTGGAGACTTTAGTGTGCTACTTCTCTCTTACGTTTCACTTTGCAGTCTCTGCTGTTTGGTTCCGTGATTCAGTACATTCTCACTGCATGGCTCTCCTTATTACCTCACAGCTTTCAGGTAACTGAAGGGAATTGCACCTGTAAATTCCTCTTCTCATGAAAAGGAGAGACCTCTGGGTCCTAGTGTCCCCTTATGAAGATGAGCGTATTGTGGCTAGCCAGCCACAGGAATGCCCCAGACAGAGTTCAAGAAGGATTTTTAAGACAAATATGCTAATTTTGGAGATGGTCAAATTGACATAAATATCGAAGACTAACATACATTTTTATTTGTTTGTTTATTTTGGTTTTTTGAGACAGGGTTCTCTTCTTAACCCTGGCTGTCCTGGATCACACTCTGTAGACCAAGGTGGCCTCAAACCCAGGTGGATCCTGCCTCTGCCTCCCAAGTGCTGGCGTTAAAGGCTTGTGCCACCATCCCCTGGAGAGAACTAACATGTGTTATATGACATATATTTTGTTATTTTTGATGCTTCAATGTATAACTCTTTATATGTGTTTCTAGAATATACTGTGAGGACAAACAGACCTTCTTGCAGGACTTTGAGGATGACGGAGAAACAGCTGCTGGGGGCCGTCTTCTTCATCTCATGGAAGTAAGTGGAGAGAGAAACGGTGAGCTTCGTGCTTACAGCCCATAACAGCCCCATAAGCTAGAGCTCCCCTTAGGAAGAAGGGATCTGAGTGATGGAAGACGCCGTCCCCGCTGGATCTGGGTCAGGGCACAGACAGCTTATAGCAAATGCTGTGTATTCACTACTCGGGAAACTGCTCTTTGTTTCCTGGCGGTGGCTTCCCCTGTTCTGTTTTGTTTTCCTCTTCTGTCTTGTGGAATTCTCTGTTTGTTGGATGGTGAAAAATGGGCTAGAGTCATGATGTTTCATTGTTAAAAATTAAATTGCTCATCTCTATGAGCATTTTCTTGACTGTCTTCCAAAGCTTATGTATTTTTAATAGCCTTGCATTTACTTTTCTTAAGCACTATTCTCTTCCTTATTAGAAATAATTTCCCTCTCCTTTAAAACAATCACTTATGTCTGTGGTTGTTCTGCCTGCATTATGCCGGTGCACCATGTGCATGCAGTACCACAGAGGCCACAAGAGGGCACTAACTCTAACTAGATCCTGTTGAATTGGACTTAGAGCTGGCTGAGGTGCTCTGTGGGCGCTGGGACTCTGGAAGGGCAGCCAGTGGTCTTAGTGACTGAGCTGTCTCTCCAGCGCCTGTATTTAACTTTCAAGACCTCCCCCCAACCCCCCCATTTCTGTTTTTTTTCAGGAATCTTGTTCAATTTTTACAGATATAGTAGCTTCTAAATTTTGTTTGCATGTATTAATTTGAGTTCCTTTATTCAACGGTTTTCAGCCTTAGGTTTTTTTCAGCTCTGTTTTAATTTGTTTATCTTATCCTTTTTTTTTTTCTTCATCCTGGGGGAGTTTCTTCTGTCTGATGGTCATTGACTGTCCATTAATTTTAACTCCCCTCAGGTAGTGACTGTGATTTCTTCTAGTCCTGTGTATGAACTTGACTTCCTAAGCAGGCCTTTCCCTTAAGACCGAGGCACTTTATCTTGTGTGGGCATTAGGCCTGAGCGCTGGCCGGCTGCACTTGACAAAGTTACTCTTTTATACATTGGTTATTTCATCCTTGTTGAAACTGTTAAAACTATCTATTTGTATGTCTAATTATGCTTCTGAAAATAACAGATTCTGAACGTGAAGAACGTCCTGGTGGTGGTGTCCCGCTGGTACGGCGGGATCCTGTTGGGACCTGATCGGTTCAAACACATCAACAACTGTGCCAGGAACATACTGGTGGAGAAGAACTTCACGCCCTCCCCTGTGAGTAGCACTGATGCGTGCGCTGCCGTGCGGCGCCACACAGAGAGAACTAAGAATGGGTGAAACTGTGGGTGTGAGCTAGGAAGCCAGATACCTAGGCCTGGCTCACAGTGATGGGATAATGTGATTTTATAGAGCTGTAGAGTTCATGTTAGAGGAAGCAAGCTGAGGCCCAGAGCTTGTCACAGTGAGAGGATGTTCTGGGGCAGCCTGTGAGGTGCTGACGTTCTGCTGGTGTTAGCGTGCCTGTGCTTCCCTGACATGTCTGTACGTGTGTTCTTTATATTTTGAGTTTGTTTTTGCTTATGTTTTACATATATTCACATATATTTATTTAGGCTTTATTGCATTATTTGGGAGAACGGAGAGAGATGAAATAGTACAGAGGTTTATATGTCAGAGTGTGTTCAGGGGTCCGCATGCATCTGAAAGTGTGTGTTACCTCACAGTAAGACTTCCTGTGTGATGTGCTGAGGTCCTGCCTGTACATGGCTGTGGAGAGGCTGCAGTGACTGGTTTTTCTTCCAGGAGGAGTCATCTAAGAATTTGGGAAAGAAAAAAGTAAAAAAGGATAAGAAGAGGAATGACCACTAATCCGTGAGCCTGCCTGAGAGGTGACGTGTCCGTCATTGTGTACACATTCCACTGTGGTCAAGGAGTACATGAAGCTAAGTACCCTTGACAGCCCGAGTCAGCCACTCCATCGTGGACACCAGCATTATGTTTCCTTCTTTGGTTCTGTCATTTGCCAAAAATAGAGAATTTAGGCTATATTCCCATGTGTTCAGGTTCATTTGGGAGAACTGATTTGAGCTTAATCATCATTTCATATAACACTAGGAAGGGGACACATGCAGGGTGTCGTACCTGAACTAACTGTCCATTTCAGTATGTGTCGTGTGCCTTTGTTAGGTGGGGAAGACGCATCTCCAAATGCCCGATAGACGCCCTCATGCTGTTAGTGACCATCGCTTTTACCGCTCCCTATAGCTGATTAGAGTGGGGGCTCATTGCAGACTGAAGTCTCGGAGCGTCTTTTCCCTGTGACTTCACAAGTCAGTCACTTTTCATTTCATAGTGTTCATCGTGCAGTAGCAGGGTACATGAAAACCCAGGAGTTTCCATCTGTGATTACGTGCCAAAGTGACAACTTCACATATTTGCTAACCCAAGTGTTACTCCTCAGCTTTGTTGCAAATTGGTGATCGTGAAATTTCAAAAAGTGATTTTATTTCAGTCGCTGCCTTTTGTTGTTTAGTTCCTGTAAGGAAGCACAGTGAGTATTGAGCCGCAGTAGTCCTTCTGTCCTTCTGTCCTTCTATCCCCTGAGTGTGTGATAGAACCGTACAGTGTCTCTGAACAACCTGGAAGCACCTTTCTTGTGGTCTTCCCCGTGCTGTGCTCAGCAGACACTTACAGAGTGAGATAGAGGTGACAGCGCCACGGATGCAGGGTGAAAACTGGACCAGTTTGATGCACATTTGCCATTGGAACTCTGGCCAGATTTTTATAGTTCTGTGATTTTTTTTTTGTTGAGAAATGGACAGATAAATCCTTTGATTAGATAAAAAAAAATTATTTCCCTACAAATTCTTGGCAAATCTCCCTTTTTAACAGTGTTTTATTTATTTATTTATTTTTTTACCTGCATGTTACTTGCAAGGAATAAGACAGAAAAATTCCCTTTGAGATGTAGGTAAGTTGTACACTGATATCTTTCAGAAGTAATGCCAATAATTAAAAAATTGATCAAGTGATCACAGCCTTGAGTCCCCTCCCAAGGAAGGGGTTAGAAGTTAGGAAGCAGCTGTGGGGGGTGTTGGAACGTGGGAAGCGGCTGAGGTTGGGCAGATGCCTCTGTCTAACTTTTAACCTTGAAAGATCCACATCCTCACTTGGTGTGTGAAGTACAGGAATCCAGTAGGCAGCTTTACATTAGAGTGGGTTCTGAGACGGAAGTCTTATTTTCAACATTATTTAATGTTGTAAACTATCAAGAATTATAGGATGACCTATAGATGTGTATTTGGAACACTTACCTCTGTTTCCATGAAATGCTGAGTATATCCTATGTATTAATTGTTACAGAACTGCGACGTTATTTCCTAAAGGTAATGTCACAATCTTGACATTTCAGACCTGTGAAAAGTGATAAAAACACTAAGAATTTAATGTTGCAGGAAAAAGGAGTTAATTTTCCTAGCACACTGGATTTGAATTTCTTTTCTGGTGTTTTATCCTAAAAAGTATTAGTGTTTACAGAAGAAAAAACATTTTTTATACCTCTGATCTCTTCCTTCACTTGAAAAATGTTACGTTTTCATCATTTTACAAGATTACTAACCACATTTTATGGTTGAGATCCTTAACCTTCTTCACTGCAGGTGAGAGGGGAGATCCCAAATTCTTTAGTTCTAACTCCTGAAATTAGGTATTTCACACTGTACCATCAATGCAAAATAATGAGAGCATATTTTTCTCTATTAAACTAGAGAAAAATTATACGTAGAGAATTTTCTAGTTCTCCAAATAATAATTTTCTATAGCCAGGCATCTGCTGTGGCATTCTCTATATTACATTAGTTGAAATGTTCTCCACATGCCGGTACATAAGAGCAAGTAGCATCTACTTTGATGGGCATGGCAGTAGCTGCGTGAAGGAGGTGTCTGTGGGTGCGCCACGAGACAGGCTGTTGGAAGGAAGTTAGTTCAGACTAATTACAGAACAGAAGAAGCAGATACTGTTTGCAGGGCAGGTGAGTGAGACTGGGAAAACTGTAATCACATCCAGTCAACTAAAGAGATAACCATAAATGGTGTATACAGTTATTATTTTTTCTTATGCATGATTTTGTATATATGGCTATTTTTCTTTCCATAAAGTGGTATTAATCTATATATATACTGTTTTGTATCCTACATATTTCATATAGAAGTATATTGTTAACATTTTCCCATATCAATAAATATTCTTCTATGTCTTAACTTCTTATGGCTGAATTGTATTCTATCTTCTGGGTACGTCGTAACATACAAACCCATCCACCAGTTGTTTTCAGCAAGTGTTTTTTTCTTCAGATTTCTAACTATTTTGTTTGCTTTTGCTTTTATTTTGCTTTTCTTTTCTTTCTTTCTTTCTTTTTTCTTTTTTCTTTTTTTTTTTTTTTCCTTTCCGAGACTGAGTTTCTCTCTGTAGACCAGGCTGGCCTTGAACTCGAGACCCTCCTGCCCCTGCCTCTGCCTCCCGAGTGCTGGGATTAAAGGTGGGATTTTAACTCTTAGAAGCAAATGTGAAATATTGTTTTATTGCATGAAGGTTTTCATTTATAACCCTGATTATTAGGAAAATACAGGAATGGAATTCATCAAGGGTTTATATATTCTCACAGCTCTTGGTAGACTAGCCAGGTTGTTCTTGGGATAAGCTTCGGCTTTACTCATCACTATTAGAAAATGTGAAGAATCTCAGCTTAAACAATTGGGAAAATAAGCAGTGTGGTTGATAGGATTCCCAGTGTTCATAAAAAGGTCTAAATATAGGATCCCTGAGTACCGTAACTCAGTATTTCCTAGTAGGGAAATGTATTCCAGACACAATCCCTATGTTCGATGCGTGGTTTCCAATTTTCCCTTCAATATGTAGCAACCTTTTTGTTCTCTTAGTAGTGCCCATAGGCAGAGTAAATTTGTTAATTTTACAAGACCTGAGTCTTTCTCCCACCATTTTGGAGAGGCTGGGGACAGAACCCATGCCTTTGTATATGTTAGGCAAGCACTGTGCCAGTGCATCTTATCCTCAGACATTTCCTTTTTTTGTATATAATTTTTTTGGTGTCATGTCTGAACACTGCCTAACCTCAAGGCCATAAATACTTCCTTTTAAAAGGTTTCTATTTGTTTATGTGCCAGAAGTCAGTATCTGAGACAGCGTCTCACCAAACCGAGGCTCATCATTTGGGCTAGCTTGCCGGCCAGTGACCTCTAGTCTTCCTTTCTGACCTCCCCCTGGTGCCATGGGCTACAGGTGCGCACTGCCATGCCTGCTTCTACATGGGCCCTGGGAGTGCAGACTCAGAGTGCATGCTGTGTGCCTTACTGACCACGCCACATCCCCAGACTCTGAAGATTTTCTTCCTCTCTTTCTTTTCAAGTTACATGGTCACATAATTTTTATTTAGATTTTTTTCCTCATTCCTGGTTGTTTAAAGTATGAAATCAAAACTCTTTTTTTTTTCCATTTTGCATTGTTTTTGGTGAATTTTCACAAATGAACACTGTTATGTTGCCAGCACTTGGGTGGAACTAGAGGGACTGTGCTGCCCGTGCACTGCCCCTCCTGTGGGTCCCCACTTCCTAGTTCTCACACTGGAGGTGCGTTTGGTCTGTTTTGACCTAGCTGTGCATAGAATAGCGCAGGGCTTCACTTTAACTCTCCGTTCCAGTGTTGGATTGGGAGGATCATCTCGGTAGTTGTGTGCAGCAGCACTTCCTTCTTCTGACTGCCTACTATTTTATTGAAAGGTCATGACAATTTATTCTACTTATCAATCGTTTGTGGGTTGAAGCTATTACACTTAGTGCTAGTACCAACATTTTTTAAATATATTTTTTCAGTTTTCCCTTTTTTTAAAATTTCAAAATATTTATCAAGGCAGCATGATAGAAATGGGCCACCAGCCCAAACCTCGTGGCCTGAGGAAAGACCTGTGTCCATAGGGCTTGCCCGCTCTCCAGATAGCGCAGTCACCTCCACAGCACCGATCCCTTCTGAACCCCTCTGCTGGGAGATGAGGTGGAGGGCTAAGGAGAGAAAGGCCTGGCCCCATCCCAGGCTGTAGCAGCTCCTGGGCCACAAAGCCCTAGCAGAGGGCAGGGAAACAGCAGCCGCCAGGGTTACCACCTCTTGTTGGGTACAGCGTCACTGCACCCTCTTACAGTTGTAGTCAAAGCAATAAATTAAAACGACCATCAGCAGCCCCCCCCCCCCAAGATCCCTCAATCACAGAAGCTAAGCAGGAAGCAAAGCAACAATTTGGGTTCTTGCTCTTCTGACCAAGGCCTAGGCTGTTCCCTCTAAGAGCCGTTGGGAGTCCAGATAGCACGGTGGCCATCTTAGGTTGGCTCTTCATGCAAGTCTTGTCGGGATGCTTGAAGGACCTGAATCCAAATGCAGTGACGCTAGGAGGGACACCAGCCACCTTTGGAAGGTCCTGGGGCGTTTTGGCAACTGGGAAGCTAAGAGCCTCAGAGGAGGGCCTCCAAAAGGAGTGCTGGTGTGTGGATGTTACCTGTCTGAATTTCTCTGACCAGCAAGACCCAAAGCAGCCAAAGCTGATCACGTGGCATGGAAGAGGAGCTCACTGGCCATGCAGACGCCCTCATGACCAACCAGCCTCTAGTGCACACTGTGGGGATGGGACCTGGCCCCTTGGGCTTTGTAAGGGGAAGAGCCCTGCCTCCGGCTACAGTATGAATTGTTCCTACAGGCAGGGAGGGGGTGGCAGGGGCCCCTCCTCTGCTTGGTGGCCACCTGAGGAGGCCTGTCCCAAGCTACAGGCTGTGACATCAGTGGGAGTGCTGTTCTGACTGGGGCCCCTGGCTGCTAGAGCCCTGGGGGGCTTTAGGGACTGGGCTGGGGACCATCTGGGCAGCCTCGATTTGCTCCCGAGAGGCATGCAAGCAGTCCACTTCAGTGCCTGTGATTCCTGCCAGAAACTCTGAGCTCATCTACAGACAGGGAGCAGCCCCAGTGCTGCCTGTGGCAATCATGGATGGAGCATACACTGCAAAGGTGTAATCTGTAGCACAGAGGGCCGAAAAGGTCTGGGCGTGCTTTTTGACCAAGACCTGCCGGGCACTGGGCAGAGAAAGGCGGTGCAGAATGAGGATTGGGAAATCATGGGCGATCACAACAGCTAGGTCCCACTTGAGCTTCCCCAGGACCAGCACCTCCCATTCCCGCAACTGCCCGGGAGCCACAGCTTGGTCCCTATAGATGCAAAGCTTCTCCATAATCAGGGGCGAAGTTTCATGCAGCTTGGAGGCCAGCAACAGAGGCAGAGGTACCTAGAAGCTGCAATTGCGCCTTTCCGGTGGGGACTCAGGACAGGTAGCGATCCAGGGAGTTCATGGCCAGAGAGAAGACATCCTCCTCGCAGCCCTGCTCCTCACACACCTCCAACATCCAGTACGCCAGCATCTCCCCGTATGTGCCAGCATCTCCCCGTATGTACGTGCAGCTTGATCTCCTTTTGTGCGCACTGGAAGTAGGAGGCTCGCAGCACATAGCCCTCCTCCAGACGGAGCAAACTCTGCAGGACATGCTGGTCCCCCAGCAGCTGCGGGTCGGCCCGGCCCGGGACGTGTGCCGGGTACCCTCGCAACAGAGCACCTCCATCCAGTTTTCTTTTTTTTTTAATATACATTTATATTATACAATAAACTACATACAGCCAAGAAGAACCACGAAACAATAGGGAATTATATTAATGTTACATTCATAGTGTTTTGGCTTTGTATTTGGCAACCTTGAAGAACACATCTTTCCTATCTTGGTGAGCCTAGAATTCTGAGTGTAAATCAATATTATCAACTTAAAACGTCTATCTAGACTTAAAAACATCTTAACCTCAAAACAACTAAGCTTAATTGTAAAACTAAGCTAAATAGTCCTGGCTCACAAATATGTCTATCAAATATACTGGGCCATCAGGCTGAAGATGATGCTCCAACATTATGGAGACTTTTGGGTGACTGACCAGGCAGCAAACTGTCTCACTCCCCTTTCCCCCCACAATTTTGTAAGCTGCTAACCTGCACTTCACTTCTGGTTTACTCAGGTAATTAACTTTTATTTCTTCTCAAGTCTCTGATGGGGTTGAAGACCAGATACCAACATTTTTTACATGTGGTTTTTTTTAGTGGATGTATGTAGACATTTCTAAAATATTTTAATTACATTTTACTTATTTCTGCCTCCCTCTCTCCCCTCGCCCGCTCCCAGTCTCTGTGTGTGCATATATAGTGGACAGCTTTCAGGAGTCATAACTTTTCTTTGACCACGTGAGTCCTAGAGTTTAACTCAGGTCATCAGGCTTAGCAACAGGTACCCACACCCACTAGCCGTCTCCCAGGCCTCGTGTGTAGGCATATCTTTTGGACATATGCTACCACAGATTTTCTAGGTAATGGGACATGTACATGAGAGCTTGAACGCATGATGTCCGGGGTGTGCTGGCTCATGAGTTCAGCGCTGAGATGTCTTCCAATTGCTCTCATTCTGTTCCAATTAGTGAGACGTCAACTGATTCCCAAGATTGCTGCAAACAGAGGCCAGCTCTAGCATGCTGAGTCAGGGAGGAAGCAGTTTTCTACGTAGTGACAGCGGCTTCTGCCCCTGCCAGCAGTACATGGCTTCGGGTTGTCTCCCACCTCCGTGTGGGACAGTTTCATTTTCATCTCCTAGTGTGGCGGCATCACTTTGTGGTTTTAGTTTGTATTTCCATGCTGACCACATTTTGTAACTGAAGAGACTGAGTCATCTTGAAATACTTAATTAGGAGTGGAACATGCCTAGTTGCCAAGGTTAAACAAGACAGGGAGAAATAAGGTTACAGTTTTGCATCTCTGAGGAGTTAATCTGCAAATCTTATCACTCTGCCATTGCCCCACTGCACTGCTGTGAAATTCCAAGTAACTAACTTTACTTCGGTTTTATAAGTTAAAAAGATATGGAATATTATTCTTTGTCTAAATTATTATGAAGATTAAATAAGCTGTGTTCAGTGATGCTTAGAATATGAAAAGAATTCTATTAAACCTTACCTTGTGTTTAATGTGGGCTTTCTCTCAGGATTCCAAGACTACCTAGAATCCTAGACATTAAGTTACCCTGTACTTTGGCTCCCTAAGAAGGCATTCTAGCACTCTGAACAACAAGTAGACCCTGGGAGGATGCGCATGACTGGCCCCGCCCCTCATTGGCTGTGGCATTCTGGAGAGCTGGCTCCACCTTTCACCCAGGGTACCACTCAGGCCCTGTGTCTTGCCCAGGCAGCACAGTGGAGCCGGCCCTAGTGTCAGAGGAGCGGGGGAGGCATGGGTGAGCTGGCCCCACCACTCTTCTGCCGTGCAGTGACACTAGCACAGAGGTGATGCCACCATTACCCCACCCCCACCTCTCGACACTCATGGCAGTCAGGAAAGCTGCCCATGGGGTCATAAGCATGGAAGGGCTCCTCATCGGCTGCAGCACTCGGGAGGGAAGGCCCTGAACCTCCTTTGAGTGGCACAGTAGAACTGGTAGGAGTACAGGTGAACCATCCCTGAGGGCGTGAGGGAGGGAGAGCTGGCCCTTCCACTCCTCTTATGTGAGGTGGCCTGGTGGGGGATTGCCCTCCACCTCCTCACCCCTTGCCACCTGAGGCAGTCTGCAGAGCTGATGGGTCATGAGAGCAGGTAAGCTAGTTCTCCCCCTCACTGGCTATAGCACTTGGGAGAACAGGCCTTGTCTTTGCTTGGGCAGCACAGTAGGGCTCCAGGTGAGCCAGCCCTGAGGGAAAGAGCAAGCAAGAACTGACCCTGTCACTCAGTGGCCCTGAGCTGACATGGGCATGGGGAGTGATGCCCACTCCCACCCCCCAGCTTTGCCCCTCACCACCTGTGGCAGTCAAGGGAGCTGGCCCTGAGATCTCATGAAAGCAAGTGAGCTGGCCCTGTCCTTTGCTGACTGCAGCACTCAGGAGAGCAGGCCCTGCCCCTCACCTGAGTGGCACAGTAAAGCTGGTCCTAGTGGTGGGGTGTGCGTGGAATGTTTAGATTTTGAAAACCCAGTTGCATTAAATTGGGCAAAGGAAAAGCCAGATACCAGGGGTAGTATCTAGAGGACAGAATCCATAGGAACTTCCTTGGAAAAAATAAGGAGGGAGGACTAGGAGAAGAGGAGCAGGAGGAAGAAGAGGAGGAAGAAAGGACCAGACCAGCATTATGGTATGCGATAACCTCAAGATAGACTAGAAGGTTTCTTGAAACCCAGGCAGGAAAGTGAAGTGTAAAACCAGCAGTGAGAGGGAGAACGCCACTGATCAGCTATGATTCTTGGCCACTGGGGTATATGTAGGAGGGTGTAAAGAAAACGTCGTATGTCCACACAATGGATTGTTCAACAGTGGGAGGGAATGAGGTTCCAATTCACAGAACAGAGGGATGACTCGGAAAACATGTCAGGTCAGAAAAGCGTGTTTGATGATTTTTTGCTGTGAAATGTCCAAAATAGAAAGAAAATGTATGTTGTCAGACAAGACTTGGGTTAAGGGAATGGGGATTGATTGCTAATAAGAACATGTTTCTTTTTGGAATCCTTAAAATGTTACTGGATTTCATTGCTCAGTACTGCATTTGTTTCAAATCACTGAAGTTTACACCTCATAAAGTCAATTCTGTGACTTTGTTATTTTTCTGAAAAGTTCGGAATGAAAGATGAACATGATTGTTGCCATCTTCACTAAGATGGAAAGAAAGGCGGAAGTGTTGCTCGGGTGGTAGAGTGCTTGCGTAGCATGTACCACATCCTGGCTTCCAGCTGCAGCTCAGCATGGGTTGGTCGTGGGTCCACAGAGCTTGAGAGGTGGAGTGAAGAGGATGTGAAGTTCAGAGCTACATAGCAAGTTCGAGTCCAACCTGGACTACGTAAGGCTGTACCTAAAACAAGCCAAACGTTTTTGTACATGACATTCTTTAAAATGTATTTCAATTAAGTGATAAATTTATCACCAAAATAGATCGGCTTGTATAGATAAATTATACCTATCTGAAATATGAATTTGTAAGGTTTTTTTTTTGTTTTATTTTGTAAAATATGTTACAAGCTCAGGGATTGGGGCAATAGCTCAGTCAAATACTTGCCATGTAAGCACAAGGACCTGAGTTCAATCCCTATCACCTGGATAAGAAAAACAATTCCAGTATGAGACTTTCCTGTAATCTCAGTGTTGGGGAAGAAGACACAAGAAGGTAACCAGCCCAGCCAACCTGTGACCACCGCACTCCCAAGTTCAGCAAGAGAATCTGCCTCGAAAAATAAAGTGGAAAGTGAGTGAAGAGGACAATCTACATCAACGTCTGGCCTCCATCTGCATACATACATGTGCACACACATGCACACACAAACATAACCATATACAACTCCCAAAAGATCTAGAAGTTCAACATGAATATCTAGTTATATGATTCTCTATATAAGCAAACATGACCAAATTTGCTAACCAATGACAAATCATCTCAGTAGTTACTTTGATTGTTTTTGAAAACCAAAGACAAATATGTGCATATGTACTTATAGTGCAATAAGCAGACATCAATCAGTTTACAAAAGTGATGTTCTGGGTCCAGTCAGGTTATAGTATCACATGTAATCCTTTTTCATGTTTGCCAATAAAAATGTTAATATTGTGTTGTCTGGACAGTAACAATCATAATCCAATATGCAAATCAATGGGGAAAATTTAATGAGTCAACTAGGCAGATCACAATTTTGACATTTCTGAGGAAACTCTTAATGAAGGCAACTAGAAAATTTAAATTTAATAATACATAATTGTATATGACAGCAGAGAGCTTCTACTAACTTGATCTCTAGATTTCAACAACCCCAAAATACCTAAAAGTTCAACATGAATATCCAGTTCATGTTGAATTTCAACATGATTTTGATTTCATAGATTTCAACAATATTTTGTTTTCAAGCCCTGATTGATACATAGATGCTATATATGTAGAAGTCACGCACAGGGGTAGGGAGATAATTGAGACAGCAATGTGCAGGCTGTATAAGCATGAGGGTCTGAACTCACAACCAACACCAAAAAGCTGGGCACAAATAGACTAACAACAACTCAACACAAGGCATGAGAACATCCCTTAGAGTTGTTGGTCAAGGGAGTCTGAGAGACTCCCAAGACCATACATGCTGTTGCCATTGCTTTGGCTGGTTCCCTGAGGTCGAAGGGACAAGAGCTGAAGACAAGAGCTGGTGCACGTGAGCTGGGTCTGACTTGCAAACTGCCTTCCTGATGACTAGCTTTGCTAGTGCCAGAAGATGCTTCATAAACTTCCAAGGGAGGGAAGCAACCAATAGTCCTACTCAGCTGTGAGGCCTGGAACCACAGGTATGGCATGGTAACCCTAAGGGTACAGTACTGGTGTTGAGTAACTGTAAAATTATAAAATGTAAGACGCTTGTTTGCCCTTCCTGCCCAGAGGCTTCTCCCAGTTCTCGTTACTGCTAACCTCACGAGTTCCACCCTAGTTCCCAAAATAGCTACATGCGAGCTCCCAAATATCAGATGTCCCATACAGTTTCCAGTAACCGCCCTAGGGACCCACACCCAAGTCCCCGCAAGGGGTCTCCCAACGCCAGATGTCCTAATGTCCATATGCTCTAACTTGATAAGCAACCCCACCTGCTTTGCGGTTTTCGCCATTAAAACTAGCCTGTAACAGTCACTCGAGGTCCTTGGGACCCTGAGTGCTGAGGGACCCTGGCATGTCAGCAATAAACCTTTGCTTTTGCATCAGTGCGTTGTGTCTCAAGTATTCTCTCACGGCGACCCCCTTCCCGAGTTGGGCGTGAGGGTCCAACAGTGTTCATACATTGCTGGTAGCCACCAGTTCCCTAACTGGACTTAAGGCCTGCACAAGGTAAGCAGGCATTACCTTTCTCCACTGAGCTAATAATCCATAGCTAATTATTATTTTTTTTCAGTATTCATTCTGGACAGGAGGAGCCAGGATGCACTTATGTCATTCCACAGCCACAAGGTCCCTCTCAAAAACCAGTGTGAGGGGAAAGAAAAGGAAGGCCGTGACTTTGTCTTTCCTGTGAAATATAGGTTCACAAGCCTGCAGCCTCCATAAGTAAGATCTATAGGGTCACTGTGAGGGCCACCCCAGGTGGTAATTGTGTGTCTGCTCTGTGAGCAGTGCATGCATCTCTGCGTCATATTGGATAATTTCTTTATGGAAGGGGATCAAGTGTAGGCTGCAGGTCTTGGTAGGCAAGTGTCTATGCCTGTTGAGGCATCTTGTGTGCTCTCTTTTATTAATTTTTTTCACATTTTGAACTTGCACCTCCTTTCTGTTGGCTCTGTTTCTTAACAATTAGACTTTATTATACACTCCTGAAAGATCCCCGAAGGGAGACCCTCACTCAAGCCTCGGGATGGCACGCACCCAAAGACACACAAACGACCGTCTTGCTGTAAACACATGAGGTAGTTTATTGGCGGAGCTCCGGGTCGACACGTATCTCACGCAGGAGACAGAGGGGTCGACCCAGAAGCCCAGGGGTTAGGGGTCTAGATGGGCAAGGGTCGGGGGGAGTGGGAAGTTTTGGCGCGGCCACACACGATTGGTTGTTTCAAACATTTGAACATCAGCAAATTGTGTAGGCAGATCTGGGGTAAGCTCAGACTTAATCACATGGGAACAGTCCTTGGTTCCTGTTTTTCTTGGAACCCGAGGGTAGATGTTTATCTGAGCTAAGGACACATCTGGTTAAACTCAAACCTGGAACATTGTGTGCGGGCCTCAAGGGGGGATTAAGCAGATACCATAAGATTGGATGAGGGGTCTTGGCTCATTACTCACTCGACCATGTCCGGTACCTGTTTCTCTCAGGAATTTGTCCTTGTGTATTTTCCCTGTCTTTTATGGCCAGCCAGTCCCTAGAACACTCAATAGGCTTTTGTCTCCTAGCTCCGCATTCTTTGTGACTTATCATCTGGGACCTTGGGCTAGCATACCTGTCGACCTGCACTTATGAGTTAGAGAGCTCTGCTGTTCTGGTTGCTTTAATGCTAATTAAAAAATTTCCCTTTCACTCCAACAATCCTATACAAGAAGGAAAAAGCGTTAAAGGGAAGCAAGAGTAAACATTCCGGTATCTGTTCCACGGGACGGATTCCCAGGTGTCTCTGGCCTGCACGCTAGTCTGGCTTGTAAGCTGGTCTCTCCCCAAATCCACATGCGATCCCACTCCAAAAGATGCAGCCTTCTCCTCTCTCCTCTGCCTGTGTCTCCCTCGGGCGTGCAATGGCCGGTCTGGGTCAGGATCCCTGCCCCCTTCCATGTTTACTTAGAAACACAATAGCCTGGCTGGAGTCCCCCGGTCCACTTCCTGAATTTCAGACCCCCGATGGCTCCATTCAGTCTATCTGTGGTTTCCAAGGGGTAAAGCCCGTCAAGATTGCTTACACCTGGGACAAAGCTTACACCTTTACTCGAAGCTGCCTTGTTCTTGTTTTGTTTTTACATAATTTCAGCTCCTGAATTGAAGTCTTAGCTTCCAAGACTACAGCTACAGAAATCTATAGTAAGACTTTTTGCCACTTTATTGGGTTCTTTTATCTACCTCCCTAAACCACCGCTATCCTTTCCAGCCCTCCCCCTTCTTACTAGGTAGGAAAGAAGTAAGTTTAGAGGGGGAAGGGCCCATCAATATTGATAGACTACTTCCTCTTGATTAGGGGAGTTGAGTTCATCATCAGAAAATCTCCAACCAGTGACCAGCAATGAACAGCAACCAGCAAGGGCAGTAACAGTGAAAGGGAAAATTTTTAATTAGCATTAAAGCAACCAGAACAGCAGAGCTCTCTAACTCATAAGTGCAGGTCGACAGGTATGCTAGCCCAAGGCCCCAGATGATAAGTCACAAAGAATGCGGAGCTAGGAGACAAAGGCCTATTGAGTGTTCCAGGGACCGGCTGGCCATAAAAGACAGGGAAAATACACAAGGACAAATTCCTGAGAGAAACAGGTACCGGACATGGTCGAGTGAGTAATGAGCCAAGACCCCTCATCCAATCTTATGGTATCTGCTTAATCCCCCCTTGAGGCCCGCACACAATGTTCCAGGTTTGAGTTTAACCAGATGTGTCCTTAGCTCAGATAAACATCTACCCTCGGGTTCCAAGAAAAACAGGAACCAAGGACTGTTCCCATGTGATTAAGTCTGAGCTTACCCCAGATCTGCCTACACAATTTGCTGATGTTCAAATGTTTGAAACAACCAATCATGTGTGGCCGCGCCAAAACTTCCCACTCCCCCCGACCCTTGCCCATCTAGACCCCTAACCCCTGGGCTTCTGGGTCGACCCCTCTGTCTCCTGTGTGAGATACATGTCGACCCGGAGCTCCGCCAATAAACTACCTCATGTGTTTACAGCAAAACGGTCGTTTGTGTGTCTTTGGGTGCGTGCCATCCCGAGGCTTGAGTGAGGGTCTCCCTTCGGGGGTCTTTCAACAGCAGCCCCTGGGTGCCTCTCTTGATGCTCTGGCATTTATATACCCTCTGAGTAGTCCCCAGAATTTCAGTTGAAAACTATCCACAGCTGGCAAAATCACGCCACTGCCAGAGCACTAAACAAATCATAGTTGTAGACAGTCCAAAGCAGCTTCATATTCCATACCTGGGATTAAAAGAAGAACACATTCACATAACAATTCTGTGTTTTTAAAGAAACCAAAATTTTCACTATAAGAGCCCTTGTTGTTTAAGGACATTAGGGTTTGGGGTTTTTTTTTTGGTTTGTTGTTGTTGTTGTTGTTGTTTGTTTTTGTTTTTTCTTGTTTGTTCATTTGTTTGCTTTGCTTTGTTTTGTTTTGTTTTTTTGTTTGAGACAGGATTTTTCTTCTGTATAGCCTTGGTTGTCCTAGACTCAATTTGTAGACCAGGCTGGTCTTGACCTCACCGTGATCCACCTCCACCTGCCTCTGCCTCCCTGAGTGCTGGTATTAAAGGCAAGTGCCACCATACCCGGCTAAGACATTAGGTTTTAATAAAGCAGTTAGTAGTGGTTTTATGGCCCTCAACCTAGCAGAGCATTTTTAAACCACTGGGCAGGGAAGGGAGCCTCAGGAAAAGCCACTGGACAGCGTGGGAAGTACAGTCCTTCATGTGCCAGGGCCCAGCACACCAGTCTGCTCTCCTGCCTGACATGGAGCTACCATTTTGCTGCACCTAACTTGGTACTCATGCAGTTTTGGAGAGTGAAGAATAATAAATAAGCAATAAATGATGGCATTAGGCCCTGATTGCCCAAGCCTCACCTATTTCAAAAGAAATCTTAGCCCTTGGCTGGAACCTAGGAGATAACCTTTAAGCTCTCAGAATAGTTTGCCTGGTAGAAGTTCCCTTTACTCTGGGGCCTTTGCTGGCATGGGATTTATAGTGTGGTCTTGCTGGGGTGATAATTTGAGCTCCACAGAGGCTGAAGGCTGATGAACTCAGCTACATGGACACTGTAGGCACCAGGATACTATGCTTTGGGTGTAGTTCATTAAAAGGTTTTCCACATGAGTATGAGAAACTGAGCTCCATTCCTTAAGACACATTAAGCAAGCAGTGGAGACAAGAGGATTCTGGAGGTTGCTGGCCAGCCAGTCTAGCTGAATGAGTAACCTCTAGCTTCAGGGAGAGAGATACTGAGGAAGATGCCCAACATTGACCTATGGCTTACACATCCCAACATATGTACACATACCTGCACATATGTGCACATGCAAGCACATACACTGGGCATCCAGGCTTGTGTGAATGTCCCTGGCTGGTCATACTAATGCCCTTGTCATTGCTGGGAGAAGCAGGGCCTGTGCACATGCCCTCACCAGAGTAGAACAATTGAAAACTTGTTGCTGGTCTCTGCTGTAGGTGTCTTCTGCTTTTACGAAATTTAATCCATATTCCATTGACATACAACACAAGCCTTCACCTCAAGGAGAATAAGCTAGTTCACTTAGGAACCAAACATGAGAATAAGCTGGTTCCCTCATGAACCAAACATGAACAGTCATGGCCCTTTAAAGACCATAGACTAACTCTTGGTTTGACAGCAGTCGCTTACCTTACAGTACCATACACTCACATAGAAATGAAACATGTACCAAGTCTAACATCTATAGTAACTGAGACAAGTTGGTATCTGTCCAAGGATGATAAACAGCTCAGCGACACCAGGGTTAGCTTTGTGATTCTTTTGCCTGCGTGGTTTGTAGCTCCCTGCAGTGTTGAGTGGTTGAGTGCACTGGGTGTTATTTTAGTACACTAATTCTTCTTGAGGAGACAGGGGCTTTATTAGTTTCTACAGTATTATGCTCACTCATGACTTCTGTGATACATAAGTAGTGTCATATAGTACCTTAATGTATAGTAAACACTGGAGAAATGGGTCCGTGGTTAAGAGCACTGGCTGCTCTTGCAGAGAATCCGGCTTTGGTTCCCAGCACCCACACAGTGACTCACAATTATCTGTAACTCTGGTTCCTGAGGCTCTGATGCCCTCTTCTGGCACCAGGGACATACACTCACACAGGCAACGCACACACCAATGTAATATAAAAATAAATCTGAAAAAAAAAATCATTGAAAACTCAAGGAGTGATTCTTATTGCAGCTGCTGGACCAGAGGCGGCGTCCTTTCTTGCACAGATGAACACATCTCCTGGTATAGGTGTGCAGCTATCAATATGGTAAACACCTTTTTCTCAGTACCTGTCCATAAGGACCACCAAAAGCAATTTGCTTTTAGTTGGCAAGGCCTGCAGTATACCTTTATAGTTTTACCTCAAAGATATATTAACTCACCTGCCCTGTGTCATAACCGAGTTAGAAGGGATCTTGATCCCTTATCTCTTCCATGAAATATCACATTGGTGCACTGTATTGATTACACTATGCTGATTGGACCAAGTGAGAAGGAGGTAGCAACCATTGGTAACACATATGTGCATTAGAAGATCAGAAATGAACCTAACCAAAATTCAAGGACCTTCTATACAGTGAAATTCCTAGGAGTTCATTGGTGTGAGGCATGCAAAGATATTCCTTCTAAGATGAAAGATACGTTAATTGCATCTGACCCCTCAGACCACCAAGAAAGAAACGCAACATTTAGTGCATCTATTTGGATTCTGGAGATAGCACATTCTGCACTTGGTGTGTTATTCTGTCCCATACCAAGTGACTTGGAAAACTGCTAGCTTTGTGTAGGGCCTGGAAGAGAAGTCTCTGCAACAGGTCCAGGCTGCTGTGCAGGCTGCTTTACCACTTGGACCATATGATCCAGCAGACCCAATGGTACTTTAGATGTCAGTAGCCAATAGTGATGCTGTTTGGAGCTTTGGCAGGCCCCTATACGTGGATCACAGAAGAGACCTCTAGGATTTTGGACCAAGGGCTCTACCATCACCTGTAGGCAATTATCTTCCCTTTGAAAGATAGCGCTATGACTGCTATTGGTCATTAGTGGAAACTGAACATTTGACAGTGGGACACCAAGTTACCACAAGACCTGGGCTGCCTATCATGAACTTTGTGTTATTGGACCCACCAAGTCATAAAATAGGATGTGCACAGCAGCAATCTATTATCAAATGGAAGTGGTATATACATGATTGGGCTCAAGTAGGTATTGAAGATGACACAAGCAAAAATTGCATGAAGAAGTTGCCCAAATGTCTATGATTTCTACTCCTGTTACAATGCCAACCATGTACCTATAGCCTCATGGGATGTTCCTTAGATCAGTTGGCTGAGGAAAAGAAAACTAGGTCCTGATTTACTGATGGTTCCGCATGTTATGCAGCCACTACCCAGAAGTGGACAACTGCAGCATCACAACTTTTTTCTGGGACAACCTTGAAAGACAATGGTGAAGGGAAATCTTTATAGTGGGCAGAACTTTGGGCAGTGCACATGGCAGTGCCATTTGTTTGGAAGGAGAAATGGTCAGAGATGTGATTGCTTTCTGGTTTATGGGCTGTTGCCAATGGATTGGCTGGATGGTCAGGGACTTGGGAATAGCATGATTGCAAAGCCGGTGAGAAAGACATCCGGGGAAGAAGGATGTGGATGTATTTCCTCAAATGGGCAAAGGATGGGACAGTACTTGTGTACTTAATGTAAATGTTCATTAAAAGATGACTTCAGCTGAGGAGGAGCTCAATAATCAAGCAGATAGGATGATCCATTCTGTGGACACTAAACCTCTTTCTACCACCCCACCCCCCAGACCCCAGAGCCAGAGAGAGAGGAGAGAAAGAGAGAGAGAGAGAGAAAGAGAGAGAGAGAGAGAGAGAGAGAGAGAGAGAAGACAAAGAAGAAGAAGAGGAGGAGGAGGAGGAGGAAGAAGAGAAAGAGGAGGAAGAGAGGAGGGGTTCTTTTTGCATTGGGCAACTATTCCTAGCCATGGAGCCTGCCCTGGAGTGTGGTTAATATACTCAGCGATGGATGGACTTTTGTTTCTACTTCCTGGTTTAATTGCTGGGGGGTTTTGTCTTGTTTCGATGTATTCAGGTCATGTAAGTTCTTTCACTGTCTCTGTGAGTTCACATATTTATCAGGCCTGTTGTGCCTGAGAGGCACTGTTTTTTTGGTTTATCAACCTGTGGCTCTTGCAGTCTTTTTGCCTTCTCTTCCATATAAATCCCTTAATCTGCAGGGGAAGGCTTTGATAAAGATATGACATTTAGAGCTGAGTTCTTCAAAGTCTCTCACTCTGTGCATAATGTCTAGTTGTGGGTCTGTGTTAATCCCCATCTACTTCAAGAAGAAACTTTTCTGATATGGGTTGAGTGAGGCACTGATCTCAAGGTGTGGCAGTATGTCTTTAGGAGTCATTTTATTGCTATGTTCCTTTACCAAAATGGTAGTAATAGGTTTTCCCCTAGGGCCGTATGCTCTGTAATTAGAGGTTTGTGGCCACTTCTGCAGTGTAATTAATATATGGGTTTCATCTTATGAAGTGCGCATTGACAACCAAAAGTGGTTGGTTACTCCTATAACATGTATGCCACTATTGCACCAATATATCTGGCAGGCTGGTCACTGTTTTAGGCTGCAGGATTTGTAGCTGGGAGATTCTGATTACTTTTCTCATCTGGTAGCATTGTTGCCTTATAAGCTGCCTGCCTCTAGGTTTCCTAGCAACTTCTGATGTCATCACCTGCTGCCCAGGATAAAGGGGACAAACCTCCCACCTCATCTCTTTCTTGCACTCCTTTCTCTAAGGGCACGCTGTTTACTCCCTCTCTCTCCCTCCTGCCACTGTCTCTCTGTCTCTGTCTCTTTCTACCCTCATGGCCCACTCAGGCCCTAACTCTTCTCCCCATTCCCTTCCCCCAAATAAATCTCTCCATATCGATCGCATGGCATCCTATAGTTCTAACATTTGCTGCCGTGTCTGGGAAGGGCTCTTATGGTACTGCCTAGGCAAGGCAGGACTCCTTCTACCCATCAAGTGGCCTTCGACAATTTGCCTCTGTCCCACAGATTGCTAACCACCACTCATCCAACAGTGATCGAGTGATTGGCAGGTTTTCCCTTCCTGATCAGGATAAACAGCAATGACTGGCTGTTTCTGCTGACCTCTGCTCAGACACTTTCCCTGGGTGAGATTTCCTTCTCCTCCTAGCATACTATTCTTTCCCTCTTTCTCCCACTGCAAAAATTCTGGTACCAGGTGAAGTTGTACCACTTGGGCATCTATCCCGATCACTGGCAAACTGTGTGACTACACATTTGACCAGCTTGGGCCAACTCGTTTCTAGTCACCTGAGCCCTCTGGGACACCAATGGGTCAGGCTTGCACCTTCTGTATTTCTCTCTTCACCCACCCACAGGAATGGAGTCCCCAACTCAGACCTCCAAGCTTTTTGGAGACACGTAGCTTCTAAATTGTCTCATTACACTGCACAAACAATGGAGGGAACATTGAAAAAACTTTACTTTCCTGTACCCTTTTCTCACTACAAAACTTGGTTTTACTGTTCCTGCCACTGGCTACAGACTGAGCCAGAATTTGACCGCTCCGGAACAGGCACCCCACACATCAGGGCTGGAAGCAGCAATAGCTGCTTTGGAACACCTTTGCTGGTCACTGCTGCCATGGCAGACACTGCCTCACCGACCTCCCGCATCCCACTTTTACATGTATGCCTGGACTACTTTTAAAATTTGGATCTTAAATTCTACTAGAGATTCTCCCGTGTGGCTCTCTGGTTCTAGCTTTCCTCCACTTCCCACAGCTGCACTCTGCATCTGTGGCTCTAGGTCCCGCCTACCCTATACCTGTGCATAGTCTTGGTGAGTGCTGATGACATTGGCCAAAGCGGCAGCTCTGGCCATGGCTCTGGGGGCAGCGGCTGCCAGCAGTGGTGATCCCCGGGGACAGCAGCAGTGGCTAGGAGCCATGGTAGACCCAGCAGCACTTTCAAAACCACTTACTGCCGACTGCTTATGACACATGGCTGATCACCGTGTTGGTTTTGGGATAAAGAGGTGGAACCATGGCTTCATTGGCATCTTGACTAAGGGAATCACATGACCAGCCACCATATTTGTTGTGGGAAACTCCTGCTTCTGCTTCCATGTTTACCGAGGGTTGCTAGCCCACTAAATATTTGCTGAACTCCAAATGCAATTTCTGTCTTTTAGGCTTTTGTTGTTCTGTCTGTAACGATGCAGTTAATGACAGGATTAAGCTTTACTAGTCTCTGGTTTTACATTTTCAAGGTTATGCTTTAGGATGGGTAACTAAAAAACAATATGTCTTGTTTTAAATTGATATGGATTTTTGTATAAGTACAAATTTATGTATTTACAACATAATATATTCAACCCTGGTTTAAATGTTTTTATATAATGGTGAAAATTTGAGGTTATAAAGGTCTGTTCAGATAAACAATCTAATTTAAAATGTGTGCCTAGCTACCTCTGTCTTCACTAGCTCTTGGATGCATGGATGAACTACTATTTCCCCCACCAGCAGCTGCTCTGGGTTCACCTGCAGGTTTCCTGGCCAATGTGTTTGTTATAATAAATTCAAACACAGTTTTAAGGTTGTTCTGCTATATTGACAGCCCTGGAAACTATGATATATTAATTTTACAGACATTCATTTGCTTACAGTGTGAGAACTTGGTTATTATGCCCGACCTTCATTCTCAAATAATTAAAAATCACTATCTTGCAAATAAATATGTTTAGCCTTGTTTTCTGAATACGATGTTATTAATATTTTAATATAGCCTTAGACTTTTATAGGCTATGGACTTTTTATGAAGTAAATCATGTGGGAAACTGTTAATGCTCAATACTGCTATACCATAAAAAGATCAAAAGGTTCCCAATCTCTTTATGGACTATGTTTATGTTCTTTAATGCTCCAACTTAACAAGGATGAAAGCTAAAGTCCTAGTCTTTAATGATTTAAGTTTTTTGGGTATTTTATTTAATTAATTTATTCACATTACGACTCCATTGTTATCAATGATTTAGATCTTATAAATGATCAAATCCTTTAACATGTTCAAAACATATTTTTAGTCATGCTAAGGAACAATGTGATTGACTACAAGATTGATCTTCGTTTAGATTCCTATACATATTTTCAAGGTCAAACATAAAATAAGATCATAACATTCTGTTTTATGTTTACAAGGTGTAGTTTAGAGCAGAGAAGTGAAGACAAAGATTGCTTTACTCAAATGTGCTAACCCTCAAGCTTGTCAGAGATCTGATGAATGTGGCATTTAACAAATGTAAGCTCATTATGAAAAACAGAGATTCCCAGATCCTAGCAGTAGTTCTTCAAGGTCTTCAGAAGATTTGGGCACAATGACAGATGCTTTCAACCCTGGATTGTGGTATGCTAAACACTGAGCAAGACTGCGCTCAATGCCTTGTCATCTGCTAGGGACCAGCCTGAGCTGTGGACAAACTGGACACTTGGAGATTTATTGTCTTACTTGCTGAAAACAGGGTGAGGTCAGACTCTCCATGTTCTTCCACAGAAACAGCCTCTGGTCCTCTGTGCATGATGGCCAGACTGCCTTTGCCCAAGGTGCCACGAAAATCACAGGAGCCTGGGACAACTGTCCAGGTAGTGGATTGTGACTGACTAGTCATCTCTGTCATTTTTATTATTACATGTGTTTATTTCGATTACAATTTGTCCTTCTCAGGTCTCTGATCACATTGATGGCTAAGCTAATGGTTGCTTTATAGCTAGAGAGCAGGTATTCTGCCATGTTAGGCTATTAATCAATTCATTAGCTCATTAAAATTATTCACTACTAGATCTCTTATTTAAAAAGTCAAACAGGTTTGCCTTACTCACTAGACCTTTTTAATGACTGCCAGAAATCAGATGAATGAAAGGAGGTTCCCTATGTTCAACCCTATGTTCAAATCTTTTCTCTTCTTCCTCCAAAACTTCCATCTCTGCTCACTCTCTAAAAGCTTTCAAATGTACACCTAACGGGAGTTTTCTCCCTAACCTATTTAACTTTGTCTTCTGCCCATATATAAGTTCCAGTATCCTGCCAGATTTTTTTATATCCAAGACAGTGCCAAAGCAGCTGCCCACAGCTGCTCCAGTCCAACTCCACAGATTGTGCCAGATGGACCTGCATTTTCTCTCCTAGCCACAGATGTTCTCAGATCCTGGACAGCAAATACAATAGCTTGCTCTTTCTGGACTTGGCCAACATATTAGCCGTTTGGTCCCCTATTGTTGCCCCAGTATCAGCAGAAAGCAGCTAAAGATGACTGATTTCTTCAATCCTCATCCATTTATTATCAACAAAAGGCTGGAATGGTGTGCTTCAGACCCAAGACAAATAACTCCATGTTCTCCCAGCACTCCTGGCATACCCTGTCCTCTATCCCAAAATATCCAGGGTGAGGGCTTTTCCTTCTCCTTCACCATTTTGTTGCTCTTGCTTTTTCTCCCCCCCCCTCTCTTCCCCTTTGTATGGCAGCCAAGAGCTGCTTCCAATGAACCTACATTTATGTTCTTCGTCTTTCATGAGAAGCAGTCCAACATCCTCATTTCCACCTCAGCATCCCTTTCTAGTTCCTCATTTTTTTTAATTATAGGAAAAGGGAGGAATGTTGGCATTTAAGTGGCTTGCCTCTAGGATGCTTAGCAAACTCTGACGTCATCACATGCTGCTGCTGCCAGGGTCCCAGGATAAAAAGGACAAACCTGCCACCTGTCTCCCTCTTTCACGCCTCTCTCTCTCTCTCTCTCTTTCTCTCTCTCTCTCTCTCACTCTGTCTTTCTCTCCATCCCCCTGGAGACGTCTCCCCTTTCTTTCTCTCCCCACACTTCTACAATAAATCTCTGTCCATCATATCTGTTGTGTGCCATCTTATTTTTAATCCTACGTGCGTGTAGAGTGAGTGCCTTCCAGCATCATGAATTTGGTCAGTAGGTCTTGATGACATATGTGTCATCTTTGGCAATAGGGCCTTACCATCAGGTTGAGGAGAGTAAACAATAGCCTGTGGTATTTGGGAATCCATGAGACTCCTTTGGCTATGGCTCGATAAAGTGTAATCCATTCCTGGCACTGGAGGTTTTAATGATGGGATATAATGTCTAGTTGGGATAGTGCTCTCCCATTATATGACTCCATTTTGATTCCTTTTATATATTTATGTTTCAGGAAGCTTCTACAGTGGTAGGCTTCCATATTGTTTTAGCCTTTAGTGTCAGTTGCCCCTCCCCATATTTCTTCCTTCACCCCGGCTTTCCACGTCACTCCTTATTTAATGCTCCTATTCTAAGTTACCTTTAACCTCTCCAAAAGATTATACTCTATTTCTCCTTCTTTGAGAGCGACTTTCTTTAACCCTGATCCCTTAATAGGCACCTAATGTCTATGGCTATTTTGATTGTGGCATACTAATATAAGGGCTAAGATTTACATTTAAGAGAAAACATGTAATATTTATCTTTTTGGATCTGTGTTACCTCATTCAAGATGGTTGTTTCTAGCTTTATCCTTTTACCTGCAAATTTCATGATTTTATTTTTCTTAACAGCTGAATACTATTCCAATATGTAACGTACCACGTTTTCATTATTCATTCATCTGTTGGTAGACATCTTGACTGTTTCCAATTTCCAGCTATTCCAGATACAACAATGGTGAAGATGCATGAGCAAGTGTCTCTGTATTAGGATGTATAGGCTTTTGGGTATATGACCAAGAGTGGTATACCTAGATATTGTGGTAGATCAATTTTAGCCTTTTCAGGAAACTCCACACTGATTTTTATAGGAGATGTGCCAGTTTTCACTCCCACCAGCTGTGAATAAATGTTCTCTCTTCCCCCATATCCTCATCAGCATGAGCTGTCATTTGTTTTATTGATCCTGGGGTTAAATTGAGGTTAACTGGGGTTAAATGAAGTCCCAGTAAAAGGAAGAGCTGGAGAAAGGGAAACTTTCTCAGGGAGCCCTGCTCTTTCTTCAGACTCTTCTGCAGCAGTTTCCACTTTTCCCTCTCTTTCCTCAGGGACTCCTCTGAGACACAATTAGTCCTTGTCTCCTAATTTTCAATAAAATTCTTATTTCTGCATTCTTTTAATCCTTTCTTCTGTGATATCTGACTCTCTTCCAGTTAAAGCATTTTAGTTTTCTCTTCTATGGGTTTTGAGCCTTTAAAATCATTTCTATGGTTTTACAATTTCTCCAAGGATAGAATACAGATATAATACGTACTTTGGTATCCTTGCCTGCCTCTTTAGTCTAGTAATTGCTCACTGTTAGATTTGTTTTGGTGGACAAATGAGGTTATTCACTATGGTTTTCTTAGCTTGTTTCCTGAAATGCCTGATATTAGTTGTAAGTTTTACCTCTTTGGTTTGGATCATTTTATGGTCTATGCATACTTCTTTCTTCTATTTTTGAGATACTTTCTCACGTTGTAGTACAGCTGAGCCTGGAATTCAGTATGTAGCCTAATCTGGCCTTATGGCCTTCTCCTCACATCAATCCCCCTGCCTTAGTCTTCTTAGTGATGGGATCGATAACATGCACCAGCCACCTCCATATAGTCTTGAACCGTCATCAGCGTTGCATTGAACTTATTTGCAAACAATTTTATTCTCATAGGTTTTGATCTTTGGTGTTGTTGGTTAGAACCCAAGAAATACTTAGTTTGGGGCTAATCAGGCCTTTCTGAGTGTACTACACACTGCCTCTGCAGTGATGAACATTTTCATCTGGCCAAAGGGGAGCAGATACAATAACCAGCCTTATGTAAGCACTGGGTACCACTCCCTCTCACCTTCTCAAATACTTACTTCTGCTGCCTATAATAGTTTCCTCTATACACACCTGATCAAAACTCACATGAATACTTGAGATGGAAGATCTTGTGCAGAGCCTTAGGGTTCACTCAAGTCTGCACCCCATTCTGCCAGCTCTGAGCTCCATCCCTTTGGCCCCAAGGGTTTGTTAGGTTTTTCCTTTATTTCCCTTCACTGACCCCTGTGTGAGCATCTCCTTAATTCCTGTCTCTCAGGGAGAACAGTCCCTTTGCCCCCTGACCCCCTTTATGGGTTCTTTTAGAGACTGAGTGAAATTTAATCTCTAGCACCATTTTATGTCCAGAAGAGAATTTTTAGTTGGATCTATACATATAAAAGAAAAATGAATCTCACTCAACCCCAGCTTATGGCCCACAAAGACGTACAGATGATGTTTTACAAACAAATAGTATTGCTTTCTGTCTGGGAGGTGGATGAATCCATTGCATCGCTTAAGACAAACAATTTCTCTGTTTTGTGGAAACACTGTTTTCAGTGTCAGTTAAAGGGAAATTGTTACCACAAGTTGATGCTTATCGATAACCAGGAAGTAGTGTGAAATCATCAGTTGATCTGAAGATGTTGGTTTGAGTAGGAGCCTGTATATATGGAGGCATCTCTCGGGGATGCAGACCTCTTAGAGCTGCCTGGCCAGGTGGATCTGTTATACTGACCGTCATTTGACATGAAGCCAGGTGCTAACGGCACTGGCAGCTTGCCACTAGCTGCTCAAGTTCCCTTGGCCTTGTTAATGGCTCTGCTTGCCTTGGCGATCATGCTAGGCAATGCTGTGGTCATCTTAGCCTTTGTGATGGACAGAAACCTTAGGCATCGAAGCAATTACTTTTTTCTTAATTTGGCCATTTCTGACTTCTTCGTGGGTAAGTTATGTGTCTTTATTTCAAACTATCATTTATTTCTAAGACCTTAAAGTCTTATAACTTCAGGGACTGTATAAGTCAGAGGGGCTAAGAAGGAAAAGTGGAAGTGTTAGAACTCGGAGAAGGGTGCCTATGCTACTTTAAAGGCAATTCTATGTACACGAATAGGGGACGTTTTATCTGAGAACAGTATATATATTTTTTCAGTAGAGTAAATGAGTTTAGAACAGTTCTAAAATTATTTTAGTGTCCCAGTTAGACTGTTTTCAGAGCCATTTCTAACTTGTGTAGATTTACAAGTATTTTTCCTTAGTATGTTTCCTTTGTATCCAGTATTGAGGCATAGAGAAATCATGTATCTTCTGGAAGCCGCATGACCAGGAAGTGGTGTGCACCATGGAACAGCGGTGTGGTCAGTGTATTCTGTACAGTTCAGAATCGGACACAGCCAGCGACCAGCTGTTCTACATAAAACAGAGTACCACGGCATCAAACTCTCTCAAGAGTTCACAGAAATCAGAGTCCTCTTTCTTTGAAAACATTTAAAAAATTCTTTTTCACTCCCTTATTGTGACCCCGTTCTGTGAGCCGGCTGCTCTGCCTGCTGGGCCGACAAGGCGGTCTGCTCTCCTCTCTTCACGATGCTCAGCATAGGGTAGCTACAATACTTCAGAGGACTTGTGTGTCCTCACAGGAGCTCCTAGGAGACTTCTCTCCGAAGAGCCATATTACTTTTCTCCTTAGCTATGTAAAGCTTGTGTTTATGTTAAAATACAATGAAACCCAGAGCACCTTTTGATCATTACCCAAAACACAGTGGTTGCTCAGTAAATGTTAGTCCTCTTAGCTCTTGACTTCTTGATAGATATATTTTGACTCAAACCAAGTTCACCAAGGTTTGCATCATGCACAGAGTTGGGCACAAAAGTACTGTTAGGTAATCAGGGAATCCACACAAGAGTGACTTTGCCTCTTTCTACAGCGGCAGGGAATGTATGATGATGTCACAGGACTGCTGGAATGTGGCTCACTGGGAGGCCCCAGGGTGATGCTGGGTGCTGTGGACACTCAGAGGACAGATGAGTCACACTTGTTTACAGGACTGTGGTGTCCCAAGTGCAACCCTGAGGACAGATAAGATTTCTAGAGATAGAGCTGGGTTTTCCGAGTGCGTGCTGCAGGCTGCTGCACAAATGCTTGGGTGGAGAAAGTGAGGGCTAAAGCTCAACTCCATGTGGTGAAGACCTCCAGAGAGTGCTGTCAGTACGGAATGGAGCTCACCAAGCATAGAGATGGCAGGCCACAGATGAAGGGGACTAGCCAATTTTACACTTTTTTAAAAACTGAGAGTGGAAGAAATTTAACTTAGGGGCCTCATGATTAGTAGGAGTTACATTGACCGTGTGTATGTGTGTATGCGTATGTGTGCATGCACTTGTGTGTGCATGTGTGTGTGAATGTGTGTGTGTGTGTGTGTATACGTGTGGTGTCTGCTTTAAATCTTCCCACTTCTGTCTTCAATTTCACCTCTCCAGCTAACGTTTGCATCTAGATGCGGATGCTTCCTCGTATTGTCTATGTTCACATGACATGTGTAAATTTACAAGTGTGTGTAAGCCGAGAAAATAGTCTGCTCTGAAAACACAGATCTTTCTCTTCTTCCTTCATGGAAATTTACAGCCTTGAGGTAACACTTAGCACTTAAAAGAGACGATGCACTTTGGCCTGGTGAGACTGAGGCCCTGATGCCTCTGGCAATAGGCAGGAGTGAGGTAAAGAGCCGAAGGAGCCTTGGATAGAAACTTTCAAACCAAGAGAGCTTCAGATAAAGATGAGTGTGTCTGTGCCTAGTCCCAGGCAGGCATCCAGGAGACGCCTCTGTTTGGGGCTTGAGCACCATAGCCAGGAGGCACAGCCTATGCCTGTGGATGTGATGACTTGGTCGAAGTCATGAGCACGTCAAGCAGAGCTTTCCTTTTTCTTTTAAAAATGTTTGCGTGCATGCAGATCGGGTGTGGTGGCCCATGCCTTTAATCCTATGTCCTGGGAGGTAGATTTCTGAGCTCAAGGCCAGCCAGGCTTACATAGTGAGACCCTGTCCCAAACAAACAGAACAAAGCAAGTGTGTGTGTGTGTGTGTGTGTATGTGTGCGTGTATGTGTGTGTGTGTGTGTGTACAAGCTCCTGTGTGCACGCCTGCACAAAGTGGATATGTATATGTGCACGTGAGAGCCAGAAGACAACCTCACGCGCCATCCTCAGGGTTATACTGTCCACCTTTCCCGAGGCACATTTCTCACTGGCCTGGAACTCAGCAGGAGAGACTGCCTGCTTGCCGGAGAAGCGCTTTAGCAACTGAGTGGCCTGTCCAGCCCAAGTGCCGCTTTCATCTCCAGTCTCCTTCACACTTCCTCTGCTCTGACCGCATCTTCCGGAGGAGGTCCCCTTTAACGCAGCACTTACCACGGGACAAGACATGGGGCAGTCCCCGAGAGCTCTGTCCTGCCCTTGTGGTCTTCTTTGCTATCCTCTCAAGTGTGCACTTTGGCTCCGAGCCTGGAGGGGTGCATGAGGGAGAGGTTCTCTGCCAGCCAATTGTCATTATTTTCATTACTGCTGTTACTTTTATTTTGCATGTATTTGGTTAGTGGGGTGGGTGTGTGAGTAGATGCTGTGCCCCAGTGCGTATGTAGTCATCAGAGGAAAATGCTCAGAAACCGGTTCTATCCATCACATGAGTCCAGGCTTAGTGGCAAGTATCTTTACCTGCTGAACCTTCTTGCAGCACCTCTCCCCTGCAAAGGTCACTAAGGCAGGAATTCTTCGTGGCTGGAGTGACCACTACAGCTATGGGGTGATGGCAGAACAGAGTAGGTCCTCAGATGCATTTGGGACTGTGATCTGTCCTTTCTCTCTGGCTTCTGCTTACAGGTTCCGGAGCTAGACCCCATAGAGACTCTAAATTTGTGGCAGTCAAGTAGCTAGCTTCCTAAACTTAAGAGGGATGTCGCCTGCTGTACTGGATGCCGTGTGGATGAGATACAGAAGTGCATCTCACTGTGCACTCGTCTGAACACTATTAGTTGCAGTTTGAAGGTGAACTCCCCCTCACGGCCTCATGTGTTTGGACACTTTGTCCTTGGCTAGTGGTGCTGTTTGGGAAAGTTGCCTAACTGGGTGACTTCTGTACCCTTCAAACTGTAAGGCAGAATTGACCTAACCCTTAAGTTCTTTTTTGGCCAGGATTTGATCACAATAAGACAAAAGTAACAAATACACTATGGCCATGCATATGGGTGGAAATGTCTAGTGAATTGGTACTGTGTGGCCAGTGTTCCCAGCCATGGGCATGTCCCCCTACCAGCCACCTGTTGGATGGTCAGGGCAGCCTGGACAGACGCCAAATGTGGTTGATGTCAACAAAGCTCGAAACAATTTTGTAGGATGGGGAGTTTTTTGTTTTTAAATACCTTTATTTACCAGTTTGGTTCAGGATTTCTCTCTTGGCTTCTGTATGCATCTATTCAGACCACTATAACAAAACACCATAGCTGGGAAGCTTAAATAATAGGAATTTGTGTTCCACACTCCTGAAAGCTGGGATGACTTAGGTCATGATTGTAGCAAGTTTGGTTCCTGGTGAAGTCTCTCCCTTCCCCACGGCCTTTTCTCTGACATCCTCACGTGGGCCCTTCAGGGATGTGTGTGTGACGAGAGCTACTCCGAGACTGTAGAAGCTTCTGCGTATAAGATGATGGGGAGAGGAAAGAGCACATAGTGCACTGCACCTCCGCATCCTCAGCACCATTCCTGCATCTCTCTGCTGGGAGATGCATCCATAGGATCCCCGGAGCCCTTTAGTTCCTCTCACCTTTGCCTGCTATTTTGCTTAAGGAGGAGATTGCAGCTTCTAAGCTGGCTTGTCAACATGAGACTGTGTCAATTTTAAGGCAAACTGGGCTTCCCCACTGTCCTCAGTTCATTCATGGAACAGCTACCCATTTCAAAGCAAGTCGAAAGAGGGCAACAGATGCTTCCCTTTCTACCGGGCATGGGGCTGGGGAGACAAATAATACACAACATAGGTGAGTAAAAGTGTGTGGTGTTTTAGAACTGATAATTTTTGTTCAGAAAAATATAGGAGGACGAGAGTGGGAGAGAGCGAGGGTGGGAGAGAGGGAGGGTGGGAGAGAGGGAGGGTGGGAGAGAGAAAGAGAGGGAGGAGAAGAGATCTTAATATGAAACTCGAGGGTTAGGGCTCGCTGAGAAAAACACACCTGAGAAAACAGAAGGAGCTGACTGGGGGAGAATATGCTAAGAAAAACGCAGTTCCAAGGATGTGAGGCATAGTGTGTGCTAAGTACTCCAGCCAGAGGATGGAGTGAGTGGTGGGGAACAGCAGGCGCCTCGCATCTCACAGAGCCTTCCCGCCCCTGTCTCCATCCTCAGTCCTGCTCCCCGCCTACCCCACCCCCTTTACTGCCATCTTTTAATATAGCTTACTTGGTTTCTCTCACTTCGTTTTAATTACCCATGCCAGAGGTGCATTGTTCTATCCTTGGGAAAGCGCCTTGCTTTCACTTAACAAAAATATCTAGAAGCAACATTTCAGAGGAGACTTGGAGGAACCCGCAGGAGCAGGCCTGTCTGAGAAATAGTTTAGACTCACTTTACTGAAATTGTTTGGGACGAGTCACAGGCATCACCGTTACTCCATAGAGAGAGGGGCCCAGAACTGTCTGTCTATACCAGAACACCATGCAGACAGCAGGGCTTTACCCAAGCCAGAGGGATGGGGTCTTGTGTGAGGACTTGGTCTTTGGGGTCGGCCCCACAAGCATGAGGGACTGGGTTCAGTTCCTAGAAGCCACCTATGAAGCTGGGCACAGTGACATGCACTTGTCATCGCAGTGCTGGTGAGCTGGTGATACAGAGACAGGTGGTTTGCTGGGGGTTGCTGGCCTTCTTACCTCACCGAATCAGTGGGCTCCACGTGCAGTGAGAGACATCATCATTAAAATAAAGTACATAGCTCCTGAGTAGGAATGACTCCTAATGCTGTCTTCTGGCCTCTGTACCCATGCAAGTACACACACACACACACACACACACACACACACACACACATGCACACACATACACACACACACACACGTGCGCACACATACACACACACTCATACACAAACACACACTCACACTTAAATGCACACACATACACAAACACACTAATGCACACATACATACACAAACACACACACATACATGCAAGTACACACACTCATACACACACTCACACATGTACACTCATGCACACACACATACACAAACACACTCATGCATGCATGCATACATATACGAGTACACACATACTCGTGTACACACACACACACTCATGCACACACACATTCATACATGCACTCACACATGCACACACACAAATATGCTAATGCACACACATGCATGCAGGCACATATGTAGAAGTGTACACACACACTCATGCAGAAACACACAGACTCATGCAGACACATACACAAACACACATATTCACACACATGCATGCATGTACACACACACACATGAGTATACACACACACAGGAACAGAACACATACACACACACACACACACAGGAACAGAACAGTGTGTTCTAAGCCAGCTATTATTTAAAGCAGCTTCTAAAAACCTTAACATATCCTTCCTCTTTCATAGAATTCAGCAAGAGTGGGGAAAAGAAAGCGTAACTCAGATCTCTTTAATCTTCAAGTCAGTAGGGTCTAGTGGTTACCCACTTCTCTTTCTGTGGAAAAAATGAGTGCAGAGGTGGAAAATATGCATGTTGGGAGCACTGAAAGCCACAGTGATGGGCCAAAATATGACTGTCTCGGCTTGAGGTACTTTGATTTACCTAAGGTAAATTTGGGGTTCTGCTTTCTGCCATAGTCTCCTCTTCTCCCCTCGCCCAACTGATGATATGAAAGTCTCACAGGGAAGCGTACTGGTCATTGAAAGCATAGTTGGGAGCCTAGAGGAAGGCTAAGGCAGGGGGCTGATGGCCTAAGCTACACGGTGAATTTGAGGGCAGCCTGGGCTACATAGTGAGATTCTGCCTTAATAAACCAACCCCATCCCTAACAGAAACAGAAACACAAAACTAGAAGGTTATTCGAACCTCACAGGAGTGGAGGACGGCTACTGGGGAGGCTGCTTCCAGGAGAGAGAGAGAGAGAGAGAGAGAGAGAGAGAGAGAGAGAGAGAGAGAAAGAAGAAGAAGAAGAAGAAGAAGAAGAAGAAGAAGAAGAAGAAGAAGAAGAAGAAGAAGAAGAAGAGAGGAGAGGAGAGGAGAGGAGAGGGAGGGAGGCCACCGATTGGAAGAGGAAGGATCTGTGGGAGACAGAGAAGGACAAGGGGTGGCAGTGAGGGAGATTGTGCGGTAAGGCACATTAACTTCACGCATGATGATGTCATAAGCCTAATGAATATGCACGGAAACTTTAAAAACATAGCTAACTTGCTGAGAAAGTGTAAAAGACAAAGGAATCGCCTCAGCCAAAGAGCTTCCAAGAAGGAGGGCATGGAGGCTGTGGGCTTTGGCTTGCAGGAACTGACAGAATTAAATGCAGCATTGGAGAGAGAGGAGGGGAGGATGGGAGCAGCGTGGGCCTCATGTAAGGCCCTTGATCCGATCCCCAGCATCAAATCATGAAAGAGGGGCACACTGTAGAAGAACGATGTTGGCAAAGAGAAAGGGTTGTGGACATAAGGGTAGTTCTGTGGGAGGGTTGACCCACCATGTTTGGGGCAACCCACCATGTTTGGGGTGATCCACCATGTTTGGGGTGACCCACCTTGTTTGGGGCGACCCACCATGTTTGGGGCGACCCACCATGTTTGGGGTGATCCACCATGTTTGGTGTGACCCACCTTGTTTGGGGTGACCCACCATGTTTGGGGTGACCCACCATGTTTGGGGTGATCCACCATGTTTGGGGTGACCCACCGTGTTTGGGGTGATCCACCATGTTTGGAGTGACCCACCTTGTTTGGGGTGACCCACCATGTTTGGGGTGATCCACCATATTTGGGGTGACCCACCGTGTTTGGGGTGAATGACAAAGAACATACAAATGAATTACAGTGAAAATGGCTGGAAATAAGGTTAGGATCTGTACTTTGTTTGGGAAGTAATAAAAAGCCCTCACAGGTATGTTGCTCATGACAACTATTCTAAAAATAACGTTTAAAGAGTGCAGAGGGGATATCAATTCTACAGTTTGGTAAAATGCTAGCAATTTTTATGTCTAATTTCATTGGCATGACATTGCTACAGCAAAATACCTGAGGCAATGAATTTAGAAAGAAAAAAATTTAGATCACTGTTTGGCAGTTCAAATCCAAGATTGGGTGGCCCCTGATGGTGGCAGATGACAATGGCTGGGATCATATGCGTGAGTGAGTGCTCACATCTAGAATCCAAAAGGAGGAGCTTCTGTTCGACATTTTTGTCCAGAGCTTGCTCCCATGAGCTAAGAACCTCACACTTGGCTGCTTCTCCTAGAAGTCCACAGCGTCTACCGTCCTACCATGATGAAGACCAAGCTTTCACATAAGCACCCTTGAAAGGCAGTTATCCAAACTGTGGCAAGAACTAAGCCTTTTCAGTGGATGTAGATGTGTCATTCTGTGGCATATCCATTAGAATATACCTTTTTTTCCAGTCAGTGTTATGTACCATTTTTAAATATTTTGAAGAATTGATTGTATATTTATTTAGTGGGGTGTGTGTGTGTGTGTGTGTGTGTGTGTGTGTGTGTGTGTGTGTCCATGCCACAGAATGCCATGCCATGCACGCATAGTTTAGAGCACAACTTTAGGGAGTTAGGTCTCTCCTTGTGTCATGTGGTTTTAGGGGATTTGCCAAGTTTGGCTGCAAGTGTCTTCTGTCACTGAGTCACCTTGCTGGTCCAGTCTTGCTTTTTAATTCATTTCCTTTCTGTACAGGTCTGATCTCCATCCCTCTGTACATCCCCCACACGTTGTTTGACTGGGACTTTGGACGTGACATCTGCATGTTTTGGCTCATTACTGACTATCTCTTGTGTACAGCATCTGTCTACAATATTGTCCTCATTAGCTACGATCGATACCAGTCCGTTTCAAACGCTGTAAGTCACAAAATAATTCATTTTCCTTAGAAGATTATGTAGTTGTAAATTCTGAGTCCCCAACCCATACATATATTCCTGCACTGGGAATATTGGGCACGAATCTCAGGGACTTGAGCAAATTTCAGGCTTTTCATCTTTTTGACATCTGGCGCATAGTTCTCGCTGACTTTAATTCTGTGTGATCTGTTTAACTCCTATCAGTGTCTGAAATGGGGCGGAGGGACGGGGGGATGGCCCAACGAAAATTCAAGGTTCATTGGGAGGACTCCTGACTGGCTCTTCAGTAGCTTGAATGTCTGTGAGGTGACAACTCATAGCCCACAGCCAAGTCCAGATATCAATCTTTTCCTCAAGACAGAACTTTGTGGGCAACTAAGAAAGAATCCCAGAATGAATGGGTGAGAAAGTTGATTTTTGAACACCCAAAGGAGAAGACAGTTAATACATCAGGGTAAGCTTAGGATGTGTGTGACAAAAAAAGCTGAACTTAAAGCCTCCATCAGTGAGTTGTAGCAATCCTTAAACAAGATAAATCTCCCATCAATAGAACAAAGGAGAAAAATAGGCCATGGGTAGATAGAAGCCACAAAAAATGTGGGGCAGTGATTTGTGCCCTTAAAAACGGAGGAAGAGTGGATCTCCCTCTCCCTCTCGTGTGTGTGTGTGTGTGTGCGCGCGCGCGCGTGCATGTGTGTATGCGTGTGTGTGTGTGTGTGTGTGCGTGCGCGCGCGCATGTACGCACACATGCTGATGCAGGTCAGAGGATTGACTACCTCAGATGTTGCTCTTAGCCTCTACCTTGTTTGAGACAGGTTTGCTGTTTTCCATTCTGTACGCCTGGCTGCCCACCTGTGAACTTCTAGGCATTCTTCTGTGTCTGACTCCTATCTCTCCTTGGGAGTGCTGATGTTCCACATGCACACCACTGGCATCTTGCTTTCCATGGGTCCTGGGGATTTGAACTCAGGTCCTCATGCTTGCCTGACAAGTGCTCTATCCACTGGGCAAACTCCCAGAGTTTGTTTGCAACCGTTGACCTCATTTACTCCTGGATCTTAGCATCTCGAAGCTCTGGGGGACTACTGTGTGGTCCATTTTACTAAGTGCTAAGATGCAGGAAGTAGTATTTGGGAGAATGCAGTGATTTAGATGGAGACACACCCAGAGACTGTGGGTTCAGTACAGTTGTGCTGGCAGTGTTGAGAGGACTGAGGTGTGTGCCTGGGAGGACCCAACAGGATGAGGAATTAGAGGACATAAAAGACAAACTGTTGGGACAAAGAGGTTCTAAAATACTTTTGCTCAAGCAAGACAACTTTGTTTTACTCTCACACAACAGTCTAGACAAGGTAGACAGTTACAGCCCAGAAGGTAACCCTAGGACCTCCAATACCCCACACTAACAGGGCCGCTCTGCCCGCTTTAGGTCAGAGAGGAGCAAATTTTTATCATCCAGGGCCCAGTAGCAACTCTTTTCAGTTTTTTAGTACCTATGGTATTCTCAACTCTGCTGTTGAACAGAGAATAACCCTAGATGATATGTGTGTGTGTGTGTGTGTGTGTGTGTGTGTGTGTGTGTATGTCTGTGTGTGAGTGTCTGTGTGAGTGAGTGTGTGTGTGTCTGTGTGAGTGAGTGAGTGTGAGTGTATGTGAGTGAGTGAGTGTGTGTGAATGTGTGTCTCTGTGTGTGTCTCTGTGTGTGAATGTGTGTGTGTGTGAGTGTCTGTGTGAGTGAGTGTGCGTGTCTGTGTGAGTGAGTGAGTGTGAGTGTATGTGAGTGAGTGAGTGTGTGTGAATGTGTGTCTCTGTGTGTGTGTGTCTGTGTGTGTGTCTATGTGTGTGAGTGCATTGTGTGAGTGAATGTGTGTGTCTGTGTGTGTGAGTGTGTGTGTATGTGTGTAGAGCAGTGTACTGGTTGTGTGCCTATGAAACTTTATTTATAGAAATAATAGTGGGTCAGATTTATTCCATGAACAATAGCATGGTGACTTTGCTCTAGGCCATTACCTTCTGATTAAAGTCAGGCTGTTGCTACTGTGGTTTCTTTTCTAGAAAAGAATAGAAGTCCACAGGAAGAGATTTTCTTTTAAACAGGGGGTAGGGATTCACTCTCATTTCTATTGATGTGTCATTGGTGGTACTCTGCCATTTCACTACAAAGGGAGCTGGGAAATGTGGTCTCTATCTGAACTATGATATGGCCAGGAGAAAGAGTAAAACGGATGGGACAGGACAGTCAGCTAACTCCTCTGGTTGCCATGGCTACTTCACCCACGTCAGAGCACTGCAATTGATATGGGCTAACACACAGAAAGTGTGGATGACTTGGTTAACACTGCAGATGTCAACAATTTCCCAGTTTTCTAAAGGCTGGGCTTATCCTAGGATTGAGTCATAGAACCTGTTTGGTTGGTTGTAATCAGTTGGTTTGTGTTTTCTCTCTCTCTTTTTTTTTTATCTATGAAAGCAACCTAGAATGGGGGAGAATAGAAAAAAACTAAAGAAAAAGTCAAATAGGCATTATAAGAGGACCCCCACACAACTAAAGGCAACTACCATTCAGTGAATACTTCTGTGTAGTTGGTTATAATATAAAAACTCTACTTCTTGCTTTAGATGTGGTCAAGTGTTTAAAAACCATGTTAAACAGAATATTTCTTATTTGTACTTTAACATTTTCAAGGTAACTTTTTTGATCCTTGTAAACCCATTAAAAATGTTTAATTATCTATCTGTGCATCTGTGTGGTATGTGCCCATGAGTGCACTTGCCTAAGGAGGCCAGCAGAGGGCTTCAGATTCCCCCAGAACTGGAGTTACATTTGGGCATGGGAAACCTAAAGTGGATTCTAGGGGCTGAGTCTGGGTCCTCTCTAAGGCATACACGCTCTTAACCTTGAGCCATCTTTGCAGTCTAGCCCACCTTAAACCTTTTCTGGAAGTTCCTAGGACTTTCTCCAGTGATTGCCCAAGAATTTGAGCCTTTTCTCAAGTTGGTAGACAAAAAAAGGAGACAGCAGATGATCTAGTTAGAAAATGAGCTTAGAAAAGATAAACAGTGTGTGCGCTTGCACTCACTTGTGTGTGTTCACCCTAGTTTTGTTCTGTGGAATTCTCTGGCTGTGAAGGCTGACAATTTGCTAAGACATAGGTGGCTGGGCCTCCATTCTTAGGAACACAGAGTTGAGAGTAAAACAGTGTGAACAATGGCGGGGCAGCTCAGAGGGCACTCATACTGTGCTGAGCAGGGTTTGTGGGAAACTCAGTTTTGGCTGCAGCTGTAAGTAGAGGAGATGACGACAGGGACCTTGGCCTGGGAACCATCAACATGGATGGCCGTGGTGTTGTCCAGGGTGGACCAGGTCTATGTGGCTGGACCAACAGGAACCTTGGCCTGGGAACCATCAACATGGATGGCCGTGGTGTTGTCCAGGGTGGACCAGGTCTATGTGGCTGGACCAACAGGAACCTTGGCCTGGGAACCATCAACATGGATGGCCGTGGTGTTGTCCAGGGCGGTCCAAGTCCTATGTGGCTGGACCAACAGGAACCTTGGCCTGGGAACCATCAACATGGATGGCCGTGGTGTTGTCCAGGGTGGACCAGGTCTATGTGGCTGGACCAACAGGAACCTTGGCCTGGGAACCATCAACATGGATGGCCGTGGTGTTGTCCAGGGTGGACCAGGTCTATGTGGCTGGACCAACAGGAACCTTGGCCTGGGAACCATCAACATGGATGGCCGTGGTGTTGTCCAGGGCGGTCCAAGTCCTATGTGGCTGGACCAACAGGAACCTTGGCCTGGGAACTGTCAACATAGACGGCCATGGTGTTGTCCAGGGTGGACCAGGTCTATGTGGCTGAACCAACAGGAACCTTGGCCTGGGAACAATCAACATGGATGGCCGTGATGTTGTCCAGGGTGGATCAGGTCCTATGCGGCTGGACCAACAGTGGGGGGAGATGAGCAGTGGAGACAGATTGCAGCTGGAGGGAGCAAGAGTCAGTGTGCCCAGGATGACAGTGGGGAGACAAGATCTTCCTTTACCTTAGATGAAGAGAGAACCTCGACAATCACATCTAAACTATGAGAATAGTGTTAGACAGACTGGCTAGGGATCCTGATGAATGGCCACAGCCTGTGCTACTGAAAACAGCAGGAAGTATGCTCTCCTTGCTCTGGAGGCTACAAGTTTGACGCCAGGGTGGCTGCCATGGGGCTGGCCTCTCTCTCTCTGAAGGCTCTTGGAAGACCTTCTGTGCTTTCCTCTGTTCTTTGGATGTGGGGCTGCCCTTGCCTTGGAGACACGTCTGTCATCATGTGGCTGAGAGTGAAGGCCGTGAGCTTGGAATAGACTTCCTCAGGAGGGTGAGTGAGTGGTGGCAGGCAGCTTGGGGGCCATGTGAACCTCAGCAGCTAAATGTTTACAGGCAGAACACAGAAGGGGACTTGTGTCTTTCCCCGCCTCTTCTTATTAGGACATGAGTCATTATTGGGTTGAGATGAACCCAAGTCTGATATGACATCATCTTAACTTAGTTAGCTCTGTCACTGGTTTTCCAAATAAGGTCACATTCATAGATCCTTGTGGATAAGATGCAGCATGCCTCACTTGGAGACCCAATACAGTTGAACATAAGACTCTTCTCAATGTTAATACCAGAAAGTTCCAGTGGGCCTCCCTGTCTCCTGAGTGGAATATGACTGACAGAATGTTTGGCTTTTTTTTTTTTACTAGGGTAGGGAAGGAGGCAGGGCAGGGGGCAATATCCTGAATAATGCACATGTTTTGGAGAGGGTGATAGTGACTTCAGAGAGGCCACTCCAATCAGCTGGGTCTGGGTCTCAGTGATGCTTGAACTGTCATCTGTCAAGAATGCTCCCCTGAGGTGAAGGGATGATGAGCTCGGCGTCCTCTCCTCAGGTCCCTCAGATGTCCATTATCTCAACCGGCCTTATGCATAATGGAAGAGAGAGGGCATCTCTAGCATGCTGCTTTATAGCATTACAAAGGCTGAGCAGAGCAATTAAAAAGCTAAGGCAGGTTTATGGCCATCTGGGCACTGTTCCCATCTTCACAACCGTTAGACTTGGTGCCAGCGATGTATTAATTAGTGTCAGGAGAAGTGGAAGGGAGAAGAATGGGCTGTGTGTGTGAGGCTGTGGTCGGAGTCGTGTGTGTGTGTGTGTCTGTGTGTGTGTGTGTGTGTGTGTGTGTGTGTGTGTGTGTGTGTGGCTGTGGTCGGCGTCGTGGGCCAGGCTACTTCTGAGCTTCTTCTCAGAACTGCCAGCAGGTGTGTGTGTGTGTGTGTGTGTGTGTGTGTGTGTGTGTGTACATGTGTGTGCATGAGTGTGGTGTATGCGTGTGTGTGTGTGTGTGTGTGTGTGTGTGTGTGTGAGGCTGTGGTCAGCGTCGTAGGCCAGGCTACTTCTGAGCTTCTTCTCAGAACCGCCAGCAGGTGTGTGTGTGTGTGTCTGTGGTCAGCGTCGTGGGCCAGGCTACTTCTGAGCTTCTTCTCAGAACCGCCAGCAGGTGTGTGTGTGTGTGTCTGTGGTCAGCGTTGTGGGCCAGGCTACTTCTGAGCTTCTTCTCAGAACCGCCAGCAGTTATGTGTGTATGTGTGCGTGTGGCGCATGCATGAGTGTGGTGTGTCCATATTTCCTTACAGTTAAAAAAAGCTTTATAAATTAGTAACCACTTTCCTCTTACCGACAGGTGTTGGCATACACGTGTAGTAAATCAGAGGGCCACACTGCCTCTTTTTTAAAATGTGGAAACATGCTCCACTAAGATATTAAAACTCACAGAGAGGATAAAAGATAACGAGAGAAGGTTGTTTGCACCTCTCTTCTTGTAAGCGAAGCATGGGAGAAACCTGGAACATTTGCACTGGAAGGAAGAGTGCAGATCTCCCAGAGTTGCAGAGAGATTGATGCCCCACAGCGTTAAAACAAATGCAAACCTCTTTCTGCACCCGCTGCTCTCGCAAAGGATTCTGGTTTGGTTTCCAGCATCCACTCTGTGGCCCACAACCATCTGTAATGTATCTTTCATCCCTGGGAATCGGGGGTTCTCTCTGGTCTTCAGGGCCACAATGCACACATGTGATGTACACACACACACACACACACACACACACACACACACACACAGAGGCAGAACACCCATATACATAAAAACAAATAAATATAAAATCAAGCCAAACCAACACACACACAAAAACCCCTCTTGGTTCTGTGACACGCATGCACTGCCAGGGCACAGAAGGAGGGGGACCTCAAGTTTAAGGGGAGTCTGCGCTATGCAATGAATTCTGTGTCAAGCTGAGCTACATAATGACTTCTTGCATTGAAAAGGAAGGACCAGGGTGTAGCTCAGTAGTTAGTGCACTTTCCTGACATGGGCAGGGTCCTGGATTTGATATTTTTGTTGAGATATTTATTCTTGATGCAGAGCAATTGGTCTTTATGTGCCTTTAGGCTTTCAAAGTCAGTCTTAAAGATTTCAGGTTTGACACAAAAATCGCAGAGGGTAACATTCACTCACAAAAACTAACCTCACTTTTCCTCGTGGAAGTCTGACTTTGTCACACACACACACACACACCACACTCACACACTCACACTTGCTGTAGTCATGTCTATCAACACAGCCTATCCTCACAATTTCGCTTTTTATGGAAACACAGACAGAAGTGCCTGGGCTTGTTCAGAAACACATAGCGTCATCACTCCAACATGGCTGGGCACCTTTCTGTTTTCATGCAGTCTCTTGAGAGTGGTGGTGCAAGTGTTCTTTCTGCTGCTGGCCTCCCCATGGGGTCCCTGTGTGAACGGCTGAGTTTATTTTTCTCAGTGCCAGAGTCAGATAAGCCATGACCTTTAAAGTGTTTAAAACTGTGCCAATCTTGCAGAAGGTGTTTTGTGGTACATGTTTCTCTCTCCACATTTCTCTCTATTAATTCCCTAAGACACATTGCTTTCATGGATGAAACATCATCCAACGATATGCCCACTCTGCGTGATGCACTGTGACACTGACCTGCCTTGTTCTAGGCCACAGATTGAGAAGTGGCAGTGAGTGTTCTCAGTTCCAGTAATTGTTCAGAATAGAGTTGGGGGTGCGGCGGGGAAGGAAATCCTTCCTTCCTTCCTTCCTTCCTTCCTTCCCTTTGTTTCTTTTGTCATGTGCATACATGTGCATGTGTGCATGTGTATGCATGTGTGTGGTGGTCAGAAACATCAGTCCTGGGGTACCATCCACCTTCTCTCATGTATGCGTGTGCATGTGTTTATGTGCTGGCAGGTGCCATATGTGTGCAAGTGTGACGACATCAGGTATCATCTTTATAAATGCCGTTCGCCTCCTTTAAGACAGGGTCTTTCTTTGGCGTGATGCTTGCCAATCAGGCTAGACTGAGGGAGGCCTCAGGGACCCTCTGTCCCCGCTGCCCATGTGCTACAATTTATGCTACCACATCAGGCTTTCTTACTTTAGGTAGTGTCCTTGGCCTTGCTCTGGTGTTCAGAGCTCCACCTTGAGACTTTCTGCTTTCTCTTGATAATTTTTGAGGATGCATCCATCTTGGCTGAGTTCTGTTGCCCTTAACATCTTTGGGCACATGACACAATCTCATGTTCGTTAATGTGGCTCTTGCACAGCCCTGAGACTTTTGAGTGCCTGTAGGATGCTTCACGGACTCTGCATTGTTTTCATTAAATCAAAATTAACGTGTCTGGAGCTGGGCGCGGTGGTGCATGCCTTTAATCCCAGCACTCGGGAGGCAGAGGCAGGCTGATCGTTGTGAGTTTGAGACCAGCCTGGTCTACAAAGCGAGTCCAGGACAGCCAAGGCTACACAGAGAGACCCTGTCTCAAAAAACCAAAAAAAAAAAAAAAAAAAAAAATTAATGTGTCTGGTTTCTTGTAGGTGTCTTATAGGGCTCAACACACTGGCGTCGTGAAGATTTTTGCTCAAATGGTGGGTGTTTGGATACTGGCATTCTTGGTAAACGGCCCGATGATTCTGTTCTCAGACTCTTGGAAGAACAGTACTAAGACAAAAGAGTGTGAACCTGGCTTTGTCACAGAGTGGTACATCCTCGCCATTACGTCATTCCTGGAATTCCTGGCCCCCGTCATCTTAGTGGCCTATTTCAATGTACGGATTTACTGGAGCCTCTGGAAGCGTGGCAGTCTCAGTAGGTGCCCGAGCCACGCTGGGTTCATCTCTACCTCGTCCAGTGACTCTGGACACTTATCCAGAGCTGCGATGGCTTCTAGGACGTCTCTTCCTGCACTGAAGGAACCAGCCACACCCCTGCATTCAGAAAGTCCCCCAAGAAAAAGCAGTCTCCTGGTGTCCTTAAGAAGCCACATGAATAGCAGCATCATTGCCTTCAAAGAAGGCTCCCTCTCCCGGTCAGACACCTTAACGCTTCACCGAAGGGATCACCAGGAGCTTCTCAGAGGCAGGAGGCTGGCCAGGTCCCTGGCCATCCTCCTCAGTGCGTTTGCCATTTGCTGGGCTCCGTACTGCCTGTTCACAATTGTTCTCTCAACGTATCCCAGAGAGAAGCGCCCCAAGTCGGCTTGGTACAGCGTCGCCTTCTGGCTGCAGTGGTTCAATTCTTTTGTTAATCCCTTTTTGTACCCCTTATGTCACAGACGGTTCCAGAAGGCCTTCTGGAAAATGTTTTGTGTCAAAAAGAAACCCACATCACCACAGAACCAGTCAACATCTTCTTGAGGACAGTGGCCTCACTTCTGTCACCTCGGCTACCTGAATGGACAAGAGCTTCCGTCTTGCCCTGTGCGCTCTAACAATGCAATGTAACGTTAGAAAACCTTAATAATAAAAACTCTTAAAGTGGAAGTCAGTGGGGGCAGTACTCTAGTGAACAGTGGTTTAGGTGACAAAGTCATTCTGCCTACACACTAATATTGGAACCTGCCACCTCTTCCCTATTTTGTGGCTTTTGATATATAACATTGATTGTGGAACTTCTGTATTCTTTTTGTGTTCGGTGTTTTCTCCAGTAGTGTTAGTTTTGTGTGTGCATGTGTGTGTGTGCATGTATGTGTGTGTGTGTGTGTGTGTGTGTGTGTGTGTGTGTGTGTGTGTACAGGTGCCTTCAGAGGGCAGAAAAGGATGCTAGACCACACGGAGTTACAGGCAGTTCTGATCCACAAAACATCGGTGCTGGTAACCGGCCTTGGGTCCTCGCTAAGAGCACTTAATGCTCTTTGGGTGCTGAGCCACCTCTCCACAGCCCAGGCTCTGTTTTCCATGCTCTAGTCACACAAGTGTGTAGTCTGAAATAGTACTCCCCACAGACGCATCAGGCAAGGAGCCCCATGCAATGCGTGGGAGCTCTGTGGTTAGTGTGTGTGTGTGGGGGGGGTTGGGCTGGAGTTGGCAAAGGCGGGGTTAGAGTAAGCCCAGGTTAGCTCTATTTCTAGACCTTACTTTTATGATCCCAATAGGAAGGAGGCATGGTAGGAAAAAAAAAAGCCCTGTCAATTGTACATCAGAGAAGTCACCCATATTTTAAAGGTCATCTCATTATATGTTTTTCCTGATCTCTTTCCTAACTTCCACACCACCTAAAACTTATCTCCATGAGAAAATATGGGTGAGAGAAAAAGGCTGAGTGGAAGAAAAAAAAATCATATGGTCAAACTACACTGACTGCGACATTCATTTAACCAGCAGATGCCAGTAATCACTTAAAAATTAAAAATAAAAAAGATGTGTATGGATAGTTTACTACATGCATGTCTGTGCAACATGTGTGTGCCTGGTGCCAATGGAGCCAGAAGTGGGGTCAGATCCCCTTGAACGGGAGTCACAGATGATTGTGAGTCACCGTGTGGATGCTGTGAACCGAACCTTGATCCTCTGGAAGAGCAGCCAGTTCTCCTAACTCCCAAGACGTCAGTAATTATTAGCAAAATATTGTTATCCTTACTTCGCGTGATGATCTTGTTTGCCTAGTGCTCTGCATGGCAGGGCGGAACACACCTCCTTGTCTGTGCACTGGGTACAGATAGCTCTACTGATGAGTCACATCTTATTATTTTATGGTGTTTTGTCCTTTTTTACTCTTTTCTTTTCTTCTCTTTTCTTTCTTTCTTTCTTTCTTTCTTTTTTTTTTTTGAGACATGATCCTCTTGTGGTCCTCCTGGCTCTGTTCCCAAGTGTTAGGATTAGAGGCATAGCTACCAGCCCTGCTGGACTTAAAGGAATTTTGATTTCCTCTTAACTTTCTATGCTGGAGTGGCCACCATACCTTATTTTATCAATGTTAACTCGATCACCCTGTAAGGCTTTATCAATTCTTACACAATTTAATACCTTCAACATATCTTGTATCTTTTAAACTTTTGGCTTTAAAAAAATGTTAGGTTATTATACATAATTATGGCATTTTCACACACACGTGCTTTTATATGTTGTCCTTGTGATATCCATTTAAAACTTTTATTAATTACAACCACGAATAAAGGAAGTTTTTTTTTTTTTTAAAAAAAGCACATGAGTGCTCAGAACTGAACCTAATTTTATGTAAGACAGGTACTTAGTAGTTAATATAAATTCTAAAATATCTGAGTAGTAAGCTGTCATCAGTGCAGAACTTTCTCCCAAAGTTTCTGTATGTCAGCCGTCTCTCTAAACATGTATAGATTAATCATTTTAGATTTTATGTGGTTTCTGAGGCCTCAACCCTGTATGGAATGTACTGATCCTATGAAAACTTTTCTCAGCTGGGCCTCGGGGAAAGCAGAGCTACACGCAGGAGTGAATTTTCCAAAGCCCATATAAAGGATGAGAAGTGTGGGATCTCACTCGGTCCAAGGTGCTGGGATACAAGACCCTGATGCTTCATCATACATAGAGAAGACGGCAAGCTGTCTGTGATACAGTGTTTTGAAAACCACACTCACCCTCCCATCCTTGAGGCGTTGAGAAGTGAGCAAGACGTACGGCAGCCACTATATGAGATAAGAATTGGAAAAAGAAACGCTTTTCGGCGGTGCATGGGTGTATTTCTCAAACACATGCTTATTGAGGGTCCATCATGCGCTGACCAGCAACGGGAGGTACGTCGCTCCGACTCGGACTCTTGACTCTCACTCTGGGGTTCGCTTACGTGTTAGCTCACAGCTTTCTCCCTCTTCCTGCACTCCCGCCTTTTACAGAATGACACTGAGCGCGTCCCACTGACGGTGGCTTGGTTTGTACAGCAGACTGCTGCCGGTAGGCACTGACAGGGACACCTAGTTCTGAGCCTCTAGTGGGCTCAGCAGTTCCCTGAGGGGCAGGGACAATTTGAGTTTGCAGGAGGCCAGCCTGCCTGGGCCAGTGCCCTGAACAACGGCAAGACTATAGTCTTAGAGTACTTGCGATTCAGCAATAGCTAACTGACATGAAAACATCCATCCTATTAGATTTGGCAGCTAGGAGGGGAGCGAAGGAGGCGCTGACACGACCTACTCTTGTGTGAGTGAGAGGACATTAGCATTATACAAGAGCATAAGCTATTTCTCTGCAGGAGCATCTTCACTGCTGAATGGTTTAGGAGTCAGGGTAAGTGATTCCAGGATCCCGTAAATCACACAACACAATGAGGAACGGGTATACTTGTGGGGGTGTAGTGTCGCCTTGTGCAGTGGGATACGAGGAGTTTGGAGAGCTATGAGCATCTCTCCTTTGATGATCTCAATTACTAAGTTGCTACCTCTGCTCAGACCAAAATCTTATACTAGCTACGCATGTGTGCATGTGTAAATGTGTGCAAGTGTACATGTTTGCAAGTGTGCATTGTGCATGTATGCATGTATACATGTGTGCATGTATGCATGTGTGCACGTGCCGTGGCTCCACGGTCAAGGTGGGTTTCAGAGGACAATTTACAACATACCTGCCATCCTCCTCCTCCTCCTCCTTGGTTTATTGAGATCCACCTGCCTCTGCCTCCAGGAGTGCTGGATTTATAGGCATGCGCCACCACATCTGGCTCCCATCCACCTTCCTAGGCAAGGTTTCTCTTGCCTCTGCTACTCCGTGTATTCCTGAGCATCTGATTTTCCAGTCTTTGCCTTCTATCTCAGGCGTGCTGGGCTGGGCTGTGGATTGGACTCAGGCGCCCGGCCTGTTTACGTGGGTTCTGTAACTCATGTTACCAGGCGGGTACGGCAAGTGCTTTTATCCACTGAGACATCCCCAGTCCCTGAAGTCATTTCTTTATATGTTTAGGTGTTTACTGGGAAATATGAGACCATTTTTAATTCCCGGTGAGTAGCTCTGTGAAAAGATTTGTGGGAAGAGTTTACTTTATATCTCATTTCATATTTGACACTGCCTGCTCCCTGCTCGGAGTAGAGGCCAGAAACTGTTGAGCATAAATGAAGACTTTCTGAGTAAAAATTTCAGGGTAATTGCTGAAACATTTTTCTGATGTATAGTCTTACTTAAAGTTTTTAATAGTTAAGGATGGAAACAAAGTATATTTTCCTTCACAGAAAGTACTTACCGGGTGTTTCTTGGAACCCAGAAGACATTGTTTTTACGTCACTGCTGCATCCTTTCTGTTCCGGTGCCCAGACCCAGGGCGTCCAGGTCACGGCTGAAACGGTGGGTACACGATTGACTGGATGTTCAGCTTTTCCTGGCCTCTCATTTCCAGACTTTAATTGGTTTGAGTTTCATGGTGACTTCTGGGTTTTGTTTCCCTGGTTTCACATTTATGGTCTGGAGTTTTGCGAGCTACATTTCAACACTGTGTCCTGGACTGAGGGAAATGTGCCGCTGTGAGCCAACGGCCGGCCGGAGAGACTCCCCGCCCCCCCCCCCGCCCCCGCGCCCCCACTCCAGCAGTGGTGTGGGTTAGGGGAGTAGGCTGAGCCCTTGCCTTTACTGTCTGTTACAGAGCCAACAGGAGCGTAAACAGGAGTATGTGCCCAGGCGGACCATCATTTATTTATTAGTGATGTTGGAGGAATGTGCGAGAGAGTAGTGCCCCCATAACCACCCTGCCCGGCGCTGCCCTGTGTGGCCCTCTGTCTTTTCTGGCAGCCAATTAGAGGTGCTATTTCTTGGCAGGGATTTCCAGTAGTTTCCTGGAAGTCACACGGAAAAGGCTATGATGAGTGGTGTCGAGGATAAAATATACGCGGGCAAAGTTTATATTCGTGACTACGAAGGTGTCCGGGTGCTTGAGCTTCACCCACACTGAGTCTCAGCACTGAGGGTGACACCTTCATTCGACCTTCCACAAAGAGATGACGATCATTAGGACTTTCAGAGGTGGTGGCTGAGAAGTGGGCCAGCCAGCAACCAAAGGACAACACCGCGTCAAAACGTAACCTATCCTCCAACAAATCTCAAACCTCATCGCATCCTCTCAACTGCAGTTCCCATCTTCTCCACCAGGTGGCAGTAGGTACACATGCTTTTTCTCTCTTAGGTCAGCCTACTCACTGACTTCACTGGTTAGAGATCTGTGTTACAATTTACAGAAATCTGGTAAGAGTCTCTCATATCTTAATATTTTGAAAAGGTGGCATAAACACTGTGTCTACACCACGAGAAGGTCAGGCTTTCCCATTCTACCTCACACGGAGGCCCTCTGTTCTCCCTGCACACACCTGCCTCTCTCTCTCACACAGGTCCACAAATTGCATATATTTACACACATCTACCCCACCCACTCCACATACCCTGTGTCCACTCAGCATACACACGTAAACCATATAAATCTCCCACTCACCCGCCCTACACACTATCCTCTCGCGGAACACCCACACATCCACTCATCACACACTTTCACACCCTATATGCATCCACTCTCCTGCCTCACTCACTCCCCATAGCCACGCACCACACAGACCCCCCAGACACCCCCAACCCCACATGCATCCACTTCACACCTATGCATCCCACATATCCACCCCCACACCCACCCCTGGACCTATTCCCTCCAGTCCCTGCCACACCCCAAGCCCCACTCATCCATCTGCCCCCCCCTGCAACCCGCCCTCCCGCCACCTTTATACAGCACACTGTGTATGACAGAAACATGGGCGGTTTTGTGTGTGTGTGTGTGTGCATGCGTGTGTGTGTGTGTGTGTGTGTGTGTGTGTGTGTGTGTGTGTCCGGCTGTCCGTCTGTCTTTGCCCCACTAGAAGGCCAGGTGTCTTAGGGTGTTTCTTAAGTCACATGACTCCTTTACCTACCCACATCCATCTCACACACTTGCTCCAGCTTTCTCCCTACCCACCACCACTCACATTCACAGATGTCCACCAGCATGCACACCACACACACACACCACGCCGCACGTATACTACATGCCCACACATACACAAACATACACCACACAGCACACACACAAACACACCACATCACACATATACTACATGCCCACACATACACAAACATACACCACACATACACAACCATAACACACACATAAACATACCGCACCACACACACTACATGTCTACACATACACAAACATACCAACACACACACACCACACATACTACATGCCCACACTATACCACTCACTTCTGTTCTCCCATATGCACACAAATACTCTTCAAGGACATCCCTTACAATCTCTCCGGACTCCAGGTCTGTGTATCTACTTCATTACTGCTGTTTGCTATACTTTCCTAACAGAGCATTGAGAAGAAATTGCCGGAAAACCACTGCACTTCAGGGCCTCAGGGCCTTTAAAAAGTCTCTCTTTTCAAAACTGCACCAAAAAAGACTAATTCTCTATTTTACTTGGACCGTCTTTGTTGGGGGATACTCTGATGTATTTTGATGCTAATTACTGCTTGCTGTCTGACCCACCTTCTGCTTAATAAAAAGCCTTCCCACCTCGGCAGGGCAGGAGATAGGTGGGGCCTAGAGAGAGAGGAATTCTGGGAAGAAGGAAGGACTGCCAAGAGGAGAGAGGCCTGAAGGGAAGAGAGGAAGGCCACCATGGGTTAGCTGGAGGAGAAGCACATGGCCGGCATGGATGGAGAATCCGGCCCAGATGAAGAACATGAGCAAATATTTGGGATTGTGGATGGGACGTAGCTTGATAGAAGTTATTAGAAGCAGATGGCATGGGATTGAGGCAGGGATCCCATGCCTGAGGCCCCACTTATGGGAGGCAAACTGATATCTGCCCTGCCCCAGGTTAACTAAGGCTATCTTAAAATATAACAAGTGTCTGTGTCTTGATTGATTGCTAGCTGGGCCTACAGATAATACTTGTAATTTTAAAAACAATACATCTCTTAACAGTATTTGTATTGTACTTGTATTTCTATCTTCCACCTACAGTTGGTTGACCTCAAAGTATCTGTTCACTCCTCATGGTAAAACACCTGCCAAAGTAGTAAAGTCAGAGCCGCAGTAAACCAGACCTTCCGGTCCTCTTTAAACGCGCCACCTTCTGGTTAAACTTGGTATTGCAGTCAGCTCTAGTTCACGCGCAAGCTCCAGGAAGCTTTTAGCAGAACAATTCCAGCTCTCATTAAATCACACGCCACAAATTTAGCCTGATTTTAACCCTTTATCTTATGCCGTGGGGCCGAGGGTACTGGGAGCGGGGCCACGGGGATGTGGGTCCCTCGGCTCTGCCTGCACTTGGGGTTACCTTCTCTTTCACCATAAATCATATCAAAGCAACCCAATCCTACAGTTCTTCTGCTTCAGCCATAAATTAAATACAAAACATTGTGCACCCCTGTCAAACTTCTTTCTTATCAAAAAGTCCCCATATCATTTAATTGTAGGCACCCTATCCCACAGCGTCTGGTCCCATTACTTGCTATAATGGGCACCAACAGGGAAAAGCTGTGCATTCTGGTGAAAATTGATCTATGCTAACATTTTCAGTAATATATCGGTTGTACAATGTGGGTATTATTTACCGATCAGCAAAATGAACCTATTTCTCAGGCTCTTGTCTGTTTTAGAAAGTTGAGCGATGGCAATTGTTTTTTTTTTTTTTTTAGATTTATAGATACTTTTGAGGGAGAGCCACAGATTCTGTTAGCAAAGTTACCTTCACTTTATCTCTATCAGTATGTTTCATTTATCAGAATTCTGTGAGGTTTTGATTTGCAATGTGGGAAATTGAAATATTTGAAAGGAGGCATCCTGTATGCACAGTCCTGGCCTTTGTGATGACTAAAAGGCACGAAGCATCCACTGCAACAACATCCATGCCTGGAGGAAATGGACCGCACACAGAACCCACAGTTTCCACATCCCGATTGCTTTGAGCCTGGGCACAAAGGGGACACTGTACTCCAGAGAGGGGCAATTAAAAGAAACCAAACCAAACCAAACTGCCCACTCCTGTAGCCTAAGTTCAGAAATTTCTAGAAGGTCCTCAGGCATCAGTTTCTACACTGGCGTGTCACGTGTCTGAAGCCGCAGAGGAAGTGAGGAAATGAAGCGTGCTGGGGCTCACAGTGGACCGCTCTTCTCAGCATAGCCGTGCGCCCGCACACTGCCGGGCTTTAAGGGTGTGTGTGTGTGTGTGTGTGTGTGTGTGTGTGTGTGTGTGTGTGTGTGTGTGTGTGTGTGTGTGTGTGTGTGTGTGTGTGTGTGTGTGTGTGTGTGTGTGTGTGTGTGTGTGTGTGTGTGTGTGTGTGTGTGTGTGTGTGTGTGTGTGTGTGTGTGTGTGTGTGTGTGTGTGTGTGTGTGTGTGTGTGTGTGTGTGTGTGTGTGTAGAGGTGGGCAACAGCAGCTTTTGAATGGGAAAGCGATTTAAACATCAGTCCTGTTTTGATCCCTCTGGCCTGGCTTCTTCTGATTAACCATGCGGGCTGCCCAGGCCCTGCCCGCAGCCTCCTCCCCTCCCGCCCCCACCCTGCCCGCAGCCTCCTCCCCTCCCGCCCCCACCCTGCCCGCAGCCTCCTCCCCTCCCGCCCCCACCCTGCCCGCAGCCTCCTCCCCTCCCGCCCCCACCCTGCCCGCAGCCTCCTCCAGCCCCAACCCTGCCGGTCTGTGCCTCAAGCATCCTCCTTCCCTTTGAGCTCGCCTAGCCTTCCCAGAAGGGCAGGCCCAGCGCTGGCTGACCTTGCCAGGAGGAATTCCTCTCTGTGGCTCTGCGCTCCCTTCCCGGCTGGCTCCCTTCGGGCCCTCACTCCCGGCCATGCTCCCCTTTGACCCTGAATACATTTCGCAGGTGTCCTGACAGCTACCGATTTGGCTTATCTTTCTATTCTTTTTCTTTCGTTCTTTTTTTTAATTGAAAGTAAACCTTCAAAGCCCGCCAGCCACTCCAGAAGCGCCAGTGAGGCCTGCAGCTGGGCCAGGGACCATCAGATAGAAAGCAGCCAGCTCTGCACTCTGTCCCCTTCCCCTTAGGGCAGAAGCCACCTGGCTCTGTGGGCTCCTGGCTACTTAGCTTTCAATTTAGCCTTTGCATGAGAAGAAGGGAATGTGGATTTGGGGAGAGAGTGTGGCGATTTGGAAAATGGCTCTCTCTGTCTCTGTCTCTGTCTCTGTCTCTGCCTCTGCCTCTGTCTCTGCCTCTGTCTCTGTCTCTGCCTCTGTCTCTGCCTCTGCCTCTGTCTCTGCCTCTGTCTCTGCCTCTGTCTCTGTCTCTGCCTCTGCCTCTGCCTCTGCCTCTGCCTCTGCCTCTGCCTCTGTCTCTGCCTCTGTCTCTGCCTCTGTCTCTGTCTCTGCCTCTGTCTCTGCCTCTGTCTCTGTCTCTGCCTCTGCCTCTGTCTCTGCCTCTGTCTCTGTCTCTGTCTCTGTCTCTGTCTCTGCCTCTGCCTCTGTCTCTGCCTCTGTCTCTGTCTCTGCCTCTGTCTCTGCCTCTGTCTCTCTGTCTCTGCCTCTGTCTCTGCCTCTGTCTCTGTCTGTGTCTCTGTGTCTCTGTCTCTGCCTCTGTCTCTGTCTGTGTCTCTGTGTCTCTGTCTCTGCCTCTGTCTCTGTCTGTGTCTCTCTGTCTCTGTCTCTGTCTCTGTCTCTGTCTCTGTCTCTGCCTCTGCCTCTGTCTCTGCCTCTGTCTCTGTCTCTGCCTCTGTCTCTGCCTCTGTCTCTCTGTCTCTGTCTCTCTGTCTCTGCCTCTGTCTCTGCCTCTGTCTCTGTCTGTGTCTCTGTGTCTCTGTCTCTGCCTCTGTCTCTGCCTTTGTCTCTGCCTTTGTCTCTGTCTGTGTCTCTGTGTCTCTGCCTCTGCCTCTGCCTCTGTCTCTGTCTCTGCCTCTGCCTCTGTCTCTGTCTCTGCCTCTGTCTCTGCCTCTGTCTCTGTCTCTGTCTCTCTGTCTCTGCCTCTGTCTCTGCCTCTGCCTCTGTCTGTGTCTCTGTGTCTCTGTCTCTGCCTCTGTCTCTGTCTGTGTCTCTGTGTCTCTGTCTCTGCCTCTGTCTCTGTCTGTGTCTCTCTGTCTCTGTCTCTGCCTCTGTCTCTGTCTCTGCTTCTGTCTCTGTGTCTGCCTCTGTCTCTGTCTCTGCCTCTGTCTCTGTCTCTGTCTCTGTCTCTCTGTCTCTGTCTCTGCCTCTGTCTCTGCCTCTGTCTCTGTCTCTGCCTCTGTCTCTGTCTGTGTCTCTGTGTCTCTGTCTCTGCCTCTGTCTCTGTCTCTGTGTCTCTGCCTCTGTCTGTCTCTGTCTGTGTCTCTGTCTCTGTCTCTGCTCTGTCTCTGTCTCTGTCTCTGCCTCTGTCTCTGTCTGTGTCTCTGTGTCTCTGTGTCTGCCTCTGTCTCTGTGTCTGCCTCTGTCTCTGTCTCTGCCTCTGCCTCTGTCTCTGTCTCTGCCTCTGTCTCTGTCTCTGCCTCTGTCTCTGTCTCTGCCTCTGTCTCTGTGTCTGCCTCTGTCTCTGTCTCTGCCTCTGTCTCTGTCTCTGCCTCTGCCTCTGTCTCTGTCTCTGCCTCTGCCTCTGTCTCTGTCTCTGTCTCTGCCTCTGTCTCTGTCTCTGTCTCTGCCTCTGTCTCTGTCTGTGTCTCTGTGTCTCTGTGTCTGCCTCTGTCTCTGTCTCTGCCTCTGTCTCTGTCTCTGCCTCTGCCTCTGCCTCTGTCTCTGCCTCTGTCTCTGTCTCTGCCTCTGTCTCTGTCTCTGCCTCTGTCTCTGTCTCTGCCTCTGTCTCTGTGTCTGCCTCTGTCTCTGTCTCTGCCTCTGTCTCTGTCTCTGCCTCTGCCTCTGTCTCTGTCTCTGCCTCTGCCTCTGTCTCTGCCTCTGTCTCTGCCTCTGTCTCTGTCTCTGTCTCTGCCTCTGTCTCTGTCTGTGTCTCTGTGTCTCTGTCTCTGCCTCTGTCTCTGTCTCTGTGTCTCTGCCTCTGTCTGTCTCTGTCTGTGTCTCTGTCTCTGTCTCTGCTCTGTCTCTGTCTCTGTCTCTGCCTCTGTCTCTGTCTGTGTCTCTGTGTCTCTGTGTCTGCCTCTGTCTCTGTCTCTGCCTCTGCCTCTGTCTCTGTCTCTGCCTCTGCCTCTGTCTCTGTCTCTGCCTCTGCCTCTGTCTCTGTCTCTGCCTCTGCCTCTGCCTCTGTCTCTGTCTCTGCCTCTGTCTCTGTCTCTGCCTCTGCCTCTGTCTCTGCCTCTGCCTCTGTCTCTGTCTCTGCCTCTGTCTCTGTCTCTGCCTCTGCCTCTGTCTCTGTCTCTGCCTCTGCCTCTGTCTCTGCCTCTGTCTCTGCCTCTGTCTCTGTCTCTGTCTCTGCCTCTGTCTCTGTCTGTGTCTCTGTGTCTCTGTCTCTGCCTCTGTCTCTGTCTCTGTGTCTCTGCCTCTGTCTGTCTCTGTCTGTGTCTCTGTCTCTGTCTCTGCTCTGTCTCTGTCTCTGTCTCTGCCTCTGTCTCTGTCTCTGTCTGTGTCTCTGTGTCTCTGTGTCTGCCTCTGTCTCTGTCTCTGCCTCTGCCTCTGTCTCTGTCTCTGCCTCTGCCTCTGTCTCTGTCTCTGTCTCTGCCTCTGTCTCTGTCTCTGTCTCTGCCTCTGCCTCTGCCTCTGTCTCTGCCTCTGCCTCTGTCTCTGTCTCTGCCTCTGTCTCTGTCTCTGTCTCTGCCTCTGTCTCTGTCTCTGCCTCTGTCTCTGTCTCTGTCTGTGTCTCTGTGTCTCTGCCTCTGTCTCTGTGTCTGTCTGTGTCTCTGTCTGTGTCTCTGCCTGTCTCTGTGTCTGTCTGTGTCTCTGTCTGTGTCTCTGCCTCTGTCTCTGTGTCTGTCTGTGTCTCTCTCTGTCTCTGCCCCGCCCCCCCCCCCCTTCCTCACGCACTCACGGAGAGAGATTCCAGACAGAATGGGAGTTTATTTATAATATAAATTTCAGGGTGCCTTTGCAATGCCCGGTTGGAGTACCGGGGTACACTGCAGAAGAAAATACACTAAAAATAAATTTCCGTTTTGAACAGTAGGGAGCTGCAGTGTATTGGGAGGCAGAGCTTGAAGCCAAGCCTCCTAGATCCCATCCAGTCTTTCTTTTTTTAATTAATTAACTAATTAATTTATTCACTTTACATCCCAAATGTAGCCCCCTCCCTCCCTCTCCTCTGTCCTCCCCTCCTCTCTCCCCTGTCCCATGCCTCACCCCCAACCCATCCCAGCTCATCAAGTGCATAAAGTATAATTGTTGCTTCCTCTTTCCCTGTGGCCTGGCAAGGCAGTCCTGCCAGTCAGAGAGAGCCCCCCCCTCCCCTTACTACGGGACATGAAGCCCAAGCTGCCCATCAGTTACATCTGTGTAGGGGGCCTAGGTCCAGTCCATGCATGGCCCTTGGTTGGTGCTTCAGTCTCCACAAGCCCCGCTGGGCCCTGGCTAGTTGGCTCTGTTCCTCTTCTTGTGAATCTCCTGACACCTCCAGGCCCTTCGATCCTTCCTCCCCCTCCCCCCTCTGACTTTTTCATAAGCTTCCCTGTGATTTGCCCATATTTGCCTGTGAGTCTCAGCATCTGTTTTGATCCGCTGCTGGGTGGAGCCTCTCAGAGGACAATTCTGTTAGGCTTCTGACTGTGAGCACAGCAGAGAACTGTTAACAGTGTCAGGGTTTGGCTCTCTCCCACGGGGTGGGTCTCTCAGGCTGGGTCAGGCACTGGCTGGCCATGCCCTCAGTGTCTGCGCTGTCTTAGGGTCGATGGTTTTGTGGGTGGGTTGGTGTTCCCCTCGCTCCACTAGGAGTCCTGTCTAGTTAGAGGGCGTCCTCTTCAGTCTCCATGACCCCTGCTATTAGGAGTCTCAGCTAGAGTCACCTCCATATCCTCCCAGAAGAGTTCTCTGCCCTAAGATCTCCAGTTTGTCGCAGAGATGCCGCCATCTATGGTTTCTCTTCTCTCTGCAGGCCTCTGCCCTCCCCCCCCGCCCCCCGCCCTCCCCCATCAGGTCTGATCTCCACCTTCATTTCTCTCTGTCTCCCTCTCCTACCTTGCTCCCTCTCTTCCACCACTGACTGCCTCTGACTCTTCTACTTCCCCTTCTGAGTGAGAGCAGAGCATCCTCCCTTGGGTCCTTCTTGTTACTCATCTTCTTCGGGTCTGTGAATTGCAGCTATATAGCTAAAATCTGCTTATTAGTGAGGACACACTATGTGTGTCTTTCTGGGTCTGGGTTACCTCGCTCAGGATGATCTTTTCTAGTTCTTTCCATTTGCCACACCCCTTTCCTTAGGTGACTGTTAGGTCTCAGTCTGGAAGAAGTGGCTGAGGTGCGTATTTAACATATCAAAGAGGTCCTGGCCACCAGGTCTTCCCTACAATCCCTCAGCCCCTAAGGGTTACAGGGCCCTCTGGCTGGCTACTCCACCTCTACCTTAAACTTCTGTTCAGGAGCTGGGCTGCACGCCCCCAGCTGCCCTTCCCTCTATAATCTCTAAGTCAACCAACCGTTATACCCAACCTGGGCCTTGTCTACTCTCCTTTGGGCCTCCTGGTTGCTGTTCCTGGTTGCCCTCTCCCCTCTCTCCCCTCTCCCCCTCTCCCCCTCTCCCCCTCTCCCCCCTCCCCGTCCCCCTCCCTCCCCTCTCCCTCTCCTTGCTTGGCTTAGCATCATGTTCATGCTAGACTTCCCCAGATGTCCCTGCCTCTAGCTACGTTCTCCCTTTATCTACAATAAATTTTCTCCTTCACTATACCTAGGAGCAGTCATGTCCTTTTCTTTTTAGTGACTTTATTCGAAGCTAACCCTTATGGTTAATGTTTCTTCCCCATATATATATATTTTTAAAAATAGAAATGTAAATATATTTAGAAAAATGACATGACTAACACTTTGTATCCATCACTCAAAACAACAACTATCCTTTTCCATCTTTGTCTTGCCTTGACCTCTGTGTGAATGAACACACACTCTCTCTCTTGCTGAACAACTTGAAATTTAGTTATAGGTACCACGAGCCTTCACCCCTAACTAAAGACTCAAGCATGCTTTCCTATGATGATATTTTCCTACACAAACACAATGTAAATAATTGCACCTAAGAAAATAAGTGGACCTACCTGCCAATGGAGGCCAGCTTGACAGTCAGGCTACATAACGAGGCACTGTCTCAAAACAAATGAATGGATGAATAAACAAATACTTCCCAGTAATATCTTATAACATCTGCTATCCAGTTAGTGTTAAAACTTTTCCAACCCTAAACTGTGTTCTACAACTGGTCCTTTTTTTCTCTTCCCTCCCTCTGTCCCTCCCTCCCTTCCTCCCTCTATCCTTTCCTCCCTCCCTTTGTCTGTCTCTCCCTCCCTCCCTCGCTCCCGTCTTCTCTCCCTCCCTTTCCTCCTCTTCTTCCTCCTCCTGCTCCTCCTCTTTCTTCTTTTGAATCAAGGGCCTATCAAGGTTCCAGTGTATGTTTGACCATTAGCTAGCTCTTTCTGGTCTCCCTGAGGTAGGACAGACATACACATGTGCAGCCTGTGGGTACCGTGCCTGTGGGTATCAATGTGAATATACCCACCCCATCCCCCACAGAACTCCACAGTTGGGACACATAGAATATTTCCAACATCTCAGAAGGTTTTCTCATGCATTCTCAGTCCTCAGCCCCCTAGAATAAGTTAGTAAAGAGACAACACAGTTGTAACTGCTCAGATCTTTAGGTTGGAATTATGAACTGGCCGAGCCATGGAGGGATAGTTTATTTCATGGCTTGAATGTGAAATATGCCCTACAAGTTCATGTGCTTGTGCTGCTGTTTGGGAGGCCATGGAGCTTTCAGAAGGCAGTGTCGGCTTGTGGATGCCTAGTACCAGAGGCAAGCTCTTTACATCTTATCTTATTAAAAAATGTTAAAAATAATGGTGTGTGTGTGCGTGTGTGTGCCAGTGCACGTGTGCTATGGTATATGGAGGTCAGAGAACAGTGACTTGAAGTCACTTCCCTCCTTCTATCTTTCTGTAGAATTTTGGGGTTAAACTCAGGACCTCAGAGCTACGTGAGAAGCACTGCAGTGCCACCTTGCTGGCCTGGTGCAGTCTTTTGAGGATTAGTCTGGTCCACTTCATGTCCCAGGGCAATGTGAGCAGCCACAGCCCTCTGTCACAGACAGAGTCCACCCCAGCCACCACGCTCTCCTCATCAGGATGGCTTTCAACCTCTGAACCATGAGTTAGAAAAAATCATCCTCCCACGAGTTCCTCTTGCCCGGTATTTGTTGACAGAGACAAGCAAGGCAGTCTTAATACAGCATGCTGTGTCTAGTGGGGTTCAACGTGGCCATGATGCGCCAGTTCTTCTCTTCAGCACAGACAGCAGATGTAGCCCTAACATCACCAAACTGGGTTGGGTAGCAAGAATATCTTCTGTATGCCACCATGCTTTCACACTGCATCACACTGGGGGCTGGTGAACACAGGCTACTGGTGTCAGTTTCACTTGAGTGGCCACCAGGCTTAGATGCTCTGGCTACTGATCACACTTCGAGAAATTAAAAATGGCGCCAATTCTTTTTCCCCCCAAGATAGGTTTTCTCTGTGTAGCCCTGGCTGTCCTGGAACTCTTTTTGTAGACCAGGTTGGCCTCGAACTCACAGCGATCTGTCTACCTCTGCCTCCCGAGTGCTGGGATTAAAGGTGTGAGCCACCACCATGCCCCCTCCCATTTAACACGTTAAAACACTCACAAAATCTACCCTCTTAACCATTTGTAACTGTATGACTTAGTGGCACCAAGCACATTTACATTGGTCTACCATCATCCCTATTTACTTTTTTTTTTTTTTGAGACAATCATATAGCTCAGGCTAACTATGAATGGACCTCACTAGGTAGTAAAGAATGACCTTGAATTTCTGCCTCCTTGTGGAGAGTGCTGGGGGTCACAGGTAAGTACAGGTGCGTGGCTTAGTACCACAGTTACTTCTGATAACAGGACACATATTACCTTAACAAGCACAATGTTCTTTTCTAAGGCTGAGATGAAGGCAAATCATCCGTGTGCAGTACAGTACAGAGTAGTCATGATTTAAAGTATGAACTCACGTGCTATGGATGCATGTCCTGAGAGGGTGTAAAGAGTGACAGACCACAGTTTGCTGAGAAGCCCCGAGAAGTGGGAAAGATGCTCTCCTCCTTATCAGATCTGGTTCTGGAAAGATGCTCTCCTCCTTATCAGATCTGGTCCTGGTCCCTCAGCACTTCAGACACTCATTCGTCAGCATGAAGATGGGAGGCGGGGCGCTTAGAGAGAAATGAATAATTATTAAAAAGGGCCAAGAGAGCAAGTTTCCAAAGCTAGAACTCTTTGGTAAAACCATTCTCCATCTAAGTAGGCCCTCTGGAGTGTGCACACATAGCTGCACCTGGCCCCCACCTGGACATAATTAGCTTCCTTGAGCTCAGAGCAGAGCACATGCTGGAAAAAAAAAAATGATGTCAAAAAACCAGAGCAATCTGTCATGATCCGTGCTAAAGAGTTAAAGCTGTGTGCTTTCCTAAGAGCTGTGTAAGGTGGAGCCTGGAACTGGGAAGTTGTCTTCACTCATGGCAGATGATGTCCTTTTCCTGGACTGCACTGTGAGCCTTGGGATGGGGGATCATGGGAAGACAGGATGGAACGCTCTTGGATGATCTATGGACTGTTTATGGACTCGAGTGTGAAATTTGTCTGTGGACAGGACTTTCCATCCTAAGCAAGCAGACCACTCAGTGTTTGAGAATCAAGTCACAAAGCAGCTGAGTGAGTGGGTGGGGTCATCTGTCAGAGCTGTGCCTTGATGCGCACTGGAGAACAGCTCCTCCGCAGTTGCCTGTGTCTTACCTGATACCTACTATTGTCTTCTGGCTGTGATGCTGTGAAGGGAACTGCAAATGTTTGCCTCATAAGGGGATTGGTTGCAACGAGCATTAAGTCGGAACTTAAAAACAAGCACAGTGTGCCTAGGGGTCCTCATTTCTTGGGGGGGGGGTCACAGAGGAAGAGCTGGAGATGATTGGTGAACAAATTCAGAAAAGTATGTTCACAGAGAACAATAAGGGCAGGATAATAATCATTAGAGTTCACTGAGGTAGGGCAGAGGGGACCAGAGTCTGACTGACAATTTTACAGTTTAATTCCAGGCTGGGGGTGGGGGGAACACTCAGCTTCCAAGAGCATATTTATTCTAATCTTTTCCACTGTTTTTGAGACAGGATCTTCTGTGTCTACACTGACTTCAAACTGGCTCTGTGGCTGAAGATACCCTTGAACTCTGGATCCTCCTTCCGCCTTCACCCCGCTTCCTGGTGTGCATAGGGCTGGGATTGTACCCAAGGCTCCCCGCGTGCTCTGTAAGCACTCCGCCATGAGGTGCACCCCGTGGCCACTGCAGTTCCATTTACCCTGGGCTCCCTGAAGGCGAGGATTCCAGGAGCATTAAGTGAATAGGTACCTGTTCATTCCCAGCATAGCTAAGTGTTTTCACAGGTCCTGACTCAGAGCTTTGGCAAATAACTTTATCCCTAGGTCTGAAATGGAGGGATTGGCCCCAGAGTGGACACAAACTAGACACGGGGCCAAACCATGAGTCAGCCGGCTCTCGGGAGCCTGCGATTTAGGGAGTGAGTCCTTCTGGAAGCCAGAGGTGTTGGCTCTGTTTATTAACAATTAAACTTTATTAAACAACTCAACTAGCATATACAAGAAGGAAAAAAAAAGGTTAAAGGGACAGAAGAGTAAACCTTCTGGAATCCATTTTTCAGGACGGGTCCTTAGGTGTCTCTGTCCCGCGAGCTGCTCCTGTCCCTTCCTCTCTCTCCGCGCGCCCAGTTTGCCTTCACCTGTTGTTTTTCTTTTCCCCACCTTCCCAGTCACAAGCAAAGGGCGGTCTCCTTCTCCCTTCGAGGGTCAATTAGCAAAACAATAGCCACGGTGAGGTTCCCAGGTCGGCTTCCTGAATTCCAAGCCCAGGAAGGCTCCAAACAGTCTGTCACAAGGTATTCATGGCTTGCCCCAAGGGTGAAGCCTGCTAAGACTGCTTCTACCTGTGACAAAGCTTAATCTTTCCCACACAGAGGGGATTCGGGAAGGCAGACAGCCTAGGGAGAGTTCAACAAAGTCTGGTCTCCAGTCAAGTCTGACTTTGGCCTGCTGATCTAGGAGGGGCCTTGGGGAGGGAAGGCCTTGGATGCTGAAACTGATTGAAAACATGTCTCCCAGAGGTCAGAGTTAGGCCTTAGCCCATAGTGAAGGAAGCATGGTTGGTGTGTATATGAATATAGTATTATATTTATAATATACACGTGTATATATAATGTACCGATTACTGACTGTGACTTTACTGATGCAACCTCGGAAAGGAAAGGTTTCTTTTGATCAGCAGTTTGAAGGCTCGGTTCAATACGGAGTGAAGGCGTGGCAGCAGGAATGTGAGGCAGCTTCGTGACCACAGTCAAGAAGCAGAGAGAGATAAATGCTGTACTCACCTCCTGTTCTCCTTTTAATCCAGTCCAGGCCCTATGGTGCCAGCCACATGTGGGATGGTTCCTCCTGTTCAGCTAAATCAACCTGGAAGCTCCCTCACAGGCTTCCTCAGATTCTGGGCTGTGTCAAGCTGAGGGATGCAGACAGCCTACTCTCATAACGCCCATAGGCCTTGGCTCAGCACAAGGAACAGTGCACCTTTAGTGATGGAAGTACATTTATTCTTGGAATAAAACAATTCTTATGCTGTAGAAACTGTGAAGATCATTAGGAAATTAGGTATAGAACAGAAAAGTTTTCCTGGGCACCATGGAGGCTGTCAGGGTGGGAGCTGGAAACCCGGTGATAGTTGTTCAGACAGGAAATGATGAAAGGGGAGCCTTGATGACACAGGAGATGATGCTGGAAGGTGGGGCAGGACAGTATGGACACTGGATGCGAGCAATGGGGTAGAATCAATGGCACTGAGGTGTGGCAGCTTGTGAGCAGATAATCGCGTTGGCACCAGGAGCTTAGATGGGGAAACTCAGAGTCTTGGTGTTTTGAATAGTGTGAGTCCAGATGAGAGAGGGAAATCTGAAACTCAAAGTGAGGGTCCACTAAAGAAAGAAAGAGCGATTCCACTCAGAAACCCTGGGCACAGAGGGCTAGAACTGCAGATGGGACTCTGCCATTGTGTCACATGACCACGCTACAGGAACAGATGAACTGGGGTAAGGCAGGGCGGCAGGGCCTGTAGAGGACTCCTCATGTTCATGGGCTACATTGAAGAAAAGAAGCCATGGCTCTCAAAGTCAACTGCAAGTGAGAGCCTCGTCACAACCCTTTTAGGTATGCACTGTGACTGGATAACGTGCATGGAGCAGGGTTAAGTTTGAACTGCAGATAAATGATGAAAAAGAAACATATTTAGGGAGTAGAGAGATGACTCAGAAGACGATGTACTCTCGGAGAGGGCTAGAGTTTGGTTTCCAGCACCTCCCAACTGTGTGTAGTTCCAGCTCTATGGGATCCTAGGCCTCTGACCTCTGTACAGTCATAACTGGGTATACCTATATGCTCATAATTAGCCATAACCACACACATAATTAAAAATGAAACTAAATCTTAGAAAGAACTTTCAGTGTAATTATATAACCTTTAAGATGTGTTTATAAAACTGGAGGTTCAGTGCAGTAGGCAGGGTGACTGCCTAGCATGCACCAAGCCCTGGTTTCGATCCCCAGACAGCATAGACCATGCATAGCGACATGGGGCAGGAAGGCCAAGAGTTCAAAGCTATCCTCGGCTATATAGTGAGACACACCAGTGTTCAAAGTTATCCTTGGCTGTATAGCAAGACAGTCCAGGCTCTGTCTCAAAATTAAAAAGATGGACTTGTGTTAAGGGCATTCTAATATTTCAGGGGATATATGAATAAAAATAAAGTTACCAGTAAAATGGGAAGCAACCAGTGAAAATGGCCTGTGTTTTACATTCAAATGTAAGCCAGAGGCCTGGGCTACCTGTGGTAAGCCGGACAACCTTCAGCGTGATGTGAGTCAAAGGATGTCACTCATGAACTGCCAGGAGTGTCTCAGCAGACTCTGCACTCAGGCCCCTCTGCACGAGTGAGCAAGATGACAAGGCCCTCACAGGAAGGCTGCAGCTGCTGTCAGCCAGGGTCAGGGTTCTGCGGCCTGCATGTCTGCTGGAATGCGGTCTTTCCTGATGGATTCTTACTTCTGCCGCTATTATAGCTCTCTCTCTCTCTCTCTCTCTCTCTCTCTCTCTCTCTCTCTCTTTCTCTCTCTCTCTCTCTCTGTGTGTGTGTGTGTGTACACGTGCCCGCACACACACATATGCATATGTGTGGAGGCCAGGGCAGTCTTCGGTATCATCCACCTTGTCTTGAGACAGGATCTCTTATGGGGACGTGGAGCTCACTCTCAGGTGAGGCTGGCTGGCCAGGGAGCTGCAGGGGGGCTGCCTGTCTCTGCCTCCGCAGTACTGAGATGACAAACATGTGCCACCACGACTGGCTTTTTCTCAGGCTTCTGAGTCAACCTCATTGGATTCCATGTCAGGTTGCTAGAGGGTTAGAACTTTGAAAAAAAAATCACATTTGATTCACACTGCTTCCCTTTAGAGTTTGCAACTCCCTGCAACCTCCCACCCTCACGTATTTCTTTTCAGTTATACGTTTATCTAGAATATTCTGTCATGTGTCTGTATTATATGTCATTATATGTCATGCACTTGATGTTGTCCCTTAACAGGACCCAAGAAGGCCCTCTGTCATTCTGGTATCCAGTACCATCTCTGAATGTTATAGGACATGAAATGAAACCATGAAAAAACATCTAAAGCTAAGGTCTTTTATTTGTTTGTTTGTTTGGTTTTTCAAGGTAGGGTTTCTCTATGTAACCCCGGCTGTGTTGGAACTATCTCTGTAGACCAGACTGGCCTTGAACTCACAGAGATCCACCTGACACCTCCTCCTGAGTCCTGGGGTTAGAGGTGTGCACCACCACCCCTGGCCTTAAAGTCAGGGTCTTTAAAGTGATTGTGTTTTCAAGTTAAAAATGACCAATCTCCTTCTTCATTCCCACTGTTGATTGTGCAAACCGATGCTCTGGACTTAATGGACTACATAGGCCTGAATACAATTACTAGAATGGTTATAAAAAGCGAAACAAGGTCTTGGAGCGAAGGCTCAGGGGTTAAGAGCACTTGCTCTTGCAGAGGAGGAGGAGTCAGTTCTCATCATCCATAATGGGTGACTCCTAACTCCAGTTACAGTGGATTGGTGCCCTCTGCTGGTCTCTGAGGGTACCTGCATGCACGTGGTACAAACCCACATACTCAGGCCCACATAAAATAAAACATAAAATATTAAAAACGCAAACAAAACAGCATGAAAGGGGAGGCTTTCTTCTTCTCCTCCTCCTCCTCCTCCTCCTCCTCCTCCTCCTCCTCCTCCTCCTCCTCCTCCTCCTCCTCCTTCTTCTCCTTCTTCTTCTTCTTCTCCTCCTCTTCTTCCTCCTCCTCCAGAATGTTAGATGTTAGGAGTCTTGTACACTTAGCAGGAAGGTAAAATGTTCAGACTTCAGAGAAACCAGTGTGCATTTCCTCCAAAAGTAAAATCTGGGGTTAACCATGACCAGCCATCTTACTGTAGGCATTCTGCAAATTGTACAGTCAGAAACTCAAATACGTGTAACTCAATATTGCTTGCAGTGTAATTCACAATGACCTTGACCCAAGTGGCCACCAACAAATGAATGGATACCTAGAATGTTCTATGATAATGGATGACTCTTGAAAACATCATGGTGAATAAAATAGGTCAGAAACTGCAGAACAAATATTGCAGGATTTTGGTTACACAGACATCCAGAATAGGCAAAGACACAAAGAAAGATATAGTTGGTAAGAAGCATCTCTGGGATTGAGGCAGGGGGTTGGTGTGTTTGGGACTGAGGCAGGGGGCTGGTGTGTTTGGGGCTGAGGCAGGGGGTTGGTGTGTTTGGGGCTGAGTCAGGGGGGGCTGGTGTGTTTGGGGCTGAGGCAGGGGGTTGGTGTGTTTGGGGCTGAGTCAGGGGGTTGGTGTGTTTGTGGCTGAGGCAGGGGGTTGGTGTGTTTGTGGCTGAGGCAGGGGGTTGGTGTGTTTGCGGCTGAGGCAGGGGTTGGTGTGTTTGGGATTGAGGCAGGGGGTTGGTGTGTTTGGGGCTGAGGCAGGGGGTTGGTGTGTTTGTGGCTGAGGCAGGGGGTTGGTGTGTTTGGGGCTGAGGCAGGAGGTTGGTGTGTTTGGAGCTGAGGCAGGGGGTTGGTGTGCTTGGGGCTGAAGCAGGGGGTTTGTGTGTTTGGAACTGAGGCAGGGGGTTGGTGTGTTTGGGACTGAGGCAGGGGGTTAGTGTGTTTGGGACTGAGGCAGGGGGTTGGTGTCTTTATGCTGAGTGGTTATGGAATTTCTGTTTGGGTGATGAAGTAGTTTTGGAAGTGATGGTTCGATTGTTCCATATTACAAATGCCACTAAATAGACACTTACAACGGTTAGTCTGGGGGTGGCTACATGACTAATCCCGCTTAGGAGGCTGAGGCAGAGGGAAGGCTGATGCAAGCTCAGTGCTAAGTTAGGTTATATGACGAGACTCTGTCTCAAACAAACAGAAAAAAAATTGGTTTCAATGGCGATTTTCATATTTTCTGTATTTTATCACAACTTTAACAGTGTGCCCAAACTCAATGAATTGTGTGATGTGTGATATATGAATTATAGTTCAATAAAGTAGTTGCTTATACCCTAGGTATATTTTCACTGCCTCTATGCTCAGGCCAGAGGGACCATCACATCTTGAACTGGAATAATAATGAAATGCAGGTTGTTGGAGGAAGGAGCAGGGAGCTGAACACAGCTGAAGAGACTGGGATAATTACCTCAGAACTCTCCAGGTTTGGGAGGGGTATGGCCCCAGGACATGGCCAGGAAGAATGGTGTCTCAGAACCACACAGCCCAAGAGCAGCTGGTAGGAATGCTGTGCTCCCAGGCCACAATTACTAGCTTAAAGTGCTCCAGAGAGAAGCGCCCCCACGTAACAAATTAAACAGGCCTCGGTTGGAAGGTTTAGGACAGTCACATTTTGAGTCCACCTGAACCATGGAGGACCTGAGAGGCAGCAGGCAACCCGAGTTGCCCTCGGTCAGATGCTGGGTCTGGGACAGTGGGTGATGGATTTTTTTTATGTGTCTGTGCAGTTACAGGAGTGGCCCTCCACACTGTCCACAGTGTCGCTGCAGCAGACAAAAACTATCCATCCACCTGTTCAGCGGCACAAAAGAGCGTACACCAAGAAAACAGCCATACATTCCCCGGAACAGAGCCAGCAGCTGCTCATCAATCTGGTGCGAGCCGCAGGTTGCCTGACTAAATTACTGACGATCAGGCAGACAGCACAATTTGTCAGTCAGGCATTGAGCTTAAGTGAGCAGAGACACACATAAAGCTGGCAAAGCAATTGTAATTAAGAATTATAGACATCAGGCTTCAGAAGTGCTTTCTTAGGTTAGGAGTGACCCAGCTCCACAGCGTGTCATGTCAGAGGGCTCGGGAGCAGAATTCATCTCAGAGAGAAGCCTGCCCCCTCCATTTCAGGCAGCTTTCCACCCGGGAATCCATGAGAAGGCCGCTTATTTCTCCCGCTAGTTTTTTCTCCCTCTTCTTTGTTTTGAGACAGGCTTTTGCTACGTAACCCTGCTTGGTTTATTATTCACTATATAGCTCATTTGCCTGGAACTCAGAGTGATTCTTTGCCTTCCACCTCCTAAATGCTGGGGTTGTAGGTATGTACAACTATGCCCATCCTGTTTTGCTTTTTTCCCTCAAAACAAATGTTATCATACTTTATTAAAAATTGAATGATAAATAGTAAAAATAACAATTAAGTAGTACAACATCTGACTTATTTTTATTTTATATGTATGAATGTTTTGCCTTTATACATGTGTACCAAACACATCCAGTGCCCTCAGGAGGTCAGAAGAGGGCCTCATATCCGTTGGGACTGGTATTCCAGGTGGCTGGAGGGGCCGTGTAAGTGCTGGGAGCTTGAACCTCAGTCCACTGCAGGAGCAGCAAATGCTCCTACCTGCTGATCTATATCTTAAACCCCAAAGGAAAAGGGGCAGCCCTCGAACTTGTCATCCTCCTGCCTCTGCCTCTTCAGCATATCCCATGCTGGTGTGGGGTTTTCTGTGAATTTCACATCATGCACCCCACCATCTCCCTGTCCCCTCTGCCGTTACAACCTTCCCACCTCCTACAAAATAAAAAAAAAAAATAATACAAAACCAGCAACAAAGGGAAGCCATCTCACCATGGAAGCTGTAGCGTGTGACAGTGCATGTGTGCATACCTGTATGTACTGTGTAGTCGCACAGCATACCCTTTTGTCCACACATCTTTACATCCAAGCTTGTGATCCTCCAGTCTCATCTGTACCAATGTTGGGAATCATGATTGCATGCCGCCACACTCAACTTAACAATGAGCTGGCGCCACATATAAAACATAGACTTGCCTCAGAGGGTTTATCTTCTGCAAAGAGGTATAAGCTGACAACACAGATGACTCTGCATCCTGTGTCCCCATGGGAAGAGAAGATGCCAACAACAGTGTGCACCCCTGTGAGGTGCACCCCTGTGCACCCCAAGAGGGCTTGGAGGGTGGGATGTCACGAACCATCTTAGCTTCTCCCTGCTGCTATAACAAAATATTGTGAGGACATTGCTCACGGTTCTTCTGGAGGCTGAAGAGTATAATATCATGCTGACTGGGCTGGAGAGTTGGCTCAGTGGTTAAGAGCATTGTCTGCTCTTCCAAAGGACCCGGGTTCAGTTCCCAGCACCCACATGGAAGCTCACAACTGTCTGTAACTCCAAGATCTGACACCCTCACACCAAAGCACATAAACTTAAAACACTACATAAAAATATTTTTTAAAAAGATCATGCTGACCAGTGGAGTCAACATGTCTCATGAGGGCTTGCTCTCCGCAGCCTCCTGACTGTGTCCTCACGAGGAGAAAGGGATAATCACCGCGTCCTCACAGGCACAAAGTGGCTCCTCACTGCCTACAGTCTTAGAGGTCAGTGTGGTGAGACACTGACATAGAGCCGTAGCAGGAGATGCCTCCTGAAAGCTGCAGTGTTGGAGCTTATCAAAGTCTAAGCAGGAGCTTTACATGCTGAGGGAAGTGGGGGGCGGGGGAGACAGGGAGGGGGAGACGGCCAGGAGACACCCAGCCAGTACAAGCACAAGAAGAAATGAATAACTATTTGTGGGAAATGGAACAATGAATAGAGCACTCATAAGAGCCCCATGACCCTGGCGTCCATGCCACGCTTTCCTTGTGGCTGAGACTCAGATATGCACAGCACCATCCTCTGACAGAGCACTTGGGAAGAAAATGATGACTCTTAACCGTTCACGCCCTCACCCTGCTCAGCTTTCATGACAGTGTTCACTGTTATCTGGACAACGTTCCCCTACTATCAGTCCTTGAAGCATAGCACGAGGCTGCCCCCACTCTCTAGCCCTCCTGGCCACATTGTTTATCTGGTTCACAGACAAATGACGATGGGGAAAAAGGGCCCTGGGCTCTGGGGAGATGACCCAGGAAGCTGGATTTTTTTTCTTTCTCCTGGTTGTAAAGCGAAAGAATTAGAACAGCTGCAGCCATTTTGTGATCACCAGGGGAGACCCTAGCTCCAAGGGGAGTCAGCACACACCCAAGCAGGCATCAACAACAGCCGTGACATTTATTGAGGGTATGCAGGGTACTGGTCAGCCAGACAGAGATGAGCTGGTGTCCTGTGCTGCCATGTGTCTGGTGGAATTCCTAGCAGCTTCTCCTACATTGCCTCCTCCTCCTCCTCCTCCTCCTCCTCTTCCTCCTCCTCCTCTCTCCCTTCCCTTCTCCTTCTTCTTATTCTTCTTCCCTTCCCCCTCCTCAATTATTTTTAAGTATTACAAATGGCATGTCCATACTTTAATATAGGCACATTATCTCTGAGACTCAATCTTAAAAACATAACATCAGAGGCAGAAAATTCAGAACAAAATACTCATCATTAGGGGAAAACTGAATGTGATATTGGCCTTAGATGATGTTTAGTTATTGCGGTAAATGTTTTAGTAGAAGCATGACACAGATATGGAAAAAATGGGAACCAGACAGTTACATGATAGCAGTTTTGCTTTGGATGATACACCACAAATTAAGGTTTTAAAGAGTGAGGAGGAAGGAGGAAGGGGAAGGGAAGAAGAGAAAGAAGGAGAAGGGAAGGAAGAGAGGAAGAGGAGGGAGGAGGAAAAGGAGGAGGAAGAGGAGGCGGAGGAAGAGAGGGAGGAAGAGGAGGAAGAAGAGGGAGGAGGGAGAAGGGAGGAGGAGGAGGAGGAGGAGGAGGAAGAGGAGGAGGAGGAGGCGGAGGCGGCAATATAGGAGAAGCTGCTAGGAATTCCACCAGACACATGGCAGCACAGGACACCAGCTCATCTCTGTCTGGCTGACCAGTACCCCTGCATACCCTCAATAAATGTCACGGCTGTTGATGCCTGCTTGAGTGTGCTGACTCCCCTTGGAGCTAGGGACAAAATGGCTGCAGCCATGCTACTTCAGAGGCTGCACCACTGAGCCTCCCATGTGTCTATCCTGCCGACCCTCCCTGGGGCCTGTGGGATGATTCATTTCCTTCCAATGAGTGTCTTTGGCTGGATCTGTCTGTCTCCTGTCAGCTTACCAGAAGAAACCCCTACACTTTCCGGGGCCACTCGCTCCCACTGTGTAGGCCTGGGACAACAGCCCACACTTTTCCTCATCACTGCTGAGCTCCCTGGCATGAGTGTCTTATACTTGCTTATGAATAGCCCTTCAGCCCTTTCTCCACCTGTTTCCACCCTAGCAAGCCATGGTCCCATTCTACTGGCCAGAAGGCAAGAAGCCAATAGCCCAGAAGATTTCCCTGTCTACCTTATAATTCACAAAGGCCCCCCAAAAATACCTTTTAGTGTCTGCCTCTAATCTCTCATCATGGGGCTCAGATCTGGCCCTACAGACTGGGCTCCAAGCTCACTCTGCCTGGTGTGTTCATGTCACTGTACTTCTACCTCAGCTTTGATGCAGGATCCTTTATTTTAGACATGAAGATCAGTTCTGTATGACAGGCTGCTCAGGGGCTATACAGATTCCAAATCCCCATTGCAGCTCAGCAGTGATTCTGGTGTATTCCCCTTAGGATGCTGAGGAGGCAGCTGGACAAGAATGCATCCAGTCCTGTTCTTAGGGTAGCCCAGGTAAACTAAACAAGATGAAAAACTGACATCTGGATTTTGTCACCAACAGCAAGGCACTCTTACTCTGGGAATTGTTTTATGTGTGTGAGTGACTTAGGATTTCCATTGCTGCGATGAAACACCATGGCCAAAAGCAAACTGGGGAGGAAAGGCTTTATTTGCCTTACACTTCCACAGTGAGGTTCATCACTGAAGGAAGTCAGGACAGGAGCTCAAGAAAGACAGGAACCAGGAGGCAGGAGCTGACGCAGAGGCCATGGAGGGAGCTGCTTACAGGCTTGCTCCTCATGGCTTGTTCAGCCTGCTTTCTTATAGAACCTGGGACCATCACCAGCCCAGCAAAGGCTCCATCCACCATGGGCTAGGCCCTTGCCTATCAATCACTAATTAAGCATGTGTCCTATAGGCTTGCCTAAGGCCCGTCTTACAGAGACATTTTCTCAATTGAGGCTCCCTCCTCTGATGACTCTAGTTTGTATAAAGTTGGCATAAAACCAGCCAGTACAACGAGTGCTTTGTGTGCCTGTAAGCACATGAGTGTGTGCGTGGTGCCCATGGAGGCCAGACGGAGGCACCAAATCCCTGGCAACTGGAGTTAAGGATAGTTGTGAGCTGCCCTGTGAGTGCTGGGATCTAAACCCAGGCCGTCTAAAAAAAAAACAAAAAAACAAAACAAAACAAAACAACAACAACAACAACAACAACAAGCACTCCTAACTGCTGAATCGTCCCTCTAACCCCAACCCTTTCTTTCCAGTTCCATCTTCTGGCCTCTTCAGGTACCAGCATGCACATAGATATGGGGAAAAATGCTCATACACAGAAATAAAAAAAATACCTTAAACAGAGCTATAGGTTTTTTTCTGTCCCCTTACTGGTACCATAAATGCGCACAAACACATAACTTGCAGGCCCATTTGCGAAGCTCAGGCTCACACGATGCCTCTGAGAGTCTGGATCCTGAGTGACTCCTCAAGCAAGTCCCCATGCCAATCTATGACTCATGTCCCAGCCCACAAGAGTCAATGCAGAGGAGGGGACATAGGTGTTCTAAAGTCCGAGATCCTTTCTCCAGGAATGATTTTTTAATTTTTTTTCCTAGGGCAGAAAACCACTATCCAAGGGCCAAATCCACTCTGGCTTTACAAACAAAAATTGTGCTTTCCTGTCTCAGTGACAGAGCTGAGTTGCCACAGCACAGACAGCAGAGCCCTCTAAGGACTAAGCTCTCTAGCAAGTCCTTGATAGGACAAAGATGCAGGCTCTTGCCTGTTTCAGGACATGCTAATGAAGGATGGGGGAGGGGAGGGGAGAGAGCTTGTCTTTGACAATCATTGTGAATAATCTTTCTTTCTTTAACAAGGACACCACTCCTTCAGCGCCCGTCCAATGAACGGAACTCGGCACAGGCTGACACGTCATCACAGGAGGTTTGATCAACAGCTGTATAGATGCAGGAAAGAGAAAGGGTTTGCAGCAGTGTCTGTTTTGTCAGCCTCTGTGTGGCGTTGTCTGCTGTCCTCTCTCCAGTCGCCCCTAGTGGGGTCAACATATGTTGGAGAAGCACTTCCTCTGCTCACACAACAACATCGGTATCAGTTCCTCAGCTTTTTGTTATGACCAAATACCTGGCGAAAGCTACTTCCAGGACAAATTCTTTTTCTGGCTCATAGTTTTGGAATCCATCACGGGTGGGAGTCGGGGAGACAGGATGAGCTCATGGGTGTGGCGGCAAGAACGTAAGGTTGCTCCCTCACATGTTGGCAGATAAGAGACTGGGTAGCCGAGCTCTGCTCCTTAGCAGTCCTCTGCCTCCCTCTGGGTACTGCCTCCAGAAGGTTCTTACCACTTCCTCAGATAGCATCGCCAGTGGCAGACCAAGTGTACAAACACAGGAGCCTGTGTGTGCTTCTCACATACCACTGGCCTCCTCACCTTGAGCAGGACCACTAACCACCTTTGATGGGCATGGCAGCATCAGACAGTCTGTTCCACCCTTTCCATTCAGTCGCCTCCCACAAGTGCCAGTCCACAGGTGCCAGGCCACGGGGCCAGTCCACAAGTGCTAGCCCACAGATGCCAGCCCACAGGTGTCAGCCCAGAGGTGCTAGCCCACAGGTGCCAGGCCACGGGGCTAGTCCACAAGTGCCAGGCCACAGGTGCCAGTCCATGGGGCCAGTGTTGGAAGGAGCACAACCAGAACACAGATTCTTCTCTTTCCCGAGAATGTGCTACTGCTGCACAAGTTCTGCCTCGCTGTGCCAGGAGCCCAGGGTGGTGCAGGCAAAGCTTTGATCTCATCCTCAGAATGCCGAGCATAATGGTATCAATCTCTGAAAATCAAATGAACTCTTATGGGAGCAGCACAGGGCCAATGAATAAAATTACATAAAACAATTTCATACTTGACATTTACTGAGAGGGGCTTAACTTTTCCTACATATTTTAGTCTGTTCAGCTGGTATTATTTATTCATGTCTATTTCCCCATTTGGTTCTCAATTTATCTTTTGGGAGCTCAGAATTAAACTGTAAAAATGTATATATGCTAGACACTGTTTTATGTGCCTTCAATGGGGAAGTCATCAAAATCTTGAACAGAATAAGATCGAGCCTATTACAAGGGTGATTTAGCGGAAATAAAATGTGGTGCTTAACTCAGAGGAGCTGGAAAGAAATGAGATTTAGGAATATGGAACTGAATAATCAGGTAGCGAAATGACAGTGGCCCCATGGAAGGAATATTAGGAGATCAAGACTATTGCCCCAATTGAGGACTCACAATGAACCCACAGGACAAGACCAACTTCCATTTCCAATGACAAGTAATTAATACCCATCTCGAAAGACGTTAATAAAGAATTTTTAGCATTTTGTGTCATTTCCACCTGTGCGACCATTTAGAGATAGGGAAAAGATTAGTGTCCACCAGATGAAAACAAAAAACAATGATATGCCAACCATAGGGAACAGGGCAGGTTCTGATGCAAACCCTGGGAAGTGAGCACGTACTTGGGTATTCCGCCAGATGAGAAACGTTCCTGCACAGACATGAGGGGAAGTCTGTGAGGGACACTATTTGGGAGAGAAGTTAGACAAAGAAAACATGCACTGTGAGCGTGGAAGGTAAAGGCTAGCCTGCTGGTTTTCAGGGCTATAACAAAGAACCAGACACAAGAGTCTTGAAAGAGTAGAACTGCATTCCTTCCCAGTACGAGAGACTGGGAATCTGGACTATACTGGTGGGGCTGTGCTCCATCAGTGCTTTGCAGGAAGACTTGTCCTGGCCCTTTCTTTTCTTCTGGAGGTTGCTGGAAACGCAGAGTATTACTTGGCTTTTAGAAACATCGCCCTGATGTCTGATATCTGCCTCTGTCATATTTTCTCCGTCCATCCGTCCATCTGTCCATCCATCCATCCATCCATCCATCCATCCATCCATCCATCCCCTGCCTCTCTAGATTCCTTTGTGTATGTATGTTTGTTGAGACAGGGTCTCATTGTGTAGCCCTGGATGACCTGAGCTCATCTGCCTCTGCTTCCTGAGTGCTGGGATTAATGGTGTGCGTCACTGCACCCAAGCTGACCACAAGCTGCCTGGGGTCGTAATGACTCTGTGATGTCGGAACTTCAGGCCATTTTCAGGTGAGGAAGTTTAATCTTGGGGAGGAAAAGTGGGGTGGAGGAAAAGCCCAGCGGAATGCCTGGGAGACTACAGGCCTAGATGCACACCCAGAGCAAGTAGGGAGATACATAAGGCCTGGGATCCATTCTTCTCCATTGCCTACACGATGGAGACTGCCTGAAACCCCAAAGCTGAACCTCCGTCCTTGAGGCTAAGACTTAGTCCTAGCTGATCTGAACAAGAAATGTCATACTCAGGCTGGAGAGATAGCTCAGGGGGTTAAGAGCATTGTCTACTTTTCTAGAGGTTCTGAGTTCAATTCCCAGCAACCACATGGTGGCTCACAACCATCTACAATGAGATCTAGTGCCCTCTTCTGGTGTGCAGGCAGAACACTGTATACGCAATAAAATAAAAATCTTAAAAACAAAAAAGAAAGAAATGCCATACTCAGGAAGAAATTGTTCAGGAATGCTTGAAGGTTTGGCAATACATACATACATACATACATACATACATACATACATACATACATACATATACATATACATACATACACACACCCACACACACCCACACCCACACACACACATATATATATGTGTGTGTGTGGGTGTGGGTGTGTGTGGGTGTGTGCGTGGTGTGAGTAGGGAGAGGGGGGCTTCTATTGATCCCGGAGCTCATGAGTTTGGCGTTTTTATGGGATCTACTTGTCTCTGTCTCCTAGAGATGTGGTTATAGACATGTCCTGTGGTGCCAGCTATGACATAGGCACTGGGGGTCTGAACATAGGCTCTCAAGCTTGCATAGCAGACTCTGCACCCACTTAGCAACCTCCCCAGCCTCCTGTATTTTGTCTCTGTCACTGAATTATTTCATTTAATGTAATAACCTCTAGGTTCATTCATGTTGTTGTAAATGGCACATTTCCTCCCTAAAGCCGAGTGATGTCCCATCTTTTGGGGGGACACAAAAGACCCCACTTTCAGACTCTATCCATCCTTTTACATATTTTATATTCTTTTTTATTTTTATTTGAAAATTTAAAACCACATGTGTTCATTTATTTACTTATTTTGTGTGGTTATGGAGGAATGTGCCATGGCAAGGTTGGATGTCAGAGGGCACATCCACAAGGTTCTTCTACTGTGTGGGTCGTGGGAGATGAAAGTCAGGCCATCAGGCTCAGCGGTGCTTTACCTGCTGAGCCACCTGTTAGCTGAGTTTCCCTCCTTGTAGTGTCTGGTAGTTTATTATATTTTAACTGTCTCATATGGTCCTTCATTGTTCTTTTCAGGGTTGAAAAGTGTGGTCTTGCCCATCCTTACCAGCACTGGAATCACGTGTGTCCTTTATTTTCACCCTCACACAAGTGTTTTCATTAACCATTTATTGATGCATTTTTGGAGAAAACATCTTGACAAATTAATCTTTCCTGTCTCAGGAAATAGTTGTTTTTCTACTATTTGTTGTCTTTTTGCCTCACTAGTAATATTTTAAAACTTACTTTATGTACATTTACACATTTCTTGCTCAGTTTATTCCTATAAACATTTCAAACCTTGAGACCTTTTCTTTCATTATTTGATACTGTGGTGCAGTGGTTTGTACAGTCAGGACAAGAAGGTTACTAACTTTATGTTGTAAATTTGGTTCTAGTTATACTGAAATTTGTTTTAGCTTTAATAAATAATTTTGAATTATTAGAATAGTTGACTTTTGGCTTTTCTTAATAAATTATTAAGTCACTTCAAGTTGACGATGTCAGGGGTCTAGAGAAATGGCTCAGTGGTAAAAGTACTTGCTGAACAAGCAGCTAACATGAGTCCAAGTTTGGGTCCCCAGAACCCAAATACCAGATAGATATATGTGTCACCCTGACTGACGCCAGAGGCTAAGACAGACCTGTGAACTCTGGATTCAGCTGAAGATCCTACTTCAAGATGTCAACCTTGGGCTTTCTACGTGTTCACACACATGTGTGCTCACACACGTGTGTGGCATACCCACATGCACAGACACTACACATGCATACACCTGAAAAAAATGGTAAGCCCACCCTCTTTCTCATTGTATGCTTATTTATTTATTATTTACTTATTCATTCACTTATTTATTATTTACTCCCCCTGTGAGATAGAATCTTATGTAGTTTTCCTTGTTTTTATATTGGTTGTTGTAAAAAATAAGGTGAAATATTAGTTGATATAATCAACATCACTGTTTCTCTATTACTCAGATTAGACACTGTTTTTCCTGGGAAAGTGTGATGGGGACAAGTTTTGCTGTTTACAGGCTATGCTCATCTCTTCCTGCTTTGTTAGTGTGATATGTTAAAAGATATTAAGAATTTCAGAAAACCATGGAGCATGGTGGCACATGCCTTTAATCCTAGCATTTGGGAGGCAGAGGTGGGTAGATCTTCATGAGTCCAGGACAGACAGAAACCCTCTCTCGAAAAAACCAAAAGCAAAACCAAAACCAAAAACAGACAAGCAAACAACAACAATAGCAAAAACATATTTTCAGATAACATTTCAACGTTTGTAGGCACAGTGTGTGGATTTTCTTTTGGCTTTTTGAGATAGGTATTCACGAAGCTCAGGCTGGCCTCAAATGTAGTCAGTGTCTGGTCTTCCTGCCTCTCCCTCCTGAGCACCGAGAATACTGACACGTGCCATAGGCTTTTGACATTTGTTGGTTTTTGAGTGTTTCATACGTGGATACAGTACAGGCCCATTTACTTTCACTCCAGCCTCTCCTATCTCCCTCCCACTCTCCTCACCCCCAATGTGTCACTCTAGGTCCCTTTTCCACACCTATGTTTCTTGCTCTGCTCTGTGACCCACAGATTTTAACTACAACTGTGCGACCATGAATTTGGAACTCTCCACTGGGGCTTTGGTGGGCTCAGCATTGGGTTCACTCCTAAAGGCAATGACTGTCCTTATTACAGAATGCATGAATAGTCAATAGTTCAATAGGCAGCAATAGGGCCTTATGAATTCTTCCTTGGTCCATGAGTGGCTATTGACAGGCCCAGTCCCATTCAGGCAGAGCGCAGGCAACTACAGCTACAATGAGTTCATGTCACCAATGTCTGTGTCATGCCCCAAAGACACTATTTCACAGCCCTTCTCCCTATGTTCTGGCTCTTACATTTTTTTCTGTTCTTTCTTTTGCACTGGTCCCTGAGCATTGGAGAGGGTGGTATAGTGTCCTGTTTGGGGCTGGCCACTCAATTGTCATTTAAAACGATTTACAATTGTTTTTGTACATTTGTATTTATTTATTTGTATTTGCATGTGTGAGTGTGTGTGTATGCGCGCGCGTCACAGCATGTGTAGGTCAGAGAACAACTTAATGGGGAATCAAGGTCAAGTTCTTCGCACTGGCAATGGGTACCTTCCCTCACTCACTGTCTCACCATTCACCAAACTTCATTTATTCTCAGCATCTTCAACAGCCATGCATCTTTGCAACCACTAAAATTCAGTGCAAAGAGATACTTATCTATTAAACGGTAAGAGTAAGATTTCATTTCTGGGTATAACAAAAATAATTAGACTGTAGTTTTGTGCCATGCCAATTTAGCTAAACAACAGTTTTGAGTTCTCTTCTAAGGCCTATGACCACCCAGCCATGGGCCTCTGACTAGGTTCACAGTGTAGGAATGTATTACTTCCTGTGTGGTAGACCTCAAATCAAGCTGAGATTGGTCGGTTATTTCTGTAACAGTTGTGCCACTATTGCACCACTGAGGCCATCTTGTCTTGCAGGTTTCAGGTTGCCATTGTAGTTTGCTGGGTTCACAGCAGGTAAGATCATTGCTGTCTCTTCTCTCCCCACTACTGCAGGCTGAATTGTACCTTTTGTCACTGTGAAAGCCAGCTAGCATGGAGGAAGAGGTTCAGCTCAGGTTCAGCTTGCTTTCTTTCAATCTTGCAACCAATGTATGAGGTATCTTCAGCAAGAGGGTCTTCTCTTCCAGTTCTGGCTGCCTAAGACATGGCCAGGGCCTGCATTGTCAGAGAGCTCCTGGGCTCTTGTGACCCACAAGGAAGGAATGCCATACTTTTACTGAGACTTTTGTTTGATTGACAAAAGCTATGGAAGTCATGAAGGGTATCTCCCTTCTAACTAATTTTCAGCTTGTGTCTTATGAAGTTTTGCTGATGGTTTTCTTGGCTCCTGCCCTTTGCCTGTCACCTTGTCTCCATTGCTACCATCCAATTAGTATCACCTGAACCTGTCTGTGCCCAGAACTTCCCCTCTCTCTTTTTACATAATCTATATTTTACTAGGCCTGCTTCCTTAAAACATCCCTCTGATGGCTCCTTTCTAATTTCCTGGCTTCTGTGGGTGCTTAAAGTTAAACACACAAACCTAAGGAGTCAAAGCTAGGATACACATATGAGAGAGAACTTGAAATGTTTGTCTCTCTAGGCCTGTATTACATCCCTCAGCACAGCTTTTCAGTTTCATCTATTTACTCGCAAGTCTGAGAACTTCATTTCTGTTCACTGCTGAATAAAATTCCATTGTAACTTTCTCAAATTTTCATTATCCATTCATCAGTTGATGGGCAGCAAGGCTGTCTCCGTTTCCTGGGTATTGTGTATAGAGCAGCTATGAAAATGGGTGAGCAAGTATTTCTGTAGAAGGATGTAGGATCTTTGGGGGTATATGTTCAAGAATAGTATATCTGGGTCATATGATAATTCTATTTCTAGCTTTTTGAGGAATACACAAACCATTTCCCACAATGGCTGCTCCAGACTACATTCCCGCTGAATAGAAGTTTCTCTCTTTGCCATAGCCACAGCAGCATCTGTTGCCATTTGGTGTTTTTGATGACTGCTGTTCTCACTGGGGTGAGATGGAATCTCAGCATCATTTTGATCTGTATTTCCCTGACGGCTAGGGATGTTGAGTATTTTTAAAGGTGCTTACTGCCCATTAACAGTCCCTATTTTGAGAACTTGCCATTCTTTTCCAGAGCCCATTTTAAAAATTGAATTGTTTTCTATGTTTAGTTTTTTTATCCCTTGTATATTGTATATATTAATTTTTTGTCAGATGTATAAGTGATAAATATTTTCTCTCATTCTGTAGGCTGCCTCTTCACTTAGTTGATAGTTTCCTGTACTGTACAGAAACTTTTTAAAACTTTATGAAGCAGCTATGAAAAAGATATGTCGTTTTTTATTTTTTGTTTTTTTTTAATTTTTTATTAATTTATTCTTGTTACATCTCAATGGTTATCCCATCCCTTGTATCCTCCCATTCCTCCCTCCCTCCCATTTTCCCCTTATTCCCCTCCCCTGTGACTGTGACTGAGGGGGATTACCTCCCCCTGTATATGCTCATAGGGTATCAAGTCTCTTCTTGGTAACCTGCTATTCTTATGGTCTTGCCTCAGGTGTGTGGAAGAATCCAATAAGCACCGTATGGAGAAGGGAACCAGTGTCTTCCTCAGGGAAGTTATCACTAAAGGGATGAGGGATTGGTAAGGGGCACTTCAACTTTAGCCTCTCTCTCTCTCTCTCTCTCTCTCTCTCTCTCTCTCTCTCTCTCTCTCTCTCTGTGTGTGTGTGTGTGAAAATAAACACCCACATGTTTGTAGCATATAGCTACAGTGAAATAACACAAAAGACACCACTTGGCACCTTGGTGCTTCTTAGCTTATAAAACACTGGGAATCAGACGGAAGACTTACGTTGGCTACTCCATGTTGCAGAGTGCCAAGAGCCCACTACTGAGCATGCAAGGCAGGGAGGTGCATTCGCCCATGTGACTTGAGGTCCTCAGCAATGCATCTGGCAAGTACAGTTGTGTCTGAGGGTCCGAGCACCATGAGGATGATGGCACTTCCTGGATTACATTTGGCCTCTTTGACTTTATGCTTACAAAGCCAGTCTCTACCCCTGGCGAATGTGTCTGCCAGCTGTTTCGGGCTCACACCATCCTTACTCTTCTTAAACCTCAACTGTCTCAACTTCCTCAGGGATGGGATTACTTTTTTATGTGGGCTCCAGGGATAGAGCTCAAGTCCTCCTTCTTGCTTGCAAGGCAAGCGTTTGCCTGGCTGAGCCACCTCTCTTAGCCAGCATCACCTGCTCGCTTTGCCCAGGAAACAGGGCGTTCTGACCTCACTATTTCATTTGGTGATGTGTTCACATGGCTACTGAGGAAGCCAAGCTATAGATAACCATGGAACTAGGGCTGGGACACTTACGAGCCATCCTAGACTAGATAAAACCTTTACCAAGGGGCTTGATGCAAAGTAGATATTTCCTTTTCAAATTATGTAAAGAGACGTTATCATTCTTTGGGTTTAAGCAAAGGGCTGTGCAATTTAGGCATTCTTCTCTCAAGCAGTCCGTGGGAAGCGAGCTATTACCTATGGAGTCTCTTCATTTTAACAGTCCTCGAAAGCTCATTAAATTAGATATACAAATCTTGCAATGTGGAATTGCTATGATTTTGACTGTTATCTGAGATGTGCCAGGAAATGCTTTGTGGCATTTTCCCCAACAATGACCAAGTTAATTGAAATGACTTCTGTTTAGATGATTAGCTTCCCGACAACGCCCATAGGCTTTGGAGATTAGGATGTTGGGAAAACAAGCATCCGCTGAAGACAAAGTTAGAGGGAAAGGCTTGGAGCAGAACTCACTGCTGCAAGCACAATGTTTTAACAGACACCGAAGTCTCAACAGCCGAGCTGGCCATTACATTGGGTTCATTAAGTGGGGTGTGTTTCTATTAAGATCATAGAGGAGAAACTAACAAATTTCAACACAGAAATAGAAGCGTCATATAAGGTATAACACTCCTCCTCTGACCCTCTTTAAATGTTATTTGTGACATGCTTCTTTTCTTTCTTTCTTTCTTTCTTTCTTTCTTTCTTTCTTTCTTTCTTTCTTTCTTTCTTTCTTACAAACTGTTGCTAGCAAATTTAGTCACGGCACAGTGCTCCATTTGACCAACATGACAGCATTCTTTTTGATCTTGGTTTGAAAGAGCTCCAAGTGAGATTTGAATTGACTTTCGGGAACTGGAGGGAAAGCGCCCTAGTAGAGAGGAAGGGACTGAGACAACAGCAACGACAACGGGAGGGCCGGCCTCTCCCTCACACTCTGTAAATCCAGTCTCTGTCAGCTGAGTCGCTGTGGGGACAAACCCCCTGCAACCGCTCATCCTTGACCTGTGAAGCAGAGACCGCACACGGCACTGTGTGTGTGTGTGTGTGTGTGTGTGTGTGTGTGTGTGTGTGTGTGTGTCAGGAACCGCAGGGAGTTTGGCTCTTTGCCAGGGTAGATAGATACTTTGAGACAAGTTGTTAAGGTCATTGTCCAGACAACTGTAATAAAAGTCTCTGAGAAGATTCAGGACAAATGTAGAAGAAATTTGGGCACTGGGGAAGCCGTTTTGGCATTGTTTTAGGAGCATGGAGGCTTTGCAGCCTCTTCTCACACTGGTCCACAGGCGCTTTCTCCACCCTCCCCTTCATCTGTAGCAAATAACTGATAAAATAGATATTAATTTAATAAACATGAGTATAGAGTGAATTGTACGTCAGAAACCGGGTTCCAAGGCTTCTCCCACAGACCAAAGCCCACAGATGGCTTGAGCCCCTTAGAGTAAATGATGTGCCATCTCTGTATAACCTGTGGACGTCTTCCTGTAAAATTATCTCTAGATTGCTTGCAATATTTAATACAATGCAAATGCCATGTCTCCACTTGTCATACTGAATTCTTTGGAGAATTATGGCAGGAATAAAGTCTGCAGATGCTCAGTACCAACCAGCTCTTCCCTCCTTCCCTCCCTTTCCCTCTCTCCCTCGCTCCTTCCCCCTCCCTCCCTCCTCCCTTTCTCTCTGTTTCTAATCTGTGGTGGCTTGAATTGGTGGCAACGGAACCTGTGAAGGAATATCCGTTTAAGGAGACACCAGATGAACTTAGCATTCGTTCTGCCCTGGTAGAGTTGAGCCACTTTTCGTCCACTCAATCCGTTATGTACGGAAACTTGGGGAAGTGAATTTTCTCCGTTTCCTGTGCAGATTATCTGAATGGTGTGGGAAGACATTATGGGGCATGGCAGACTTTTAAAAAAATCTTATGTGTGTCTGTAGGGCTTGTTCTAGGGAATGTGTGTGTGAGAGTATGTGAGCGTGTATGTGCATGTATGTGTGTGTGTGTGAGAGAGAGGGCAACCCTGTGTGTGTATATGTGTATGTGTGTATGTGTGTGTGTGTGTGGGAAGTGGGAGGACAACCCTGTGCGTGTGCGTGTGCGTGTGCGTGTGAGAGAGAGAGAGAGAGAGAGAGAGAGAGAGAGAGAGAGAGAGAGGACAACTCTGTGTATGTGTCAGGCTTGTCTCTCTGTGTGTGTGTATGTGTGTCAGAGGACAACTCTGTGTATGTATGGGAGTATCAGAGGACAACCTTGTGTGTGTGTGTGTGTGTGCGTGTGTGTGTGTGTGTGTGTGTGTGTGTGTGTGTGTGTGTGTGTGTATGAGAGAGGGGAGAGAGAGGGAGGACAACCATGTGTGTGTGTGTGTGTGTGTGTGTGTGTCCGTGTGTCTCAAAGGACAACCCTGAGTGTATGTGGGGTATCAGAGGACAGTGTGTGTGGGTGTGTGTGTCAGAGGATGCTGGATGCTGATCCTTGCTTTCCACTGTGTTTGAGACAAGTCCTTGGCTGGGTGTGGTGGCACACGCCATTAATCTTCATACTCAGGAGGCAGAGGCAGGCAGATTGCTGTGAGTTCAAGGCCAGCCTGGTCTACAAAGCGCGTCTAGAACAGCCAAGGCTACACAGAAAGATCCTGTCTTGAAAAATAAAAACAAAAGCAACACCAACCAAACAAGACAGGTTTTCCTCAGTGTTCACTGCTCCATATGCTAGACTGGCCTGCTGACATCCAAGGACCATCCTGATTCTGCCTGTCATCTCTGTGAGAATGCTGGGATGGCAGACCACGCTATTACATCTGCTCAGCTTTACATGAATCCTGGGGATGCAAACTGAGGCCCCCAGGTCTGCATGGTGAGCATGCTACCCACTGAGGTGCCCACGTCTGCATGGTGAGCGTGTTACCCCCTGGGTCATCCCCCGATTTTAAAGTTTCCTATGCCTGGTGCAAAGTTCAGAGAGAACAGGAATTCCTCAGCGTTTATTCTTCCTCTCTCTTCTCCCTTAATTTGGGAGAAAGGAGACAGACAAAAGAGCTGTGAGCATCGACAGGCACTTGCAGACATTCACAAAACTCCTATTTTTCTTTTATCAAGACGAGCTGAATTATGCTCCATGGTGATGCCTCAGTTTGTTCACTTGTGGCACAGTAGTTAAACCTTCAGAAATGTGTATCAGCTGGTTGAGGAAAAAAACCATTAGAGTAAATGAATTTATTATGTGCACAACAATAGAGAGTAGGTGGTACAAGCTTGTAATCCCAACACTTGACAAGTAGAGGTAGGAGGATGAGAGGAGGCAGGACTACCGTCCTGGACCACATAGCCAGCCTGAGATACAGGTAGCCTGGTCTCAAAGCAAAGCAAAGCAAACAACACGACAAGCCAACAGAGTGGAGAAACAGAGGGCTACAACAGCGAGCAGCGCAGGTCCTGTGATGAGCCTCGCAGGCTCACTGCTGGCTTTTGCACTTTCCTCCCGCCTGACCTCTAAAGCCACCCACATCTCACTCATCCTTATCATCAGTAGCTGGGATGGCAAAGGGGAGGTGCAGGAGTGTGTCAGCTGAACACTGAACATGAAGCAGGTCAGTAGGTCGGGTGTGAAGGCTCAACCTCAGCTACGATCCACAGCATAAAACACAAACATGGCCGGGTGTGGTGGCCCATGCCTTTAATCTCAGCACTCGAGAGGCAGAGGCAGGTGGATCGCTGTGAGTTCAAAGTCAGCCTGGTCTACAAAGCGAGTCCAGGACAGCCAAGGCTAACATGGAGTGACCCTGTCTCGAAAAACAAAACAAAACAAAACAAAACAAAACACAAATGTGGTCTAGATGTTAATTTGCCTGTTTGCAAAGGAGCCATCTGCAGCATGAGGTGGGCAGGTGTGTGTGTGTGTGTGTGTGTGTGTGTGTGTGTATATATATATATGTGTGTGTGTATGTGTGTGTATGTATGTGTATATGTGTATGTGTGTGTGTGCACACGTGTGTGCGTGCTCCACAGAAGCCTCAGTGCTCTGAGAGGTCTTAGGGCCTTGGGCAGGCTGCTGTTGGGATGGGATCTGCTGTTGTGTAGCAACACAACACCTGCTTTCCTGGGCTGGCGCTGCAGCTCACTGTAGTTCTTTGAGCCAAGCATTATTCATACTGTCTCTTTACACAGCAGTTAACCTTACTTGTCACTGCTTCCGGTGGGAGATCAAGAGCATTGAAATTATCAAGGCGGCACAATAAATCATGGTCACTCCTTGACATGGCCAGACAGAGCAGCTGGAGAGAGGCTTGCTGCAATGTCAGCTCAAAGTTGCAATGCAAAGTTTTAACAGATTAATTCTTGCCTGTGTGTGTGTGTGTTTGTGTGTGTGTGTGTGTTCCTTTTCCAACCCCCAGCCACCTGTGACTGAAATGCAGTTACCAACCCTGGCAGCTGGATAGGTTAACTCCTGCCTCACACCTGGCTCCTTTGCCAGCCCCCCCCACTCCCCGCCCCCAACCCCCCTCCGCCCCCCTCCTTGCACACGCACATTCACTTGCCCTCCCTCTTTTCTTCTCTGTAGTTCTTTCTCTGTAGTTGTGAGAACTGTGACTTAGGAGTAAAGGAAGTGCACAGAGTTTTAATGGGTATTATTGTGAAATTTCACACACATTAATAAACCCAGACTTCCTATGTCACAGCTGCCATCCCTCCTTGTCACAACCCCTGGCCAGCACTGTGCTACCTCAGTGACCTTTGGACCTTTGGGGATCCGTCTTGTTTGCTTTCTCTTCTCTTTTCCTTCTGAAACCTCTTTACTGCCCTCAGTGTCTCCCGGGTATGAACTGGTTAAATAGCTTCAGAAGACTGAGGAAATCCTTATCTCTTACCCCCAGAAAACCCATGCCTGCTTTCTGATTCTAACTCAGAAAGTCTAACCTTCTCTTTTCGCTCTTTCCCTTTCCTTTCTCTCTTTCTAGTCTATTTTCAGATACTAGCCCAAACCCTAAGCCTTCTCTGTCTGGCGCTTAGGCAGTTTCCCCTCTCCCGGGAGTCCCCTACTCTCAGCTTGCTGGGCCTGCCTGTTTTTTTCTGTGTACCCCTGGCTGTCTTGAAACTCTCTCTGTAGACCAGGCTGACCTCACACTCAGACGTATACCTGCCAGGAATATTCCACCATCGCTTGGCCTGCCCTATTTCTTGACCATTAATTTAGAAAGTACCTCCAGTCTTTTTTTTTCTCCTGGAAGCTGTCATCTGAAGCTTGCTTGTGCTCCTGCCTCCTTCATTTTTTAGGATATGCTTTAAATTATTTAGGGGCCCCTGGGCGCCTGACTGCACCACCTCCCTGGCTGTACCATGGAATGCCTGTGAATCTGGGCCGGCTGCCTGCAGGACTTACAACCCACTCTTTTTTCTGCTTTATTTCTTGTTTAATGGGCTGGGTGTGTTCCCTCAAAGTCATATGCTGGAGTGCTACCTCCCAAGTTTCAGACAGTGTTGTGTTTGCAGACAGGACCTCTTAAGAGATGATGAATCTGAAGCCAGGTCACTAGGCTCCTTCACCTAGTAAGACTGATATCCTTACTTGAAAGGGAAATTAGGAAACAGAGGCCAGGCACAGGCACACAGAGAGCACCACACAGAAGCCCAGGGAAGAGATGCCTACCTGAAAGCTAAGGAGAATCATCAGAACCCAACCTGCCGATGTCCTGAGCTCAGACCAGCTTCTAAAATGGTGAGAAACACATGTCTGCCCTTTAAGCTATGCAGACTGAAGTTCCTCATGGCAGGCCTGACCAAATGCAGATCTTATAGATCTTGTTTTGGCTAAACAGGGGCTTTTAGCAAAGAAGAAGTGTGGCCTCTAAGCAGATCCTCCCTCCCTCCTTCCCTCCCTCCCTCCCTCCCTCCCCCCTCCCTTCCATCCTCCCTCCCTCCCTCCTTCCTTCCTCCCTCCCTCCTTCCTTCCTTCCCTCCTCCCTCCTTCCCTTCCATCCTTCCTCCCTCCCTCCTTCCTTCCTTCCCTCCTCCCTCCTTCCCTTCCATCCTTCCTCCCTCCCTCCTTCCTTCCTTCCTTCCCTCCTTCCTTCTATCCTTCCATCCTTCATTCCATCCCTCCCTTCCTCCCGCCCTCCTTCCCTGCTTCCTTCCGTCCTTCTTTCCTTCCCTTCTTCCTTTCTTCCTCCACATTCTAGAGACAAGGAAACAGTGTAGGCCATGCTATTTGGAAGGAAGTAGAATAGTGGCAGGGAAGAGGCAGAGAGAGGGATCCAGGCCAACAGACAGCGCAGCAAACCCTCCTCTGCTTTCTGTGTTGATGCCCCTCCTCCTCCTCCTCCTTCTCCTCCTCCTCCCCCTCCTCCTCCTCCCCCTCCTCCTCCTCCTCCTCCTCCTGACTGTTTCCTGTGATAAAGCAGAGTCCTCTGTCTGTTTCCTCCACTCCACTCTCCTCAGGCATCCGTCTGCCTGCTATGAAATTCTCGATTAGGCTAATCCTCGGATAGGTGGTTCTGTGTTCAGGGGTCAGCTAACTGTGCACTGAAAGTGTCACAATAGTCCTAAGACAGTTGTAGAAAACAGTGGATGTGTTCCTTTTGTCATTATTGTTTAACTATTATAGCAGTGGTTTGTGTGACATTGTATTGTATCAGACACAAGTCATCTAGAGACGATTTAAAGCACATAGGAGGGTGTGCATCGGCTATGTGAGAAAGCTCTTTGCTTTATAACAGTGCTTGAACATCTATGGATGTTGGAATCTGTAGGGGGCGCTGGGTCCTGGATCCAATCCTGCGGCTCCTGTCTATGTTTCCTCCATTCCATCCTCCACAAACATCCATCTGCCTGGTATTAAATTCTAGACATGGTGAGTTCTCTGATAGGTTGTTCTGTGTTCACGGAGCTAACTAACTGGATGACATTTGTAGTTCTCCATTAACTCATTTTTATTAGGAGCTGAAGACCTGACAAAAGTGATGCACGAGCTTCAGAAATGACTTCTGCTTACGTCCCGAGAGGTGAGAGAGACTGTAGAGGACCAGTCCTGCCTGAAAATAATTAGTCCAAGATCACTTCACAGAAACAGCCTCGAAATTTATTGAGGCTCCCGCCAGGCTGCTAACCAAATGAGCCAATTGATTGCCGACCCCAGTTTCCACATCCATATTAAGAGTCAATTGGAAGGGGCAGATTTCCAGGCCGTTTATAAGCTCGGCTCTGTTTCCTTTCCTTTTTTGCTACCCTACGATTTGGGTAACTCTATTACTCCAACTGGAAAGAATTGTTGTCTAATGGCATTAAAATGTTCAGTTGCTGATACACTGTGACCAGTTCTTGGCTTTTTGCAGGGTCTGGGAATATTAAGATGTCATTAAATATTTTCTCTCCACTCTTCCATGCTAGGACTTAATGCCGTCTTCAAAGATCATTACTCAGCAATGTGGGCAAGGCTTTCTTCCTCCGAAGACATTCTTTACAAAAGCCTGCAGCACTCCTTATTGCTCTCTCTTGGCTGCTGTATCTACCTCTTGCCTAGAAAACGGTTTTACAGAGGGCAAATATTTTAAGTAGGATGTACATGTAATAGGAGGCTCTAAGTGACGAACAAAGAGGATCACCACAGCTTTTTATGCACACAGATAGGATATGTTCTAAGAGGATTAAAAAAATAACATCATGGGCTCTGATTAATATAAAAGTTTATTGAGTCTCTCGGCTGTTGATCCAAGTGACAAGGACAGAGGGGCACTTTATAGTCTATATTATAGCAACACATTTGTGCTTACTTTTTTAAAGGAAATGTACATGTATGCATTGTGAGTAGTGTTAGCTGTTAACTTTGAGATGTGTGCCGTTCAAATGGTGGCGGAGGAGGAACGCAAGGAGGAGAAAAGCACCAACAAATGCCATGGACCCCAGAGATGACACTGACCACCCAAGTAACTGACCACCGGGGCAGGACTAAACTCTGGAATGACTGGTTGTCTTTGTTTCGCTCCCCTGTAGAATATGGCTGCTAGAGATGAGACGGGAGACAGATTTGGGGGTCATTAATCCACTGCATTATCAAAATCCCCGCGCCATGAATAAAGCATGGGTTTAAGATTCAGACTGTCTCTGAGGTTCAGCCTGGGGGCTTGGACTGAATCTAGTGGGGTTTGGATGGTTAAGTGTTCATCTGTGTGAAGGAGGCTGAGGGTGTGTACACAGTTAGAGGATGAGGAAACACAGTAGAGCTGGGACTCGAGGAGTAAGATGGGGGAATGAGTCGCTGGGTGAGGCCTGCAGGCTTTCCTCCCTAGCTATCATGAGGACGAGAATCACCAACATCCTGCCCGGAAGGGCTTGGGCGTTGCCTTGACAAGGCCAGGAGGATGGAAAAGTGATGCTGGCAGGTGCTGCCTTGGTCCCTGTTTCCATGGGGATTGCTTTCCAGATGGGATACTTGCTCAGCTGAACTGCTCCTGGGCAGTTTGCTTTCCCTTTGGATGGATCATCTCCTTGTCAGCAACTTGGCCACCAGGAGGCTTAAAGTCACTTCTTGGAATTCAGAAAGGACTTGTGTTGTGAGACTTCTGGCACTTTCACTCCCATTTCCTTTTGCCCTGATTCCTTCAACTAGTTTATTCCATTGTGATATATTCGCTTCTTAAAAGGTCCCGGAAATCCTCAGAGGGCTGAGGTGAGGGTAGAAATAGGCAACAAAGGAAAATGAATTACAGAGTTTCTCTCTGCCTGAGAGTTCTGCATAACGGAGGAGCAGAGGGTTGGGTGTGACTAGGGACCTCTCTCTCCAAGGTATCTTGTGGCTTGTGTCCTTAAAATTAGAACATATGTTCTGACCCAGTGTAATAGGTTGGCACAGACATGCCAGGAGCGTCATCATAACTAAGTAGTTTGCCAAGAGCAAAGAGATGGCAGGGATGCATGAGAAACAGCATCCACTTCCATGATTTAAAAAAAGCGCTTGACTCAACTTATGACTCCAACAGTGGGGAGCTGAGGCAGGAGACTCATGAGGGTTTGTGGCTGAGCTGAACAACAGAGTGAGCTCCAGGTTGAAATTAGTTTATTTGGCTGTTTTATTTGGTAAGCTATAGATAAAGTTATTTAAATGTTCATAATATTAAATTGTTATACACATTGGTGTGTGTGTGTGTGTGTGTGTGTGTGTGTGTGTGTGTGTGCACATATTCATTCAGGTGCTCATGTGTGAGTGCTGGGGCTCTGTACCCAGTACCCTGTGGTTGCAGGGAAAACACTTTATCAGCTGAGCCATTTTCCCAGTCTTTTTGGATTATTTCTTAGATCACAAGTGAATATTTTGCAGATGGGAAGCATTTAATACATGCTTTTTGGAGTTAGAATTTCATGTCGGCTGGCTGGTCTCAACCTCTCTACACAGCTGAGGATGACCTTGATCTTTGGACCCTCCTGTGTCCACCTTTCTAGGGTTGGGATTACAGAATGTACCTGGTTTATGCAATACTGGGAATCAGATTGAGGGTTTCATGCATGCCAAGTAATTACTCCATCCTCTAAGTCCCAGAATTTAGTACTTTATTGGAAAAGCTAATTAACTGTAAAATTTGAGATGCATTCTGTGTTTTTTCCCTATTGTATCTGAAACGGATGTTGTATATGGTCACTCATTATCTTCTTTTTGTATTTATGGGGTTTTTTTTGGTGTGTGTGTGTGTGTGTGTGTGTGTGTGTGTGTGTGTGTGTGTGTGTGTGCATTACTCATGGGGTAACACATATGTGGAGGTCAGAAGGCAACTTGTAGGAGTCATTTTTCTCCTTTTGCCACACGGGTTCCAGCTCGCTGGCACAGGTCTTTACCTGCTGACCCATCTTGCCAGGTCTTCCTTCTCTTTTGTAAGCAAATCACTTGGTGATACAGATGGTGTCCCTGGATGTTGACAAGGCATCTTAACTCATACTAGCCCAAAAAAGATATGTTTTGGCTTGCTGTTCATAGTTTTGCATTTCTATTTTAATACCACGGTTTATGGAAGATTTGTGTGGTGGTTTGAATAGGTACAGCTCCCATAGACTCATGTGTTTGAGTGCTTGGCCCACAGGAAGTGGCACTATTAGGGGTGTGGTCTTGTTGGAGTAGGTGTGGCCTGGTTGGAGGAGGAAGACTCTCCCTGTGGGGGCAGGCTTTATGGTCTCGTAGGCTCAAGCTATGCCCAGTGTGGAACACAGGCTCTCCTCGCTGCCTGCTGACCAAGACGTAGAACTCTCAGCTCCATTTTCAGCACCATGTCTGTCTGCACGCTGCCATGCTTCTTGCCATGGTGATAATGGACCACACTTCAGGAATCATAAGTCAGCCCCAGTTAAATGTTTTCCTTTGTAACAGTTACTGTGGACATGGTGTCTTGTCACAGCAATAAAAACCTAGCTAAGCCGTTGCGTATTTCGGTTTTGTCTTCTTGTTGCTTTAGTACCGAGCAGAGGAAGGAAGAATTTCTCACCACTGCTCTGGGAACCTGGAGACTCCGTGCAGCCAGACTGTGGGTGAGGTGTCACTCTGACAAATGACTTGGCATAAGCACTATAAAAGATGGAAGTTCATCTTGACTCATGATTTCCGAGACATGGGTGCATGGTCAGCTCAGTGCTTCATTGCTTTGGGCCTAATCTGAGGTAGAAACATCATGATGATAATGATGTTAAAAGAACATGGCAGAGGTTGCAAAACTCATGGTGGCCAGAAAAAAGAAAGGAGAGAGAGAGAGAGAGAGAGAGAGAGAGAGAGAGAGAGAGAGAGAACTTTTCAAAGACACAGTGCTATAGTGACCTACTGTCAGGAAGCCAACCCCACCTCCTAGAAGTTCTTTTGTCTATGGATTTTTTAAAAAAATGATTTACTCCATTGCTTTGACCACAGCCCTCATGATCTATTCATCTCTCAGAAGTCTGATTAGGCACAGACTGAGTCTTTACCGCGGAATGTGGGGCCATGGGAGTAGAGGAAGCCAGCCTGGAGCAAGAGTAGGGTCGAGGTGTGTCCAAATCCTGGAATTCTCATCCTGAGACTGGCAGGCGTAGGAATGCCACCGCTGCCCCAGGCCGGCATGTCCCAGCACAGGTAGCCTTGCACTCCAACCTTTGCTCCCCGGTGGAGGTCACATAACCCAGTAGCCAGGTAAAGATGGGTAAAGCTTCCTCTCCCTTTATAAGGTCATGCTCAGCAATATCTGGAACTTCTCCTTATGCAAATGAGGCATCCCTAGCACCTTGACCAAAGTCAATGATGGACACTCACCCCAAAAGCTGCTACTCACCCCAAAAGCTTAAGTAACCCTTGTTTCTCCCATTAAATGAGCTGTCTCACGGAAGCTGTCTCCCAAGAGTCTGTTCTTGTCACACTCACAGCCACCTGAGGTCTCTCTGACCGTTCCTGCCTGGCTTCTCCTCTTAGGATCTTCCAGTGGTGACGGCAGGCTGATTGGTTGTCCTGGGTGGGAAGAGGGGACATGAACGACAGTGGGAGACTTTGTGGGGACACTTCATTTCCAAGCCACAACACACTCTATTCCAGAGAAGCGTCTCAGGTGTCTAGAAGTTAAATAAACAGATCAAGATCTATGAGGTCTATTTCAGTCTCGGCGTGGAGCACCACATAGATGACATCCAGATAGGAAACCAAGCTCCTGTGTCCCCACAGTGAAACCACTCTATTTCAGGGCAGGGGTGAGTAAAACGGCTGTGTGCACTTTTTCAAAACAGATCCTTAGTCCCGGTATGGCTATAGACAACCTACTGGAAATTCGAATATCAGAATAAATATGATTATATTAATCATGGCCCACCCTTGCCCTGAGTCTTTTGGGATTCACATGCTTGAGGTGAAAGCTGAGACATAATCTAATTATCCCATGATCTTGAGAGATTTATGCCAGTACAAATGTCAATTTGGGACTTAGAACTCTTTATTGGCAGTGCCAATGCCCTCTTTATTCCATTTAGTGAAACTTTAATTTCAGCTCATTGGTTCTAAAGTGGGTAAAAGAAGAAGACTGGACTCTTCTGTGGATACTGCCACCACTCAGTCAGCCCTGACTTAAAGAGGAAGGTCTGTGGCATGCATGCCGGAGCAACACAAAGGAACAAAGAGTCAATTGCTTTGCCCTAGCTGTTATCTCTTAGTTGGTGGTTGTCTCCCTGACAACAATTACAGATGTATTAAAGGATGTGGAACAGAAGTTAATTAAAAACCAAAACCAAATTGTCCTTAAAGAGTAGAATGCTAGTTAGAAGCCAGAGGTGCTGCTCCAAAGCAGACACTTACTGGTTGGTAGTATCAATGCTCAGATACTTTGGGCCAAGGGGACTCGTATTCTTTTTCATATAGAAAACATTTTCTTCTATATGAATAAACCTTATATGTTAACTGGGAGATTAACATTCTAAACTAACTGCAGAGTTGAATTTTCAGCTGCACACTCTCCACTACAGCACCCTACAGCAAAGCAAACACAGCACAGTGAATGTGGAGAAGCCCACATCTTCCCTGTGACATGAAAGAAAGAAAGAAAGAAAGAAAGAAAGAAAGAAAGAAAGAAAAGAAAAATGGAAACCAAAGCCCTAGCCCCAGCATGTGACAGACACACTAACACTTTCAGTTTATGACATGCTAATTCTGTGCTCATCAAATACATTTTTCGGCTTTCTTACAAGTATCTGGTGTAGTTGTGTCAATACACAGAACTCTGGGTGTGGATCGAAAAGGGAAGAGCTATAGCGTGGGGGTGGTACTGTAGACAGCAGTTGCAGAATTCTCAATTTTGCTTGACAGGTCCCCAGTTTCCTCTGTGTCTGCCTAGACACGCACTTTTCTCCCTCACGCTCTGATCCAGTGGAGTCTGCCATGCGTGACCATTATCTGTGTAGTTGAGAGTGTTTATTAAAGCCTTCCAGCTACAGTCGGAGAAATTAGTCCCCTTTGCTTGGGTGTTACTCTTCTCTCTGCTTTGACAAAGATCCCTTACGGAAGCAACGTGAGGGGAGAAGGATGTGTTTTGGCTGTAGTTCGTCACAGTGGAGTTCATGACGGCAAGAACTTGAGGCACAGACTCCTCAAATCTCCAAACATCTGGAAGCTGGCATCAGGGTCGGGCGTTCATCCTTTCCCCTTTTGTTGTCTGGACGCCCAGCCTAGGGGATGATTTTCATTCCTCAGTTAATCTCTGGGAACACCTTCACGGACACGCTGGGACTGTGTCTCCTAAGTGATTCTACACTCTAGCCAATCCTCACAAGGAACACTGTCCATCCCAACACATGAAGACTGTGTGGAGTTGACTTCCAAAGTGGAAACGACCTTCTTCTCTTTCATTCATGTTGACCCCATCTTTGTTTTCAGAGGTATTGCTCCCGTTTGACAATGACTGCTGTGTGGTATAAATCAGATAGCACTTACTTGATGCTTGGCTTTGCTCTTTGCATTCGTAGTTTTCAGCTTTAGAACTACTTTTCATGACTGTAGAAACCGATAGCTTATTTTAGTCCCAAAGCCTAAGCTGGTATTGAGCCAATCTGGAAATCTCTCAGATGATTTAGGACTACCTGCCAATATAGTGGAGGACAGCTTAACATGATTGTGATGAAACTTAACAAAGCTCTGATTTCCATGAGACTAAGGGACAAGTGGCAGCTGAAAGAATCTCACAAGACAGCACAGCACAGTAACAAGAGGTACCCCACACAGTAGCTGCAGCTCCACCGTGTAGGCTAACTGTGTGGAACTGTAGACGTTCTTTTTATGAGAGACCAAGTCTCCATGTGATCAGAGCCAGGTCATCACGGCACTTAGAAAGGGATCCGCAAATCAAAGCTTTGAGAATGTGAGAGTTAACCTTCATTGTTTGTTGGTGATTTTTTTCCACTGCCTTCCTCCTTTACACCGGCGAGGAAGTTTAGTTAGCAGTGAGAACAAGGGGCCAGCCCTCTCACAGCCTGCCCATCTTTTCCCCACAGCCATTGAAAAATTCATCAATTTCGGTTCTACTTATCTATGTGTCTGCTGTCTACTAAGTGGTAGAAATCCCAGGCCCTTTGAGATACCAAAGAGCTAATGTTTCTTTACCTCTAAGCTATTTAAGGACCTGGACATTCTTTGGGTGAGCTTAAGTCCATCACTTTTCAGCCAGTGTTCACTCACAGGAGAGCAATTCTGGGCCTGTCTATCCTTTTCTCCGCTTCCCTTTTGTATTAGGAATCTGATGAGAATAAGCAGTCTGGTCTACAATGGTATTTCTCTTCTATTTCACTCTGCACTCCCTGATGGTTGTCTACGATTTTTCATCTTCTGTGGGCAAATATGCCTGGGTTGGCCTAGGTTCGGTTGCGAGAGATCTTCAGAAGTGTTGGAGTATGGTCTGGTGCTTTGTATTTCTTAATTGCTTGTCTCCCCTCCCTTACCCCCTCCGCCCCGCCCCGGAGATTCTTACTGTAGACCGTTATGTATTCCAAATAGTGCTGTTTAAGCTTGCCTCACTGTTTTGTCTAAGAAAGAAAGCCGATACCTGCGCAGTGCCGGAGGAAGGTGGGTGCGGCAAAGGTTATCGGACTTTTAGGGCAGAGAGGATCTTGGGAAGGAGAAGCAGCCAGGTACTGGAGGAATACGAAGGAGGTGGAGAGTCACATGGACCTAAAAGAGGAACTCTGAAGTTCCACATGAGAGAAGTAGCCGGAGTGAACAACCTTAGCAAGTATTTTGGGATTATGGATGGAAGGTAACCAAACAGAAAATATAAGAAGCAAACGGCACGGGATGGAGGCTGGGAGATCACGGAAGGTAGCTTAGGAGATTAATATCTGCCCCGCCTCAGATGAATCAAGGCGATTTTAATAGGTGTCTTTTATTGATTGATATCAGGTTAGAAAATACCTCTGTAATAGTTAAAAGCCTAATAATGAACATTTATTAGGTCATACTTTTCAATGAACAGCAACAGCTCAGCCTCTTTCTTCTTGGGGACTGGAAAGAAAGCGTACCCTGCCATCTTCAGAGAAAATGAATGATCACATTTTGAGCTTTGGATGGTGTCCTGCCCATCATTTTCTCCTTAGTACTAGGCAGATGGCTGCTGCATGAATGAGGGATGATGGGAAATATAGGCACGTAAAGCCTCTGTTTTTCCAAGTGCTTGAGATGCTGAGTGCTCTTTGGGGGAGGTGTGTGGCAGAGAGGTGAGTGAGGGGGATAGCAGGCAGGAAGCACAGTAGGCAGGCATTCTGTGAGCCAGGCAGAATTTATAATTAGGCAAGAGAAATGACTATAGAACCTTACTGAGGCTTAATGTATAGTTAAACAGTACCAAGATGTCTCTTTACTTTAAAATCTTCCTTCAAGCCGTAATAAAGCAAACTCAGCAAAAGTTAATCTAAACTGACTTTCCCCTAAAACAGCCATACTCCCGTGGATGCCTTTCATTTTATATAATTAATGAAATAAAATAACAGGGCTGGCTGCCATCCACATCTGTGGATGCAGAAGGCTCCTTTCTTTCATGGCATATCATATTTTTCTATTTCTCCTGGTATTTGGAGTTTGGGAATTAGAGGACCTAGGGCTGGCTGGGTTGTAGGATGCTGGGAAGTTGTGGGGTTGCAGAACACAACTGAAGCAAAAGGCAAGTTGCTAACAGATTCTGCAAGGCAAGAAGACTGCGTGAAGCCACTGATCAGTCATTCGGGCAACTCCGGACTTGTATGTCTTTATGTAATCTAGACTCTCTGTGTGTCTTTATGTAATCTTGTCTGTGTACAAGAAGATGTAGAAAAATCATTCAGGCCAATTCATGTATCATCGTATTAGCTTTTAGCTATAAAATTGCCATTATTATATTTTTATGTAGGGAGGATATGCATACATATATGTCTGTATATATTATAAATATACATACACACATATATGCTTGCATATATACCTACCTCTCAGGAAAGAACATCTTTCCAGGAATAAGAGCTCTCTTGCTGATACAAAAGCAATGTTGGTGTTACAAGACTCTGGTCCTTTACAAGATCCATTGTTGAGAAGAATTTAACTTCTGTATCTTTTTATTTTCATGTAGCTGGAATCTCAGGCATGTACTCGGGTGTGGTGGCAAATATCTATAGTTCCAGTGTTCAGGAGGTTGGACAGAAAAATTCCACGTTCAGTATAAGCCTAAGCTACGTAGGGAGGATATGTTTTAAAAAGCAAACAAAACAAATGTAAACATTGAGAAATAATCAGATTTATTGTTTTGTCAATAATATGTTTTATTGACTTTTTGTGGGTTATAGGGTGATGAACTGGAAACAATCATTTTTTGGTTACTTTAAAAGGCTATGTAAAATATTATTTCTCACAAGAAAAACCTCACCACCACATACACACAGTCACACAGACACACACACACACAGACACACACACACACACACACAGACACACACACAGACACACACACAGACACACACACACACACACACACACACACACATACTCACACACGCAGACATACTCATTAATCACTCACAGACTCATACCTGTGGGTTTTAAGGAGAGTAATATGGGACTTGTATCATTTTTTTTTTTAATTTGCTTTTAAAAAAGTCATGAAATGATTCCTAATGACATTCTGTTATACTCACAGCTTGGTGCCCAGCCTGGTTGTCATCAGAGGGTCTTCATTCAGCAAATGATGGGAGCAGAAGCAGAGACCCACAGCCAAACACTAGGTGAAGCCAGGGAACCCCACCGAAGAGGGGAAGGAAGGGAGGATTCTAGAAACCAGAGGGATCGAAGACACCACAAGAACACAGCCCACAGAATCAACTAACCAGGATCATAGGGGCTCACAGGACTGAAGTGACAACCCATGACCTTGCATAGGTCTGAGCTAGGCCTTCTGTGTATATTTGTGGCTATGTAGCTTGGTGTTCTTGTGGGGCTCGCAAAAGTGGGGGTGGGCATATCTCTGATGCTTTTGCCTGCACTTGGGACCCTTTCCTCCTACTGGGTTGCCTCCTCCAGCCTTGGTATGATGGTTTGTGCCTAGTCTTATTGTGACTTTCTATGCCCTATTTGATTGATATCCCTAGGAGGCCTGCTCTTTTCTGAAGGGGAACAGAGGTGTGGTGGTGGTGGTGGTGGTGGTGGTGGTGGTGGTGGTGGTGGTGGTGTGTGTGTGTGTGTGTGTGTGTGTGTGGTGTGGTGGGGAATGGGAGGAGAGGAGGGAAGGGAGAGTGTGCTCAGGATATAATGGTACATAAAGGATAAAAATAGAAAAAAATAAAATTCTTGCTTTGTTTCTATTGTGCCAATCATCTTAGCAGAAAATTCCTAAACATTTTGAAGATAGTTTCAATGTAACTGACCTCTAAGATGACATTAAAAACATCTACATGGCATACAATTATAATGGGTACAAATGTTTTATTTAAAGTGAGTTCAGTGTAAGCTCCAGTCTGCACAAAACCATCTAAGGCACCTTTAGGTGCTTTAAAAAAACTGGCCTCTGGTGAAGGATGCTACCACACTCACGGCCCCTGAAATAACTTCTTTCAGCTTCTGTTCCAGTCTCCTGGCCCATGCCTCACTTAGGTCATCCCTGAGCAGCGTAAAGTCATGGTGAATTATATAACCAAAAGCATATGCTCTCTGTGTCCGCAGTGCATGAGGATGGGGTTTACTCCCACTTAGTCACATGTGTGGGTCCTTTCATTGACCAGCCTGTTTTACTTGGTGGGGGGTGGGGGGGACACCTGAGCAGCTGACCACATTATTCATCCTACAGTCTTCTGCCATAACTCTGAGGTGCAATCTTGACATCCAAACTGGGCTGGAGGGTCAGAGTGTAGCTCAGTGCTAGGGGACTTGCCTGTCATGAAAGCCCCAGGTTCTGTGGCCAGCACTGTAAAAACAGAACACTTGCCAAAACTGGGCAGGACTGACCCTCTGGGGTCAAGGTGCTTGGAGAATAAGTAACACAGTCATTTGTGCCTTTGTTCATAGAGCCCCCCAAAATACCTGAGCCTTATCATGGGCCAACCGTTGCACTTGGTGACCAGGATGGACAATAAAGAGGCCTTGAGGGCAACTCTGAGCTGTTCTTCCTGCAGTTTCTAGCTTTGTTTCTGGTTTTCCCTTCTCTCCTGCTCCCTCTGGTCCATGCCCATGCCTGCTCTCACCCCTGTGCTCCCGTGGACACTCACTGCTGCCTCTGGTTGGCAGGCACTTTATCTGCTTTGTTTCATAGATGAGGCAGCCAGGGCATCTTCTAAGTGAAGTCTGTCCCAGACATATTAGGGCTCCTGAGACCCAGCAAAATGTGTCTACGTATGGGGAGGACCCAGCACCCAGGTCTTTTTACCTTCCCTCCCCTCCTCTCAAGTAGCCTCTCTTCCCCCTCCACATCTCTTTCCCTTTCTCCCTGTTCCCCTTTTAAGAAAGGGCTCTCACTCTGTAGCCGTCCCCAGACTCATAATAATCTTCATGTCTCAGCATCTTAACACTACCGTGATAGGTTTCAGACCGCACTCCTTGCATCAGCGCTTTCTTGAGGGTCATCATTTGGGCCTTCCAAAGAGGACTTTCCTGGCCTAGTTATTTGTAAGTTTGGAGGCACTCACCCGTGTGTGCCTTGACTGCCCACTGGATGTCACTGTTGCTCCATGGATGTGCTACGGACCCAACCATAGGCCACCAGGCTGTAGGAGCCTCTGTGGGTCTCTGTCTCTGAATTTTGGACTCTCTGGCTTTGTCCGGTTTGCATTTTGTACAGCCCCAGAGCGTCCAGGAACGAGGCTAGATTGTAAATAAACAGCTCAACAAGGAAATGAAATTCTTCTTACTAAGGCGTAACCGTGGGTGGCACTCTAGTTTAGGCAACCAGGGAAGTATGTGCAGCCACTGGCAAATCACCCTCAGACAGCCAGGAACAACCATCCTTTTTCCTTTTTTTTCACCTAGACTGTTGGGAAGTTCTGCTACACAGAGACTTAGCCCCACTGCCTGGGGCCACAGGGTGCCAGAAAAGGGCCAGACTGGAGCAGACTGGGGATTTCTGCCTCTCTGAAATCTTGAAACAGCCTAGACTTCTCATTGGCTACATGCGGACACCACACTCACCATGTGGTCCTTCTGACATGCATGGGGGATATGCCAACTCCAGCAGCAGTTGCATGTAGTTGATAGAGTCCTCTTCCTTAGAAATAATACAGAAAATGGGAGGGTCATTGTCAGATGTGCTGGCTTTGTAGCCACTTCTGCTGTGTGACTGCAGGATCAGGGCTTTGACGGCTTTGCCCACGAAGCCAGGAAGAAGCTCTACCTGGACCATTCGTGCCCATTTCTATGTCTTCTGTGTAGACTCATGTGTGGCTCCCCTAGGGTGGCCGCATCACTCCCACTGCAAGCCTTCTGTCACTTGGACAGCCCAACAGGAGATCTCAGATGCCCACAATCAGTCACGGCGAAGGCAGACAACAGAAGCAAGGAATCCTTGAGTTTTCACAGCCCTGAGATGCTCAGAGGCAAGGCACGTCCGATGTGTTACTCAAGCTCAGGCACCTGGGTTTTTTTTCCTGGGGTTCATTTCTGGCTCAGAATTCCTGTGAAATGCCTGACATGAGATGTTACTTCTGGAATCTGACAGATACAGGCTTGGCTCTGGGCCTCTTTCTGGCCGTGTAACCTCAGGCAGTCACTTAGCGTCTTTCAACTTCAGTTTCCCTTTTTTTTTTTTTGTGGAAGGAAGACAATGAGAATCATTATGTCAGCCCTCAAGGGATCTGCTGCAGATTAAACGGAATACGTATAGGAATACATTTTATACTTATTTCCAAAATGCTAGCCGCTATTGCAGGAAGGACAGAAGAAATTGTACATTGTGAGTACCAGTTTCGGAGAGGCCTAGAAGAGCTAGTAATCAGACCATGGTGTTCACTCACATAGTAAGCATCCTTTTTTATTTTAAAAATTTAATCTAAAATGTGTGTGTGTGTGTGTGTGTGTGTGTGTGTGTGTGTGTGTGTGTATGTGTGTGTGTGTGTGTGTGTTGTGAGCAGGTGTCTGCTGAGGCCAGAAGAGGGCATTGGATGTGTGTACTGGCATTCGGACTCAGGTTCTATGGTAGAGCAGCAAAGGCTCCTAGTCACTGAACCATCTCTCTCTCCAGCCCCATAGTTATTGTCCTCAGGAGTTTTATTTGTCAGGCATGAGACGTGCAGAAAGACTTCGCCTATTTTAGAAGCCGGTCATTTAGAGGCAGAGACACAGCAGTGTTACATATATAATGCACGTGCAGTGTAATGTCTAATCTTGGTTGTCAACTTGATTGGGTTTGGAATCAACAAAGAGCCCTGTCTCTGGGCCCGTCCAATGTGAGGACAGCCACTGTTGGATAACGCAGATTGTGTCAGGTAAGACAACCAAATAAACCTTCCTTTTAGTGTCTGTTCACTCTATCAGCTCTGCTCGGAGGAGCAGGGAGCCCTGACTAATCCATATAGATACTGGTGTGTTGTCAGCTTTTGTTCTAACAAAGACACACCGGAGACAGTCAGCTTAGGAAGATTTATTTTGACTCACAGCTTTCTAGGCTTTGGACCACGGTCAGGTAGTCTGCTGATTTTTACCATGTCTGGGGGAAGCAGCCAATCAGAAGAGGGTGCTCAACAGGGAGGAGAACAGGAAGAGATTGCCACCTCACAGTCCTCTTTGACGCCATGCCCCTGATAACCAAAACCTCTGAGGAATCCTTCCTTGTTTTAAAGCCCATGATGCTGACAATGCTGATGAAGAGGATGCTGATGAGGACATGATGGTGATGATGTGTACATGTGTGGATGCACACGTACCACGGCAAGTGCGTGGATGCACATGTACCACGGCAAGTGCGTGGAAGCCAGAGCCCAGCTTTTAGGACTCACTTCTCTCCTTTCACTGTGGTCTCCAGGGGTCAACTTCAGCTGATTAGGCTTATATGGCAAGTGCTGTTGCTGCCTGTACCACCCCACTGGCCAGAGAAACCCTTCTTAAATATTCCCACGACTTTCCCATGGCACCATGGTAAAAAGCACGTATTCAATGGACAGATCTTTATGTAACATTCCGGATCCAAATCATGGCTCTTTGGTTGTATAACGCAGAGGCTCAATCTGTAAGGATGAAAATTTAGCAGACTTTATCTAACATTTGTCATTTGTGTTTCTACATTTTGTTTTCTGTCTCTGTTTTTTGCCAGAGTTCACCTCCGGGGGTTAGAGGAATACATGAAGGTATTTGTTTTCTCCTTCTGTCCTAGCAGTCCTGGGGCTTGAACTCAAGTCATCAGGCTTGGCTGCAAGCACCTTTACCCACCAAGCCATTTCGGGTCCTAATTAGTTTTTATGATGTGTCAGATTCTCTTATTTAATAGCACAGGGATACTGACAGAGGTGCAGTAGTAGATGAATAAGCGACACTGCCTGTGGGTCTATCACATAACAACATCCCTGAAAAGCATTTTGAACAAATGGGACTTTTCAATGCCTCCATCACATAAATGTTTATGTTTAGAGCCGAGCAATAAAATCAAGATTGCCAGGAAGACAGAAGCTCCTTCACACTTCTCCTGATCTGAGTGTAGCTCCTGTCACCCTTTCTGGGAGTTCACACAAATCATCTCAACGTTTAAAGCAGCTTAAACTTTTTATATGAATGCACACTGCGTAGATTAAAAAATACACATGATCAATTTCCTTTTGCTCAACTAATTACTGCAGTGGTGCCATTTCAACGGCAGCATCGCCCCCAGCCTGCCTCTTTCTTAACAAACACTGAGCCTTGAGCTACCATTTCTCTCTCTCTCTCTCTCTCTCTCTCTCTCTCTCTCTCTCTCTCTCTCTCACATCTAAAATGTTTACTGCAGACAGCGCACAGTTATTTAACCACCGCTACCATGGCCCTACAATGTACCTAGTATGTCAGACCCAGGTTACAAACAGATTCACCTTTCTCTTTTTTTTCCCCCTACTTGACAGAAATGAGTCCCTTTTTCAGTTGACTGGTTTGCTTGCATGGAATTCTATCTGCGGAGACTGGGGCCCAGCATGAATTTTCACAAACACTGGAATGAGTGAGGTTTGAATTCTGTGTACTAGAAAAATCTCATAAAGAGTAACATTGGGGATGGGGAGCCATCTCCTACGCACATTTTCAGTGTCTTGGGGCTGGCTTGTCATCACGACATTAGGTAGCTGTCTCTTGTGTCATGCGTGAAGCCATCCTTGCTGGTGACAGTTAACAGTAGAGGAGTGAACTGCCAAGTAGACTGCGGTGCACTAGCCCTATGCTCTTCAAGAAGCTTGGAGCTGTGGGCATGCCCAGTGGCCTTTGAGGAAGCCTCCAGTAAGCAGTCAGATTTTTTTTTATTAACTAAAAATAAAGTGATTGGAACCTTAATAATTTTAGGTTTTTAAAAAATAATTCACCAAAGTCTTAGTTCACATGTTGTTTTGGGAACTTAGTGATTGGATTCCACCCCCCCAAGCTGCATTAGGAGAGTTTTTTTGGAATTCTCCTATGAATTCCAAAAGGGAACCTTTGTGTTCTTTGCTTTCCTTCTTAACACACATGGTGGTGGGCAGGAGAGTTTATATGACTTATTACCTCACTTCCTGTCGGTTTTCCTTGTTAGGTTTCCACAACTTTTTTTAATGTCTGGGTGCCAGTGGCACTTTTTAGTCAGCTTCTACTTCAGGAACCTGGCCACCACTCAGAGTCCAATTGTTTGAGGTGTTGCTCTGATTAACACCTTCCTCTCGGGCCTTTTGCACGCTAGAAGGCTGCGGCAGTTTTGAAGATGTGATCCTGATGTTAACTAGTCACTGGAGAGACAGGAAGGCAGTTCCCTGCAGACATTATAACTGGAGTATACCAGAGCCCATCGAAATGAACATGCTAATTCAGCCAAAAGGGTCCAGTGAGTTAATGAGGGGTTAAATGGGCAGAGATTTAAACATGGGGGTTTTGTGTTCTGAAAGAGCACCATCATTTTTCAGGTTGGTAATTGAGGAGTTAAGTATTTAGGAACTCAAAGAATAACAGTTAGAAACTCGGAGAGCCCCACCAACAGTTCTGACCTTTCCCTCCAGGGTCCAGATCCAGACAAGGGTCTTAATTAGCTGCAGAGAAATCTAGAGCTTTGGCAAAGAACCAGCAGACATTAAAGAAACAAAGCCACCAGTAAATAAAAGAGCTGTATTGCAACAGAAAAGCTCAGCGGAGAGTGTTTGCATGACCCTGAGTGCTGCTTGGCCTGACTTTCTCACTTTGTTTTTCTTTTCTCATTTTTTTTGAGATTATAATATAATTTCAGCATCACTCCCTTCCCTTTCTCCCCCCTTTGTCTTATGTTTTAATATTTCCATTTTGCCTATTTTTTGCTTATATTTTCGTCTTAAATTGGTCTTTTCCCATCCCTCGCTCCCTCCTCCCTCCCTTCTTCCTCCTCTTCCCTCCCCTCTCCACATCAACTTAACTAGATTCTTTTCAGTCATTTTCATTTTCTTCTTTGTTTTTCTTATATTTTTATAATGTCTTAAACTCTCTGGATGCACTTTACAGCATTTATCACATTTTTCACATAAAATGAATATATGCTTATTGTACAAATAAACTTAACCTAGACAGATCACAAAATCATAAATTGCCTCCCACATACCCAGTTTTTTGTATGTTTTATAGATGAGTCTAATGACATACATAGGTATATATTTTTAAGTTTTATTTATTTATTTTTATGTATATTTTGGGTTTGGCATAAATGAATATCAGTGCGAAAGAGCTGTATGTGTGTGTATGTGTATGCGTGTGTGTATGTATATGTGTGTATGTGTGTGTATGTGTATGTATATGTGTGTATGTGTGTGTATGTGTATGTATATGTGTGTATGTGTGTATGTGTATGTATATGTGTGTATGTGTGTGTGTATGTATATGTGTGTATGTGTATGTATGTATGAATGTGTGTGTGTGTATGTGTGTGTATGTGTATGTGTGTGTATGTATGTGTATGTGTGCATATGTGTGTGTATGCATGTGTATGTATGTACGTATGTGTGCATGTATGTGTATGTATGTGTATGTGTTTGTGTGTTTATGTATTTATGTATTTGTATGTGTGTGTATGTTTGTGTATGTATGTATGTGTGTGTATGTGTGTGTGTATGTGTGTATATGTGTGTGTATGTATGTGTATGTATGTGTTTGTGTATTTGTGTATGTATGTATGTGGGTGTATGTGTGTGTACGTGTATGTATGTGTATATGTATGTGTGTATGTGTGTGTGTCTAGACAGAGTCTTACTATGCAGCCTTGGCTGGCTTGATACTTGCTACGTGAGCCAGGCTGACCTCAAACTCTGTACAATCCTCTTGTCTCAGTCTCCCGAGTGCTGAGATTATAGGGCTGGCTCAACATGATTGGCATACAACTCTGTCTTTCAAAAAGTGATGATCTTGAAGATACGTTCCCTCATCGCAAACGTGAATCAAAACCTTGGTGTAGGAGAGACCAGAATGGAGACAATCTGGGTCCTATTCCCCTAGAGAAACACCGCTTAGCCCGCTTAGCCCGTCTTCCAGCCGACACGTGTGCTGGCCTTGGTGTCGTGGTTTTCCACAAGTTGTAAGATGACCTTGCGCAGGGTGGGGAGGTATCTGATCCCACTAAATGGACCACAGTGTGTAAATAAAGCCTTTTTCCTTGACTTATTTCTGTTTCATAATTTCTTTGGAGTACAGGGAAATGAAGAGATGGGCTTATGGCCCTAGGTAGCCAGCTACAATGCTCTACCCTTTGTGTGTGGGCGCATGCTCATTTGTGTGCAGGTGCACATGCACATGTACATGTGTGCACATGAGTGCAGACTTGGAGGACCACTTCAGGCGTTTTATCTCTGATGCTCTTATATCTTACTTTTTTAGTTTGTTCATTTTGTTTTTTGTTGTTGCTTTTTTGAGACAGGATTTCTCTGTGTATGTATTCCTGGTTATCCTGGACTCACTTTGTAGACCAGGCTGGCCTCGAACTCACAGCAATGCGCCTGCCTTTGCCTCCCAAGTGCTTGGATTAAAGGTGTGAGCCACCATGCCTGGCTCTATATCTTACTTTCTGAGACAGGGTCTCTCACTGGCTTGGAGCTTGCCAAGTAGCCTGGCTAGCCGGCATGTTCTGGGGGTTGGGTTGTCACTCCCTCCTCAGGGCTGCCATTCTGTGTGCAGGCCACCATACCTGACAAAGGGTTTGGGGGGCGAAGCTCAGGCTCACATGCTTGCAAGGCAAGCACTCTACATGCTGAGCTGTCCTTCCGGCCTCCAATGACTGTATTCTTACCATCGCTGCTATTTCAGCCTTTTCCTTATTCAATGGTGCTCTTCCTCCTTAAACCCTTCCTGGGACTTGTTTTACCCAGTTCACTTCCATTTCTCTCTTCTGTTTGCTTGGAGATGATGGCGTTGCAGAAGCAGGAAGGCCCCTTTGATTTCTTTCCTGCTGTGTTTCACAGGCTGCTATGGATTCTGTGATCTCCCCTGAAGTTAGCTCCGAAGCACCATCGTTCCAGATGGGTCTGACCTCAGCTCCGATGACGGGAAGGTGGCCACAGCAGTGCCAGGAGAATCTGGCCTAGCAGCCTCTAGTGAGTCCCTCCTTATTCTGTAAATCTGCGTTGGTTCAATCACTTGTGTGTTGATGTAGAACTTGGTTTTTTCCTCAATGGGAGTGAGGTTTAGTTTATTCTTGAACTAACTATGTAGTGGGGAGCCAGGAACCAGACTGCCCCAAATGTTCCAACACGAAAATGCTTTTATGACATCTTTAACTTTCAAATACATTGGTGGTATTAACTTAAGCCCCAGGAAACAACAACAACAACAACAACAACAACAACAACAACAACCAACAAAACCAAACCAGCCGACCACCCAAATAAACCATAAAAGCAGCCACGTGTTTAAGATTCTCCAGGGCTGTTGACTGATGAACTCTTCTGTGGTTGTGGAGATCAGGTAAGTCACAGGCCCAGAGGCAAACTATCTTAGTTCCCATTTGCTGTGAGCCAGGCTACCTGATGTTTCTGTCTCTCTAGTTGAAAAAAACTTAATTAATGTCTTCCTTTGCTTTCTTACCCTCACACCACCGTTGACAGTGGGAACATATGCAGGCAGGTTGCGGCAAAGCATGGGCATCTCTGCTATAGGTTCCAGGTGCTATCTGATGGCGTTCGTAGTTTGGGGGTTCAGCAGAAACAGGAGATCTGCTAAGTTACTACACCCTCACAGGTTTTATGTGCGAGTCACAGGTCTACTAGGTGCAATGCAAGGCTGGACAACGGATGACGAGAGATAGCTTATGGTAAGTTGGTCCCACATCGAGCAATTCTTTTTTTTTAATACTTTAATTTTAGATCCCTACTTTAAATCTTTTTTTTTATATACATGCTTGTTATTTCAAGTTGCTTCAAGTCTTTTGTAAAGCAAGGGAGGTTTAACATGCTAATGATGCATCTCAGAATCCTGTACGACAAGCCAGGTTCCATCAGTCCCATGTTGCACTCACCCACTCACTCTTTTCCCACACATTTATTGAGCACTTGTTTTGGACTAGGCATGGTGCATGGTGCTGAGCAGAATTATAAAATAAGGTCTCTCATGGAGCTCACAGTCTAGTGGTAAATTACTGAGTGAACTGAGGCACAGAGAGGTAAATGACTTACCCACTGAGGTAGAAATAGCCAGGTGCTATTATATATAGAAATATTATATATTATAGATATTATATATTATGTATAGAAATAGCTAGGGCTGAGAGCTGGAAGGTAGGCAGGGTACAATGCATGGGAGGTAAGCCTCTTGGACTGAGGAGCAAGGCTGCATGCAGAAACACATTATAACATCTGCTCACAAAAAGCATAATGATTTTAATTTCACCAGGAACAAACTCACATTATAGTGAACTGATCCATTGCCAGATGGCATTTCTGTACTTGTCCCCAGTGCCTTGAGGCATGCCACCAATCTACTGGGACATAGTGACTCTGTAGGCAAGTTAGAAACAAGAAGTAGCCGACTCCAATTGTAGCACTGGGGACCGTATTGAAATACTTTCTAAGTTTACAGGCATCTGTGAAACTTCTACATGTAAAACTTTAGAAATTTACTCTCACACCAATTCAGAGGCTTCTAATAAGTTACGGGTACTGAGGAAATAGAGATCAGTCTGTCACTTTCCCTATATACATTATTTTGGCTGTTCTAGGTAGAAGTGTCACTTAGACATATTTCATAAGCAATCTAAATACAATACAGATATATACAAAGGCGCCACATTTGACCCCGTGTGTACACCTCACAGTGCACAATACCTCAGTGCAAATGTGAGCCGCTCTAGGGCAGTTCTGTGAAGCAAACTCCATCTGCCCGGGCAGGGCAGAGTCCACATGCAGCTGTGCAGCTGTCCAGCTGTCCGCTCTTGTCATCTTCTTGGTGATAAAATGATTTCAGGAGGCAAGGGATTTACTTCACCGACAAAAGGCAGAGAAGAATTATCCAAAGAGCTGATCTTTGAATGTGGAAGCCATCCAGGAACCCTAAACGGGAAGCTACACTGCTGGCCTTCAGCGAGGCTACGGATTTACAGCGAGAACAAGAGCACTCCATGGAGACTTACTGCTTGAGGATCAAATCGGTACATAATTCATCTGCGCAGGATGCTCCCAAAACCTTCATCACTTCGCATGGCTGTCAGCCGCCCACTTGGAGTGGGTCTTCGCCTCACTGAGGAGCTTGTCTCCTTTCTCAGGGCACTCCTGATGTCTACTTTTAGATAGAGAGGCCCTTACTCCATCAGTCCTTTTACCATTTAACTGGTTTTGTTCTACTTCGCACAAATATACATCAATGGGTCCTTCGGTGCCCCGAATATGCACCGTGATAGAATCTTCTCTGGGAGCCGGAACATCCAGTCTGGTTTCCTCTGGAGCCTTCACTGCAATGACAGTCTGTTCATGGAAAGCTTGAATGCTGTGGATATCTTGATAGGTTACGTAAGCTAGTCTTTCATTTTCTTTGTCAACTGTTAACTCCAACACAGTTGCTGAGCACAATCTTTAATCAACTCTTCCAAGGCGTCTTCCATCGCCGTCAGGTCAGAGAGCTCAGTCTGCAGCTTCTTCTGCTGGGGTGCGGCTCCAAAGTCCTATCCACCGAATGTGGTTCTTGGATTTCTTTTCCACCAGCTCGATGCCATCCAAGACGTTGGTGACGTCATACACTTGCCTTTTTGAGACTCCCAGTTTTGTGGCAACCATGTTTAAGTCCAGAATGCCTTCAGGGGCAGATCTAAGAACATCCATAAACTTTCGAGTTAAGTACACCAGCAACACATCAAAATGGGGCCTCTTCACTTTCAGAGCGTTTCTCTTGGACACATACTGTATGTTTTCTTCTAGGTTGATGCTTATTTTTGACGGCTAGCGCTGCGCTCAAGTTCCAAGAGGACCAGGGTGAATGACCGTGGAAGCGCTCAGGTTCCGGGGCCAGCCATCTTCCTGCATGCACAGTGTGCCTGCCCCTACACCAAGCAATTCGTATCAACCATGCAGAATCTTCGACATGGCTGTGGCTGCTTTTTTTTTTTTCCTGTGACTACAGTTCGTATTTGTGCTTGATCCCACTTTTCATTAACCCGATACATCAGAACAGCTTTCTCCTGTTTCTTTATGTCTTCTTTCACGAGGGCTCCCAGGGTATGACGATCTTACATGAAGTAGATGCGTGTGTTTCCTGCTTGCTCTTCTGCAGGAATCTCAAAGGAACTAGTAACAGCTGAGGGAAAGAGGCCCCCTTCTTGGCCTCACAGAAGTTTTGGCAGAATTTTCTTTCTTTTAAGTGTTTCCCGTAGAATTTCAACAAGTGCAAGTAGCTTAACACGGTATATACGGGCACATTAATCATATATGCTGTCTGGTAATACACCCTAAACCTAAGAAGCTAAGAAAAAGAGGATTGCCCCTTCTGACTTAGATGCTATTGCTGTTGATGGTTTTGCCATGATTCTTTTCAGCTTCCCAAGTTACACACTTTATTATTTCTTACAGCTAATGACTCTCTCCTCCCCTGCGTGCACATCATTCCTTTTTCTCTGTCCCACATCCTACATCCTCTACTGGTGTCATCTTCATCTGTTCTGAAAGACTTCGTCTAGAATTTCATTCTGTGAAAGTCCAGTGATAAGAGATATCTTACTTACTATTTTTATTTTTGGAAGATGTGTTTATTTTTTCCTCTATTCTTGATCATTTTTAAAACTCAAGGTTGAAGGGCTGGGGAGCTGGCTCCACGCTGCCTCTGAAGATGAAGCGAGCTTGGAGAGCTGGGACCTGTGATTGACTACCCTGTTGCTCTGTGGGGCTTCCAGTTGTGGGGTTGGGGCTATTACTCATTGGGAGAGACTGCTTTCCCAGTACGCACAAGGCCCTGAGTTTGATCCTCAGCTGCATACACACACACACACACACGCACACATGCACACACACACACGTTTTTACATCAAAATTAAAATTTTGTGTACCCAAGGACACTATCAATAGAGTTAAAAAGCCAACACAGGGAATAGGAGAACGTATTTGCAAACCAAATATCTAAAAGTCATTGATATTCAGAATATATTAATAATTCCTATAACTTAACAATTAGAAGGCAAGCAATAGGATTCAAAAGAGGGTTTGCATAGACATTTCTCCAAAGATCTAACAAGCATATGAAAGGGCGCTGCACACCAGTGATCACTAGGGATATGTCAATCAAAATTGCAAGGAGACACACTCCACACCCACTAGAGTGGCTAATTAAAAAGCCTCCAGCAAATTATACCTGTTGGTGAGGATGTGGAGAAATGAGAACCCTCGTGTGCTCTCGATAGAAACGCTAAATGGTACAGCTGTTACGGGAAGTAAGATGATAGTTTAAAAAAAAAATAAATTAAAAGCGGGAGAACCACGTGACCTGGGTGTGTAGTTGGGATAACCGTGTGACCGGGGCATGTAGTCCAAAGATGTGTGAACACGGTGTAGAGCGGGCACGCTCATCTTCACGGTCCAAATGGCGTGCCTCAGATTAACAAAAAGTGCAAGCGACACGTGTCCGTAACATGAGAAGATGAGTAAAGCGAGGTGCAGATATATCATGGACTATTATCCAGCTCTAAGAAGGGAGGACATTCTGACATATGCTACACCGTGAATGTACCTTGACAACAATATGCGAAGGGAAATAAGGCAGTCCCTGAAGGGCCATAACTGTGTGGTTCTGTGTGCATGAGCTGCCTGGAGTACTCAAATTTACAGAGCAGAAAATACAGTGCTGGTGTCAGGAGCTGTTGAGGGGTTTATTGCTTAATGGATATAGTTTCAGTTTAGAAAGATGAGAAAGAGCAAGGAGATGGCACAGTGGGTAAACGGCTTGTTGAACAAACCTGCAGACCCGAATTTGCATCTTGAACACTCACATAAAAGCTAGCTGTGGCGACACGTGGCTATATAATCCCAGTGCTGTTGGAAGTGTGTACGGAGACAGCAGAATCTTGGGACTTACCTGGCCAGCCAGCATAGCTGAGAAGGACAGGCTCTTGGCTCAGCGGGAGACTTTGTTTCAGAGAAAGAGGTGGTGAAAGAGGAAGATACAGGATGCTGACTTCTGGCTCACCAGAGCACAAGTGGGTAAGAGTGCTTATACACACACACACACACACACACACATACATAGACACATATATTCACACAAATATGGACACAAACACACATACTTACCCACATAGATACACACACATAGACACATACACACACACATAGACTCATAAGCATAGACAGACACACACACACACATACATTAGACACACTCAGACAGACATATACAGACCACATAGATAGACTCACATAGATACACACACACACACAGAGGCATACTCACAGACACACCCATAGACACACCCATAGACACACGCACTCACAGAAGAATTCTCTCTCTCTCACGCATGCATACACCACAGTGAAAATGTTCTAGAGACATGTGGTACTGTAACAAAGGGACTGTACTAAAGCCTCTGAAGATGCAAATTTAAAAAATGGCTACAGTTCTAATGTACTTTATATTTAATTTGCTACAATTTAAAAAAAAACCAGAAAAACAGTTGTTATATGTTTTTAATTCTTTCCTCTGTTCAGTTCTAAGACATCCGATCCTCCTTGATGCCAGAATAAGACATCGCAGGGCCTGCCTGACTCCCCTTCCGAGTTCATGGTGTGTGCTGACTGCTCAGATTCAGAAGCAGATCGCACGCTACGGAAACCCAATTAGTAAGAGGTGACGTCAGTGTCCTGCGTCAGCAAGTGGTCTGCACTCTACTCTTCTCCTGCCACCATTTTAGGTCAGTTATTTGTTTACATTGCATTATTTCCATGTTCTACCATGATCTTTGGTATCATCTCCTCCTTTGAGCAATAGATATTCATAATTTATATTAGAAAATAGGGACAATTTATGTAAAAAATCAGACTTGAGTTCTTTAAAAAATTTTTATTTTATTTTTAAGACCCCCCTTTCGGTGTTGTGTGGTGTGTGTGTGTGTGTGTGTGTGTATGGGTGTGTGTGTATGGGTGTGTGTGTGTGTGTGTGTGTGTGTGTGTGTACATGAGTCCAGATGCTTTTGGAGGCCAGAAGAAGGCATTGGATCCCCTGGAGCTGGCGTTGCAGGAGCCACTGTCACCATGGGTACTGGGATCCCTTGGAGCTGGCATTGCAGGAGCCACTGTCACCATAGGTACTAGGAACTGAACTCTGGTCTTCTTCAAGAGCAGTAAACCCTCTTAATCCACTGAGATATCTCTCCCAGTCCTTGACTTGAATTCTTTTTTCCTTAAATATAGGGTTTCACTATGTGGCTCTTACTAGTCTGGAACTTTCTATGTAGACCAGGTTGGCTTTGAATCCACAGAGATCTAAGATCTGCCTGCACACGACTCTCTCCCACCACCTCTCTCCTGTACTTCATTCATTTATTTGTTGCACACAGATGTTGCTGTCATGTACCAGATAAGATGTACACACTTGGAACACAAAGTGAATAAGAAATAGATAGTGCCCTCATCAACATATGATGGGGACTAGGAAGCAGGGGAGCAGGGTACATGTGGCATCCAGAATGGCCATGTTACTGAGGCATGGTGCTCAGAAAAGAAGCCCCTGGAGGCTAGGACTGATGCTGGGCCTAGGACCGATGCTGAGGAGAAAGCAATCTCAAATATTTAGGGAAGATAGCTTCATGAAGTGAGACTGGTGAGGAGAAAGCAGCCATGAAGTAAGCTCAAATCTGAGTGTTATCAGCAAGGATTAACACTCAAATAGATTCAAGAGCAGCTTGGTGAAAATAACCCTTCATCTGTGCAATTGCATAAAAAACGAATTGATGAGGGATGTGGAAAAGGGCCACTGGGAAAGCTGCTCAAGGATCCAAATGCATAAGGATCAGAATAGCACCCCCCCCCCAAAAACCAGGTTCACCTCTAATGCCAGTACTTAAGAGGTGGAGACAGAGTCCCTGGGAAAGCTACCTAGCTAGACTACCAGGATTTGGTGAGCTCTGGGCTCAGCAAAAGGCCCTGCCTCAATAAACAGAATGGAGAGTGATAACGGAAGGTCCCAATATCAATGACACCCCAGACACATAAATATGACAAACAAACAAACAAGAGGGACAAAAATCTTGATGAAATGAAAATAGCCAGGATAGCTGCTCAAATCGGCATCATCAATTTCCAATATTGAAATCAGGAAATAACCTTCTGAACTCTGTGGTTCAGGTAGGTCACTTCCAGCAATTGGAGCATACGTTTTATACAGTTTGCTCTGCATGTATCAGGTAGGGCAAACGCGCAGGAGGGTGACCATTTGCTTAGGACTTTACGGCCACAGCTAAAGTAAACACGGCTTCGTGTTTGAATAGAGGACTCTTTTTTCCCCACACACTCCAGCTTCCCTGGGTGGTTGGTGGGCTTGGGCTTCCCAGTTAGAGTATATCAATCAAAAAATTTCCTATATGTGCAAAATATCACCTGCTTTGTGTGCTTAATAGACAACCTTCACACGAATAATCGCAGACACCGCTCAGGGAAAGATCTGCCCATCTGTGCATTCAGATTTTTTTCATTTAGTAACAAAAATCAACCTCAGATACACACACACTGCACGTTTCTCATTTATATACTGCCCAATTAGTGCCCCACTTAATCCGCTCACCTGTTGTTGCTTTGTCCTGGCTCTTATAGTTCTTTTGTTTTAAATCCATTCTCGAATACATTTTCCTAGGCAGGCTGATTGCAGCCACCCCTTGGTTTGAGGGAGAGCGTGGAACATTGCCATGGTGTCAGAATTGCCTGAATAAAGAAAAAGAGGTCCTGTAATTATTTTATTTTCTCCCCAGCATGTCATTTGTTACTGGTGACACAAGAAGTGGGTGCTTTCTCCGTTAGGCTGGCTGAGCCCTGTGCAATAGCGCAGATGCCATTGTCACTGTGCTTGAAGCTATAGCTTGTTAGGCAGCATGGGAAAATAAACATGAACTTTTTAATATGTTGGAAATGGCTCCATACTAACTGATGTTTCCATATGCTTGCTGAAGTCATGGCTGAGGCTCAAAGGAAGCCTGGGAAATTAAAAGAGGGGGGATACTAGTTGAACCCTTAGAAAGAGTGATTACAGAGGCACACAATGAAATTTTTGACAGAAGAGCCCACTGACCTGTACACATTCTCTTTAGGTCTCCCCCTTACATCCATAGAGCCACACTGGACACTATTTTATACATATAATATTATATTGTTATTATATACATATATGTATGTATATTCACTACTAAGAGAGCCATTCTTTCAATGCATTCACACCTACAAACAAAAGACCAAACATAAAGGAAGGGGGTCTCTCCTCCGCTTTATAAAAAGAATGCATATCACAGTGTTTACGTAGTAGGCCAATTATTTTAAAAACTGGGTTGCAAGGAAAAAAGTCACTCTCTGGCAGGGACCTTACATGACAAGTCTCGCTCCACAGTGGATTCAAACGGTTGAGAGGAGATGCTAACCCAACCTCAACTACAGCAGTGTGAACACACCACTGTAATAATTCATTTAGAATGATGACACCTGAGACCTAATTTAAAAGTCCTAGATGAATACCAGCCTCACATTCAACCCCGAGGGCTGCTGCAACCCTACCTAAGAAAGTCTAAGAACCATGGTGAGTCTAATTGAATTGGACTTAAACGGACCATTGAGATGGCCTCACAGAGCTCGGGGGAATTCATATTGTCTATACTGTATCAGAATCACAGCTTGAGCTGAATAACTGGTTACATTCAATCATGTTACTGTAACTCACGCTTGAGGTAAAGGGGAAACCTTTTGCTATCAGCAAGACTGGATGGAAAACAATTTCAAATCACTTTAAACCCAGTTGGCAACTACTTTGCCAATTATGGAATCCAGTGGGAAAGGTGTGTGCGAGGGCTCAGGACTAAATGATTTATGTCAGGCATTCGGGCCTCTGGAGGCACGCGGGGAGTGTGTGGAAGGAGGGGCGTGCGGCTAATTATTTCTCCTAAGAATACTTGAGCGAGGTAATTTGTGCTTGCAGATGAGTCACACTGCAGGCTGGATAAAAGGCAAAGGAATCATAGATATTCCTGAGATCCCATTTAGAGGTGGAGAAAGAAAGAACCTAGGATTCAATTTGATTTCTCATCTCTCCGTTCAGAAACGTCCGGAGATAGAGACAAGAAAGAGCAAACTCAGTGCTCTGCTCTAACGGGCAAGTGGGGATCAAAGGCCGTAATGTGTGCTTTACTACTGTAGCTGTCCGCTTTCAGATGGGGACCTCGCGGCAAAGATGACAGCTGTCACTGTCAGATGGATGGGTGCCGGTCTGGGGTCCTTTAGGACAACCCTGAGAAGCAAGCTCACACTCTTTCTCTTCGCTTTTTAAGCCCCACTTTATTTTTTGATGACCCCAGTTTCAGACAGAGATGAGTTGTTATGGCTTTCAGCGCCTTCCAGCAGAAGGCACTTGTCATTTTCTGGGATCCGTATATGAGGCTCTCCAGCTGAGAAATGATCCCGAAAGTCATGCCAAAGCTAACGATCACCCCTAGACCCTCAATACAGGAAGGATACTAGAATTCCAACATAGAAACTTACAGTGGAGACACAGACAGACTTCTGCAATGGTCTTTTCAGATCCATGCACATTGTGGGGCGTGTTTTTAGTAATCTGGAGATTATGAATACTGTTGATTATATTACGTCTAGCACCAGGGTGTGTGTGAGTCTCGTTGAAGCCTCACGTGAGTGTGTCAGTAGCAACTTTTGGCTCTCTTGCTTTCCTGTTGTCTGTGCCTTTCAGCAGCTGCCTACCATCATTACAGCTAATATAGTGGATTAAACTTCTGGGCTAGCTGGCGGCTCCAAAGATGTCTCTAATGGTTTCAAATGCACACATCTCTAGAAAACACTTCTGACCAATGAACCACTAACTGCAAATGACACAAGTAAGCTTCATTGAAAATGACACCACTGGAGGGAAGCTTGCTATCATTTGGGACGTTTCCTCACTGGGGAAAGAAGGCCATTTCTGCAGCTACAGCGAAGGGACACTGCCACATAGCATTTCTTTCTTCAAGGCACAGAACAGAACAGTGGGGGTAGGTAGCACTCCTGCGTGCTAACTATGTACCTAGCTGTTCGATGCCCAAATAAGAATTGAAGCACAGCCTTTCTAGTTCATCCCCACACAGAATGGGGGAAACGTAGGCATGTGATCATCTAAACAGTAGCTCCTATCTGTTGGTGCCCTTCCTGACCAGCAGGAATAAGACTCACGACAACCGGGTTCCTTCTCAAGACGGTTTACTCAGGAATGAATCTTCAACAGCTTCGCTAGACGGAGAATGGCCCCGCCCCCAGGCAGGCAAAGGCTTATACCCTCAGCAAGAGCCAATCAGGGAGAGCCACGTGTAGCCTCCCCATAGGTCTGAAATGAGTCATGGAGACGTAAGGCTTGATGCCCGTGCTGATAGCCATATAAGGACTTGTTTACTAGGGAGAGCACTCACCGTCGGGAGGGTGGAAGGCGGAAGCCAGCGCCATCTTTAGGCGTGGCAACATCGCAGCTCTCGACACCTATCTGAAATGAATCATATTTAAATGTAGAGCTTGTGAAAGTGGGAGTTAAGTGTCATCAGATAGACACGGGTCCAGTATGGGGATGGCTTTGGGACTGTTGACCAACAGAGCTGTCACCTAAGTCTTGGCTGCAACCCTAGTGATTTTGTTTTCTGTTGTCCAGTTCTCCCTCCCTCAGCTTGCTCTGTAGCAGGAAGGAGGTAGACCAGATGGTTTATTAGAACTTGGAGATAATTCGAGTGTTCAGTTTTTGCCAAGATTTGTGTTAGGCAATGACGAAGTGAAGAGAATATGGCAGGTTTGGTCTGGGTCTTTTTGGCTCTTGTACCTTATCAATTTAGGCATCATTAAATTAAAGGAAACATTTTCAATGAATGGATTGTTTTGGTGATAGAAAGTACTCACGGTCATGGTAAGATACGAGCAAGCAGTCAGAGAAGGCTTCTTGAGATCTGAAGGTTTCAGTTGATCCTGAAGGATAAGAAGGAGGTGACTAGGAAGATTTGAGCGGTGCAGGAGGCATTTCAGACAAGCAAATAACGTGAAATACTGTGTCATTCTGTAGCCCAGGATAGCACCTATTGATGTAAAGACACAGCTTGTACCTCAGATCGAATATCATCTTCAGCATGGTATTAATCTCATGAACTTCTCATGGTGGCAGGACAAAGGAAATTAAAATTAAGACACTTAGTACGCAGAGGCAAGTGGTTTTTGGTAAAGTGGGAAATTATCTGGTATTGGCTTCAGATGCTATCTGATGACTTTCTCAGTTTCTGAACTGGTGGAAACTCATGGCTTGCTAAGAATACATTTTATAAAGGATTTGGTACCGACAAGAATGCTATGTTATGATCTTTCTATAACCATGTCTGTGATTATTTATGCGATGTTTGTCATCAGATATAGGGATGGTTGGGCTTTCAAAGGGCTTTACAATAGCCTGGGATAATTTATTTCTAATCTGCCACATGTTGATTCTTCATGATCATCAAGTGCAGGCGTTTAGCCTTATAACACAGGTGCAGTCCTCACTACTCCTGACCTGGGAACTTCAGTTCACACCTCTGGCCTTAGCATCCCATGCACAGGTGTGTGGCCCACACCATTTTAGCTAACGCCATCTTTGAAGAGTCTGCAGTCGGAAAGAGGTTGAGACTGGATAATGGAGCATGAAAATATGGACAAGTGGGAGGGTTGCATTTGCTGTGGTGATGCATCAACTTCACTTTGAGGGCAACGAGAAACCACTGAAGGCACCCCACTGCAGAGTGGGGCTTACTCAGATGTGTTTTTCTCTAGAGCAGGCATATTCAGACTTTGGCCATTGCAATGACACTGTCATCTGAAAATGTCTTGGGCCATCTTCTCAACTATCCTAGGATGCTTGTGGCCTATAGTCCAAAGTTGGATATACTTGCTTCAGACATAGTCTTCTGGAACTTCCTACATGGCTACTGGGCTTACTAGATTGGTTCAGTACTCAGGTTGAGCTAAGGAAGAGGACAACCCCAGAAACGCACCTTTTATCCGCTGCTTGCTGTAATTTGAAAAATAAAAATGAAGTAGCTTGTTCAAGTGCTCTGGTGCCTTTTATCATGGCTGCCAGGGCTCACAGCAACCCGAAGGAGATGCTGATTCGTGTTCTTTACTTCTTTGTAGAACTTTATAGTGGGCTATCAAATAAACTAGAGGTTCTTCTACATCTGTTTAAAGGTCATCGTGGAATTAACCTACTCTCAGATGCACTAATTCCGGGACAAACATTGTCCCATCTTGAGGGAATGGGACAAAGGTGCACATGGATGGAAGGAGACAGCTGGATGAAGCCTAATCCAGTGCTTGGGAAAGATGTTCAGGGACCCTGGCTGACATCAATCTCCTCCCTTCTTCCTTCTCCTTCCCTCTTTTTCTCACTCTTCTGCCATTTTTTCTTTCCCCTCTGGTTATGTATTTGTCCAACTCCTTCAGAACTGTGTGCTAGGCATGATGTTGAGCGCTGGGAAACAAACCTAACTAACCCAGATTCCTGACCCTTAGCAGAGCTTCAGCCAGGCACGCAGGAACTGGTGCATAGCACTATCACATGTGAGCTGGGCGCTACGGAAGCCCGGAGGATCCTATCATCATATCCCCACCTGTTCTTTCATGAAAGCCACATGTGGGAAACTTGAATGGTATGGACTGTGTCCTGGCAATGGGAGCACAAGGAAGAGGGTAGAGGAATGAACTCAATGTTAATGATGTTTCTGTCACTGGGACAAAATATCTAAGGCCACAAAGCTAATAAGGGAAAATGTTTATTATGACTTGTTGTTTCAGAGGTTTAGCCCATGGCTATTTGACCCTGTGTGGAGGGAGTATGGGACAGAAGGAACCAGTTCATCTTATAGTAGCTAAGAAACAAAGGAAGGGAACAAGGGGTCCCAATATCCTCAACAGCTTAAACCCAGTCACCCAACGTCTTTCTACTAGAACTCACCTCTTAAATGCATCACCACCTCCCAACAACTGCAAGCTGTCAACCCAGGTACCTTTGAGGGACTATCCAAAATCCAAATGATAACAGGCTCCAAGGTCAAATGTTCTTACCCCAATATGCTCCCTATCCAAGGCTTTGGGGGCACACACAGCAATTCCAGCATTTGAGTGGCTGAGGCAGGAGGATTGTGAGATTGAGGCCATTTGGGGCTCTATAGCAAGATCCAAATCAAACCACGTGAGGGCTGGTCACAGCGGGGCCTCTCCCAGATGTGACCTCAGCTTGTTCTGTTGTCCCTCATGCAGCACGTGCTCACAGACACCTCATATGCACACCTCTGCTGCCCGATCCTGCTTCCTACCTTGCCCAGTGATCCCGAGGGCGTCTGTGGGGGTTGTGGTGGAGACTGCCAGCTTCTGTGTTGGCATCGCCTCTGGGACTCATGCTCTGCTAACTTTGCTGGCAGTAGTTTGAAAATCGCTCTTGTTGAAACCCAGTTTCACAGTTTCCTTGCTTCACTTTGGAAAGAGAGCCAGGGCATTTTATTTGCTACCCACTGCTTAACTATGGCAACTCTCGGCACAATTAAGGTCTTATTGAGGGAGAAAAGGCTTTGATCACCTTTAGTGACTCTTGGAAGCCCCTCTAAGTGCCTCTGCTAATTCTTACCTCTTTTAATAGCATGGGTATGTTCAGTGACCCCTGTCCCACCCCCCCACAGATGCTGCCTATAGTTCCCCAGGCACAGATGTTCACCAACTTAATGATCTCTGAAGCTATTGTTAAAATAATATCTGGGATATCGATAACATCGGGGACCTGGGTGGAGCTTGTGGGGAGACAGCAGGACCAAGAACGTGCAATTATAAGCCTCATTTCCAGTTCGGGTAGGAGGACTTTCTTCACCCTTGGCATGATAGGGACTGTGGGCTGAGAGAGATCAGCTCAAATGCTGGGACTGAGCCCAGCGCTGTGATGCGAGTTTGCAATCCCATCACTCTGGAGGCCGAGGCTAAAGGAGTTTGAGTTTAAGATCATCCTGGGATACATAGAGACCTTATCTTACAAAATAGGGGAGATAGGGTGGGGGGCTGGGAGCTGGGGGAAGGGAGAGAGAGCTTTCCTGTGTTTCTGTCTTATAGATCTGACTTTCCAAACATTGAAAGATGTGGAAACTTTGGAGCTTCCTCATGTTGCGTGACTAATAACTGTAGCATACATGTGACTGCATGACTAAAAACTGTAATACACATGTGGATTTTTCTTTTTGTTACCAGTAGTTGGGGTATCATGTCTAGCTGAACTGAGATCCTGAAGGTGACAGCTGACAAAGATCTGTATACCCACAACCCCCATTTTTTTGGGGGGGGGATTCTTTTTATTTATTTATTTATTTATTTATTTATTTATTTAATTTATTCAGATTACATCTCAATTGTTATTCCATCTCTTGTATCCTCTTGATCCTCCCTCCATCCCGCTTTCATCCTATTCCCCTCCCCTATGACTGTGACTGAGGGGGACCTCCTCCCTCTGTATATGCTCATAGGGTATCAAGTCTCTTCTTGGTAGCCTGCTATCCTTCCTCTGAGTGCCACCGGGCCTCCCCATCAAGGGAACATGGTCAAATATGGGGCACAAGAGTTTGTGTGAGAGTCAGTCCTCGCTCTCCACTCAACTGTGGAGAATGTCCTGTCCATTGGCTAGATCTGAGTAGAGGTTCGATGTTTACTGCACGTATTGTCCCTGACAACCCCCATTTTTAACATTTAAAAAATCATTGGAAATGGTGTCAAGGAAGGTCAGATTCTGTTTGTCTTCTAGTCGCACCACTGTCCAAATCCTTCATGTCTGTAAGCAGGTGTTTTAGTGTATTTCTAGGAAGGAATGATGTCTGAAGCTGTTTTTAATCTACACATGTCAAATATGAAGTGAGCATTTTGATGATGAGATACTTACATACTCACACAGACATACGTACATAGATATACATAGACATACATACACACACAGACATACTCGAACATACACACGCAGACAGAAACCAGTTTCAGAATACTAACTCAATTTACATCAAGAACCCTTGTCTGATCTGATGGAAAGAAAAAGCTCTCAGGGGGCTGGGGCTGGAAGATGCTGAGAATGCCCAGCTGATCTGTACGCCTCAGCATCTCCTCTCAAAAGCACCACTATTGGTCTGCAGTTTCCAGTTGTAACTTTAAGTTTCTTTTTCAAGTGTTTGTTTTCTTGTAGAATGGAATTAAAAACAAAACAAACAAACAAAAAAAGAAGTGTTCATCATTATGGCAAATTTTCTTCTCTGTTTGTCAGTGAAAAACAATTTAGGTGCTGTAATCCCTCTGACGTTTGTTTTGGGAAGGTAGAAAAGGAGATGAAGGTACCGTGAAGAGACAAGGGGGCTTCTCCCCAGAGGTCATGCCATCTTAGGAAACAGCTATGTGTCTTTCTTATTCAAAGCAGCAACACCTATGACTGAAGGTTTGGGGGCAAATATAGTAAAGGATCAAGGGCAGGGTGACAGTTGCTCAGACTGATGCACAGAAGCTTCCTAAGGGAGGGGGCAGTGATATGGCAAATTCAGTTTGTGTTTACAGTAGAACACGAGCACTGTGTTATTCCAGTTAATTTGTCTGATGCCATTTTTATGTTAGGTGTTTTTGTATCTGAGTTTGGAAGCCAAAGCTGGGAGATTTGAGTTCACTTGCTTGGGTTAAACCAAATATTCCTTGCATAGGAGTTCTGCTCAGCTTTTGGTTTTTTCCCCCCTACTAAGGCCAGGTTTTTTTTTCAACTCTGCTCTGCCTTAGCTCAGGCATAAAGAGAGGAGATTTTTCCTCCCCACACATATGAAAGCAATTTACTCAAAAGTTGAACTATAATGTATTTTCTCTGACTGTTGAGTATGGTCTAAGAAGGAGAATTTGTGCTCTCTTGTAGCAGCAGTGCCTTGAAGGAAACCTCAAACAAACATTCTTTGGTGGAAAGAGAATATTTTAAGCTAGCTACATTTAAAAAAGAGAAAGGGTTGTTTGATCTATTCTGCTCTGCATCCATGTAGTGATTGAACGTAGAGATAGAGGCAAACTCTGTGTGTGTGTGTGTGTGTGTGTGTGTGTGTGTGTGTGTGTGTGTGTGAAGTAATTCCAGATGGGAAGTTAAAAATGATGAATATATTTTTCTGAAAATTAGTTTTGAAAATGCATTTTCTTCTGCTTCCTCACTGGCTCCAGGCAAAAGAGCAGCTTTCGTTTCTGGAGACCCAGTGAAATTAGGAGTAAGGCCTTGAACCATGGTGAGAAGGCAACAGGTCAGCGAGAGTGCAGTGTTCCTGCTCTGCATTCTCCCAGGCTATGGACCCCACAGAAGGACCCCATTGAAATACCCATGCAAGGCAGCATTCCTTAGAGGATTGAACATATTGCCTTCCCGGCTCATTTCTTGAATGCTGTACCCATCAGTGCTCTGCTCAGGGGAAGGCCAGATAGCCAGATCTGGCCAGACTCTCCAGCGTCAGCTCTGTCACTAACATGGTGCATATCGGCCTCAAGCCTGGTCTACCCTGGCTAGCTGTTGAGGGGATATGAGCGATGTCTGCCAAGAGACAGAGACGGCCGGGGGTGGCCTTCTATGTGCTGTCTTCCCTCTGTACTGTGTGACAGAGTGGGAGGCCAGGTGGACAACTAAAGTGGTGGTGACTTTCAGGGTCCCAGTCTGTGCCTCTCTTGTCCTCCTTACTCTTCTGCATGCTGACATGCCTGCACTTCTTTTTCTCACAGCTTGCCTTTGCTTTCCTTACATTGTCCTTCCCTAAATTGTTTAGGAGTCTCTGGCATGTTAATGAGTTTGCATTGCCATTTGAGCAGAAGTTGTGCTATTGGACAGTCTTTTCACCAACCAGAAAAGATGAACCGAAACCCTAATTCTTGGTGGCTGTCACTACATAGGATGCTATGTTAGGTTGGTGTTTAGGTACCATCAGCAAGACCCTACGGGATGCAGAATCTTAGATAAGAGGTAGGTTTGTCCCCAGAGCATCTGTCTAGAGCCCAGGTGCATAGGTTTGCTTAGGCTTCTGGACTCTTTCTACTGCATTATTTTACCATCTTGTCCTTCTCTGGGCGGATTGAATCTGCCACTTGACTTTATCAGATAGGAGACAGGAACTTCACAGCCAAGGTTTCTTTCAAGTAAGCACAAGGGTGTACCATGTCCTTTCAGGATCTGCTGTCACCTGGCTCCACTCCAAAGTGCGGTGTCTCAGTGGTGTGTAGCCAGACTTGAGCAGAGTGAGGTGTTGTTGTCTTAAGGAAAAGGGGGCAGAATGGAAACCAGAGGGTAACCAGCAATCTCAGCCACAGACTCCTGGCTTAAGCATGGAGTTTAGAAAATAGAAAACAATTATTGGCAAGTGATGTAAGCCACAGCATGTAAGATAGAACAGAGTTTCCAACTGGTGTGGGTGACTGGGCTCGGTGGATGCTTCACATGAAGAGTGGATAACAGCCAAGGTCTTCCTGTGTCAACAAGCCGGAGGCATCAGTGTGTGAAAGTGGCTTGGGTGTGGCCCCAGTAACACGGTTTCTAGCCTTTCTCTCCTCTCCCGGTCTGGGTGTTCTGAGGCTCCCACTGATGTAATTTCTTTTCCTCAGGTCACCAGCAGTTAGGAGAAAGCCTGTGAATTCTAAGTCTCCTTTCAGTGTGCGAATTCCTGTGCATTTCTTGCTGTGCACTCCAATAACACAAGGGATACATTTTGGGGGGTTGGGGAGGGCGGCATCCAGCTGCTCGCAAAGCCTAGAGAGAACCAGCAGCCTCTCTTTGGATCGACTGTCTTCTTGCTGCACATGAGCATGGTGGGGAGGCTGTCTTCTCCAACTGATCCTTTCTTCCTTGTCTTTATCTCTGGTGTGATAAAGGGCATCTCTCCTAGGACAGTTCCTAAAATTGCTGACAAGATTCAGTCTCCCCTAGGACCAGTCAGGAATCCCAGGTCCACAGGGGCTTCGGAAGCTGCTTTTATTTTCCTGCTCTTGTAAAGTATGTAATTTACTTTTGCTGGTCAGCCTATAGGGTTCTGGGAAGTGCAGGGTGGACCTCCTCCCACAGAAAGCCAATCCCTTGAAAAATTTTTTTAATTGTACTACATCCCCAGAGCAGTTTCTTCTCCCTCCACTCCTCCAATATTCCACACCTCCTTCCTCTCTCCCCTGGATCCACTCCCCTTCACCCCCATCTCTCTTCAGAGAAAAGCAGGCCTCCAAGCGGCAACAACACGACAGAACAAAATCCAATAAGACAAAGCAAAAGCATTCACACCGAGGTGACCCAACAGGAGGAAAAAAGTCCCAAGAGCAGGCAAAAGAGTTGAAGACACACTCACTCCCACAGTTAGGAGTCCCAGAAAAACACCAAGCTAACAGCCACACATATATGCAGAGGACCTGATGCAGACCCCTGTGGGTGCCATGTTTGCCACTTCAGTCTATGTGAGCCCACATGAGTCCTCCTTAGTTGATTCAGTGGGCCAAGTTCTCCTAGTGTCCTCCATCCTCTCTGACTCCAACAGTCTTTCTGTGTGATTCCCTGAGCTCTGGAGGCACTGGGGCTGGGGACCGATGGAGACTTCCAAATTAGACTGCCTTGCCACACAATGTCTGCCTGTGGGTCTCTGCATTCACTCTTACCTGCTGCAGGTAGAAACCTCTCTGGTGATGACTGATCTACGAGTATAGCAGAATAGCATTAGGAATGATTTCTTTCTTTTTCTTTTTAAAGACCAGTTTTGTTTGGTTCTACCCTTGGTCTCTGGGCTACTCAGACTTTGAGTCCCAGCCATCCAAACAGTGTCTGGCATAGGTTACTCTTATGGAGCGGGGCTCAAAGTAAGTAGGACATTTGCTTAGCCATTCCCACAAGTTCTGGCTCATTTTTGTCCCAGCACATCGTGCAGGCAGGACAGACTGTAGATCAAAAGTTTTGTGCCTGGGATGGCGTCCACATTTCTTTTGGTAACCTGTAGAGTACCTTCCTGCACCAAAGAGACTAGGACATTGTGAAGCCTCCATGCAGGCGCCATCTCAGCTTCCCTACACTGCCAGTTTTCAGAGAGTGACCCTGTGTCCTAGAATCAACGTGCATTGTTTAGAGATCTCTACAGGGCCCTCTTAGCCAACAACTCGACCTAATGCAACCTGGTCCTTGCCTGGCTGAGAGCCTTGCCTGGCTACAAGAGATGGCCAGGTCAGACTCCGCATCTTCCATTGCTAGCAGTCCTCACTAGGGTCACTTCCATAGGTTCCAGCAAGTTTCCACTACACTAGGCTTCTACATTGTCCCCAAATGCTCCCCCAATCCTGGTCATTTCTCTTTGCACTCTCTCCCTCCATCCTATCTCACCCCCAATCTGATCCCTCCTGCTCCTGTCCCCCAGTTGACCCAAAATATCTATCTATTTTCCCTTCCCGGGGAGAACCGTGCATCCCTGAGAGGGACTTCCTTTTACCTACCCTCTCTGAGTCTGTGGATTATAGCTTTGTTATCATTTATTTAATGGCCAATGTCCACTTAAGAATGAATACATGCTATATTTGTCTTTCTGAATTTAGCAGTACAAGTCCTGCTGTTCCGGGCATTCAGTGACTTAATGTTGTCTACTTCTTCCTATTCTTGGGGATCATTTGTTTTTAAATAGTGAAGAGTTGAGATTTGTAACAGAACTGAAAAGAACACATATCAAGAAAGGTTAAATTAAAAGAAAATTGTAATGGTCTCAGCCTATGTCATACCCTGTTGTGGGGACAGCGAGATGAGCAGGCAGCAGAACACAGGCCCCTGTTCTACACTGTCATGAACCTTTCCACAGTGGCCAGGAGCTAGGTAGCCTGTCTGAGACAGCAGAGTTGGCTGGACATTTTTCAGCGTGTTTTATGGAATGCTTCGTTTCCAGAGAAACTTGACATCGATCCATCGGCCGCTCTACAAGTGGAGTCACAGCACTTCATATGCTCATGAAATTGCTCATGCATTTCTAAGTTACAACGCAAAGAAATGTCTCAACCTGATTCCTTTCTACTCTTCTTGCTCCAGGAACACCAATCACGCCATGACGGCAGATCAGGGCTGCAAAATGAGAGCAAATGTTGTCATCGGCAGGGTATAGCTTTAACTCGGGTCTTTATCATGTGGAGGGGAAAGTGAAAGTGGTGTGTTCTAGGATGTTCGCAGTCCACTCCTCAGCTCTTGGCATTCTCATCTAATCGGTAAAAGGTTTGTTTTTCAGGCAAGGCCTTATGTCTTCCAGAAGCATCAGACTTGCTCGATAGCCAAGGATGACCTTGAACTTCTGACCCTCCTGCCTCCCCCTCCTACCTGCTGAGATGATAGGATTGGGCCTCCATGTTGTTTTCTGTTAGACAGACATTGGACTGACTGAGCCACACCCCAGACTGTTTTAAGCTTTCTGATAACAGTAATTGGAGCAGTGATTGAGCCAGCTTTGTCCTGTTACTCACAAGCTTCCTGGAGCCATCTTATCTGGAGTTACTAATCATGTGATCAGGAAGGAATTACATAAACCAACAGTGCTTCAGTTTCCTCCCCTACAAAATGTGAAAAATAACAGTGTTTCTTAGGCTAGCTGCAGTAAAAATAAGCTGCCAGTTCCAATATGCTAATGTTTCTGTACGTGTGCTCAATCAGTGGATCAAGAGATAACAAATTCAAACTCTTAACACAAACAATTGGCTTTAAGTTGGTATCACTGTATTATCATAGATATGTGAATATTATAATTAAAACTTTATATCTTGGTCAAGTTTGTACAATTAGATTAAAAAATTTTTTTTGAGACAAGGTTTCTCTGTGTATCCTTGGCTGTTTTGGACTCCCTTTGTAAACCAGGCTGGCCTTGAACTCACAAAGATCCACCTGCCTCTGGCTCCCTGAGTGCTGGGAGTGTGCCACCGTGCCCAGCTCAGTTAGAATATTTCTATATGAATGTCTTAACCACTCTGCAAAAGGCTTTGGCCAGTCAGAGTCGCAGCACGGATCTCCGGGCCTTTGTGGAGACACTGCACATTAAAAACGAGTCTGAAACATTTTGTTGTAAATCCTAATTGTGACTATAAAGTAGTTGTTCTCCTGGTCTGTGATCCACGTCCCTGGCCCTGATGTGGACTAACACCATAACGACTTCCCTTTAGAAAATGCTTCTCTGTCAACTGCATCAGAAGATCCCTGTGTGCCCGTGAGACCTTACACTCCAGGGTGGGAGGGAGAAGCTAGCACCATGGTGTGTGGCAGTGAGTGAGGAAGCCCGTGAAGACTCCTGGGAGTGTGTGTTGAAGGCAATGCTCAGACGGGAACTTAGGGGGACGATTAGATCATGAGAGTCCTGATCTCGAGAGGATGGCCTGCTGGTGGACTAGTGGTTGAGTGGGCTGTTGGGAGCTGGTGCCTAGTGGAGGGAGCAGGTCCTCAGAGGCAAGCCCTCAAGAGAGTGATTGCTCTTGAGCCCTTTCTGTTCCTTTCTCTGTTTCTGTGCCTATGGCCATCACGATATAAGAAGCTCTTTTTCTCCCATGCACTTGTACTGTGATGCTTGGCTTGGCTTTGACTCTGACCCAGAGCAACTGTGGGCTCAAAACTCTCTCCATCTCTGGTTGTTACCAATGGTTTTCTATGTTACCAATGGTTTAACCCCACCCTCCTCCTGCCTTTAGCCTTATTTGTTTTGGGATTGTTGGCCCAGGCCACCTCACCTAGCTTAGACCCTGCCTCCTTTTTAAAGTTAACTCTGTTTTTTTGAACTGTATTTTATTTTTGAGACAGGAGTTCACACTGTAGCTAAGACTGACCTGGAATTCACTGTATGTCCCAGTCTGGCTTTAGCCTTAGGTAATCGCCTTGCCTTAGGCTCCCAAGTGGCTAGGGCTACAGGAAAGAGCCATCACAGCCTGCTTTATTTCAGATGATTGTCACCTGGACAGAAAGCTGACTCCCAGAGACATCAGTGAAAAGTGATGGTATTTCAAAGCAGGACAAGCTGTATCTGGATGAAGAAGAGAGTTGAGGGAGGTATTTAAGGTAGGGGCTGCAGGGAAGTGTTTGTTTAAGCTTCAGTAGGGTAGCTTTGGCAGGGAGGGATTTGGAGAAACCAGTTCTGGCTGAGCTGGAGATATCTGGGGAACATCCAACAGAAAGGAGCACAGGGGATCTGGCATCTTGGAGAGAAGCCAGAACAAGTGCCTTTCCTAAGGCAGCCATGCCAGTAATGCTTGTAGGTGAGAGGGCAGAGAGGACCCTTCACCTCTTCTCTCCGACATCTGCCCCTGCCATCAGCCTCTCTCAGTGTTCAGACTCTATGCCTTGTCTTCAAGGAGTCTGTGGTGTAGTGCTCTTTCTTTTCATATAGAGAAGGCATGCTATAGAAAGGCGATGCTTCATTTTATTTTATTTTTTCCAAGATATATATTATTTTATTAATTTGTTCTTGTTACATCTCAATGGTTATCCCATCCCTTGTCTCCTCCCATTCTTCCCTCCCTCCCATTTTCCCCTTATTCCCCTCCCCTATGACTGTTCCTGAGGGGGATTACCTCCCCCTGTATATGCTCATAGGGTATCAAGTCTCTTCTTGGTAACCTGCTGTCCTTTCTCTGAGTGCCACCAAGTCTCCCCCTCCAGGGGACATGGTCAAAGGTGAGGCACCAGAGTATGTGAGAAAGTCATATCCAACAATCCACTCTACTGTGGAGAATGTTCTGACCATTGGCTAGATCCAGGTAGGGGTTTAAAGATTTATGGCCTGTATTGTCCTTGGCTGGTGCCTTAGTTTGAGCGGGACCCCTGGGCCCAAATCTGCCTATCATAATGTTCTACTTGTAGGTTTCTAGGACCCTCTGGATCCTTCTACTTTGCCATTCTCCCATGCTTCTCTCATCTAGAGTCCCAGTAGAATGTCCTCCCCTCTGTCTCAGTTTCCTGGTAAGTGAAGGCTTTCGTGGGACCTGCCCCTTGGGCTAATATGCAGATATAAGTGAGTATATACCATTTGAGTCTTTCTGCTTCTGGCTTAACTCACTCATTATGATCATTTCTAGCTCAATCCATTTATCCACAAATTTCGGGAATTCCTTGTTTTTAATAGCTGAATAGTATTCCATAGTGTATATGTACCACAGTTTCTTTATCCATTCTTCTACTGATGGACACTTAGGTTGTTTCCATGTTCTGGCTATTATGAATAAGGCTGCTATGAACATGGTTGAGCAAATTTTCTTGTTGTGTGCTGGAGCATCTTCTGGGTATATTCCAAGGAGTGGAATAGCTGGGTCTTGAGGAAGCCCTATTCCCATTTTTCTGAGATAGCACCAGATAGATTTACAAAGTGGCTGTACTAGTTTGCATTCCCACCAGCAATGAAGGAGTGTTCCTCTCTCCCCACATCCTCACCAGCATGTGGTGTCGCTTGAATTTTTTATCTTAGCCATTCTGATGGGTGTAAGATGGAATCTCAGAGTTGTTTTAATTTGCATTTCCCTCATGATTAAGGATGTTGAGCATTTCTTTAAGTGTTTCTCAGCCATTTGGTATTCCTCTGTTGAGAATTCTCTGTTTAGTTCCAAGCCCCATTTCTCAATTTGGTTATTTGGTTTGGTGGTGTGCGATGCTTCATTTTAAACTTAGTAAATGCAGCTTGGTGACGGATGGTTTATGCCAGAGGTTTTAGGTTCCAGACAGACACCTTCTTGTCCCTCAGCAGAGTTTTAGCATGGAGCTGTTTTAGTGACCATTCTGGTTTCAGTGGCAGAATATTTGGCAGAAACAACTCACGGGAGGAAGGCCTCATTTTGGCTCACGGTTTCAGGAGATCTCGGACTATCATTTGTGGCAGATGGAACAGCTTTGTATGAGACTATGGCAGCTCACATCGTGGCTTGTTCACATCTTAGTGGATGAGGAAGCAGAAAGCGTGGTCCAGAACCAGAAATAGATATTACCCTGACAATCTGCCCTACTAAGACTTAATTCTGGTAGTCACATTTACTGTTCCACGTGTCTTAAAACCTCCTATGACAGAGCCACTAGCTGGGGGCCAAGTACTGAAGCATGCAAGTATGAGAGTGTATTTCACAGTCATAGCTTAATAGGAGCTTATCTTCTTCTTCTTCTTCTTCTTCTTCTTCTTCTTATTATTATTATTATTATTATTATTATTATTATTATTGTTATTATTAGTGAATGGATGCTGGTAGAAGGGAACACTGCCTCCTTTTGCAGCTGGAAATTAAATAAGATTTCCTTCTGTTTTGCTCTTCAGCATCCACATGGAAGCACTTCCAGGGAAGCATTTACCCTACTGTGCATCCTTATCCTCATGTCTTCGTAGAAACTGTGGTCCCTGCACTTCCTATTTAACCCTGAACTCTGCAGGTGCTGCTAAGCTAGAAGGAAGACCCACAATCCTCTTCTCCTCCTTTGCATCTCCCCTTTTCTCTCTCTCACTTCTCTTGCTCTTCTCCTGCATGCATACATAAATTCCACTCTCCTTCGTGCAGTGCATCTGTGACTATGATGAAACTACTTCCTGTCCAGGTAACTAAACAGATTCTGCTTGGTTATGACTTGCCAAGGATGGAGGTCATTCGCCCTCACCAGGCAGTTCTGGTGTTATCTATATGGTGGGGTTATGTATCCAGGTTAACTCCATTTTAGTATGGAGGTAACAAACGCTCAGAAAACCAAAAATAATTATTCTACTGTCACACTTCCTAGGGTCATCAGCCCTAAAGTCTGTGCAGTTTTCCATCATGCCACACTCTGTTGAAGGTGGTGGGCATTTCAATGGGTAGAATTAGCAAGAAGGCCAGATAAACAGAGATGTAGACATGGAGTAAGGGCCAGGTGCTCTTAAGAGCCAGTTGGCCAAGGAAGATAAGGCAGGAAGCCAGGGTCCAGAGGGGACAAGGCTGGGAGTGATGTGTGAAGAGTTGGAAATTTCTGCCCTCTTTACTGCATTCTCTTAACAGATGACTCATGTCCTATTGTATTGGTTGGGTCTTGGAAGAGCTTTCCTCTTTTCTATAAAAGGTGAGCATGACAAAATGATCTAAAATGGCAGCTTACGATTTTAGATGAAGCTGGGCATGGTGGCCCATGCCTGTAACCCAAGCACTCTGGGAGGCAGAAGCAGGCAAATGAGGCCAGCTTGGTCTACAGAGTGAGTCCAGGACAGCCAGAACTACACAGAGAAACTCATTCTCAAAACAAAAACAAAAACAAAAACAAAAACAAAAACAAAACAAAACAAAACCCAAAAGATTGTAGATGGGATGTTTACTCAAGGAAGTTGCATGCAGAATTCTAAATGTTGAGGAAACCATGGCAGACAACACAAAGACCCATTCTTACAGAGTCAGGGAAAGGATGATGTGCTGGTGGGATGGCTCATGAGTCAGCATCCCTCTAAGGACAGACTCTCAGGTATCTTGAAGAGTTCATTAACGAGGTTACTTTATTTTGGAAAACAAAAGAAGTAAGAATTGGAAAGATATTTTAGTTTTTAGGTGGCAAGTTAGAAAAGTCTCAAACTCTTAGACTATGGGGCTTACTTGATATCTGTGGTGAGTACGAGGCTCTGAGTTGGGTTGTGTAAATAGCTAGGCATGGGAGGTGCACTTACAACTCCATCTCTGGGGGCAGAGCCAGATGGATTCACTAGGACTGACTGGCCAGCTGACCTAGTCTAATTGGTGAAATTCAGGCCAATGAGAGACACTGGCTCAAAGAAAAAAGATGGATGGCATTTGAAGAAGGATGCTTGAGGTTGTTCTCTGGCCTCAACACACATTCACATGTGTATGCTCACACGCATGTGCATGCACACACACATGTACACTTTCAAATGCATTTACACATGTGTACTTGTGCACACACTGTATACCACGTGTGCATATATGTGTGCTTACATGCATACACATACACTCCATATGAATACATATTCACCTATATAAGGTACCTATACAACATGCATCTACACACATATGTGCATGCATACAAATGCATTCACACACATGTGCCTGAATATACATGTGTACCTGTGTACACATTGCACCCCACATGTGCATATATATATATATGCTTACACACACATACATACACACACACACTGCTTTGATACACACACACCTATACACAGGTACCTGACACACATACACCTATGCAAACATGTGCACCTTCATACGTGTGTATCCACATGTATATAAATATACATACCATCCTGAGCATGTGATACGCATTTTCCTGCCTCTCATTAATGAAAGAGTCTGAAGTAGGGAAGAATTTTTTTTGCTTCTGGAAAGAACAGTGTGGAATATCTGAAAATTGTGCAATTAGACAGAGCAGGAGTTTTGGCATCTTGCTTGAAGCCTGCTGAGCTGTAAGGCACGTGACTGAAGGTCAAGAGAAGTACGCAAGTAGATATGGATTAATAAACACACTGCAGTGTCTTACTGAGATAGTAATATTTGGATTATAAAACACTTTTAAGAACTATTTGAGCCCATGATTAATTGCGGCTCACAAATTTCAAGCAGTGAAATGTTTTTTACTGCAATTGCTATTAAGAACTCCTATCAGCTATCTGATTCCTTGATTTCCCTAGTGAATTTTATAATCTAAATTAAACAGAGAATGGTATAAATTTTCCATTTTGGGGGGTAGCTGATTAAAACCAGTATCATCTCAATATACTGTTGCATAGTAGTTATATCTGACTCTATGGGACAATTTATTATGGATCTGATTACTCCCAGTATTTTTATGAATTGATCATAAGCCAATTTGAAAACTTACCGATCTAAATAAGTTCAGGAGTAGCAGAATATACTGCCTTCAAGAATTAATAATGAAATGAATCAGGATCACAGAAATGAGCACATCTCCTCGAATAACTTATATTGCCATGAGACCATGGATCACCTTTTAGGGCATCTCTCAAACTCCACACATAATATGTGGCTCTGGTGTCACACCAATTTGGAAGTATGCCTGAGACAGAAACGTATTTTATGAATGGAATTCCTTCCCTTATGGGGAGGTCTGGTGACACTCAGAGGAAGGATAGCTGGCTACCAAGAAGAGACTTGAGACCCTATGAGCATATACAGGGGAAGGAAGTCCCCCTCAGTCACAGTCATAGGGCAGGGGAGTAGGGGGAAATCAGGAGGGAGGGAGGAATGGGAAATACAAGGGATGGGATAACAATTGAGATGTAATATTAATAAATAATATAAAATACTAAAAAAATTTACATAGGAGGGCTGGAGAGATGGCTCAGAGGTTAAGAGCACTGTCTGCTCTTCCAGAGGTCCTGAGTTCAATTCCCAGCAACCACATGGTGGCTCACAACCATCTGTAATGAGATCTGGTGTCCTCAGGCATACATATGGGCAGAATACTGCACAAATAATAAATAAATCTTTATAAAAATTTCCATAGAGGGCTGGAGTGTGCTTTAGTGGGTGTTTGCCATGCAAGTGTGAAAACTGGACTTCAGATTCTAAGTACCTGTGGACATACTGGGGGCTGTGGTTCCCACGTGGGGAGGGTGAGACAAGGAAGAGGCCGAACTAGCAAAACCAGAGAACTCTTGGATCAAGTAAGAGTCTCTGTCTCAATGTACAAGATGCAAAGTGATCGAGGGAGACATGTAATGTCAACCTCTGGCTTCCTCATGCACAAATAAGAGAATAAACCAATTAATACTGAATATTTAAACAATGTTAAAATGCCAAGCATACCCTCAATTTTTATGAAAATATCTTTATTTAGTTTCCAAATAAGCACATATGTTCTTAGATAAGATAGAAATTTACCGTCGGTGAGTTTTCTTAAGCCTTTCAAAAGAAAAATCCTTGCATACAAATACCACTGGCATTTATCATGAAGGTTCTTCAGTGGAGGAAGAATGTACGAAGAACATTTTCATGATGTGGAAGCTGTAAGCACAGCTGTCTCACTACCTTGTGGAACAGAAACCAGTGGCCCAGGGTAGGTGGGGAGCAACCACCAGAAACTGGGAAATACAACACAGGTTTCTTGGAGGAAGTGGGGGGCCTGTTGGCACCGCCCTTTTCTCCTCGCTCTTAAGCACAGCTGGGTTCTTCTCAGCGGGCTGGAAACGTACCTTCCTCAGGTGGCAGGAGAGGGTGACATCTGCTTCTCCCCAGTTGCCTAGAAATTTTTTGTAGGTGCTTGAAGGCAAGTATTTTCTGTGAACAAGAGTCAGCGGGATTAACTTTATGGAGTGTTTGTGACAGACCACAGCACAGTGTGGGGAGTGGATAATTAAGGGCCATTAGTTTGGGTTGTGTCATTAAGTCTCCCTCTACCCTTTGGTCTCAGCCTCTGAGAAAGTACAGGACATGTTGCTTCCTTGCTGGCACCCTAAAGATGTTCCTCAGCTTTCTTACCTCCATGTGAACATGGAGACTGTCTTCACTTTGAACTTCACTGTGCTCCACATGTCCTAGTCAGTTTCTTCCTGGGCCTCATGATGTCATTATGAAGGCCAGAGTGACACTTCCTCAAGTCTGGGGTTTCTCACAATGGTGATCTGAACTGACCTCACCAGTCTTTTTCACTGGTTCTTTAAAAATGTTTGGTTTTTTTTCCAGCATGATTCATAGGTTAAGTGACAGACTTGCTTCTTTGTACCCTCTTATCCTTTTGAGGTGTCATTGAGGTCATTGCCACCAATGATGCCCCTAAACAATACTATCTTGTGTATTTGGATGTAAAATGTCCCTTACAGACTGTGTTTGAATGCTTGTGGTACTATTTTTTGTGGGGGGATCATAGAACTGTAGAGATGTGTGCTTAGCTGGAGGAAATGGGTTTCTGAAAGCCAGGTCATGAAGTGTATAGCCTGACTCATTTCTTGTCCTGTCTTGGCTTTCTGGTCTACCTCGAGTAGAGTAAGCAGTCTCATGCTCCTGCTGTCATGTCTTTTCTGCCATGACGGGCTATAACAGAAAAAAGAAGCCTTCTCCTTTGGGTGGCTTCTTGTCAAATGTTGGGTTGTAGCAATGAGAAAAGTAACTAATACACTGTGCTTCCTGATGGTGAGAGTGGTGTGTTGTCAGAAAAGACATGAAACAGTCTGCTAGAAGAATTTCTGTTCTGGTTTTTAAGCAGTTGACCCACAAACCCAAGGCTGTGGATGTGAGTGTGTGTGACACAGTGAGACACTTGCCTAAAGGGAGCCCTTGGCCTCTCTGTGGCTGGGGTAGGCAGGTGAAGTGAATGGGAGTCAAAGTTTTCTGCAGCTGTCCTCTTGTATATAGTTTGTGTCCCTAGACTCAACGATCAGTTGGAAATATTAGAAAGGAAACTGTGTCCATAATGAACAGGTAGACTCTTTCTTTATCTCTATCTGTTAAACAATATGATGATAGTAACATTTAGAGAGTGCCAGGGGCTAGCCCCAGGGAAGGCCAGGTCCTACAGAGGAGATGAGGAGTCAGTGAGGGAGGAGTGAGTCAGGCGTCGGGGCTGGGAAGTCTTGCAGCCTGATTGCCTGGCAGACAGAGCGCTTCCTTACTTAGGCAGAGCTCAGTACGCAGGGACAGATTCATGTTGTTCCAAACCAGAGATCAGATCATGTTTGTCCCCGGACACATGTGTTTTTTAACTTCCTCTTAGTCATAAGCTTAGACATCATTGATAAACTATGAAAGAGCAGAGTTATCTTTTTACAGTCCTTTCTCCTCATCAGCCCCGCAACCCAATTTTTAGCCACCTAGAGGCGTGTTTGCCAAAGTGTGATGCCCTGTTCTCCGGCTCGTAGCTGTTGCAGTTTCAAGGACTCTAGACAGTATACAAATCTCCAAGCCAGCCTGGGCAGAATGTCATGTCCCAAGGAGTAGATTATCACCTTTTAATGGCCAGAGTGCTAATTGTCATCAGGGAGAAGAAAAATCTTCAGGACGGAGCTGCTGCCATAAATAATGTTTACATTTTATATAGCATATATAATATGTACTATATTTATATATTTTATATATTTGTAACACTTATTTATATGTTTAGTTTTGGTAGTCTTTTGTTTCGTGGTCATATGACACCATAGTGGTCTTGCGTGAGCTAATTTTCTAAGAAAGATAGGTCTTACTATTTCATTCCTTTATCATTTATCTACACCATTCTTCGTCCATCAGTTATAAGTTCCTGTGTAGGGCAGGGATAACTCCCGGCAGTCTAACCTGGCTGCCGTATCTTTCCTAGAGGGGCATAGCATATGCAGCTCCCAGCGTTCTTTGCCACATGAGTGCCAGAGTGCAGAGTAAGAGGAGGCCTCTAACCTGATCTGCTGCCAACTTCTCCAGCCCACTGAACCTTCTTTGCCTTTTACTTTGTTCTGAGTATCTTGTTCCTGAGTAAATACAGGAGCAAATGTACCAAAAGTGTCTTGGAGTCAGACCATCATAAGAAAATTTCCCCCAATCCAATATCTCCAAATTGTACAAATGTTAAAAGACCCCCAATCATGCCACATGTAAATATGAAGAATAAAATTGAGGGATGGCACAATGGTGATTGCATCATATGGCTCAATTTGGATGGATCTTTGTCAAGCAGCTGTGCTGGCTTTATGACTCTCACTGTTCCCATTATATATGGCTGTGCCACTATAGCATCTATATAATGTAGATTATAATTAATCTAGAGATGCATTGAAGCATATAGGAGAATATGCATAGGTGACATGTACATTTTACCATATATATAAATTTCTGCATTTGCAGATTTTGATATGCTTGATGGGTCCTGGAGCACTCATGGATGCTGAGTGACACCTATAATCTGTATTTTGTGTTGATGCTCTGATGTACAAAGGACAAGCATCAAGAGAATAGAGATGAAAGAGGTAAGTTATCATGATTGAGAGGTTCCAGAAAGCCTGTCAGACCTAATACATTTTCTTTGCTGATTTATAAAGAACAAAATTTCCACCATAAAAGTCTTCAGCCAAGTTGGCGTTTAATTTCTTTCTCTTTAGTTTATCATCTTTCCAATTCCCATATGCACATACTCTTATTTAAAAGGCACATGTGATGGCCAAAGGCAAAGTGTTAGTTTGTTTACCAGCTTTGCTGACTAGCAACCTGGGGAGGACCTTCTGGAATGAGACAGGGAGTAGCTGAGTTCCCATTGACTGGAATGCTGTCAAAGCCCTGAGAGCTTTAAGAAGCTTGGAGCAGACAGAGAACTTTAGATTGCTCGGGTGAACTGTATATATCTGTGTTGGAGATACCTTTCTAAGATGACCCACCACAATGACCCCAGGCTTGTGCCATCTTGCCTGGAGAGGGAATGCAGCTTGTGAGTAAGTTGGCACACACTCCTATGGCTTTGTTGATTTATGGTACAAGGGACTGTGCAAAATTAAGCTTTGGGATCAATTGCTATTAAGAAGGATGGGACCAGGCTTGAACTCACCAGTTGATTACATGTGGGTCAGGAGATCAGAGATGAGAGAATTCAGGTTGGGACAAGATTGATACCTATAGGGCAAGAAATACAGTCTATAAATGGCCTGTAGAAGCAAGGAGCTGGTGATGGGAACTGAATTTTACCAGTAAGGAGGGAGTCTGGATAATGTAATCTCCACAGCTTCTAGCCCAGGACTCATCCAGAAGGGTTGGTTTCTAGCCTTGTAAGACCCAACTGAACAGCCAATCATGCTGTGAGGGACCTCTGGACCCAAGAGTGTCTGGGTAAATTAAATAGATGTGGCTCTAAGTGGATAAATATGTGATAATTTGTGAGGTAGCAATACAAAGCAAACACTGCTGGCAATGCCACATTTGGGAGGGGGATACAGATCACTGTTGTCTCACATTTTTTTCCAAATGAGTCAAATCCTTGGATGAAGGTCTATTGGGAAATGGAGCAGATGTGTGGGTGCCCTCTCTCCACTTCCTCAACAGCAGATGTACACAAGATACATCCATGCTAGTGAGCTTGCTCTCTGCAATTGCCTTGGTACACTATGAGGATTCAGTGTTCCTAATTATTATAATTCACAAAGGTCAGGAAAAGTGCATGACACGGTGATGCCCCTGTATCCCTTCCTCAGAGCTTTGCTGTTCACAGACCCCATACTGCTCCTCTATTCATCACCTGCCTTGGGGTCGAAGTCATCACTTTCACTCTGAGAAAGGACCGTCCCAATGACCCTATCACTACATTGTTATCACACCACCCTTCTTAGGCACATAGTGAATTGTGCTTGAAATCCTACCTCTGTGGTCCCAGCGTGACTCCTATATGCTCCCAGACCAATCCATCTCCTCTCCCACATCAGTCTCCACAGTTAGTCTCTTTAGCCTGCATACTCTTATGTAGTAGAAAGGGGGTTGCAGTGGCTTTACTTTCTTCTCAGATACTCATGCCTCACATTGGAGGGCATTACTGAAATCAATGCATTTGATTGGAGGCCCTGATGCGTGAGGGTTAAGCAGGGGCTCAAGGTGAGTCTATGTACTCAGCCTTTGATGTCTATACAAACACCAGTTGTGTGTTAAATGCCTGTTAGTTGATTGTGGCAGCAGATGTAGCTCTCCAAACCATAGTTCCAAGAAAGAGTGGGCTACAAAACTGTACATTGAAATTGGGACACAGTGGCCCATTCAAAGAGGCCATTATCACCTTTGATTTATGAGATTTTAGACATTGGTTGACTAATTGGCTGCTTTGGATCATAGCTCAATCTTGGGCTCTCATAGTCAAATCTTACTGTTTTAGGAGACAGAAAAATGGTCCAGATTTCTTGTACCACTGAGTTGGGGAGCACTATCAATGACAATTCATGGAGTTGGCTCTTTGATGTAATTCCCATCTTGGCCATTGTTCTCCACCTGATAGAGGCATATGTGTGTGCACATACACACACTTAGGTACTTACACACACACACACACACACATACACACACACACACACACACACACACACACACCACTGTTGATGGAGAATAAGGACTGCTATATCTTATCTGCTTTACTATGCACCAAAAAGAACCATAAAAAATGTGACGCTTCAGACCTAGAAAGACACACATGGTATGTTCTCACTTATAAGTGGATATTAGCCATAAAGTAAAAGACAACCATGCTACAATCTACAGAGCCAGAGAGGCTAAGTAATAAAGAGGGCTTAAGTGGGGATGCAAGGATCTCCTGGGGAAGGTGAAATAAGATAGATTTCACAAGTGGACTGGGAGTAGGTAGGGTTAAGAACAGGAGGGATCAGATGGGGGAGGGAGGGAGAAAATGCTGGGAGAAATGACTGGAATTGGGGTGCATTTCAGAGATGAGGTGGAAACTAGTGCAATGGAAATTCCGTGTACCTCAGCAAAGACTCCTAGCAATGGCAGACATGGAGCTTGAACTGGCCATCTCCTATAACCAGGCAAGGGCTCAAAATTGGAGGCATTGGGCCACCAACCCAGGCAGAAAACCATCAGCCAGTGTGTCCTACCTGCAAAAGCATTGAGGGACCAGAGCCTAGCAGAATTATCATCAAAGAGAACAGAGTCTTCATCCAGCAACTGATGGGAGAAGATGCAGAGTCCCACAGCAGAGTCCCACAGCCGAGTCCCACAGCCGAGTCCCACAGCCAAACATTAGGTGGGGCCTGGGGAGTCTTATGGAGGAGGAGGAGGAGGAGGAGGAGGAGGAGGAGGAGGAGGAGGAGGAAGGATTGGAGGAACAGAAAGGTTAGGGACACCACAAGAACACAACTTATGGAGGCTCGCAGAGATCAGGGAGCCTGTAGTGGTCTGACCTGGGTCCTCTACATATATGCTATGGCTGAGTATCTTGGTGTTCTTTGTGGGATCCTAACAGAGGCAATGAGGGGCGTTCCTGACTCTTTTGCTTACTTGTGGGACCCTTTTCCTTTAACTGGGCTGCCTCGTCTAGCCTTGACATGATGGTATGTGCCTGGTCTTATTGTAGCTTATTATGCCATGTTTGGTTGATGCCCCTGGGAGTCTTGCTCTTTTCTAAGAGGAGACTTGGGGTGGTGGATCTGAGGGAAAGGGGAGGTGGGGGTGATGGACTGCGAGAGGAGGGATAACTGCATTTGGGATGTAATATATGAGAGGATTTTTTTTAAAAAAAGGAAGTGAGGTTTGCTCAAGTTGGGCAGGAGGAAGTAGAATGCTTTTGCTTACATATCTGATGTTTTTCTGGGCAGCTCCTATTTTAAGTTGTGGTCCAGCTGAGCAGCTGGGCTTGACTGCCGGTTGTGGCCTGGGTTCAGATTGGCTCCAATGTGCTCAGTGTGGGGCCTAGCGGTGGAGCAGCATTAGTCTTATGCGGCAACACTTTTTTTTTCCTAAGGTAGAGGTGGCAGGGCAGGAGAGCATGTGGGGAAATGCTCTGTTGGAGGCCAGGCTTGAAATGGGTACCCCAACATGTCTTCCCACATTTAAACAGATGCAGCAAGTCATGTGATTTAACTCTAAGCACAAGAGTAGGAAAGCATACTCCAGATTTGAAGGCAGAAGGTGGGAGAATATATGGCATTTCCTTGAAACTGTGAACCAAAATACGTGACTCCTAGTGACTCCTCATCTGTATGTGTGTGTCATCTGTCTATTTACCTATCATCTACCTATCTGTCTGTCTGTCTATCTGCCACCTTTGAGCTACCTCCATAGCTAAGTACTAAGTAAATATTTTTCAACACTGATTTACTTCACTTCAAGAAGTAAGATATGTATGTGTTTTACTTAATCTTGCATTGCTATAACAAAATATCTGAAACCAAGTGTACTACAAAGAAAAGAAATTCATTTGGTTGGCAGTCTGAAGGTTGCAGCACGTGGTGTTGGCAGGAAGAAGAGACCAGGGTAGGAGTGCTCTGCTTGTTCTTTTCGTAAGAACCTATTCTCCTGGAAACTACATCACTCCTCCTGGACTTGACCTGCTCATGCAAAACAGCGTGAGCCCATTCACATGGGTGGTACCCTATGACCTCATTATATTCCACGGAAGGTCCTGATACATCAGCTCTGCCACACTGGGGCGGGGCTGAGCTTCCAGTGGAGAACCTCTGGAGGCACCGCAATGCCATAGGCACGTATTCAGAGTGACAGCTTTGAAGCATGGGACAGCTTTACTCTTGGCCACTCGACCCATACAGGCAGGATCCTGAATAGAATTCAGCTCTCTGATCATGGGAGCTTCCTCTGCATCCATTTCTTCTTGCTGTTCTGGCCTCTCCACATTAATTCAGGTCACTTTCAGTTAAGAAACGAGACGAGAGTGTTTCAAAGAAAAATGTTCTCTATGAAATATTTAAGAGTGGTTAAAACTACCAGCAAGGTAGAGTTGAATGTTTTATGTGATAACGGTCGCTCAAATCTTAGTTCCCTGCAGGTGGTAGGAAAAGACCATAGTGGCAAGCTCCTGCTAGTGTTAGTGGCTCGCCCAGGGTGGATTATTTTGTCCCCACATCCAAAACCAGGAGCCCATGTCAAGGGGCTTCTTTCTTTCTTTCTTTCTTTCTTTCTTTCTTTCTTTCTTTCTTTCTTTCTTTCATTGAATGTCTATGATTTACATGTCATGCACGAAAATCCCTCTTCTCCTCTCAGTAAAATAAAACAAAGAGACAAACAAAAAATCTTGTCACAGAAACTATAGTGTATCATGCAGTATAGCCTTTGTCCACATATGTTTACTTTCAAATATTCATTGCTATGAGTCATGGATCTGGTTGGAAGCCTACGCTATCGTTACTGGATCCTCACTGGGGCTGCTGTCAGATATCCCATTGTTGCTGTGTGTTAAGGAGATTCTTAATCTTTGAATCTGCAGGTCCAGCCCCTACCTGTGTTCCAGCAGGTCATACATGGGATAGATGTTGGGATGAGGTTCACTCAGAGCCCTGGATCAGGGCCAACTCCCTTGTCCTCAGGGCAGGGTCCACTTACTTTCTCACTCGCTCCTGTGTCCTCAGGGCAGGGCCTGCTCTCCTGCTCCCTTGTCATGAGGGGAGGACTGGATCACCAGCTCCCATGTCCTCCGGGCAGGGCTGGCTCACCCGCTCCTGGGATCTTCGTTCTTTCAACTTGTTCAAGGTGATGAATGGCGTTCTCATTGCTCCAAGGATCTGGGGGAGGAAGAAGCACTGGCAAGCATGTTTGTATTTATTGAGGACCTACCATGTGCTAGCAACTATGCTGCTATTTTGGAGTGAGGAAGTTGTGGCTCAGAGAAGCTGAGGTGTTAGTGAAGGTCTTGTGGTCAGAATAAGGAGACCCAGAAGCCAATGTGTCCAGGTGTGAATACTGTACTTGGGTGTGAGAATTTTTTTTTCTCATACTCCAATGACTGGGGTGTCAGTGGTAATAGGGCAGGCTTTGTGAAATTCAGGTAATAGTAGTCACCTTGCACTGACCTTGGGGCTCCTTAGAATTTCAAGTTACCAGTACTATTTAGCCATCATTTGTATCTGATAATTCTTCCTTATTCTTCTTGGGCAAGTTTTGGGCACACACATACACACACACACACACAGGACTGACTTTTATCACCTTCATTATCCTTGATCAGGTAAACCCTAGGTTTTCTTAGGTGACAAAGTACAAAAAGCCAGAGGAATCCTCCTGGAGATGGGACGGCACCATACCCAGGAGCTTTGGGCTTTGGCTCTCATATGGATGCATGAAACAGTTGAAATATAGGCTCAATTGTCACATGGTTCTGTATGAGTATTTCTTAGCTAGACTTTATGACACCAATTAAGGAGGCCATGTGGTGACCACACGTCCTTTCCTTCATGGTGGTATGTGATGGGAGGTTGTGCCCAGTTGGTCAATGAGTATCTGAAGCCTATAGAATATGCATTGTGCATTGCTAAATAGTCACAGGCTGGTTTAAGTAGAAGTTGCACTAAATATGAAAGTAGAAGGTACAAAGGTAACTGAAAAGAAAGCCAGTGGTGAGCCTCATGGGAGGCATCAGGAAAATTGTCTTGACGTCATGCTCATGTGTCTGTGTACTGGCTATCTCCCTGTAGCAGTGAGTGGTACAAAGGAAACTCTTAGCTTGTTTGGGGGGTGGGTTCGTCTGACTTCTTTGTGTATTTCTATCAAATTTAGCTTCCATGGCTATTCTCCATGGCATGTACACTTGAACACATGAGTGCTTAGAAGCTGACTCATCTTCTGTTCGGTGCGTCACCCAGGCTTGACAAAACTGTGTCTGAAATGCACTTTTGGAAAGGAATTTTTTTTGTGGCAAATCTGTGAGGAGTGAAGTGAAATGAGAGTATTTGTTTGGCCTTGATCCAGCATCACTAATGTTCTTAGAAGAAGAGAAAACACAGACACACATAGGAGCAAAAGGAGAGGGCAGCAAGTGCAAGCCCCGGACAGGACCTCGAACAGATCCCCTCCCCTGAGCCCACAGAGGTGTCAACCTTGGTGACACCTTGAAGTGGAACTTATAGTCTCTGAGACTAGGATGCACACATTTCCATTGTTTAGCTCCCACAGTCTGCAAATGGCAGTCATGGCAAGTGAGCATACCCAGCCTAGAAGGGTCTCTGTATCAGACAAGAGGAGAGGATGGGGACAGGGACAAAGAACTCTGTTTGGAGTTCTATCTAGCATTGACGTTTCGAAGATGCTCCCTTGGGGGTGGTGTAGGAATCACTGATGGTGTGTGCTGGCTGAGGTCAATTTATTTCAGATAATATAAAAGTGCCAATGGCCCAAACTTGAGTCTAAAAGTGAAATCAATTTAATTCTTTATTAAGGAATTTTTGTTAGGTGATTACAGTCTGCACAGTATAAGTAGAGATGCCCAAGGGGGGGGGAAGATCTTGTGTGGTGGTAGATATTTGCATTGACTTAGCTCTCTCACCACAGGATGTCCCCAGCCCTGCATTCTGTCACAGAACATCTGGCTGAAGGGAGCCTGGACCCTCTGCAAGAAACTGCTACAAATTCCTTCATATGGGTATTTGCCCAACCTTTTTCCATTCACCTTTTGTTAAGATCAACTGCCGTTATGTGTTATGTCCAGGCAACCACCCCGTGAAAACCCAGAAAAACCTGAAAAATAGAAACTAGGTGATGCCTTTGAAGTGGCATGTGAGGGCTTTCTTAGGTCAGTGGGGGAGGAGCTGGCTCCAAGGCGTTCCCAAGATCTTAGTGGGGCTGCTGGAGTGCCCAGTGCCTGTTCCTGCCAGCCTCTTCGAACACTTGGATATTATAAAAGCCTTTTTGTCCACTGTGGCCTGTGAACTGTCTTTCATCATTGGCACCAAAGACTAGCCACTCTCGAGGAGTAAAGGACAGGATGATCAATCCCGAGGGAGACAACTCCAGTTCCAGAATGTTCCTTTGTCCAGTAACAGCTGTGGGGAATTCAAGACTAGCCAAGGATGTAAAGATCACAGGACCTCTTTCTTTCATTGTCTACTTGTTCGTCTGGGCACCACACTGTGCTTCTGCCATCCGAGGAGCTGCCCACCACAGCGAAGGCATGAGGCCTTAGCTCAAAGATTTCTTTCTTTCTGCAGAGCCTACAAGCAGTTGTTAACCCTTGCTTTACCGTCCTTTCATATAAAATGCTTTTTATCATGTATGAACTTGTCAAAGATGAATGAATAAAGGATATAAAAAGATTAAAGCAGTTTTGAAATACATATTTACAGGATACAAGAATATGTAGACCATAATTGTGGTAAATATAGAGAGCAGTACAGCAGCGGATACCCATAATATCATTAGACAAATTCTGCCTTCTTTTAGGAACCTTGAATTAATACTAGGGGGCTTTATTTCTTGTTTGCACACTGTATTTTGACATCACTGTATTATGTGGCTTAGCTACCAGGCTCAGACTATTCAGGTATGAGATTAATTATCACAAGCATTGGGCCAATTATTAGCGAAGTCAGCATTGGTGCAAAACATACTGTTAGCACAGGTAACACAATTAAATTATATTTTAAAGTTGGTAGGAGTGCAATTATATAAAGATTAACCCATCCATCCTTTGAAACTGAATTACAGGTGAAGATGGGGAAAGGATGAATGCCAGAGCTATCTTCTAGCCTGTCTCCTTCCTTTTGTTAAACATTTCTGACTTGAGAAATGATGCCTTTTTTTTTCAGGTGCCCTGCTACCAGGTCAACTCTGTCACGCCTTGGCCCTGTCCATTTAGGGGTTGTATGTGTTTCTAGATTCTTGGATCATCAACTTCCCTTTTGCAATCTACTCTTGATCTTGGGTAAACTAACAAGACAAAACAAACAACCCCTTCCCAATCCTTGACCTACATTATGCCAAGATGGACTCTTGGGATCCTTTTGGGGCATCACAAATACTATAGCCAGGGAGGGACCTCCTCTTTCGTCTGGGCCTCGTTATGTTTGAACAAGTGTCCATCTGTGTGGTGACAGTTCTTGGAATTAAGGTGACCATTAACCAGTGTGGACCATGGGCACTGAAGCAGGCTCAGCTCACAGGACAAGTGGAGTGGAGGAAGGTGGGATGTGATGAGCCCAGATCTTCCTACTTTGCCTGCTCGTCTTTGGGAACAGTCATGAGACCACAGATACCCACCTATTTGCTGCGAGCCACATATTAGGTTGCATTAAGTATAATGTCATTGTCTTAAAACCCTCTGGGGTAGGTATTTAAAAGGCTTGCAGGGTAAGTACTTTTGTCACCTTGTTACGGAGGAGGAGCAGTGTGAAGCTTTGGGAGAGCACCCCCAAAACCAAGGTTTTGTGGCTCAGAAATGACAGGGCTGCTTCTAAACCCAATCCTTTGCTTACAGCTCAGGCCAAGCTTTTATTTAAAAGTTGGACACTGTGGGCAGCACTGTCCTAGGATGTGCCTGTCACACAAGCCACCTGTTCAGGGCACTCCACACTTCTCCACTGTTGAGGTTTGAGACAGAGCTAATTCAGGACAGAACAGCAATTATCAGTTTTCTTCTTCTGACCACTCTTTCGAGGTTTCCTTTTTCCTTTTCACAGAGAAGCAGCTCAGCAGAATGGAGTGTTTCTGGGCTTGGGAGTTAGATTTCCTCAGATTGAAGGATTTTAGTTAAGTTTCCATTCTTTTCTGCAAAAGCACAGAAAACAAAACCACTGAACCAATGAAACACATCAAAACTGGCATCAGGACAGATCAAATGCTGGGGATTGCAAGGATGGGAGCCCAAGTTTGATCTCCAGCATTTATGTTCAAAACCCAGGTAGTTTTCACACTTGCATTCCTATCATTAAAGACAGGTTAATTTTGGGGGCTCTCTGGCAAGCCAGCTCGGCTTATTCTGTGATTGTTGGGTCTCAGTGAGAGGTGGAAGAGTGTCATGAATAATGACAGCCGAGGTTGACATTTAGCCTCTACACACACACACACACACACACACACACACACACACACACACACCCCTTATAAACCACCCACACATAGACACACAGACACAGACAGACAGGCAGATAGACACACACAGACACACAGACTCATAGACAGACAGACAGACAGACAGACAGACAGACAGACAGACACAAATACAGACAGACAGGCACATAGACACAAACACATACAGGCACACACCAAGAATCATGATATTGATTCTGGGTATCAGGAAATCCTGTTTTGTTGTTGTTGTTGTTGTTTTGCTTTTTAAAAGACAGATGGAATGCCTGGCTCATTCTGGAATCATGATTCTATTTTAACAAGCTTTCCCCCTCTTTTAGTAACAGTAATGTCTAGAAACTAGCAATTAGCTTGAACAATGACTCTTTAGTGGTGACATTTAATGCAAAATGATGGACAAGGTAAGGAGCTATTGCTGAGCAAATGGATGTTGACTGATGGCTGCAATCTTAATGAGTCCTTGATGTTGGTCCAGCACGTGACTTACCCAGTCTTCTTGGCTGGCTCCAATGGGGAAATGTTAGACAAAAGTTGAAAAACACATTGCCGAGAAACTAGGATAAACTCAGAACTGATTTCTTCTGCTTTTGCATTCTCTTTGTTATTACATTTATTTTGTATATGATTTTCGCTGTATTATCAAAAATGCTTAGACTTGAGCCCCATTAGTGCAATTGAAAATATTGTATAGGGAGAAGTCTTGGTGAAATAACATGACCTTAACGTTGTTACTATACTGTAGTTGGTCCTTTAACAATTACTGCATTAGGATCTTTAATGACAACTCTTTATTTTTCTCTAGACAGGCTTTTCTGAGTAACCCTGACTGTCCTGGAACTCACTCTGTAGACCAGACTGGCCTCGAACTCACAGAGATCTGCCAGCCTCAGCCTCCCTAGTGCTGGTATTAAAGGCTGTGGCACCACTGCCTGGCTAATGACAAACGTTTCTAAGTGTAGATCCCAGTTTGGGACTAGCTAGTACCTGTTCCCACAATGCCTTGGCTTACTTTGGGACAGAAATCAAACACTTGACATGTGCAAGCATATGAACGCACGCACCCAGAATACCATCAGATGTCACAACTCTGGGCTTTCCTTAAATGTGATGCCTTTAGCTGTGATCTATATAAATTCTCCCTTTATAGGAAAGACGTGGGGGAAAGAAGGAACCGTTGAGCATGTGCAGCTTTGTAGCGAGAGGCAGGGTTTTCAGGTCTAGTTCTGTTCAGGGTCCTTCCTCTTTCCCTTAGGTTTCATGAACTTTCCAGATCTTCTGTTGTTTCACCCTGTTACAGGTGCTCTCACTTCCCCTAGGTCTGTGCTCTTCCCAAACACCATATCCTTAGGACCCTTCTGTGCTTCAGAGCATCTGTTTCCAACTTCCTCTAACACATTCACTGCCCCAATCCAACTAGAACCCAAACTTTATGAGATAGAAAGGTCTTTGGTCTATTCACCACAAATCTGCAGTGCCTCCACAGTTGGTGCTCAGGAACTATTTGTTGCCCGTTTGGCTGCACATCTGCTAGTGAGAGGTGTAGTCCACAGAAGCAATGCTGAGTCAAAACTCCATCCTCACTCTCATGGACCACCCGGCTTATCGCATCTGGAGCCTCACATCAGTTATTTTGCTTGTGACAGTCCTATGAGAGGCATTACTGAGGGTCACATAAGAGCGCAGACAAGGGATCTGGTTGACCCAGGAGGCTTCCTGTAGCCAGGAGTGGGAAAAGCCATTCACACATGTGGCCATTGTTTCTGAATCAGGCCTCTAGAGAGCCTTTATCCCAGTGATGTCTGCAGACATAAGGTCAGACCCAAAGTGACTGTGGCTTCTGTGTGGTTAATTTAGTCTGTGAATAAGCTGAGTTTTGCTTGCTAGGAATTTCCTGGGATGTGATCCTTTTGGTAAGGTTGTGAGTGGAGATGTGTCGTGGGACCGATCCTAACATAGAACTCATGTTTGGTTGACTGAGTCCTTTTTGAATGAGTTTCCTTGGAAAGGATGCCTTCACGCAATACATGCCACCTCTTTGGAAATTCAGTTGGGAGGGAAGAGTCAGCTTCCTCCATGGCCACATGATGTCACTGTTGCTTAAAAATGTTTAGGAACAAAAGAACGCTTTTGCCAGGCCCAGTTTCGGAGAGAAGTTCCGGGAAGGTTGAGATGTTTGCACAAGGAGTACATTGTTATATGTGTTTAACAGCTATCCCTAAACACAACAGCTGCTTGCCTGTACCCCGAGGCCACTCTTTACTCACTGTTTTTACTTTGCTCAGGTGGTACCAAGTCTGTCTTGTTCTTACATCATGTTCTTTTTTTCTGAATAGTCTAGAACCTTTGTATTTCCTTAAACATTTAAAATGTAAGCATTTCGTTAAAAGAGCATAAAATCTGGGTGAAGAAAGATGACACGTGTCGTGGCAAATGGTTAGGACTCTGCTGGCCACAAAGCCTATGACCGATAGGCTTACAGGACCGTTAGGCACGATGGGCTGCTGGGTGAGTTAGCATCTAGGAAGGCTCCACGGGGGAAGTGACATTTAAGATTGTCTTTCAAGGGTGAGTAATATTTTCCCTGGTAGGAATGAGAAAGAAGACGCCACCAAACAAAGGGGCTTTGCTTGTGACACATTTACGAGCTAACTGGCAAAGGGGTCTTTGTTCCTCCCGGAGATTCAGGGACTTAGGCACATGAGCAGAAACAGAAGGACACCTTGACTGCTGTTGCCTCTGCCTGGAAGTGACTGAGTCACTCTGCCCTGGTGTCAGTGGCCATAATCGATCACAGGCCTGGTTAATGCAGAAGTGCTGCGAGATAGCAGGACGGGCGAGAATATTGGTGGGAGTATCAGAAGACGTTTTCTCTTTCCAAAGATTGTTCCTTGGAAGTAAGGATAACTCCATCATCTAAATTGACTCAACGGATAGCCTTTGGTATGGACCGAGAAAGTGACCCACCCAGCATTGCGTCGTCACCACCATCATAGCTTTTAGAGCCACTGAGCCACTGGAAGGGGTAACAATGAATGTGGCATTATTTCAGGGGCCTTTCTCGTTCAGCATCTTCAGTTCTTCTGATGGTAAGTTGAAAGACAGAAATTCTCCAATTCCAAATAATTTTCAGGGGAATTGAAATGCCGGATGCTTTAAAAATGAAAGCAATCCTTAGAGAAATAGCACATTGAGGCCTTGGGGGGGTGATAGGATGGGGCGGCGATTCCTATTAAACCACAAAGAGACAAACAAATTAGCAAGCAAGTACAATTTTTAAAAGGACGGCCATTCTCATTTCAGGCCTGGCATCTCCCACCCTTTGCAGCAGAAGGTCAAATTCCAAGCAGGCGTATCTCTGTCATCTACCAGGAGCACCCCAGTGACAAGCCCATGGGCAGGACTGCGGAAAGCCATCTAAAGACTGACCCATTGTCATCGGTGCTGAATGGAGCGTTTGCTTGTTTCAAATGACACACCAGGCCACTCTCTGCCAAACAGCGAGGTGCTTCCCCATGTGAGGGAAGAAAATGAAAGGAGCAGCCAGATTTGGTTACTGTCGGAGCCACATGATTCAAAGACATCCTTGTTAATGACAGTCGCACAGCTGGATAATTAATCAAAGTATGAAGAGAGTATAGAGCACTCTGCACACAGCTCCATCCAGTCTCGGCGGGATGAGGCCATCATCTGTTTATTCTTCTCCGGGATGGCTTGAGATTATTCAATTATTCAACAGCTTCCCTCCTTGCTGGGCTGGGGTTGTATGGTTTTTAATTGGCACCGGGGTCTTTCAGCTCCTATGAACTTTGCTAGTCACTCTTGTGACTCCAGCCCCCCCAGAAGCCGGAATGTTTATCTTTCTCCAGAGCTCGGCCCAAACAATGCACCTTGAGGCAGCCATCAGCTTCTGCAGAAGCAGATCTGCCACACAATTGGTAGCAAAACCATGACAAAAAGTCAGTCTTCCAGTCTTGTGTTTTTGTCTCCTTCCTTGTGTTGCTTTTGCTGGAGAATCATAAGATTTAAAAAAATGTGTCTTGGGCATGAGTTCTTCTCTGCGTTTATGCTTGTTCACTTTGTGAATGTGTAAATGCTGTCTTTTCCTTAGGAGAGATTTTGGATTTTATTGCTATACTGGTACATAGACATTTACCCATTGCGAAGTTGCTTTGATGGGTTTACTGGAATAGAGATGCAATATTTTTAATATATTAAGGCAATTTTGGTTTTTTTTTAGACTCAGCTGAGGAATTGCAGTTGTTCACCAGGGCTTCATTAGGACGTGGACGTGGATTGTCACCTCCTTGAGGGGCTGGAGACAGAGTCACTATGCCCTCTCTTTAAGTGGGGGGCTCTGATTGTCCCCACCTGCCTAAACCTTTGCCCTCTGTAGCTGAGGTTTTCTTCTCCCCGAGACTCACATCCTCCCAGCCTCCTGTGTTAATTAACTCAGAGTGTTCTTGCACAGCCTGAGCCCACACGGCTTCGCTGCTAACCCTACTGCTGTTCTGCTGCCAGCCGGCTCCTCAGCCTGCTTCTCAAGGCGCCATTTCCTCCATCTAACCTCAACAGAAGGCTCAGCCCCTCCGAGGATTATCATTTTTTAAGTGAGCACACAACATAAGAGATGTTTAAACATTAACTTTGAAGTGAGTGTACCAATGAAGGGGTTCTCTCTTTTGAAAAAAGGATTTGTTTTCATTTTAATTAATTTCATGGATATGTGTTGCCTGTGTGTATACACCATCTGTGTGCAGGTCCCCGCAGAAGCCAGAAGAGGGCATCAGATTTCCTAGAGTTGGAGATACAGGCAGTCACAAACATAGGGGGAACAGACTCTTTATCCTGTAGATTCTAGAGTCTGTTCTTGCCCACTGAGCCGTTAGTTACTCCAGCATCCTCTTGATGGAAATTGTGTGTACTCACACCGTTACGCTTTCCTGTTCTTTGTCCTTCTCCATCACTGTCCACCCCAGCACTCACCTCTTCTCCCCCATTAGTTTCCTCTTGTGCTTTCCTGTCACATGTGTTATGTGTTCCACTATACTCTCTTTCCTCCCTCTTTTGACAGCTCTTCCATCTCTTTCACAGCTCTCTTTCTAGACACACACACACACACACACACACACACACACACACACTCTACACACATACACATGCACACACATTCTACATACACACACATCCTACACACACACACACACACACACACACACACACACACACACACATTCTAGATCTCACACATGGGAGACAATTTGAGACTGTTGTCTGAGTGCAGCTTGCTTTGCACAATCTAGTGGTTTCCGGCTCTATCCACTTTCTTGTGCCGGTCATTATTTCATTCTTCTTCATGGCTGAATAAAATTCCAATATGTGCATGTGCCGCACTTTATCCATCTGTTGATGAGCATCTGGCCCGGTTCATGAAGGCGCAGCTGTTTCCCCGGATAGGCAGGGTCTCTGTGGTGTGCCGACTGCTCCTCTTGCCCTCATCTCTGATATCCTCATGTCCTCTGTGTCCATCTAGGGGCTTTGTAATCAAAGTGAGGTTTCCAGGCAGCACCGTCACCCCCCACTCCACTGCTTGGGAACTTGATAACATGACGAATCTAGACCCCAGATTCTAAGGCGCTGCATTTCGTGGTTTCTCGGTGCTTCCTGCACGTTTGTCTGAAGACAGGATACCCAGGATATTCTGCTGTGCTCTCGCCTCCCCGCCTTCAGGCATGCTGTTCCCTTGTAGGAAGGCTGTTTCTCTCTCCTTCAGCCTTGGTGCTGCACTGGTGAGTTTTTGTCAGTGTTATACAACCCTAAGTGGGTAACACTGGGAAGAGGGAAGTTCCACTGAAAAACTACCTCCATCAGATTAGCCTGTGGCCAGGAGGGCCTGGGCTGTCCAAGAAGGAAGCCAGTAGGTGGCTCTCCTCCATGGGGTCTGCTTCACTTCCTGTTTCCTGATTCCTGCCTTGAGCGTCTACCTGGCTCCCTGGATAACAGACTGTAACCTGTGAGCTCAAATAACTTCTTTCCAAGTTGCTTTCAGTTAGTGTTTTTCACAGCCTCAGAATAGATTAGGACAAGTACTAATGGCTCCAAAGCCTCAGTGGGGCTAAGGAACAGCCCAGGAATGTTGGTGCTGGTATTGTCTGCAGGCCACTAGGATCCAGAAAGCTCCCGACAAGGGAACCCAAAGGATCATGTGATCTCATAAATTAAAGACGCCCTTCCCTGGAGAAGAACATTCATTCCTCCTTAGAAGCCATGCCAACCTCTACTGGTAATTTCAACGTTGAGACTGCAGGAGAACAGACCCGCAGATAGACTCGTCCACCGCGAGCTTCTGCCAAGCTTCCGGTGCCATGCGCACAGTCCCTGTTCCTGGCAAAGACTGAGGCCCTTCAGCCACTCTGATTAAGAATAATTCTGCTTCTGGAGACGATGCTGGTCGGCTTTCTTTTATCTCCACATCATCTCCATGGATCCTGATGCAACAAGTGCATTTGGTACCACTTGGCTTTTGGGATGCTGAGTTGAACTCATTCTTTCTCCCTTAAACTGTCATGATGCACTTACTCAGTCTTTGGAGGCCATTTTGGAAGACAGACAGATGTGAAGAAGCCACATAGAGTCACTGACCCTTGAAAAATGTAAAAATGTAAGTTTTCCATCTATTACAGCATGGGGACGGTCACATGTCTGTGGCGGCATGTAGTGGCACCTATCCAAGGCAAAGGGCCTTATTGGTCAGAATTCTTGGTCTCTCTCTCTCTCTCTCTCTCTCTCTCTCTCTCTCTCTCTCTCTCTCTCTCTCTTTCTGTGTGTGTGAAATAAGTTTTACTGAAGGCCGTGTTTAGGAATTGTGTTGTGCTGAGGCCCGTCTCCTGTCTTTCAAGTGAATGTAGTTAACTTTGAGGAAGTTGACCAGATGCCAGAAGTAATTCCTGAGTCTGTCAGGCCAGATGTGTCCCTGCTTCGGTTCTAATAGCCGTGTTGGGTTGGATTTAGTCCATGAGCACAAGTAAATTATTGGGAACTATTTTGAAAGTATATTTTAAGTTAATTAAAAACCATTCCCTTTTCATTAAAGGACCCCAAACAGTATATAAAATAACAAGAAAAACATTTTCTATAAATTGTCATAGAGATTTTTAAGAATTGAAACATTTTTGGGTCTTTCTTTCTTTTTTCCTTCTTTCCCTTTTCTTTCCTTCTTTCCTCCTCACAGGATTATTTGGAATAGGGATGGATTAACAAGGATCAAGAACCATAAGGAGGCTGGTTGTATTCTTCAGTATCTACCTACAATGCTGTTTTTTTCAACATTAGGAGAGAGATTATCATTGTTCATTCAGAAGGTGCCATCTACAAATGAAATCTCATAAGTGGTGCATTTTCCTTGTTTGTACCTTCCTACATATTTGGTTTCTCTAGTGAAGCTTTTCCTGAAAAAAGAAAAAGGTGGGGGAAGAAAAAAAAATCCTCCGTATAAAGTTTAGAGAGTAGAAAAATACCGATCAGGTGAACATGCTGGTTGTTTTTTGTTTGTTTGTTTGTTTTTTGTTAACTTGACCAAACTAGAGCCATCTGGGTAAAGCAACCTGAATGAGGGATTGCGTCCATCAGATTGGCCTGTGGGCAGGTCTATGGGACATTTGTTTTTATTCATGACTGATGTGGTATGGCCCAGCTTACTATGGATGAAGCCAACCCTGGGCAGCTGGTCCTGGGTTATATAGGAAAGATGGAGGAAGCCATCAAAGGCAAGCCAGTGTGTAGCATTCCTCCGTGGTTTCTGCTTTAGTTCTTTCCTTCAGGCTCTTGCTCGACTCCATGCCCTGGCTTCCCTCAGTGAGGGAGTGTGAGTGTGAGATGAAATAAAATCTTTCTTTCCCGAGTTGCTTTTGGTCACAGCCGTATAAAGCAAGCTAGAACAGTAGGTTACTATGGCCGCTGTGGAGCAAATTGTGTCTTCTCATTGGGAAATAGGGCCTGTGCGGAAGTAATGACTGTGAAGTGACACTGTGAGTGTGGAGCCCCAGGCTGAGAGGTCTGAGTCCTGATGAATGATAAGAAAGAGACAGTGGAAATGTTTCACAGACACATAGAAGGAAAGGCCACTCGAAGACTCGGCGAGAAGGTTCCTGGGTTTCTGTAAGGAAGAGAGACTCTTCAGCAAACCGCTTTGTGGAATCTTGACAATGGAACCAGGAGGAGAAGGATCGGTGCCTGCTCCTCAGGCCCAGCTCCCATCCATGGTATTTTGTTAAGGCAGCGTGCATTGACTAATACGTTGCTCAGCAGATCACTGTCCCGAGGAAAAGATAGATTGCTGTGTGAACCTGAGATCTCATTATTTTGGTTGTTACAAAAACAGGGTCTGCAGCAACAGGATTCATTGTGAGATCTTGGCCATCCATTCCTGGCACTCGCTTCTAAGCTGATGATGTTTCAGATGAATGGAGTTGAATTGCTTAGGTCTAAAACCCATTCAGGACCCACCCGGCAGCTTTAGACCCCAGGTATCTCTCCCCACACTTAGGGTTTCAGAGCGATTAGACTGCCAAGGCCCCACAAGAGGTGTGAGGGCAGGTGACACAGGTGGCGCCATGGTAACTGGATGTGGGTGGCATTCTCAAATGGCCATAATGCAGCTTCCTGCACGGACAACATCTCGGTAGCTGTGGAGGAATGTTTCTTCATTTAATATAGTCTTCCTACCGAGGGGCAAAGTTCAATTATTCTACTCCCACTTCCTTTAATGAAGAAAAAAGGGCCATAGGGAGGAAAATTCGAAATGTTGAAGTAGAAACTTGAGGACAATTGGAAAGTATGGACGTTAATGTATCTTTTCTCTATTGAAGAGTCACACCGAAGGCTAGGGCTGAGGAGGAGAACTGGCTGGCTGAGAGGCTTGCAGGCAGTGCATGGTTGGCACGTTCGCCTCTTTGTGATTTGTATTTCAAATCTGGTTCTAACACCCATGGCTCTCCAAGGGTGTAGCCAATAATGTCATTGTTATTTTGTGGTGACGTTGATCTGCTGTTGGGCGATCGAAGAGTTGGGGATCATGGATTTGGTTGCTTTAAAGTGTATTTTGTTTCTGTTTTGGTTTTGATGTGTGCTCCGGCTGGCTTATGGCTGGGGAAACTCAAGCCAAGTGCAAAAGTGAACACATTCGTTGAGTGTTATGATTCACAGCCCCAACTTCTTGCCTTGAAAAAAAATGTAAGAATCTGGAAATTGGCTCTTTCAAAAACATGAATGTTCCTGGGCCACAAGATTAAATAGAATGAGGTTTATGAAAAGAAGAAGATTCAGGTGTTAGTTCTATTTTTGATGCTAATTTTTATGTGCGAGCCTGGCTGAGCCACACACCCAGATGGATGGATGGTCAAGTGTTTCTGTGGATATCTGTGTGAGCATGCTTGGAGATGAACATCTAAACCAGTGGGGTTTTGGGTAGAGAAAACTGAGCTGCCTGATGTGGGCGTGCCTGATGTGTGTGTGTGGGGGGGGGGGAGGCTGATGTAGGTGTGCCTGATGTAGGTGTGCCTGATGTGGGTGTGCCTGATGTGGGCATACCTGATGTGGGGAGGCTGATGTGGGCGGGCCTGATGTGTGTGTGGGGTGGCTGATGTGGGGAGCCTGATGTGGGCGGGCCTCACATAGCCACTTGAAAGCTTCCACAGAAAGGGCTGGCCTGTGAGAGCCAGACTTCCCTGAGTAGATAGTCTTTGAACTTCAACTGTGGCTTCCTGCAGGCTTTGGTTTGGTGAGCCAAGTTCTTAAACAAATCAGTCTTTCCCCCACTCCTTTATCGTATTGGTCTGTGCTGTTTTGCAGCAAAGCCCAGATTCTTACACTGTGGAGCAGTGCCCGTGTCTGTCCCTTCTCTGCACTGAAACTCAGCTGCTGAATCATCTGAAGTAGAAGGTAGCAGAACTGAGTAAACTTTGAGGTCTCCTAGAGATGAGAAACCACATGATAAACACGCACCAAAGTGGAAATGCACAGACTTCATCAAGTGCCAACTCCTAGGAGACAGCTCTGAATAAAACTATCTTCCTGTTTCTTGACTGGTCAGTCTCTATGGTGCTGCAGCCTGTGTGTCTCAGGATTATCCCTAAACACAGTGACTTGTGGTTGGGTGCTGCTGCTATGACTGTCCTCCTGGGTCATAATCCTACCCTCCTTGGTTCCAGAGCCACTTGGCTGGCATGTCATCCCCTGCTGTAGACTGGCCCCTTTCAAGTATACATGTAGACCCCCACTTCCTGAGTCAGGTGCACTAATACCCAGCTGCTGTCCAGATGTGAGAAGGCAATCTTATCTTTTTAATAGCCACAGCTGTTTGACTTCATGTCGATGCTGTTATTATTATTTGATCCCTAATGATTTTAACTGTGAACAAAACTACCATGGATCCATTGTACTATAGTGCCGGGAAGACAAACATCACCCACTGTGGCACTTAAAGAGAATTCACTACTCATTTTTGTTGGTTTTGCTCTTCTGATCCTTCCACGTCCATGCGTCTGATTACAGGGATGTTTAGCCATGTCTTGGTTTATACAGTGGTGAGGACAGAGCCCAGGGCTTTGTGCATCCTGAGCAAGCTGTCTGCCAACTGAACTGTATCCCTAGCCCCAAGTATGCATTTGATGAGCGTTATTCTTCCTATATTTAGGAAGTTATACAATTGTGTCTTCTCTACCCTCTTTCTTGACAGCCACCTCGTTCTAACATAGTTTGAGACAGGAAGGTTTCTTCCTTTCTATTCCTGGGTTAGGTAGCATCCTGAGTGCAGACTCCATAGACATTCATCCTTTTACTTTCTAACTTTTAAGTTTCTAGTGATCCTGTCCTATAGGTTTTGGTGTTAAATGAATGTTCTTCAAGGCACCCAGCTAATGGCATAGGATATAGACCTGACCCGGAAAAAGGACTGCACTAGAGTGGAAGATTACACACCCCTGTGTTGACCCATTTTCCAGGAGTTGTTTCCCATAGTGCTTTTCAGTTTTAATGTCTTATATTCCCGAGACATGTTCCAACCCAGAGGTTAGTTCTCATAAGGCCGAAGGTCAAACTCGAGCTACCTAGGGGAGGATGACAATACTGTCACTCTCCTCTAGATTCTCCTGTTTCACACCATCCTGTTGGAACCTTATCTTTTCACATTGAAAGAGGACAGAAAAGTGTTATTTTCGAGGACTGTATTGTCTCTTAGGACACTTCTCTAGTGTCTAACACATTCAAATATGGGCTAACATGTTGACTGTGGAAATGCTTGGCTGCCCAAGAAAGTGGCCCACAGAGTCAGCTCTCATGAGCTCATCGGGGTGTACAGAGATGGAACTGATGATCAGTATGGGTCTGAGCTAGGCTCTCTGCACACATGTTACAGCTATGTAGCTTGCTCTTCTTATACGACTCCTAACAGTGGGAGTGGGGCGGTCTCTGACCCTTTTTCCTGCGTTTGGGATCCTTTCCCTCCTACTGGGTTGCCTTGTCCAGACTTAATATGGGTGGATGTGCCTAGACTTATTGCAACTTGATGCCATGCTTGGTTGATATGCCTGGGAAACCCGCCCTTTTCTGAAGGAAATGGAGGAGGAGTGGCTTTGGGGGAGAGAGGAGGTTGTGTGGGTGAGGGGCTGGGAGGAGAGGAGAAAAGGGGGAAACTGTGGTTAGGATATAATACATCAGAGAAGAATAAAAAAATGGCAAATGGTCTTCATCTTCTTTGTTGTTCTTCATCTTTCTCTAGTGTTTGTGTTAATGGAGAATTAGGTCGCAACACTGGGGATAGATGAGTTTGGGGCTTTACATTTCTTTCCAGGGCTTTTTTCTCTTCTCAGAATGGTACCTCTCCCTTCTCCATCCACTGCATGGCATCCATGTTGCCATGGTGCTTGGGAAGACTCCTGGGCTGGTCCTTGAATTCTCCTGGGCATACTTTTAGCTTTATTTTCCAAAGACATCCATTGTCTGTCCTGATCTGCTAATATCTGCTGTGAGGTCCAAGTTAATGGCCCTCTTGGCTATTTCGTGGGGTTTAGCCATGATCAGTTGGTCCATCTCCTAGGGGACTTGCCCAACCAAAACTTTGCAGGCTGCAGACCCTGTGGGTGGCTTGCCACTCCTCCAGTGTGGGGTCACAGTGTAGTACTTCATGGCATATTTGTTAGCTACCACCTGCACAAAGACCCATGTTCTGTTCTTGTTCTATAGGGGAACTCAGAGTGAGAGCAAGAGATGGCGTAGAGTGTCCCCCGGGGAACTGGTATACTCAGGGACTAGTGTGTTAGATTCGGGAAATAAGAACACAGTAGATGTCTCTGGGGTTCAACATGCTCCACAGATGCTGAAACAATTAGAGGCACTGAAATCTGTACATACCTTTTCCTATACATGAGTATCTATACATGTTTACTGATTAGGTACAGTAAGCTGAAATAAAAGCAACTAATAATTGTTTATTAAGTAGTTCAAAATACTGCTTAGGTGCTAGGAAGGCAATGGTGAGCTAGCCTGAAATGTATCTACATTTGTAGACTCACATAAAAATAAGAGAAATATCTATTTGACCTATTAAGTTAATGTGTTGTTACCACAAAAATGAGTGTGTGAGGTGACAAAACTAGCCTTAGTCTATGTGTATATCCTTATTGTATGGATGTTGCACCTGTCAATAATAAATCTGATGGCCTAAAGAATAGGCAGGAAGTAGGAGGTAGAACACGTACGTGGGAGGGAAAAAGGATTCGAGGATAGAGCCAGGGGTGCAAGATTCAACTGGCAAAATATGAGGAAGATGATTGCATGGTGCCTGAGGTCTGGTAACCAGGCATGTGGCAGAACGTAGATTAGTATAATGGGCTATCTGAAGTTTTGAACTAGTCAGAGAAGAGCCTAGGTATTTGTATAAATATTATACAAATAATATTTAATGAGTCATTATTCCGGGAGCTTGGGGTTGGGAAGAAATGCCCCCTACGACATATATCAGACCATCATGTCATATACCACGACTATGTATAAATTCGGTGAAGTGTGTGTGTGTGTGTGTGTGTGTGTGTGTGTGTGTGTGTGTGTGTGTGTGTGCTCATCGATGAGTACATGTGAAAACCAGAGGTTGACACTGGTGTGTCCTTCTTTACAGCTCTTCAGCTTAGTTGTTGTTGTTGTTGTTTTGTTTTTTTGAGACAGGGCTTTTCTGTGTAGCCCTGACTATCCTGGACTCGCTTTGTAGACCAGGCTGGCCTCGAACTCACATTGATCTGCCTGCCTCTGCCTCCCAAGTGCTGGGATTAAAGGCGTGCACAAACCACAGCCAGTCTCAGCTTAGTTTTTGAAAGGTCCATTACTGAGCCTGAAGCTAGTCTCACTGGTCAGTGAGCCACTCCTGGGTCTCTGTGTGTAGCCATATCTGGCTTTTTTTTCAAGGGTAACAGAATTCTTTTTATCTATTTATCATTTGTCTGTCTGTCTGTCTTTATTGATGTTATTATTTTTTCACTTTACATCCCAATTGCAGCCTCCTCCCTTCCCTCCTCCTGGTTCCATCCCCCCCCTGCCCTCTTCCCCCATTTCCCCTTCTCTTCTCAGAAAAGTGGAGCAGCACCCACCCCATACCAATACACCCCGGCACATCAGGTCACATCAGGACTAAGCACGTGCTCTTCCACTGAGGCCATACAAGGCAACCCACATAGAGGCTGGAGGGGAGAGGGCCAGGGTAGAGAAGGGAAACTGATGGGGGAGATCTCTGGGAGAAGCTGGAGACCTGCAATGGAGTAGGCTCCTGGGAAGATATGGGGGTGACTCCAGATGAGACTCCTAGCAACTGAAGAGGCCCCCTCCTATAGCCAGCCAGGACCTCCAGTAGAGGGAGTGGACACCAACCCATCCATCAAACCTTCAACCCAAAATTTACCCTGCTCACAAGATGTGAAGGAATAAAAATGGAGCAGAGATCGAGGGAATGGCCAACCCATAGCTGGCCCAACACAAAACCAACCTCATAGGAGAGAGCCAACCACTGGCACTATTAATGACACTCTGCTGTGCTTGCAGACAGGAGCCTGGTGTAACTGTCCTCTGAGAGGCTCCACCCAGCAGCAATCGAAACAGATACAGAGATACCCAGCCAAACGTTAGGTGGAGCTTGGAGAGCCTTGTGGTTGGGGGAAAGACAGAGGGACCCGGTGGGGACAAGAACTCTAAAAGAAGACCAACAGAGTCAACTAACCTTGATCATGGGGACTCACAGAGGTGGCAGAGTTCTGAATTCAGGTCCTGATGTTTGTCTGGCACTTTATTCACTGAGTCATCCTCCCAGCACTTGTATGTTTTTATTATTTGTATTCAAGAGGATAAAATAAACACACTAAATAAACTTAGTTCTTTAAGGGCATATAAGGACCACATGTAGAAAGAGTGATGAGAGAGGTGTGGGGATGACAATAAATACCACACAATGCTCTATTTACTGGCTCTGGGAAAAGCCTGTGACACAACCTAGGCCAATAATAATCCTTCCATGGACCAAGGGAGCACTTGGAATCTTGGGAGTACTGGTTCTAAAATGTACATTCAAATCTCAGGGGTACCAATGTCATCCTTCCAGCATGAGGACAGAAGTGGTGAGATGGGGCCATGTAGTTGACCTTAGGGTGAGAGATGGGGTCTAGAGGTCTCCACCTCCATCCTTACCTTTCAAGTTACGTGTGCATGTGTGGGCCGTGGGTGTGCCCGAGTGCCAAGGTGCGCGTACGGGGGTCAGAGGACAACTTGCAGGAATCTTTCTCTCTTTCCATGATGTGAGTCCTGGTTGTTAGGTCTGCCACAAGTATCTTTATCTGCTCAACCATCTCACTGGCTCACTTTCCAGTTTTATTGCTGAGACCTTCCTGGTATCCTGTGACCCGGTGGGTTAGATTTCTGTCATAAGCTAGTATTTGAATTTTACAATGAGTAACCTAGAGTCCCTTACTATTACAAAAAGAAGCATAACAGGGGCAGTGATTGACAGCAAACGTCCACCCATCGTCGCATCATGGGGCAGCTCTGTGTCTGCCTTGCACATCTAGTATCAGTTAGACTCCAGCTCAAGCTCTTCACACATTGTTAATCCAACTGGAGGAAAAATAGGGCTGTCTCTCTCCTTTTTCCCCTGCATCATTTGACCTCAGATTGGCTGCCTCCTCAAGTGATCACCCATGTGACTCCTGATTCCACTCAGAGTGCCACATGCCCTGCCACAGGGATTATGACCACAGCACGAAGAGGCCACCACATAGCAATCTGACATCAAGTCCTTCAGACTTGGATTATTCAGTATGAAGTGACGCCATGCCTGAGGTAGCCTAGCACAGTGCCATTTCACTTTCCTCCTCCACTTAAAAAAGCCCTGTGTGGCTGCGGCGCGGGGCGGGGGGGGGGGGGAGGGGGGAGAAGAGCTTTGTTTACAGACATAGATTTCTCATAGAATCATCTTCCTAGATGATGATTAAGCTGGCTACAGATTGTCCATCTGGCTAAAACTCTGCCCTGTGTGGTGCTAGCTGCCTGGGGCTCACAAAGCTGCTGAATGCTACCAACCTCCTGTTGACCTGGCATCCAGTGAGCTTTGAATCCAAATCCAACAGTCCAGTCCTAGGGTGACCCTGAGCTCTTAAACAACATGAGTCTGTCTGTCCATCTGAATCCTGAAACTTCTGAGACTGATGTCAGGGGAGAGAAGGGCCCAACACAGGTTCCCACAGCTGCGCTGTGTCTGCCTAGATTATCACTTTGCAAACTTTCTTATCTCAAGCAGAATCCATTATTTCTTCATGCATAGGCTAAGAGCTTCTCCAATTTTTGAGGCTTTCGAGTAAAGACATGGCATGGACCAATTCCTGTGATGTCCTGGTTAGCTTGCATCTTGTCTGGTGGCGTGTGAACACAGGTTACCTCCCTCATCTCTGGTCCCTCAGGTCCATCCTCTGGCTTCCATCATGTTCTCTATTCTCCCTCCATCGTTCCTGCAGTAGCCCCAAGTCTCTTGGTTGCTATTTTTTTCTTTCAGCATTGTCAATTGAACCTGGAGCTTCACACATAAAGAAGAACTGTGCCACTGAGCTATACCCACAGTCCTCCAATACAGTGTTTTATTTTGAGACAGGGTCTTACTAAACTTCTCAGGCTAGCCTTGGTGTCCAGAAGACTTTGAATTTCTGCCTCAGCTTCCTGAAAAACTGAGGTCAGAGGTTACTAAGCAACAGGCCTGCCTTAATTTAGAAACTTAACATAATAAAAAATTTAAAAACAGAATAAACCCACATTTTTTTCACATAGATTTAAAAGCTCTTCTTACCTTGTGTTCTTTGCAGTCTTTCATAGGATTTGCATATAAATGGAACCCATAATGTTACAGGCGTACAGTCCAAATTTCTTCTGTGTTTGTGAAGAGAATCTAAGACCTTCAAAGATGCTTATGCTCAGAATCCTTTGGAGTTGTATGATTTTACAAATCATTTACCAGTGAATTTCTTGATGGTAATTTGAAATCAGATTTTAGTATTTCTAGAAACAATTTGTTCAAATGTTCAGCCTCGTCTTCATGGAAACAGAGTCCTCTTTCTCGTCCCACGTGTCATGTATGTGGGGGATGTGGTCATGACGCCAGCAGGCTCAGACAGAGCATCTCTCGCTAGATGTTCAGAACATTTAGCCCCCATGGCTTCTGGGCTTTAGAAGAACATCAGAATGCTTGACAGAGAAGAGTCATCCAGGTGTGTGATGGCTGGATGGCTTAGCCTGTACTTGGCCTGGTGTGGAGTCTGTTGTTATGCCAAGAAGTCCAGGTGCCTGTCCATTTAGTTCCTGTCTTCCTGGCCTCTGCTGTGTGGCGCTGTGGGTCTGGCCACTTCTCAGTCTTCACTTACCTTTGCCTAGCTTTTCTTCTCTGCAGTGTGTTAAACCCAGTCCCGAGCCTACTGTCTCTGGACCAAGCAGTGTTACTTGGGACCCTGCGTCAGGACACCAGCACCTGTCCTCCTAAATCTGCCTTAAAATCTACTATTTCTTGAGCAAGATGTGTTGGATTTGGTGGGAAGAAAGAAAGAGGCAGAGTCCATAGTTGAATCTGATGGAATCAGAAAGGCGAATACACAGCACAGGTAGGTGTTTGTGTGGTCTCTAAACGGAGCTAACTACCCCATGGAAGTAGGAGGTCAGCAGTAACAGTAACTGAAAAGCCCAGGAGTCCCAGGTAGACTGAGCATTTTTCACACTCGAGCAGGTGCTGTCTATGACATGGACTCTGTTGCCTCTTTTTGATCACTTCTTCCTAATGTGGCTGCCTTGCCTGGTGTCAGTGGATGAAGGTGAGCTCAGTCCTGATGTGACTTCATGTTGTTGGTGGGAGGCTCCCTTTTTGGAGAAGAAGGAGAAGGGAGGTAATAGCGGGAAAGGGTGGGAGGGTAGGACTGGGAGGAGAGGAGGGAGGGGGCTGCAATTGAGATGTAAAGTGAATATATAAATTAAAAAAAAAGAAGTTTGGATTTGCCAGGTGGTGATGGCACATGCCTTTAATCCAGCAGTTGGGAGGCAGAGACAGGCAGGTCTCTGAATTAGAAGCTAGCCTGGTCTACAGAGTGAGTTCCAGGACCGGCAGGGCTGTACAGAGAAATTCTGTCTTGAAAAACAAAACAAAACAAAACAAAACAAAACAAAACAAAACAAAACAGAAAAGCAAACAATGAAATCAGCAGCTTGTAATTATTCTTCATCACATTTCTTTCACTTTTGCTGTAGTGGCTTCAGAGGAACAGTGAGTCCTGCCCATTGGCTTTTCCTACCCTCCAATAGCTGGAACACTGGAAGCTCGAAGCTGCTCTCCAGGGCTTGGCTAAGTGCCCCGGCCTGCTGGATGGATACACTGCTCTTCTGCAGACAAGTCTATGGCCTCAGGATGGGCTGCAGTGAACTCGGGAGCTGGTGCTGTCTTTCACCCTCAGATTCCCTTATGGCTTTGTTAGGAGCAGCCTGGAGCTGAGACATAACCTCCCGCAGCATTTGCTAGAAATGGTGTCATGTATGCACAGAACTTCAGAGGTTAGCAACCACCGTGGCGAAACCATGGAATGAGTGCCCGTGGTGTCCTGTGTGACCTGGTTAGTGAGGGTGCCCGGAGCAGTGTGGCCAACACCTGGGGCAGCTCCCATGGCAGCAGAGAGTTTCAGCACTACTGACTGGAGAAGACAGTGACGCCGGGAAGGGTTTCAATGGCAATGGTGTCACAGATTGCCTATGAAAACTTGGCAGGTAATCTGAGATTTACAATGGAGCTCTATTGCTTTCCTACTGTAGAAACCCTCACTCCATTTGGAAATCAAGGTTGATGCCTACAAGGAATTTGGGGACATCTTCCTTCTTTGGCAAATATTGTGTGAAAGTGTCCCTTTAGGTTATGACAGGAATCACTAGTAGCACTGAATAGATCCTTCCCCAAGTAGCCCAGAAAGTGACAATCAGCTTTGTAATTAACATTATGTATGTATGTGTGTATGTATGTTTGATGTGTGTGTGTGTGTGTGTGTGTGTGTATGTGCATGCAACATGAAAGCAGTATGCTTGATTGCTAGAAGACAGTATTGGATTTCCTGAAGCTGGAGATACAGCTACCCAACGTGGGTGCTGAGAACCAAGCTCACGTCTTCAAGAAGAGCAGGAGACACTCTTAACTGCTGAGCCATCTCCAGTCCCAACCTTGAACATTCTGTAGGTGTGAACTGGGCTTTGAGTCTATCATGTCTAGGTCTTGAGGAGTATGCAGACTCAGTGGCAGCTGGATCACACGTGGAATACATCAAGTTTCTTTATACTGTTCACTCTTTTCCTAAAGTCATCGCTTTAGTTAACCAGTTAATAATCTGCATCATTATGGCCTGGCTTTGCATTTACCCATGGAGTAAGAATGTTTGTTCTAGCCAGTTCATTAAAGAATAACAACCCACCCATAATTAAAATTTTAAGCAGCAACAGTGTAGGTAGAGTCAAGTCGTGTTAATGGGTTTGTTTTCCTTTATTAGTTTTTTGATTTCATGAACCTGCTCCATAAGTGAATGCTGCCTTTGTGTCTGAGAAAGGGCTGGAAGGCAAGCATGCTTGTGGTTTGTGGCCTGGCTAGGCTGCAGTCCCGGGAAATAAATATCCTGTAGTCCTAGCTTGAAGAAAGGGTGTGCTTGATGGCCCAGTTTCCTCTTCTGCGACTGGAAAGGGGCTGAGAAATTCACATTTCTTTGGTGCCCGAACAGAGTTACTGGCGGGAAGAATGAGGACAGGCCGTGGAAATCAAGGGTAATACAGCAGAGACAGTCTGCATCAGGGAGGGGAGAGCAAAGTGAAAAGGTTCAGAAAAATTCTCAAGATGGAGAAAGCAATAAAACTGAGAGTCAGTTACGTGAGCAGAATAAATTAAAATTATGCCCATAATAGCCACGGATGTGAATGGAGGTGACATTATACTAAATTATTTAATATGTCAAGGTAAAAATGTTGTTTAAATATTTATAGGAACTAGATACTACATTGAAAAGCAAACAAACTTTAAGTACTTTATGTATATATGAATGTATGCATGCATGTATGTGTGTAATATATATGTGTATATAGGCACATGTGTATGTGTTTGTGTGTGTTCAAATGCATTACTACTGATTCTATGCATGGCCTTTAAATCACATCGTTGTAGCTTTCTTTCTGTTGCTGTGATAAAACACTCTGGCCAATAGTAACTTAGGAGAGGGAGGATTTATTTCAGCTCACAGATCACAGCTCATCATTGAAGAAAGTCAGGGGCAGGAGCTCAAGCAGGGTCTTGAAGCAGTAAGTACGGACGGAAGTTGCTTGCTGGCTCACTCAGTGCCATGTCTAGCAGCGCCTGCCTATGAATGGTGCTCTGCCCACAGAGAGCTGGCATGGACCCTCCCACATCCATTTGCTCTCAAGGCGATCCCACACAGACACGGCCACGTGCCAATCTGGGGAAATTCTCACCTGAGATTTCCTTCTGAAGATGACTCTAAGCTGTGTCAAGTTGATAGTGACAGCTAACTAGGACAAATGTCCCCAAAGTTCTAAAAGAGACCACCTACTTCTACAGAGACTAGACCTCACTCATGCTATGACCTGCAGTTAAATGACAGAATAAGCTTCCATCACTTTGAGTAAACCTCCCCTCCAGCCCTACCATTGGCACCTGCACTTAACTCATCCCTGTACACCACTTTTTTTTTTCCCGTTTTGGTTTTTTGAGACAGAGTTTCTCTGTGTAGCCTTGGCTGTCCTGGACTTGCTTTGTAGATTAGGCTGGCCTTGAACTCACAGCGATCCACCTTAAAGGTGTGCACCACCACGCCCAGCATCCGTCTACCACTTCTTGAGCATGCCATTTATTTTGTCCTAGAAGATGGTTGCTATGGTTTATCTACAACTATGGGTGAAATTTAATGTTCAATATTATGGTGTTCAAAGGTGATGGGATCTTTCAAAGGTGATTGCTTGTTAAGAATGATTAGGTTTTTGCTGTGGGATAAGCTAACTGTTTTTGTCTCATTAAAGTCCTCACTCAGAAGCTAGGCTGATGCTGGTGTTGCACTCCTGGACTTCCTAGCTTTCAGAATCTCTGCTATTCTTCCTCCCTGTCCCTCTCCGTGATGGACTCAAGCCCATTTCATGCCTATAAAAAAACTCAATGTTGGGATTGGAGATGGCTCAGCAGTTAAGAGTGCCTCCTGGTCTTCTAGAAGTCGTGAGCTTAGTTCTCAGTACCCACATTGGGTGGCTCACAGGCACCAGCAACTCCAGCTCCAGGAGATCCAATACCATCTTCTTGCATCCCTGAATACTGCCCTTATGTTGCACGAATACACATGGGCGTGCTCCACCCCGCCCCCACCCACACGGTGTTTAATGGGCATGTGTGCATGTGTGCATGTGTCCATGTGTCCATGTGTGGATATGGATGCATGCACACATGATGCTCAGGTACAAGTTAGAAGACAACCTTGGTGTGGCTTGCAGGCCCCTTCCCCCTTTTGTTTGAGGCAGGCCTCTCATTGGCCTGTAACTTTACCATTTAGACAAGGCTAGCTGTCCTGTGTGCTTCCTGGTGACCTGTCACTGCCACTTGTCTTGCCGTCACTGGTATTACAGGCACAAACCATTGTTCCGTGCTTTTTATGTGGGGCTCAGGTCCTCATACTTATGAGGTGAGGACTTTCCCAACTGCTCTATGTCCTCAGACAGAAGTTTCCAGTCTTTATGAAACTTTCTGCTTTTGAGTTGGCTTGGTGTTTTAGTTATAGCAACAACAACAGCAGCAGCATCAACAGAAAAACATTACTAGTGTCTTCAAGGGCACAAGCATATTCCATCCACGGCCTACAGGCTGCATGTACCCCATGCTATGACTGTTGTCTGACAGAAATGTGTAAAGTTTTTAAAACACTAGAATTTTTTTGTGAATATTTTTTTGTAACTTGATTTCATGTTTCATCAGTAAGAACTTTCTAGATGACAAGATTGTGTTTTAATGCCACAAGTTTGGGCATACCTGGCAGAAGATCCGAGGCTGTAGGCAGTGAACAGAGTTCATGCTGATGTGATCAAATTATTCAACAGAGCGGTTTAAGGGGAGAAAAGGTTTGTTTGGGCTGCTTGCTCCAGAGAGCCCTCAGGCCACCATGGTGGGGAAAGCTTGGGGGCAGGAGTGTGTTGCAACGGTGTTTCACATGTTAGTGGATCAGAAAGTAGACAGCAGGTAGAGCTTGGGCCCAGGATAATAAACTTCAAAGAGCCTCCCCTAGTGACCTTTCCACCTGAGTGCTCCAGAGCTTCTCAAAACACCACCACCAGCTGGAGAGCAAGTGTTCAGAACATGAGTTTTGGAGGCAGGGAAGGGGGCAGGGAGGGGGTAGGGGGGCAGGGAGGGAGGCATGGAGGGGGACACTGCAGATTCAAACTGTAACAGTGAGTCCCAGGAAGATGTGCTCAGCCTGCCCAGCCCGTAGGCTGGCCCAGTGCTAAGAAAGACATGACTGGCTGAATGGGGAAACAATGAGTCCCGGAAGCTGATGCCAGGCTGGACCCATGCAGGTACTCCATTGGAGCTTAAGGTCCTTTCTTCACTTAGGTAAAAGAAGATATGGCTCTTTGCTTCATTTTGCTTGCATAGCCTCAGTGCCAAGACTGAGACATTTGTGCGTCTCTAGTCTATAGCCGGCCCGGGTAATGTCGGTTGATGGATTCCATCCCTTCTACAGCTTGACTCTCGTTTTTCTTGGACTGCTGGTGTTAATTATCTCCCCTCCCAGATCTGCTTATTGACTCCAAGCCTTCTAGCTGCTTCTATGGAGTAGCCCTTGCTCGTGACCTGCTGTGCAGTGGCTGGCTCTGTGGGCCTTCTCTTTCTTCTTTTGTTTGGATATGTCTCTGCAGACATTTAAACAGAACAGGGGGGTCCCTCCCAAGCTGTGCACACAATTTTGAATTTAGTCCTTAACAGATACCCTCTCTGGGTGAAAATGACAGCCCGAGTTCTCAGGATTCAACAGAGCAAATTAGAATTTTTCAACAGATCTCCCTACCAAGAGGATTCCTGAGTGCTGTTTTCCATTTTGGTAGAACTATTTATTTGTTAAACATTAACATTTGTAGTACTGCAGCCACTAAAAGACGTTGTGTTCCAGGAATATATTAGAAAAATCTGCACATTATAAAGTTGAGGCTGATATTAAAATAAATGCATATTTTCAAGGGCATGTGAGACAGCATGGAAGTGATTTATCCTAAAGCCCATACATTCACAGTTCATCATGTACTGCCTCACCTGGCCTGTTATTGTGCATTCATTCGCCCAGTCATTTATTCATGCACGTGATACCTGTCAAGTGCCTCAGGCACCACAGATAACGTCAGGACACACTGGGTTGTGATAATAGTGTCAATCATGATAACGCCACCACCGCCAACAGTGGCCGCATGGGAGGGGATGAAAAGAGTGTTCATATTTTGCGCTGGACATTGTACTAATCTTTTACATTTCAGTTGTTTTTGCAATTCTGGAGATCAAACCCAAGGCCTTGCACATGATAGGCTAGCATTCTGCCACCAACCTACGTCCTAAGGCCTACATGCTTTACGGTGATCTAAACAGGGACGTTTTAATGCTCTCATAGAGGTAAGTACTGTGATGGAGGCCCTGCTTGCAGGACGTGCTGGCGCTGGTATTTTGGACAACAGTGCACACACAGAGCAGGGCTAACTCACAGCTGACGGAAGCCAAGGCCTTTTCAACACTTAGCCGGAGCACAGAGGTGGAGGTCGGCCGAAGCACCTGTGGAGGAAGAGGGGGAAGTGTTTCCAGGTCTTACTTTCTTCTCTCTTCCTGCCTGCTTGCTGTTACTGATTCGTTGGAAGACAGGCCTTTGTCATAAGTGCTTAAAACATTTGATGATGCTATAGTCTTCTTGGGCTCCTAAAGCCGAATAACTTAACCTGGGCAGCTTGCAAACAACATAAATATTCATACCACTCAAGGAGACTGGGGAGTCCAAGATGAAAACACCAGTAGACTTGGTGCCTGGTGAAGGCCAATTCCTGCCAGAACACTGTATCCTCATGCAGTTTGAGGGTGAGGAAGTTCTTTGGTTTCTCTCCTCTATCTATCTATCTATCTGTCTGTCTGCCTGTCTATCTATCTATCTATCTGTCTATCTGTCTATCATCTACCTTCCTACCCACTATTATCTACTTAAAAATCTATCATCTATCTACCATGTGCGCATTGTGGGTGTGCACATGTGTGTGCGTGCATGACTCCCATTGATGAAGCTTTACCCTTATGACAGAATCACTTCCCAGATTTCAACTTGCGGATTCCAGAGGCTCTACAGATGACTTGCCCATTTTAGTTGACGTGACTGGAAAGCATCAGCAACTTGTGCATATTTCCAGGTGAGGCTCACCTGTCCTGTAAGCCCTCCAGCTTTTTTATTATTCTTGTATGCCTGTGCTGAGGCCACTGGCACCTGAAAATGTACCAAGCTGATAGCTCAGGAGCTCGTTTCCAGTTTCTGTTGAAATTCTCCCTTAACCTAGTTCATTGGCTCTTAACACAAAGAAAAAGCAGGGCACTAGGACCGTGAATGGTGTTGGGGTGTTGAACCCATGGCTATTTTCGCCCATCTATTCAGGCAGATTTAGATATCCTGCTCTCTCCTCCTCAAACTCAGTAAGCCATGTCCACCTTTTCATTTTTTTCTCTTAAAAAAGTCTTTCACACTTAGACTAAAAGGTAAGGAGTCATGAGCCGAGTGCCTATCCCCAGTGAGCACTGAGCCTAAGCCTGCCTGGATGGCGCACATCGATCGGCCTGTGAGAGCATATATGTGTGGAAGAGTCAAACACCAAGTGACAGTTGAAAGGCTGCATTCAATTAGTTAGTGCAGTGGAGGAAGAACTTGGCTCCGCATTTGGAAACGAAGCAAGAAAAGATCACAAGGAACATTTTTGATAAATTATTCCCTAAACTTATGTGAGGGGCTCTTCCCTCCTCCCTCAGTGCTGTGAGGCCATGTTTGCCGGATGTGCCTGTCACCTTCCTCACTGCGGTGGCTGAGGAGCTGACAAGCGGCAACTTCAGGGAGGCCTGATTTCTGCTCATGATTTGAGGGGAGAGTGTGCTGGTGGGAGAAAACACACCCCACTCCCCTGGATTCTCTCCTTGTTCTCTGGCTGAGTTCAGTGCTTGTACAGAGCACAAGGTGCCTGTGCTCACAGATAACACCAGGGAAACCAGGAACCTTAAACTTGCACGCTTTCTTCTTCAACAGAAGGGATTTACGCCTGTCTTCTGCCTAGAGAGCTGGGATAGGATGTGGTTAAAAGCTGGTCATCTTCTGGAAATATTCCAAGGAGTGGAATAGCTGGGTCTTGAGGAAGCCCTATTCCCAGTTTTCTGAGAAAGTGCCAGATAGATTTCCAAAGTGGGTTGTGCAAGTTTGAGTTCCCACCAGCAATGAAGGAGTGTTCCCCTTTCTCCACATCCTCGCTAGCATGTGGTGTCACTTGAATTTTTGATCTTAGCCATTCTAATGGGTGTAAGGTGGAATCTCGGAGTCGTTTTGATTTGCATTTCTCTAATGACTAACAAGGCTGAGCACTCCTTTAAGTGTTTCTCAGCCATTTGATAGTCCTCTGTTGAGAATTCTCTGTTTAGGTCTGAGCTCCATTTCTCAATTGGGTTATTTGGTTTGGTGGTCTTTAATTTCTTGAGTTCTTTATAGATTTTGGATATTAGGCTTTTGTCAGATGTACAGTTGGTGAAGATCTTTTCCATCACACAACAAGGACATATGCTCACCCATGTTCATAGCAGCCTTATTCATAATAGCCAGAACCTGGAAACAGCCTAAATGCCCCTCAGTTGAAGAATGGATAAAGCAACTGTGGTACATTTATACTATGGAATACTACTCAGCTATTAAAAACAAAGAAATCCCGAAATTTGTGGACAAATGGAAGGAACTAGAAATAATCATCCTGAGTGAGTTAACCCAGAAGCAGAAAGACTCACATGGTATATACTCACTTATAATTGGGCACTAGCCCAAAAGACATGTCCCAGGAAAATCTTCACTTACCAGGAGATTGGGATAGATGTGAGGACATCCTACTGAGACTCTAGGTAAGAGAAATATAGGAGATGGGGAAATAGAAGGACCCAGAGGGTCCTAGAAAACTACAAGAAGAGCATCATGATGGGTGGATCGGAGCCCAGGGGAGTCTGCTCAAACTATTGCAGTAACCAAGGACACTACAATAGTAAACATCGAACCCCTACTCTGATCTACTCAATGGACAGGACATTTTCCACAGTTATGTGGAGGGTGGAGACTGACTCTGACATGAACTCTGGAGCTCCATATTTGACCACTGCCCCTTGGTGGGGAGGCCTGGTGGCACTCAAAGAAAGAATAAGCAGGCTACCAAGATGAGACTTGATAGCCTAAGACCATATAGTGGGGAGGAGGTCCCCCTCTGTCATAGACCTAGGGAAGGGGAATAGGGTGAAAGCGGGAGGGAGGGAGGAATGGGAGGATACAAGTGATGGGATAACAATTGAGTTGTAATCTGAATAAATTAATAAAATTAAAAAAATAAAATTCTGATGACTTTCTAGACATAAAATAAAAAGTTGGTCATCTTTTGCTTTGTGTAGAGCCAGGCTCCACCCATCCTCCAGACTATCATGTTTATTTCAGACTCCTGGGCACCCTTTCCCAGGCTACAGAACCCATTCTTGTGGAATAGGTCACAGGGACTTGACAAAAGAGTTCCAGTACAGCCGTGCCTCAAGTTTTGTTGTGATAATTGTCACAAGGAAACTTTCCGCCAAAGTTTTACTGTGCTTAAATATGTCAACCTGCTTGTGGTCAGAATCCAGAAGTTTGACCCAGGCCAGCTAACTAGGCTGCGCTGAACCGGATTTCCTTCTTGCCTCACTGAGATCATTCCTCTGATGGTGGCAGCATTTGCAGGGACCTGCACAAATGCTCAGCACAAGGTGCACCTCGGTTGCAAGCCAAACCCCTCTTTGCTTTTTTCCTGGAAGAGCCTCCTCATCCTCTGTGCTAACATCCTTGCATCTTTTATCAAGGGAAAGACCATGCAGGCAGGATCCCCAATGGCTGACTACAAAGCCCTTTCCATAGTAGAGATTATACCCCTAACCCCAGTTTTAGAGTATGTTCACTGTAAAATATTTTTTAAAAAATTAATAAGTATTATAAAAACCAGTCTTCTGCCAAACTCTTATCCATCATTCAAAACCCACCAGGAATGCCCCTGAGCCTTAGTGTTTTTTTTTTTTAATTTCTCCTCTGAATCTGCAACTTGCTGTTTCAGCTAGCCTGGCTATCAATGAGGTCCAGGGACCCACTTGTCTCTCTCCACAGTGGAGGTGTTGGTGTCTGGACTTTTATACTGGTGATGAGTATCTGAACTCAGGTCCTCGTGTTCGCTGAGCAAGAACTTTATCTATTGATCCATCTCCCCAGCCTCTACACTCATCTTTTGATGTGCATTGCATAGTATCAATAATCACAATACCTAATACTAACTGTATTTTATAAGAGGCCACAGTTGTGAGATGGTAGGTGAGGTACTTAATATATGCTAGGGCTGGGAGAGATGGTTTAGCGGTTAAGAGCACTGGCTGATCTTCAGAGGACTAGGTTCGATTCCCAGCTCTCAATGGTATCTTGCAACTGTCTTTAACTCTGGTTTCAGGGTATCTGATACCCATTTCTGGCCTCTATGGGCACCATACATGTGTGTGGTACACAGACATGTAGGCAAAACATTTTTTTAAAAACCCACAGCTTTTAAATATCACAGAAAGAACTAGAATTAGTCCATATCGTTTACTAAGAGGCTCCACCGTGTTACTCTGGATCCTTCAATGACACCTGAGGTAGCTAGTGTCCTTGGGTAGCAATTTCTTACTTTAAACCAGTACCGTAGACAGCTTAAATGGAGCTTAGACTGGAGCCAGCCAGATGGAGTTCTCTGTGTTTCTAACATTTTACAAAGTTCCAAGCATTTAAAATGGAATTATAGCAATAACAATCAAAAAAGACCCTCTTGGAAGTATTTCAAGTTACATCCAAAAGAATGCTTTGGCTTGAAGATTCACTTCATGTGTTATATGTCTAATACAGCATTTAATTAAACGGTTCTTAGTTCTAGATCATGGAGGCTTTGTCTAAATAAGGTCTGAGGTGGGGCCGGGCACAGAATAATCCAAAGAACACGCAAATACAAGCACATGCCAGTCAGTATCTGTAAAGTGAGCAAATAGCACAGTCCACACACTTGCAGCTTTGTGCTCTAAATGTAGGAGAACTCGATGTCATTACAAGAGTTTCTGTCACACAGTTGGGTCCATGTGAGCTTTTCATCAGCTATCTTCTTTAATTATATTTTTTCTTTGCGAGTTTTATTCATGCAGGCAAAACTCTTCCTTTCCACTCCTACTAAGTCCCCTTCTTTTTCTACTTTTCATTTCTAAGATTTGTTTTAAATCTTGGGTACTTGTTCGCCTGCTAGGGGTGGGGTTGTGCATGTGGGTGCAGGTTCCTTGCAGAGGCCAGAGGAGGGCAACAGATGCTCTTAAGCTGGAATTACAGGAAATACAGATAAGGATGAGCTGCCAGCCATGGCTACTTGATTCCTCTGCTAGAGAAATGCATGCTTCTACCTGCTGAGGCATCTCTGTCGTGCCTCACCAATCTTCCTACCAACAGAAAGCGTGCAACTATAGAAAGATCTACTTACTTTATTAAGTTAAAAGTAGATTCTCAAAATCGAATATGACGTCACAATTATAAATGACACTATTATAAATCACATGATTGTCTGAAGACAGATATCCAGGTCATTCACTTACTGTTTGCAAACAGCTTTTGGTGGACACTTAGGATACCCTGGGGGGTAGATTCCGGAGTAGCTTCACTTTCATTAGCATGACCAGAAAGCCACTGCCAGCTAATGCCATTATCTTGTTGATGTGCGTGTGTCTTACAGAAGTTTGCCTCTTTAATGTTCCTCAAAAGCCTAGGTGCTCTGTGGAGAGTGAAGGCAGCTCCAGACTTCCCCAGAGGCTCTGAAGAAAGGACAACAGGAAGGTTACTGCTGTGTCCTTGCCTCGAAGCAGACTTGGCAAGGCCATCTGGGGCTGAGACCAGGGCCTTGAGGAGTTAAGGCTTTGCCTCCCAGCTATGTGGCCTTCCCATCATGAGACAGGAGTCATGAGCCCCAAGGCCACAGTGTGCTCTTGAGACACCATGTCCCACTTTGTGCAGCATTGCTTGAGTAGCCTCTTGCAGACTTGGTCTCGTTGTATGATAGATTCCGTGGACTCTTTCATTTCTCCCCTGGAAATAGTATGTAGGGTGCTGTACTTCTTAACAAACTTGCTTGCTATAAGTCATCAGCTTCAGCAAGACCTGGTGCTATGTATTTCTCTTGTCTTCTTTATTTCTCCCGCTGTTTGGAACCCATATTCCTGCAGCTTTGGCTTAGTGCTAAAGCTGTGGTTCCGGAGATGCTCTACTGGGAGATGGGGGATCCCTTAAGATGCGGGACCAACATCTTTTGTCACTGTAGGCATCTTCCTGAAGGGGAATGAGGGTCCCTGAGCCCTTCCTGATCTCTCATTTTGTTCTGTGGCTACAGATTTGGAGATTTTGTTCCTGCCAAAGCAACAGCTTTGGGGCCCTGGGCCCAAAGCAACAGCTATCACCGCCTGGAACTTTTAAAACTATGAGTCAAAATAAACCTTTTAGCATTTAATTATCTCAGGCATTTTGTTACAGTCACCCAAAACTGACAAACACAATCTTGTTCAGAAAATGTTAACACTCATGTGGCCAATACCCATCCACTTCCATTTCCAGAGCCCAGCAAGGGAACGAAGGGTCAGGAAATTAATTTTATGTGATGCGTTGTATTTATTTGGCTCTATATCAACGTTGTGAGCTCATGAAGTCCATGTCTTATTCACTTCAGCTTGGCAAATAGGAGAAATGAATCTCACCTCTGTTGGTGTCATTCCTAAACTGCAGTGCTGAGCTGCCGTGGAGAGCTGATTGTTGAGGCATCAACGCTATGGTATAATTGAAATTATAAGTCCATTAAGTCCCCAAGCAAGAGATGCCTCTCCCCGCTCCCTCCCACACTCCCAGTTTTGGCCTATTATGCTCGTCTTATTTAAAAATAGCATGGAGTCTGAGGCAACATGGCGCAGATCTCTGGGGACTGGCTTGCTAACGACCCCCATCTTCAAATGGTCAGTGATAATAAACAAGGAGGCAGGATCTCCAAGGGGGCAGAACATTAATAAGGGAAGATTTTAAAATTAATTTTTCAAGTTAATTAAAATGTCCAAAAGCACAATAAAACAGCAGAAAATCTGGCAAGGGAATGGCAGCGGGCCTGATTAATGCAAGTCAACTGTCTTTCGAGGGTAATAGTAATAATGATGAGATTATGGATATGGAAGAACCTGCGAGAAAGACGTGGGATGCGTGTAGAATACAAACTGCATCCCAGTAACTATTTTATGGTGCACAATGGATCTTATTAAGGAGGAATAGCAGCAAGAATTAGCACCAAATTGCTCAATAAAAGTTTGTGTAATTACCAGTGTTGTAGCAGCTGGAGCAGCAGCACCTCCCACTGATGTTCTACATACGTTCTGCATCTATTTCCAGTTCGCTAAGGGCGCTGGGTTCTAACATACTGTTTAGCTCATTGCTGAAGAGTGAGTTTAAGGGCAGAAAGCTCAGAAATATGTGAATGCAGCATGAGGAAGGCGCTGCATCGAGCCTGGGGCTTCTGTTCACCAGAGGGGTTCAGATATCAACGTAACTCACTCGGATATGACTCGGACTCTGTTCAGAGCTACACAAGGGGGTCAAAAGAGGGAGAGATTCAGGGCTGGAGAGATAGCTTAGTGGTTCAGAGCAATTTCTTCCCTAACAGAGGACTGGAGTTTGGCTCCTAACACCCGTAGAAGGCTATTCAAAGCTGTAACTCCAGTTATAAGGGGTTTAGAGCCCCCGTGGTCTCTGAAGGCACCTACACAAAGTGTCATTTGGTCTAAAAGGAAGTGAAGTAGAGATGGGCGGAGCTTAATTTAAAAACCAAGTGATTTTGATGTTGGTAAACCTGTGACTGGTGGAAGCAGACACTTCCTACTTGTGAGGTCTTAAACGTTTGAACAAACTATGTTATTCTTAAAATCAAGGCACACAGGAGGCAATGGATGGAATTCTGATCAGTGTTCACAGTGGGAACTGTCACTACAGAACAGGGTATGGTGGAGCACACCTGTAATCCCAGCTGTCAGGAAGCTGAGGCAGGAAGACTGCAAAATTGAGGTCAGAATAGGATACTTTGGGAAACCTGCTGGAAAGATAGAGATAGAGAAAGAGATACAATATAGAGACAGAAACAGATGAGAGAGAGACAGACAGAGAGAGAAAGAGAGAGAGAAGAGAGAAGAGAGAGAGAGAGAGAGACAGAGAGAGAGAGAGAGAGAGAGAGAGAGAGAGAGAGAGAGAGAGAGAGAGAGAGAGAGAACATATGAGCAGAATTTAATGCCATCACATCTATCTTATGCACAGTGTCTCTTTGGGCATTTATTTATATTTTTAGTATTTGTTGTCTTATGTGTATTTGTGTAGAGTACATGTGCATGCAGCTTCTAGACGTCAGAACCTTGGGGCTTGAGTTATAGGTAATTGTGAATTCCTTGATGTGGCTGCTGGGAGCTGAACTCAGGCCCTCCACAGGAGCAGTGAGGGCTATTAGCTACCGAACCTCCTTACAGCCCCTCTTTGGGGGCATACTTGTACTTAGCTATGCCTTAGGAAACTGCTCTGGCTATATGCTAGACCTGTAGAACAAACCATAGAAAGAACTTTAGGGTGCTGTAACATAACTTGATAGAACTCAGGGGCAGCCTCTACTTGTAAATGGCGTTCTGCAGGAAGCAGTTGGGAGATCAGGCCTTTGGCATGGAGTGAGGTGCTGTTTAGGCACATGTCGCAGATTGAAACTGCGCCCATTTGCACACCAACGCATGGAGCTTCTGAGTTCCTAGAAAGAGTATGGGCTCATGGTCACGGGGTGTAACTGGTTTACTGTTGTGAGTTATCTTATTATGTGTATATGCATGTACATATGTGTACACATGCATGTGGATGTCAGAGGTTCTTGTCAGTGTCTTCATTAATGACTTTTTCTAGCTTATTTTTTTTTGACAGTGAGCCTGGTTGACTGATTGGCTAGTCTGGTTGGCCAGTGGGCATCTGCGATCCTCCTATTTCTACCATCCGAGTTCCAGGATGACAAACGTGAGCCAATGAGCCTGGGTTTTGTGTGTGGGTGTTGAGAATCCAAGGCTAGGATACTATGCTCACAGTGCAGGCACTTTACCAACAGAACCATGGTCCCCAAACCCTTCCTGCTCTCTGTTTTTTGAGGTAGGAACTCCTAGTTAAATCCAGAGCTCCTGGCTAGTATCAATAGCTGGCTTGCAGGGAATCCCCTGTCCCATGTTTTAAGGTTTGGAATTACAGGTGGCCTGTGGGAAAACTGACCTTTTCAGGGGTCCTGAGGGTTGGAACTCCAGCTGCCTTGCTTATAGGGCAAGAGGGCTTTAAACACTGGGCCATTTCCTGGCCCATGACCTTTTGAGTGACTGTAGCAAGACCTTCTGGGTGGCTTCCTGACTTTGACACAGTCTTCTTTTGCCCCAGGACACAACATTTCTATTTACAGACTTTTGCAGTAGGGATCAAGTTTAAGCCTGGCCTCTCAGGTACTTTCTTGGTCACTGATTCCCACAAGTGTCCTTGCCCCTGGCTGCAGCCCATGCTTAGCTTTTGTTGGTCAGTAGTCAACAGCCTTGCACACTCTGCTCACGACTTCCTGGAGTCACACCTGCAAGCAGCCCTCCTCCCTCCGACAGTGTTATTTCTCTTCCCCTCTCTCACAAATAATTCGGATATGTTTTTTGCTGTTCCTCTTTGAGGTGTTTTTGTTGTTAAGATTGGGTAGGGTGTTTCTTATGTTGTAACCTTAAATGCCAGCCAGGCCTAAAGGAAGTGGCCACACCCTTAGTTCTCAACAGGCTGGGAGACCGACCAGTCTTACTCCTTTTTACAAAGTTTGCCAAAGAATAGTGGGGACATTTCCACACCCCCTCAAATAAGCCAAGTGAGTCCCTGGCTCTTCTCTTTTACTTGATGAAAGAATTACTGCATAGCTCAGTTAAGATTCCTGCTTAACACAGAGCCAGAATTAAGGCTTGCAGAAGACTGAACTTTCCCGAGGGGTAGTTGGATTTAAAAAAAAAAGTTCTATTTTTTTCACATAAGCTTGGGAAATCCTGAATTAAGCATTTACATGCATCTCTTTCTGAAGGGCTGGTTAGAGGCTGTAATAATGTGGGTTATAGATCTTCAAGAAGGGGCGTTTTATGACCCATCAGAATTAGAGATAACTCTCGTCTCTGGGTCAGGTCCTCTTTTGATTTCTTTTTTCATTACAGTAAAATGTAAATTTCAGGACATCAAGAGGTAGCGACCAACTGAAAGAGATTTTATTGTCTTTTTATATCCTATACAGGGCAGAATGAAATACTACCTGGGCATTGCTCACCCTCGCCGGAAGGTGAATGAATCCCTTCAGGGCTCGTGAGTGTCTGGGTTCAGAGCAGGTTCAGTTCCGTCTGCCACTGGGAAAGGATGAGGAGGGGTCTCCTGACGTCTTCCTTCCACCAGTCAGCACAGGACAGCATCCGTCCTACAGGCATGCAGTGCCTTAGCCTCTTTGCTGTTCTGTCTAGGACAGAAAATGGTGGCCTGTCACTGACACCAAGGCTCAACACTCCCCTCCTCAGCTCGCTCTGGCCCTCTCCCTTTCTAGGAACTTGAGAAAGCAAAGGTAACTTCTGACCAGCGAGGAACCTTCACAGTGCCACCTGTTATGTCTCCTTCCCTGACTTCTTATGCCTGGGCATGCTGATGTCTGTTACCCCATTTGCTGGGTTCTAGCTCTCTACTCCCTCTGCCCCCCAGAGGTTCACTCTGCTCACACATGCTCCACTTGCACCCCTTGTCTACCGACTTAGACGTCTCAGCTCCCCCCTTTTCTGCTCTGTTTCCAGAAGCATGTGGTCCTCCTAGCCCCTCGTAGCCATTGCACCCCCTCAGCGTGACTTCAACCCTCACTGGCCTGCATCCCTTCATCCCCTTTCCTTGGACCCTGGATGGTCAGAGCGTCTCACCCCTCCCTGGCCTTGGACCCCGGGTAGTCAGAGTCTCTCACCTCTGCCAATTTCTGGCTGTTTCACCCTTTCCTTGTGTTTCTCCTTCTCACTACCTTTCCAGCTGTGGAGGACTCTGGAATCTTCCAAGGTGGATCCCATGTCCTTGTAGGTGGACCCTGACTAAGTCCTTAGACTTTCAGCGACAGTTCGCAAGTTCTTGTTGTGGCTCAGATCCTGGGCTCAGAGGAGCTGTGTTGGGGCCTTCCAGTGTTATTAGCTTCAACATTTTGTTCCTGCCCCACCTTATGTAGCCACAGAAATCTTTTGCTGTGTGTCTATGTCTCCAGGAACTAGTACCCACCGACATATTTTGCAGATCCCCAGACTTGAGTGCCTTTTAGGGGTGATGTATGTAGCACTTGAGGAGTTTGCTGAGGATGGGTACTTAGGAGGCTGATGGAACTCTGGAGCTGTAACTAGTAAGACCTCAAGTGTACCTCGGTGCAAGCTGCTCTTGACCCTCATCCTCTTCAGCAATAGTTATTATCAGCTTCTTCCCAGATTGAAACATTCTATCTCCCTGAGAAGCTCCTTAAGACAGAAAATCAACAACTCAAGATAGCTCCAGGAAGTCCCAGAAACTGCTCAGATTCACTAGGCATGTCTATCTCTCCAATGAGTAAGTAATAAACACTTTGGAGATTCACTCTCAGATAAGGCAAGCTACAAGAAAGCCTCAGAGCAGATCAGCTGCCTGGAAGCAGCAGCAGCCAGTCTACCTACATGGAAAGGAGTTAGGCCAGTGGACGCACCTGGAAAAGACACTCTAACCTGTTGAGCTGTCTGCAAGCTGTGCAGTGTGTTCCAGGTCCCTAGATCTGTGAGCTGTCTGTCACTCATAATGTGGTGGGTTTTGTGATGATGTAGCCACCTTTGAGTCATTTCTGCTTCTGTAAGTAGCCTCTCACCCATACTCTTATAAATAACCCCAATAAAACCCACTGGGTTTTAATGGCATCTGTACTTTGCTCTGTTGTGGACTACCTATACGGGGTAAGTAGAAATGTGTGTCTTGTGCCTGCCCAGGGAAGGTCTGTCATACAACAGTAATGTGTAAGCAAAGCTGTGCTTGATTGACAGGGAGGTGTGCTGTAGTAGTTCTGAATCCTAATGCCCAGATAAACTTTTCCTTCCTCTGGAACTCTGTAGTTCCTGTATTGACAGGGGCTCTGTCCCCTCTGCTCACAGGGCATGGCCAGCTCCCCAGCTCACAAAGTACAGGTAACTTGTGTAAGTGTTGAGTAAGGTAGGTGTGATGGGGAGGAAAAGGCCAGATGAGGAGGTCTTTAAACTCTGCAGCTAGGCAGGTGAGGATTCTACCAGGTCTTCCAGTGGAGGGATAAGGACTTCAACCCACCCACAAAACCTTCCACCCAAAATTGGTCCTGCTGACAAGATATGCAGGGACAACGGTGGAGCAGAGGCTGAGGGAATGGCCAAGCAAAGACTGGCCCTACTTGAGACCCATCCCATGGGAGAGAACCAATCCCTGACACTATTAATGTTACTCTGTTATGCTTATAGGCAGGAATCTACTATAAGTCCTCTGAGAGGCTTCGCACAGCAGCTGATTGAAGCAGATGCAGAGACCCACAGCCACACATTAGACAGCTTGGGGAGCCCTACGGAAGAGTTGGAGGACTGATGAGGGAGCTGGAGGGCACAAAGATACCACAAAAAAACCCACAGAGTAAACTAACCTGGCCATGCATGGACTCATCCTAGGCCCTTGCACAGATGCAGCAGATGTGCATCTTGGCCTTCATGTGGATTCCCAACAATTGGAGCAGGGCTCCTCTTTCCCTCTGATGCCTCCCTTTGCATCCCATTCTTCTAATGGGGTGCCTTGTGTGGCCTCAGTGAGAGAGGATGTGTCTAATTCTGCAACAAGTTAATGTGGCAGGGTGGGTTGGTAGCTATGGGGGACCTTCCTGTTCTCTGAGGGGAAGGGGAAGGAGAAGTGTGTGTGTGTGTGTGTGTGTGTGTGTGTGTGTGTGTGTGTGTGTGTGTGTATGTATGTGTAGAGGACTTGGATGAGAAGAGGGTTGCAATCAGGATGCAAAGTAAATAAATAAATTAATTAAATAAATAAAAATAAATTCCATAACTTGTTTGTCCTTCAGAAAGAGCGCTATGCTTACTCCTTTAGCATCCTGGAGGTCAGGGCGTATGTTAGAGACTCCAGGCATCAGGGAGGCATGACACCAGGCCTATGGTGGACCAGTGGCAGTTCTTAGTGAACAAGGGGATGCTATGAACTCGGTTGGAGTCCTGAGAACACTCCTTCTTGTGGCCTGGTGCTCATTTGGTTGCTGCTGTTGGATCTCATGGGGAACTGCTCACTCTACCCTCTGGCTTTGCTCAGCCTTTGATGGCCCTTGGTGCCATTTTTTCTGTTCCATCATCCTGTTGTGGAGGTCCCTACTTTGTCTCTATTCTTCCTGCACATAGAGGCCTCCTGTTTGAGATTGGGCCACTAGAAATTGGATTAGAGTACGGTATGGGTTCTTCAAGTAGCCTGCAAACCCCTCCAGGACCTGAGGGAAACCGACCTCAGTCTTGTAGGATAACTGTGTTCTGTACGGACAGTGCTCCGTTCCATCAGGCTATGCTGAACAGTCATAGCTGATGCTCTGCGTGGGATCAACAGGTCTCATTGTCACAGACAAGTCCTGGCTCATCCTCTTTGTGGGGAAGGTAATATCAGGACTCCACACATTGACAGGATGTAATTTCTTTTTACTGCAGCTGTATGTTGAGTAACTCCAAAAGCAAAGAATGACCTGCTGTAAACCCAGTTTAGATTCTAACCTTGTCCTTCGTCATCTCACCAAAGACCTGGCAGAAAGAGTGACCCGTCTCTTACAAATTTGCCTGAGTTTTGTTCATTTTAGACAGAAACTCAGATAATCCAGCTTGGCCTCAAACTCCCCAGGTGTAGAGTTTCTAGCTGAAGATGACCTTGAACTTCTAATCGTCCTGCCTCTATCTCCCAACTGCTGGGGTTAGAGGTACATGACACTGTAGGCTCAATTTTCTTATAGATTATTTTTATTATGAACTTATTAAACGAGCCTACCTCCCTAACAACCGGACTAACCCAAACAATCAGAAAAGGATATTAAAAAAACACTACAATGAAACCTTAAGAAAATCAGTCCCTGGCGTAGTCAGCAGGATTTCAGCAGACCAGTAATTCTACCAAAGTTGCTGCTGAAGCCAGGAGCAGCAGCTGGAACCTCAAGCCTGAGCTGGAGTCCAAAGCCTTGAAACTTTCCCTGGAGTAGTTCTCTTTAGGAGCCCCTTGAAGTGCAGGGGTGAACAGCCAAAAACCAAGTCCCAACCAAAAAGCCTCCTCTCCTGTTTTGGGCTCATATATATATATATGTATCCTCTCAGTGTGCTCAAGGGTGTGTTTTTCACCAAGCTCCCCCACGAAGTAGTTCGACTTCTGTGTGGAAAAACATTCTGCTTTCTCACATCTAAGTGATAAATGTCCTGCCCTCTTCTCTGTCCCACACTTGGGACCAAAACAAAAACAGGTTTATCTCCCCTTCATGGCACCATGTGTAGTTTCTGTGGGACCAGGGAGAGAAGTCAGGGCTGTGAGCATGTTGAGCAAGCATCCTGTGAGCTGAACTACATCTCTGGTCCCTGTCTATTTAGGATTATGCCTACAAACACTCACTCTAGTCTAGGGAGGCTGTTCTTCTCCAATTTGGTTAGGATTTTCCTGGTTTCGTGTCCCAGGAAACTTCTCAAATCAAGATAACAAGATGGTTGGCCACTTCCCTCACACCCTCTTTCCTCAGTGTCGCTCAGGCTCTGTTTATCTGTTACTGAACATGTCGTGCCACATGCTTTTTGGGTCTTTCTGTTGGTCTGTGAAGGAAGGGCTTCCATTTTGCTCATCTTATTTCTCTTCACGCCTGCATGTGTAAGACCCCCTCCCCTGTGCATCCGACTTAGCAAGCATAGCAGCAGTAACGCTATCTTGCAAGGCAAGACTAAAATAATAGGTTCCCGGGATAAGATAAGGCCTGGGGCTCAGAGAAAAAAAAGATAAAAGCATGCTTGTCCTTGTCAAACAAGATATTTATGGATGGCCACCTGGCCCAGAGAACGGATAAACTCCCCTGTTCCCAGAGCCCACCTAATGACCGGACTATAACCTCGCCTCATTTAAATTTACCAATCAGAGCCCTGTAACTATGCTTCTCGCTTCTGAAACCGAGCTTCCCGCCAAACTCCCTATAAAGGACCCCCTAAAGACTCGCTCGGCGCGCCAGCCTCTCCGGAGACTGAAACGCCCGGGTACCCGTCCCCTTAATAATAAAGCCTCTTGCTTGTTGCAGCCGAAGCCTTGGTCTCGTTGGTTCTTGGTGGGGGTCTCCACGTTAAGACCGCCGTGTCGGGGGTCTTACACATGGAGCAGGTGGTCAGGATCTAGGCTGGACGTGAATGGGTGCTTAAGGCTTAGATACTGCATAAATGTCTGTGCTCTTATTTTTAGATTTTGTGTTTAACTTTTAAATTTGACATATGTAAGTATGTATTAATGGGGTACAATGTGATGTTTTGATAAGTATCTATTGATTACAGCATGATTGTTTCACACTAGATAAAATACTCATTACCTTGCAGACTTTAGTGATGAGAACACTTGACATCTACTCTTCCAGAAAAATTCAAGTCTATGTTTACCTCACCAAGCAATAGCTCATCCCAGGCCGGGAGAGTGAGTACTGTCCCCACTGTTGTAGGGTTAGCATATAATGATTGGATGATTCGGTATTTGTGGTACCCAGGTGTGCAGACTGCTCATTTCTGATAAGGGACCTTTTTGTTTCTGGAAAAGACAATAGCAAAACTCAGCCTTCGCGATGAACACAGCAGTAAAAGCTTTTGTGGAAAACCTGCTGAGCTCTTGGGTTTGCTTTGGTGGTCCTGAGGACTGAGCCCAGAGCCTCACACATGCTGAGCGCTTGGGTTTGTTGTGGTGGTCCTGAGGGCTGAGCCCAGAGCCTCACACGTGCTGAGCTCTTGGGTTTGTTGTGGTGGTCCTGAGGGCTGAGCCCAGAACTTCACACATGCTGAGCTCTTGGGTTTGTTGTGGTGGTCCTGAGGGCTGAGCCCAGAGCCTCACACATGCTGAGCTCTTGGGTTTGTTGTGGTGGTCCTGAGGACTGAGAGCCCAGAACCTCACACATGCTGAGCTCTTGGGTTTGTTGTGGTGGTCCTGAGGGCTGAGCCCAGAACTTCACACATGCTGAGCTCTTGGGTTTGTTGTTCTGGTCCTGAGGGCTGAGCCCAGAGCCTCACACATGCTGGGCAAACACTACCTCTCAGGTACCCCCTCAGGTCCCTTTTTACCTGTTTACCTTTCACCTTTGAGACATATTCTAAGTTGCCCGGGCTAATCATGAACTCATGCTGTACATCAGGCCGATTCTCCTGCTTGTGTCTCTTGAATAGTTGGGATTGCAGGTTAGTGCCACGGGGCCCAGCATGGCTGCTTTCCTGAATGTTTTGGTAGCTAATTAGAAAACATGTAAGAATGTGTATCAACTCTCAGTTGTGTCAGTGGACCAACATTTGTACATCTTCAGTACAGAATAAACACTAAGTCATAACTTTGTAGTTTTTGTTTGTTTTTTACTAATATAAAGCAAGCATTCTTCTTTGTCAGGGTATTCTCCTATCTAATTATATACTAGTTTAAACATTTTCTTTTTATTGATTTAGTCTTATTTTTATTTTAGTCTTTAAAACCTGTGTGTGTATGTGCATGTGTGTGTGCATCTGTGTATGTTTGTCTCTGTGTTTATATGTGATGCAACTCTCTGTCTCTGTCTGTCTGTCTGTCTGTCTGTCTGTCTGTCTCTCTCTCTCTCTCTCTCTCTCTCTCTCTCTCTCTCTGTACGTGTGTGTGCATGAGCATAAGTGTGTACCAAGTGTGCGTGTGTAGAGATCAGAGAACAGCTCAGGTGTTTGCTTCCGTCCTTGGCTGAGGCAGGGTCTCTGCTGTCTGCTGCTGGTGCATAGACTATCTGGACCTTGAGTCCCAGAGCTTCTCCTGCCTTTCCCCATTGTGTCACAGGAGAGATGGGGTCATTGGCACATGCTACGTCATCTGACTGTACGTGTGCTCTGGGGGTTTGAACTCAGTTCTTCATGCTTGTAGAGCAAGTGCTTTACCCACTGAGCAGTCTTCAAGCCCTTAAAAATGCCTTTAAAAGCCAAAAGCAGATTCATCAGTTTTATTTCAATACATGCATAAGATAGATGATTTAACCAGGTAAATATAAAGCGAATATAAATGGTTAAGCAAAATTAATACCATTACAAATTGGGGGGGGGGGGCTGGAGACATAGCTCAGAGGTTAAGGACACTGACTGCTCCTCCAGAGGTCCTGAGTTCAATTCCCAGCAACCACATGGTGGCTCATAACTATCTATCATGAGATCTGGTGCCTTCTTCTGGCCTGCAGGTGTACCTGCAGCCAGAGCACTGTATACATAATAAATAAATCTTAAAATAAAAACAAAAACAATAATAACCACCACCAACAACAACAAAACAAATGGGAGGAAAGAAAGAACACCCTGAATCTTGCTCTGTTTCAAATGACCTCTGTAAGCACTTTGGTGTTTGTCTTTCTAGGCTTCCTGCGTGTCTATGCATATGGTTTTGTGTATGTTACTAGCAAGGCCAGAAATCTCATTTACTTTCCGACCGTCTATGGATTTAATTTCTGAACTGCTCCGTGTATTTGTATGTTTCTCTGGGTGGGTTTCAAGTCTTCAAATGAAGTTATATGGTAACTTTAGCATATTAAAGCTACTAAATATTCTGTTGTAAAACTTTAGCAATATCTTTCTCCCAATTTAATTTCTTATTTAGCCATGATTTTCTCCTCAGAACTTTAAATTTTAATGGAGTCTAATATACCAATATTAACTTTTAGTTCCTGCCTCTGTCTTAACATAAGAAAGGCCTTGGCAACCCTAAACTATATTTTAAAAAATCTATGGCTAAGTATGGATTTTCTTCCTTATATTTTAATTTTAAACCCATCTGGAATTCATCTGGCATAAGGAATTATGTAGTAGATATAAATTTACTCTTTTCCCCCTGGAAGGCAAGCTAATTATTCCAACATCTTTTCTCCTTTAATTAGAAATACCAGCTTTAGCATATATGCACATATATAATATGTTTCCGTTATTGTTATTTTCTCAAATACAATTACAGTTTTGTTTTTTTCTTCCTTTAATGGTAAAATTTAGAATGGTCTGGTCCCTCAGGAGTGGTTTCCCTTCTTGTTTCTTGTTATGACATCATATGTCACCCTACCCACCCTGTTCCTGGGCTGCAGTAACCCTGAGTGTGTGCTGGGCAGTAGCACTGTTCTCACCGCTGCCATCGATGTTTTTTTTCTCTGACATGTGATGTCATGTTAATTTTGTTTGGGACTTATTTTTTTCCAATGTTGACAAGAAGATAAACTCTCGAAATAGTGCAGACCTCCAACTTCTTTCTATTATATTTAGTTTCTATTATCGCTAAGTGAGTGTTTGAATGTTTTAAAAAGGGGATTTTAGGGCTGGACAGACATGGGGATGTGGCTCAGGAGTACATTGCGTGCCTGGTGTGCAGAAGACCCTGAATTTAGTCCCCATCAGAAAGCTAAAGAAGTTGAAAGGTTTGGAAGTTGGCTTGTTGGGGAAGGAGACCTTTTTGATAAAATAATTGCTCAGTTTAGTAGAATTCTGCATAGAGTTTGAGGTTCAAATTTTTGAGACAATAATAGCAACCTTTGTTCTTTTTTTTCCTCTTCTGCATCTGTGTTATTTTATTTCAGATGCCTATGTTATATGTAGGCCTGTTTGGCTTTCTTTTTTCTTTGCATTTATTGTTCTATCCTTTATGTTGGTGTGACAGTTAATCCTTGTCAACCTTGCTGGATTCAGAGTCATTCATTAAACTCAAGAGTGCCTTTGGGTGTGCCTATGGACTTTCCCAGAGAGGTTTAAAGAATGGGGCAGGGGGAGGGGAGAGAGGCCCCTTAATGTGGGTGACACCATCTTACAGGCTGAATAAAAAGGTGAACAGGAGCAAGCCAGGAGGGCGCCAGCATTCTTCATTCACCTTCCTGATTTGCTCAAATAAGCAGCTCTTTATAGTTGCCCTGCCTTCCTCTCCAGCTGCCCTGCCTTCCTCCCCAGCTATCCTGCCTTCCTCCCCAGCTGCCCTGCCTTCCTCCCCAGCTACCCAGCCTTTCTCCCTACCTGCCCTGCCTTCCTCCCCAGTTGCCCTGCCTGCCTCCCCAGCTGCCCCGCCTGCCTCCCCAGCTGCCCAGCCTTCCTCCCTACCTGCCCAGCCTTCCTCCCCAGCTGCCCTGCCTTCCTCCCCAGGTACCCAGCCTTCCTCCCCAGCTGCCCAGCCTTCCTCCCCACTGCCCTGCCTTCCTCCCCAGGTGCCCAGCCTTCCTCCCCAGGTGCCCAGCCTTCCTCCCCAGCTGCCCAGCCTTCTCCCCACTGCCCAGCCTTCCTCCCCAGCTGCCCAGCCTTCCTTTCCAGCTGCCCTGCCTTCCTCCCCAGCTGCCCAGCCTTCCTCTCCAGCTGCCCTGCCTTCTTCCCCAGCTGCCCAGCCTTCCTCCCCACTGCCCTGCCTTCCTCCCCAGCTGCCCAGCCTTCCTCCCCACTGCCCTGCCTTCCTCCCCAGCTGCCTTGCCTTCCTCCCCAGCTGCCCTGCCTTCCTCCCCACTGCCCTGCCTTCCTCCCCAGCTGCCTTGCCTTCCTCCCCAGCTGCCCTGCCTTCCTCCCCAGCTGCCCTGCCTTCCTCCCCACTGCCCTGCCTTCCTCCCCAGCTGCCTTGCCTTCCTCCCCAGCTGCCCTGCCTTCCTCCCCAGCTGCCCTGCCTTCCTCCCCACTGCCCTGCCTTCCTCCCCAGCTGCCTTGCCTTCCTCCCCAGCTGCCTTGCCTTCCTCCCCAGCTGCCCAGCCTTCCTCTCCAGCTGCCTTGCCTTCCTCCCCAGCTGCCCAGCCTTCCTCCCCAGCTGCCCAGCCTTCCTCTCCAGCTGCCTTGCCTTCCTCCCCAGCTGCCCTGCCTTCCTCCCCAGCTGCCCTGCCTTCCTCCCCACTGCTCTGCCTTCCTCCCCAGCTGCCTTGCCTTCCTCCCCACTGCCCTGCCTTCCTCCCCAGCTGCCCAGCCTTCCTCTCCAGCTGCCCTGCCTTCCTCCCCAGCTGCCCAGCCTTCCTCCCCAGCTGCCTTGCCTTCTTCCCCAGCTGCCCAGCCTTCCATTTCAGCTGCCTTGCCTTCTTCCCCAGCTGCCCAGCCTTCCTCCCCAGCTGCCCTGCCTTCCTCCCCAGCTGCCCAGCCTTCCTCCCCAGCTGCCTTGCCTTCCTCCCCAGCTGCCCAGCCTTCCTCCCCAGCTGCCTTGCTTTCTTCCCCAGCTGCCCAGCCTTCCTCCCCAGGTGCCCAGCCTTCCTCCCCAGCTGCCCTGCCTTCTTCCCCAGCTGCCCAGCCTTCCTCCCCAGGTGCCCAACCTTCTTCCCTAGCTGCCCATCCTTCCATTCCAGCTGCCCAGCCTTCCTCCCCAGGTGCCCAGCCTTCCTCCCCAGCTGCCCAGCCTTCCTCCCCAGCTGCCCAGCCTTCCTCCCCACTGCCCTGCCTTCCTCCCCAGCTCCTGCACCTACTACTCCAGCTGTTCTCTCTTCCCATTATGATGAGCCTTTCTCCCTTAACTTGTATCTTGCCAAGTGTTTGCTCTCCATGATGAGGTCAGTTACTGCTGTAGCTTGGCTGTGATACTGCCTGTGCTTGCTCTTACTCATGTTGTGTTGGTGCCCAATCACATCCATTGCTCCTAGCTCCTCATCCCTTTCCCTACTTTACCTTCACAGTGGGAAGAGATGCTTCCCTTTCCTACCTTCTGCCTTTGAACTCAGCTTGAATTGATTTGACCAGTGGCCTGTCTTGGACAGATGCTTAGGAAGCACCATGAGGGAAGCTTGCCCCTTGAGCTACTGTCCCCGGCATAGAAGCCCCAGTGACACTGCGCGGCCATGAAAGGGAATGTGGAATGAGAGGATGTGGGGAGCCAAGCAGAGACTAGTTGAGACAGGCAAAGCTGCAGTCCACCTGGACACCTGTGAGCAAGTGATGGATACTTGCTATAGTAAGCGTGGAGATGGGGAGTTGCTTGTTACTATGGTTACTGCATTTCCTTCCTTTTCCCTACATATTCTTATACACAATGATCTTCCTTCTTTCCCTCCACTACTCATCATCAAAAGCCATCAGGAGGCTATAATGAAGCAAGCAAACCAGGGAAGTTTGCGGTTTGTGTGTGACTGGTGATGAGGCTGTGTGGGGCTGAGGGATGAGCTATGTTCTAGGGGATGGAGGATTACAGTAAGACTACCGGGAGTCATTTATCTATTTTATTTATTAGAGATTTATTTTAATCTTATTTATTTATGTGTGTGCATGTCTCTGTCTCTCTGTCTGTCTCTGTCTCTCTGTCTGTCTCTGTCTGTCTGTCTCTCTCTCTCTCTCTCTCTCTCTCTCTCTCTCTCTCTCTGTGTGTGTGTGTGTATGTGTATAAATGCACACTCATGTGCAGGTTCCTATGGAGGCCAGAAGGAGATATTGAATTTTCTGGAGCTTGAGTTACAGGCAGTTGTGAACTCCCTGATGTGAGTGCTAGGAACTGGTGTGTGTGTGTGTGTGTGTGTGTGTGTGTGTGTGTTTGCTGCTATGTACACCAGACTAGCTGTCCCACAAACCAGATAAACAGGAGAGCTAGCAAGATGGCCCAGCAGGTAAAGTTGCTTGCTCTCAAATTTGAGTTTGATCCCCAGAACCCATATTAGAAGGAGAAAACTAACTTCTGCAAGTTGTCTTCTTACTTCCCCGTGTTTGTACCTTGATTCCAAGGCTTGGGACAGAGAGCAGGGAAATGACAAGCATGTTCTCTGTCAGGAATTGCTCAAGGAATGGTGGGGACACAGGGCCACTTTGCAATGGCTCACACGGATTGGCTCTGAGGTGGTATGAACATCAAATTAAAGAATAATTTTAACATTATTTGGTTCACAAAATGATATGTTTAAGTCTATATTTATATATTAAATTAAGATATAGAAAGAAAATAATTTTGCTTAAATAGAAGGGAGGCAATATAAATGTAGTATTTACCATTTTATAGAAATAACCATTTCAGACAAGAAGTATCATGGATGCAAAATTTATTGCATGATTTGGAGGTGGAGGAAGAAAATTTGACAACATTTGTAGAGTATCTTCTAAAAGCATTTTTATCACAAAAGAGAGCAGAATTTCTTGCAACGAAAAAGATTCACCTTACTGTAGTCATCAGAGATAGGTCACTAGTAACAACACAAAAGATATTGATTCCTGGTCTAATTATGAGAAAACACTGACAGGGCTTTACCAAGGGACATTTTACAGAATGACCAACTTGTAATACAAAACCCATCAAGACCACAGAATCTAAGTAGACCCAGGGATTATTTCCAGGCAAAAGGAACTAGAAACTGGGGAAAGAGAGCTTGGGGCTGCATTCAGTCCCTTGCTGCAGTACATTTTCATAATGTGGGGTTCTGGGCAGGGTGTGTAAGGATGCTCTGTGTTATCCTTTCAACTTTCTGTAAAACTTAGAACTTAATGTAAACTAAAGCATTACAACTTAACAAAGAATATGGACTGATTAAATATGTTTGATTTTGTCTTTTTGGTTTCCCTATGTGCTTTTGTTTGTTGCTTCTTTTCCCAGGTAGCATTGTTATACGTCTTTCAGACGTAGGAGGTGTTGGCTTTGGTTAGAGGGTAAGGAGGCTGGCATATGTGTGTTCTTTCTACCTTCTTAACGCTGTGCTCTGAAGATGCTCTGAGACTTTTTTTCTGCATTAGACAGGTGATTTACGATCACCTGTCAAGAACTGTGATTTAAGTCTTTTTTGAATCTTCATAGCCACAGCTTCTTAAGTAATATAATTTATTGGCCTGGCATCTGTCTTATTTCAGTTTCTCTCAGTTGGTAGACAAACTTTCTGCTTGTTTTCAGGAGGTGACCATGCTTGCCAATGTTTCTGTGACATCCCCTCTTTCATTTCTGCTCCCCCACACTTTCAATGCACATGTGGGCATCTCTTTCCTTGTACTCTGTGGCCATGGTAACACCACGTTTGGTTGTTTCATGCATCTTCTAAGAAAGGTTATAACTACCTAACTTCTTTCTTATGTTTAAAAATTGTTACTTCTGTCTGAATTCTTATTTCATAATTCCTGTACATTTCATGTGTAAAATCTTGCTACAGTCTCATTTGCAGTAGGCTGCTGCTACTGCTGCTGTTGCTGCTGCTGCTGCTGGTGGTGGCAGCGATGTTATTGTTGATGATGATGATGATGTTGGGGGTGATGGGGTGGTGAGGTTTTTGCTAAAGTGGACCAGCAAAGCTCTAGATGCAACTCTTCCTTTATTTCAGAAATATTTCCTTCCACCATGCATTTTTAACAACTTTGCTACTTCATTTCCTTCAGGCACAGGAGTTGTTTGTATTTTAGTTTTCTACAATGCAGCCAGCGCAGTAACAATATGTCTGGTTGCTTTCATGTCTATAATCCATTTTCTGTTCTTTATAGGTTATTTCTGCAAATTTATGGTTTATAGTATCATCCTTTTATTATCATTTAATGTGCATGGTGCTTTGACTGCATGTATGTCGGCATCATGTGTGTGAGGAGTCCAAAGAGGTTGAGTTACAGTTGTGAGCCTTGCATGCAGGTGCTGGAAATTCAACCTGGGTCCCTGGAAGAATAGGCAGCACTCTTAACTGCTGAGCCATCTCTTACTTTCGAGATGAGGTCTCTTGTAACCCTTGAACTCACTATGTAGTCCTGGGCATTCATGTCTTCTGGTACCCTGCACCCCTTCCACACCTGGTTTTTGTGAAGGTCTGAGGATGGCGCCTTGGGCTTCAGTTTTGCTCTATAAAGGAAGCTCTCTAGCAACTGAGCTATGGCCCCAATCTCCCTTTGCATGTTTTAAACAGAGTGGTGAAAGATCTGAGATGTGTCCCAAACATGAGAAACTGAGTAATCCAGAGATGATTGACAACAGAGAAGTCCCCACACTTGAATTTGATGGTCATCAGGAGGTGTTACTGTAGCTAGTGTCTTGTGGCATTACTAGGTACATGCACGGTTTCTCCGGTGGTGACTGGAGCCATAAAGAAAACACAGTCACTATGGACATGTCACATAAGGAGGGGCAAAAGGCCCTATACTTTCTATTACACTTTAAACTCTCAGTAATGCCTCCTATTTGCCAAATCCAGCATAGGTGAGCTTGGAAAATGCAGTCTAGAGCCATTGGCCCATTGTACTGCACACCAGTGTGGAGAGCCGGGATGGAATGGTTTCTTCCCGTCTTTAGAGACCCTGGAGAAGTAGAGATATATTCTGCTAAGTTATTTTCCAAACTCTGAGTTTCCCCTGCCCTGTGCACACTTGTGTAATATGAATAAAATCTGCTTTCTATGTTATTTTAAAGAGTATTTGGGGTTGCTACTGGTTTTTACATATTTACTCAACTGCATTATCAGAGTCTCCAGGGATTTGGATGTTTGGGTGACTTTTTTTTTGGCCACGAGCAGGGCTGCTTTTCCTCTCTCTGGAATCCTTGAGCTCATCCTATCCTGTGAGTCTTCTTCCTCCTGAGAAGTCTGGACTTCTCAGTCTCAGAAGGTTCCTATTTGGGGTGTCTGGACTGGAGTGTGACCTGCTCAGCACCCTTTTGGTTAAAGAGGAACATGCTGTACCCGAACTCTGTGGGTGCCCTACTTTCTGTACTATCTTTATTTTCAGAATGACTGTTCTGCCTTGCTTCTGACCTATAGTTCTGCTCCAATGAGACAGAGCCCAGAATACCCAGTACAGTAGTAGTTATAGGATTTACCATGACAGATTTCTCAGCTAATGTATTCCAAGCTTCTTGTATACTGTAGGCTATGAATTGTACGTGTGTGTGTGTGTGTGTGTGTGTGTGTGTGTGTGTGTGTGTGTGTGAGACAGAGGACAACATCAGGTCATTGCCCAGGTGCTCTCCACCTTGTTTTTGAGATTGGGTCTCTCACTGGCCTGGAACGCACTAAGTAGGCAAGGTGGCTGACCAAAGAGTCCATCCAAAGGACCTGCCCATCTCTGCCTCTACAGTGGTGGACTATAAACATGTCAATCATGTCTAGATACTTTTGTGGCTCTGGGGGATTGAAATCAGGTCTCTTGTAAGCACTTACTGACTGGCCTATCACCCTAGTTTAACTTACGCAAGTTCCAGAACAGGTCTTCAAGTATACGTTAGATACCTGGCCACCAATACCTTATGTCCTACTGGGAAGCCAGCATCATTTGGCTAAACTTGATTACTTTAGTTGACTAGCATAGTCTCTTAATATCTGAGTTGAAGTGTTTCAGGACATCCCCCAGGATTGCAAACTCTGTGGATGCTCATCTATCAAAAACAGCATAGTGTATGCATATCATCTACATACATCTCTCATATATAGTCATGCCTTGCTTAAAGATGGAGATATGTTCTGAGAAGCAGGCCATTGTGCATATGTATATAAATGTGTGATCACTAAACACAGATGCAGGCAGCCACGCCTTATGTGACATCTTCTGGGACTCCTATTGTATATGCTGTTCACTATCAGCTGAAATGAGTGGCACATGACTGTGCTTTCAGTCACCTCATCCCTCACACAGTGTGACTGCTACAGTTCTGCATCACTTAGGGGTTAACGATGAGAGAGAAATCAGTACATGTTAAGTACAAGCACAATTGTAAGGAAAATTTTAATCTGTACTTGGTTGACTCCAAGGACATGAGCACGCAGATCCGGAGGGCTGACTATGTTTAATTAGTTGATTGATTTAATTGCTTAATTGATCCTGCTTATTTTCTGATTAATATGATCCCAGAACACCTATTGTAGTTTACTGCTAGCACCAAATGGGAAGAAGACACTGTCATCCTAGACTTAAATCTAAACGCCATCAAGTGTTAGCAGATACTGGCTAATTGTAAGGCAGTGAGTGGATGGAGGAACCCCTTCAGCTGTGGGATGTGGCCTGATTCTACATTTTCCATGGTCCCCCTTGAAGGACATCTTCCCAGGAAGTGTTAAGAGCAACAGCTACACTGATAGTCAGTGAAGATAAAAAGGCAGATACACTGAGATTCAGAATTCAACTGGATGCAGACAGATCTGGTCCCTTGGAAACCAACTCAGAGATGGAGCATGTCACTACTGGAGAGGGGTGCAAGACACCGTGATGGGGATGTGACTGGAGAGAGGAGTCCAGCAGGCATGCACACACTGCCAAATGAGCTTTCAGCTGGGTTTCCATAACATGCTGTGGGGGAATTCTCTTTTTCTCCATTTGTTTATTTACTTATTTATTTAACTGTTTTACAGCTAATCCCAGCCCCTCCCCTCTTTCCTCCCAGTTTTGCCCTCATGGCTTCCCCTTCTATTCCCTTATCTCTTTCTCAGAGAAGGGGAGGCCCCCAAGGGGTACTAACTCACCCAGGCATCTCAAGTGCCAGCAGGACTAAGCTCATCCTCTCCCACTGAGGCTCAGCTAGGGAAAAGGGGTTTAGAGGCAGGCGACAGAGTCAGAGACAGCCCCTACTCCCATTGTTAGGGGATCCACATTGGCTTGCCGTTGTTCCCTCAGTCTCTGCTCCATCTTTATCCCTACACTTCTTGTAGGCGAGACAAAAATTTGAGTCAAAGGTTTTTTGGGTGGGTTGTGTCCTGTCAGCGGGTTCTTACAGTGGAATGTTCGTTGGAATGTTTCTGAGTTGGTGAAAGGACTATGGCTTTATTCTGTTGCTCATTTCTTAGCATTGCACTGTCTCTGAGCCTGTGGAGAGTAACCTTGACTGAAACAAGTCCAAATGGGCACTTGGCATAGTTTGTTGTGTTTCTTTTTCCTGTCGCAGGTGATCCACTGTGTCTTCTGGGCTGGGTATCGGTGCTAACAACATTTACACAATAATGGTAGAAGATGCAATAATTTGTCTTTCCTTGTAGAAGGTATATTAGCTACTTGTCTAATTTTTGTCATCAAATGTCAAAGAAAGCAACTTCACAAAGGAAAGGCTTATTTCGGCTCACAGTTTAAAGGCAGGGGTGGTATGGGGGTAGAAGCGTGAGGGTCTTGCTTTTCAGTGTCCAGCGGGTGGCCTGGCTTCTGTGTCCGGTGGGCCGGTTCAGGTGCTGCTTGCTTCCAGATGAGAAGAGACTGAACTCAAGATCAAAGGCCTAATTTCTCTCAGGAAGGGCTAGAGTGCTTTAAGGTGAGTCCCATGTGCTAGGCCAGGGTGTGGAAAGAGTTTGCCAGGGAGTGTCACAGTTTAGCTCTTTTAGAATGAAATTGCTGGTATCAGGCAGCAGCGGAGACTCAGGAGATCCACAAGCCAGTGATGATGCCAAAAGTGTTACAGCTCTTCAATTAGCGGCCATGCTTGGCACAGCAGAGGATGCTGGTAGAAGAAAGCAGGCCCTGCGGGGGCTTCACCAGAGGCCAGCACCAAGCCAGCAGGGCTTTAGTGCCTGCCAAGGCAGCTCTGCCATGGCTGCCTGACCACCGGCAGTCAAGTCCTGGGTGTCCTGCCATGATTCCTCTCAGAACAAATGAAGTCTCAGACGGTCATGGCGGAGAAGGGCGTGAGCATGAGAGTGAGCCAGCCAACCTTTACTCATAAGCCTTGGGCAGTGGGGAGGGGTTTGTGGATGAATGTGTCTGATTCGCTAGGGGCAGGGGTGCCAGGAGACTTGATTTACATGCAGTGCTACAGTATCTCATTTATATGGAGTTGCTCAGGGTCCTATGACAAGAAGGAGAACACGGTACTTAGTTATCCTTTGGGTAGGGGAATAACTTCTAGGTACGATTAAAGGTCATTTGCTGAAGGCTAGCATCTCCTTATCATAGGATGGGGGCATATCCAGGCATCCCCAGGTTCTGATAGAACAGATTCTATCAGAAAAGGATCAGGCCTGTCATTTTCCCTGAGGGCTATGTGATGCTCCTTAAGGGATCTGGGGCAGGGCTCCCCGCATCAGGCAAAGAGAAACGTCCACAGAGAAAGGGATCCATTGTAATAGACTGTGCTCAGCCGGCTGTCTGGCAGTGCCCTACAGGGGCTGATCATAGTGGATACACAGTCAGGAAATAGAGAGATAAATGCTGGTGCTTTGCTTGCTTTCCCTTGTTTATTTACTCTGGGGCCCCAGAATGTACACATGGTCAAATCATCTTTTCTAACAAAGACCATGACTGGCCCAGCAGCTGTAATGGAAATTTCCTTTTAGTCAGGGTTACGACATTGATGTGTAGAAGTAGGCCCAATACTGGTTTGTAAGACTCATCATTGTATTTTCTGGACTATTGAGAGATGGCTGTTCAACTTATAGGAAGGAAATAAGCCACCAAGGAAATTGACAAATGCTTAAATGCAATCGTCCTCTGATGGATCGTGAAGTCTTAGAGAACTGTACCAGGCTCATCCTCAGTCTCAATATTCACTATTATAAGGGGGACATGACAGTGTTTTGGGCATCAGGGTACCAAGGTCAGTTCCAACCTTGGGGTTAACAATACTTGTAAAATTTGAATATAAATAAATAATCACTCGTTGTGCTCATGGGTACAATAGCACTTTCGTGATCTTGGTGAATACTGTGACCAGTCCCCTGGTTTCCCTATCTTAATGAACGGACACTATGGCACTTTGGGTCCCTGGGAATTAAAATCAACTTAGACTGTGGGCCTGTTAATCCTTGGAAGTTTTTGGCATTTTTAAATTTTCACTGGCAAGTTGTCTGATTAAATAAATTGCTGTGGCCCCATTGGGAAAAGATTAGGATGCACTGGGATGCTGTGGTTACTGCAAAGTCTGTTGCCTTGGCGACCTGGCTTCTCCTTGAACTGTTGTGGAACTAGGGACTGGCTTATGTCAGTCAGTCTCGATGCTACATAGGAGCCATTTGTCAGTCTGTCTGTCAGTCATGACGCTGCAGTACGATAAGTTCCTGCAGAATGTTGACTGTCCGTTGTCCCTTTCTGTTAGTTGGGTTAACAGTGCCAACTCCACGATGATGTCTGCCACTCTGACTCCGAGGCCGTTTCTAGCACATTCTGAAGGGTCTTGCTGCCATTTTCACCTCACCTCTGATGACAACGCCCTGTTCCCCAAGCCTTTGCTATTTTAAGATTTTATTGTTTGAGGAACACTTAGTTCTGTAACAGCGTTTCCCATCCCCAGCCTTGGCCCACAAGGGACGAGCACCACCAAGCTTCTCAACAGTGTCACTGTATCTCCCTTCCTGTAGGAAAACATCCACTGGACCTCTTATGGTGCACTACTGACCAGTAAGGGGTCTCCACACTTACCCGGCGTGTCACCTGTAGCCAAGTTCTCTGAGCCTTGACGTCTTCTTTCGAGCATTCAGTATGTCAGTTGGTCTAATCACTCGAGCAATCACAGATTCTAAGAGCTGCCTCCTGTCACTATCTTACAACGATCTGTGGCCTTTCTTAGTGTAACAGCAACTCTCTGGTGCTACAGCAACTAAGATTTTCTTGTTACTTGTTTTCCCTATAAGAGGCCACAGGGCAAACACTGTCCTTTAGGCGTGGCATCAGAGTCCAGTGCAGATCCAGTAGCTATTTAATAATTTGATCACAGAACATTACTTCATTCCAGAGAAATATGAAATACTTAAGTATAAAGAAAGTGGTTTAATGAATACAGAAAGATGGTGTCTACTGATAGTCCCAAATGAGACTGAATATAGAGAGCACTGAGATCCCAGGACCTGAGACATCTATCCTCTTCCTCTGAGGCTGAGGTTCAGATCACCTCTTGGAGAAGATGCAGTTGCCATGGGAACACACAGAGTGCTGGTAATGTAGAAACTGACTAGAAGGCACAGATGGAGCTTCTCTTCAGGAGTTTAGTCCACTGGGTGGTGCAGAAAATTGCTGGGGGATGCAGGGAGGTTAGACCTGGTTCAGGAAAGTTGGGAAGGTGTGGAGGACTAGTCCTCCTGCATGCAAATCTGCTGGTATCTGTGCCACAACTACCTAACTAGCCAGCTAACTAGCTAGCCGGCTAACTAGCTCGATGGAGGCAATCAGAGAAGGCTTGAGCTGGGGCTGAGTCTGGATATGCAATGTCACTCCAGCATCTTTTGTTGATAAAGATATTACCCCACCTAAGAAAGGGCTCGTGAGAAAGCATAGCTCCAGGAGAGTGGTACACCCACTGCGCGGAACTCAAAGGAAACACACTGGTGACTGGAGGAAGAGCTGTGGCAATTTGCAAAATGTACCAAGTGCCTCTCATTCTTGGTCGCCATTTACTTCCATTTGTATCTGGAGTCTACTCTTATCATGTTGAACATGGAGTGATCATAGAGCTTGCTTGGAACAGTGAGGTTAAAGGTTAAAGGTTACATGACATGAACCATGGCCTTAAATGCTATGCAACTTTTCTCTGTCTTCCTTGGAGACCCAGTGCACACTGAAGACTTGAGAGGCTTGTGCCCTCCATGCTCCCTATGATGCTCCCCCATCCTCTATGGGGTCCCTCCATGCTCCCTGGGATGCTCCCCCATCCTCCATGGGTCCACCCGTGCTCCCTGGGATGCTCCCCCATCCTCCATGGGTCCCTCAGTATTCCCTGGGATGCTCCTCCATCCTCCATGGGGTCCCTCCGTGCTCCCTGGGATGCTCCTCATCCTCCATGGGGTCCCTCCGTGCTCCCTGGGATGCCCTCCCATCCTCCATGGGTCCCTCAGTGTTCCCTGGGATGTTCCTCCATCCTCCATGGGGTCCCTCAGTGCTCTCTGGGATGCTTCCCATCCTCCATGGGATCCCTCCATGCTCCGTTCCCTTGGCTGATTTTTCTTTGTATTCTTGAACTGTAATAAATCACAGCTGTGAGTAGGACCATATGCTGGCTTCTGTGAACCTGCCTAGCAAATCACCAAACTTGAGGGTGGCCGTGGGGACCTCTGACACATTCTTGCTGACACCTCCTTTATTGAGGTCTCTGAATGATCTTCAAGTAAGTTAGGGAGAATTACAATTTCTAATATAAGGGAGTGGGCCTCTTCTGTGGACCCAGAAGGCTCAGAAGAATCTGGGAATAAAGTTGCCAAATTTGTCACTCAGATACTCCAGGTCTCAAAGTCTTCTACTTTCCCTATTTGAACCTTGATCTCTGTATAAGAAACATTCTGGAGTGAGGGTTTAATTTCCTTTTACTCGCTGATACTCCCCAGTTAACAGTGCCATTTTTTGCTCTGTCCACCCATCATCTGTGGGAGACTAGCATTTCCTTAATTACTGCATAGAATGGCCCATGGCTTCCACACATTTACTTGAATTATCAAAATATCCCTGTGGATGGACACAATCTTGCTTCAGTAAAGCATCAGGTCTCAGCAGCTGCCAAGCAGATCTCTGTGTTTGACACAACTCTTGTCATCTTCAAGGGCTGGCAACTGCATGAGCTGGTACGTCGCCTTCCAGCAGCGGAAATATTAACGATCGCATCAGAGCATGCCAGGGTTTGCTTCCCTCTTCCCTACCCACCACCAGGATGGGCTCTCCTTTTCACTGCTCAGGAACAATTTAGTCCCTGTCACTTATTCTCGCCACAGTTCAATTATATATGTATGAACATTGTCGAGCTCCCAATGTGATTCCACACAAGATCTCATTTGTTTCTGAACTTGAAGGTTGATATTAATGCTGCTGTCACCTCCTTTAGTGCGCATGTGTGTAGCTTAGGGGACAACCTCCGGTGTATTTTTCCACCTGCCACCATTGAGAAAGGGCCTCTCACTGGCTTTGAACTGGTTGACTATGATCAATGAGGCTCTGGTACCCAACCATCTCCATCTCCCCAGCACTGGGGTTTCATGCTTACACCAATATGCCCAGCTTTTTTTTTTTAACCTATATTGAGGATATGAGAGTCAAACTCAGGTCCTTATGCATGCATAGTGAGCACTTTACCTCACCCTCTGAGCTATGTGTTTAGCCCTCTTCTTCCTCAGATAAGGAAACAGCCCCAGAGGCATGACTGGTCTACACCCGGGATTCTCTGGAGCTGGAAGGTCGCAGTGTCAATGCAGATTTCCACGTTCACTCTCTTTGGTCTCAATGTGTGGCATCTCCGAGAGCTCACGAGGAATTTGCCTGGTTTGCACACTCTCATTCGGATTCTCAGGCTTGCCTCAGTATTGATGCAGCCGGTGGCAAATCTTGATCACATACTTTTGACCTAAAAGGATCAAGGACATGGGAGAGCAGCGCTTTGCGAACCTCTCAGCGTGCGAGCATGTCAGTCAGGATCTTGAACAGTCAAATGTGAATTCCGAGTCTAGAAGTTTGTGTTTCTGACATGCTCCTTGGGTCCTGTGGAGGCTGCTGGTCTACCACCCAGAGGCATGCATTTTTATAGAGAACTTCTGGACACATTACAGAGAGAAAGATAAGAATGTAACTTCCCAATTTTGCAATGGTAAACTACAAAAGATTTTCCATGTCAGTCTAATCCATGAATACCCCAAAAATCTAATAACAAATCTAGGGCTGTAAAAATCAAAGTAGAATCAGCTGTATTATAAACTAACCCTTTCTGGAGGTTTCTTTCGGTCAAATGTGTGATCAATGAAGGTGGTCAACGATGAGGTAGATACCTGACACAGCTGGGATTCGATTGACAAGATGAGAGCGAGCCATTTTGCAAAATGGTGGGGATTCTCCAGTTGACCCAATTTTAGCCAGGCTCTTCTTAATCCAGCTAGGCCCTGACTTTGTTCCCCGGTGTTCATGCACTTCCATTCGTCTTTCCATTTTAGCAAGGAGCCAGCTGCGCTGTGTAGCTGTGGTTCAGCCCCCCAGGTCTAAGCTGGGAGCTTGCTTCCAGAGGTAGTGGGATTGCGATTGTGTGGCCTTTTATGAGGTGAGGCCTGAGGGAGCTCTGTGGTCATTAGCACAGCGGGAACTAGGGTTCCTGCAAGGGCTTCTCTGTGGGATGGTTTCTCAAAGCCTGAGGCCAGCTTTGCCCAGCTCTCCCTGGTTTCCTGCCATCCCTTGTGATGGCTTGATTCTGCACACGTCCCTGCCTGACACGATGTAGCAAGAGGGCCTTCACCAGACCCAGGCTGTGGAAGCACCGTGCCCTTGATTCTTCCAAGATGAGTTAAGTAAACCGATTTCTTCAGCAGCTAGCCTCAGGTGTTTTGTTAGCACAACAACAACAAAACAAACAAAAACAAACAAAACAAACCAAACCAAAAAACCCAGTTGCTGAGTCATTGTTGGTCAAATTCCCAACCCTGTGTGCATATCTGATTACTTGATGTCCCATCACCCTCAAACTTAAGTACATCCTTCCACACTCTCCTTCATCCATCTACCATGTCTGATTCCTTCTGGCTTCCCTGAAGCAAGCATCCTGTAGGCCAGGACTTGAGCTCGACCTCCCTCCCTTACTGCTTAAGTAGCCGCCCACTCCAAGCAGAGTCTATCATGTGACAAACGTCATGCACTGTTTCTCCTCTAATGAGGGTTATAGCTGTGCTGGGTGATGCGTATAAGAGCCAGCTCCAAATGACAAGGCTTCTCTGGAGACTTCAGGAATCTTTCAGAATGGTACCTTGTGGAGCACCCATCCTGGCTTCTCCTAACTTTCTGTTTTGCCAAGTTCTGCCAAGAGTTAGTCAAGAACATGTCCTTGCCAGTGTGTGCTCATCCCTGTGCACAGTGGTTGGTTTCTGTTTTCATCATCTGGAGCCTTTCCTCAGAAGCTGGGGCAGGGCAACAGCTCACAGTCAAGGTCAAATTTCCCATAAAAGTTACAGACACAACCACAAGCATGCACACTAGTCACAGTCACAAGCACTCACACTAATCACAGTCACAAGCATGCACACTAGTCACAGTCACAAGCACTCACACTAATCACAGTCACAAGCATGCACACTAGTCACAGTCACAAGCATGCACACTAATCACAGTCACAAGCATGCACACTAGTCACAGTCACAAGTACTCACACCAGTCACAGTCACAAGCACTCACACTAATCACAGTCACAAGCATGCAAACTAGTCACAGTCACAAGCACTCACACTAATCACAGTCACAAGTGTACACACTAGTCACAGTCAGAGTCACAAGCACGCACACTAGTCAGTCACAAGTACTCACACTAATCACAGTCACAAGCATGCACACTAGTCACAGTCACAAGCATACACACTAGTCACGGTCAGAGTCACAAGCATGCACACTAGTCAGTCACAAGTATGCACACTAGTCACAGTCACAAGCACACAAACTAGTCACAGTCACAAGCACGCATACTAGACAGAGTCACAAGCATGCACACCAGGCACAGTCACACAAGCACACACACCAGTCATAGTCACAAGCATGCACACTAGTCACAAACTTCTGACAACTTTGAAGAGAAGGATCAGCTTTTCAGTGCTGGGACATCTGGTGACATTAGCTCCATCTCCACAAAGTGTCCCTACAGCTTTGTTGGCTAACAATAACAGCAACAACAAATCCAGCAGGTCAGTAAATTCGCCCCCCTCATCTCCTCTTCTGCACCTAGCCTCACTGCCAGTTTGTGAGCACGCCCTTTCATTTATTTATTTATTTTGATTGCCTTGTTTCTCAAATGACAAAATATTTCCATTCAAAGTTTTGTGTCAGCTCCCTCCCTTTTTTTTTTCATTAAAGTGGAACTATAAAGTGGCTTATTTTTTCTAAAAAATAGACCCCATTCCTTTCAACTAGCAATGATTCAGAGATGACAATTCAATTTACTTATTTTCCTACCTATCCATCCATTTATTTATTTATTTGCTGTATAAGGTAGCAGCTTATGGTACTTACGCAGAGCCAGCTGTTTGCAGGATGCGGTGAGCAGGTGGTGTGGGAGGCCTCTGATGAATTGCAAAAGACACTCACCAGCTGCCGACACTGTGTGTAATGAGCAAACCTGCAAAAATCTTTATTTTCAATTGGATTGTACCTTTAAGTAAGCAAGGGAGACAGCCACTATAACTACAAACCATGACCAACAACCCACATAAACAGTGCGCAAACACAAGTGATTAATGTTCCAGTATTTCAAAACATTCAAAGCTAATGAGTCAGATTTACTAGGGTGCACAGGAGATGGGGAGAGGGATGCAGAGGAGGAGAGAACAACTTAATGGGCCTTAATGGCCTTTAGTTGAAGCCTAAGAATTCTCCTACCTCCCCTCCTCGGTGCTGCTGAGCTGCTGAGCAAACCTGCTGCAGACCCATGAAGGGCGTATTTTTTTTCCTGGTCACTCAAAGAGAGGCGGTCCAGTTTTAGGATTGAATTGGAGGCACAAGCTGGTGACCATTGCACCCTTCAGTGATCTTCGGTGATGTGCAGGGATAATGGGTTACAACGACAGACATTAATAAGGTAAGATAAGAGGGGGGAGGTTTATTAATTTTTCAAGTAAGTTAGGATGCCCCGGGGCACGGTAAAAGTGTAAGGAATCTGCTGAGCGATGAGGGGGCCTGGCTGATTAATGCAAGTCAGGAGTCCTCTGAGGGCCATAGCAATAATGATGAGATTATGGACGAACCCACTGAAGACAAATGAGTTGCTGCTTGTGGAGTGAGAACGAAGTGTTCTCCTTCCTTTGGAGTGCATGGCGAATTTCCATTAGGAATCGTGGTACAGACGCATCTTGCAGGAGGGCTAGAGCGGGGAAGCCACTTGCTTTGTCAACTGCTTGTGCACTTCGAAGCTGACCTCCTAGGCTGTGTCCTTTCTGCCCATGCAATGGGAGCCAGTTTTTCTGTCAACCCCAGCTTCTATACCAAAGGGCAGGGCTTAAGTGGCACAGCTCTGGGACTTTGGAGAACTTCAGTATTACTTGAGGAACTTGCTCAAGTGACGACTTCAGGTCTTCACCCAGAGAGAGGTCCAGTGATGTCTCAGGAAGCTCCCATTTGTGGCCAGCACTTCAGAAGTGGTTTGAATGTTAAGTATGTTCATTGCTTTGAAAAGGTGAGCTGACTGCGTGTAGCTCAGTAAACTCTTTATGTCCAAGTGACGTGTTTATACTGGCTCACTAGTAAATCTGTTTCTATAACACTGCAATGGCCTCTTAGCCCTTGTATGTACGGTCACTGCAACAGGGGCTTGGTGATTATGACTGGAAGGGGAAGTTTCCATATCCAGTACTTTCGGGAACCATGGATCAAATTGGAAAGTTGATCACAAGTAAGGACAAACAGAGGGAAGACGCAGGCATTTGGGCCTCCCAGGGCTCAAGTAGGGGACAGCGGGCACTAAGGGACCTGTGATACTCAGAGCTCTCAACTGTGACAACTGGCCACAAAGCAATTATTTTTTCATATATGTATCTCAACATATAAAACCAATTAAATGACAATTTATTATTGTACACTTTATTTGTAATTTATACCATTTCTATTTACAGAGTTGATAAATCGCACAGTTGAAGTCACTGAACAAAAAACAAGTTGAAAACAGGGGCCATAGAGAGTGGTTCCAACATCAGCTCAGCCTCTGCAGTCAATGGGTTGGCTGAGATAAATGCTATAAAAATGATCATGGTTTGTTGATAGCTGGCACTTTACAAGGTTAGGCCGCCCCTTAATCATGCCGCTTCACATGCGTGGTGCACAGCTCAGACACCAGTGCATCCCTGCGATGGCTTTAATCAATGGTGCAGCCCCCTTCGATGCCTTATTCAAAATTGCAACCCTGAATTGGGCACGGTGGTGCACGCCTGTAATCCCAGCACTTGGGAGGACGAGGCAGGCAGATCACTGTGAGTTTGAGGCCAACCCCTGGTCTACAAAGTGAGTCCAGGGCAGCCAAGGCTACACAGAGAAACCCCATCTCAAAAACCAAAGCAATGTCAAACAAAAAGTGCAACCCTGTGATGGCGTTCCTCAGCAGCTCAGTTCCTGAAAGCTAGGAGAACCTTGTTTTCTAAATTTACAGACAGTGACTTACTTGGTCGGCTCAAATTTACAGTGTTTTTAAAACTTGGTAAGATTTTAAATTTATTTTCATGTATGCATTAAATGCACATGCATGTGTGCTATCTTTATGTACACAGAACATGTATGCATATTTGCATGGATCATACCTTTAACTTAAACTAAAATGTGTGAGAAGTCAGGGGAGGAAATATAAAGTAGGTGCCACATATCAGGAAATAGATATTTAAGCAGTGGCTTTCAAACGCAATATGTGTGCAGATCAGGGAGCCTCTCTGAGGAGTGTTGGGAAAGACGGGCTGAGCTGAGGTTGCTTGCTATAGACCCTGGTATGGAGGCCAGAGGCTGGCCGCAGGGAATAGACGTTAGGGAGTATCTCAAAGCTTTTTTTTTTATAGCCCTGAATTTTCCTTCTCCCTGGCTTTGTTTGGGAAGCCAGGGTGAGAGAAGATAGAAAGAGCCCTAGGAAGGCGATTCGGCTGTTACAGGAGCCTGTGCTCTTGCAGAGCCCTGAAGTTCACTCCCCAAACCCACGCTGGGTGGCTCACAAATGCCCATAACACCAGGGCATCTCTCTTCTGCACTTTTTAGGCATCGTATACATGCATGTGTGTATATATACACATAGATTTTAAACATCTTAAAAACAAAAAGTATCTGGAGGTAAATGGAGGTAAAGGAGAGACAGAAACATAGAGATAAAAACAGAATATTTTCCTTCAAGGTTCTCAAATACCTTTTGATTAGACATTATGTATGTAAGTCTTACCTATTGATTTTTATGATTGTTTCATAATTAATCTTACTGTATATAGTTAAAAATGGCCTCTTTTACTAGACAGAAAGAGATGTTGGAGGAAGGTCCAGCTTGGTTTCAAATGCTGATTCATTGCCTTGAGATCTGGTTACCTCCTTGCCACGGGCACTGTTACGAATGTTGAAGTATCTCCTATAACCATGGGATGATAAGGAATAGTCCCCAATTATCCCTGGTCAGCTAAATAAAGATGTCGAAGTCTATGACTGGGTAGATGAGAGGGAGGTAGAGCTTTAAGTGCCAAGGCTTGGGTCAAGGGAGGAGGAAATGGGAAAGGAAGAGGAGGAGAGGAAGAGAAAGAAGATGGCGCTGAGCACATGGCCATAGCGATAGACTGATGGAGCAGTAGCCGCTCCGGGAGTCATCAGCTTGGCAAGTGATTGCATTTTATGTGGGTTTTAAAGGTACTAGGATTAGAGTAGCTCAGAATCTGCCCAGCATCATGCTAACAGCTTTAAAAAAAAAACAAAACAACAAAACAACAACAACAGCAGAGAGCAAGACCTGGTGGCACTCAGAGGAAGGACAGCAGGCTACCAAGAAGAGACTTGATACCCTATGAGCATATAAGGGGGAAGGAGGTCCCCCTCAGTCACAGTCATAGGGGAGGAGAGTAAGGGGAAAATGGGAGGGAGGGAGGAATGGGAGGATACAAGGGATGGGATAACCATTGAGATGTAATATGAATAAATTAATAAAAAAAAAGAGTCACAGCCAAAGCTGTCTTCTTGTATGCATAATCATGTAGAGGAGTGTCAGAGTTTTCTGGAAGGACAGGAAGTGTCATGCAAAGCTGGTTTTGCTTTCTCAGTCTGTTGCAAAGGAAGGGTGAGATGGAGAAGAGGAAGATGTGGAAACGGACTTGAGCAGAGTCAGTTATGAGGGAAGATGGAGGCTGTGGAGCACCAGTCCACGGAGCTGCTTCTTGCCACCCTCACTAAAGTGTAGGTGTCTGGAGTTGACTGTGGCACTGGTTGGTTCTTTACAAAACCCCTTTGTTTCTCTTTGCTTGCTATCCATGGCCTCTCATCACTTCTTTCTCCTTCTCTCTAGCCGTTGCAGTGTGTGTGTGTGGGGGCATCCAAATAGGATGGACTGCCTTTTCTCCAGGTTCATTCGGACTCTCCTACTCCCTGACACCTGGCAGCCCCTCTCCAGCTCTTTGCACCTCTTATCTCTATGGTAACGAAAGGCATGGTGATGCTGGGGATTTGCCTCAGAGAGTTGGCCTGAACAAGCTGCTTTCCTGGGATAGCTTGTCCTTTTGCAGTTAACGGAGCTGCCTGGGGAGAGGTGCTTCCCCCAGCAGGATGACAGGCAGCCTCCAGATGCCGGCACTTGGCAAGTCTGAGCTGAATGTCTCCGGGAAAATATGATGTAATTAACAGAGCCTCAGCAGCTGGAAGGATTCAGCACCTCACATTGATTTTCCATGTCTCCTATTTACTTTCGCTTTTTAAAACCATCCACAGTGACAGGAAATCAAAGCATTATAATGGTGTGCATGAGGGCCACAGTGCTGGGTCAGCATTTCCTTGAGAAATTCTGAAATTAATCAGCTTGTGATCACTCGGTCATCCCTTTCCACTCCTAAATTAAATTGGCCTCCGAAATGCTAAGAAATAGTAATGTGTTCTTAGATATTTAAAAAATCAATTGTACCATTGTAAAATTTGAGAGGACTACTGTGTGGGGGAGAAGTTAGCCCAAGCCACTGGGTCTTTCCTTCTTTGGATTCAATATGAAGGTAAGAAGAAAGACATCTGGGGACAAAGGGACGCCACATGCACTCTTCCCAAGTTTTCTGGGCTTCAGAAATGTACCAGGTGGAACAAGAGAGAAGCTCCTTGTTTTGAGTTTATGTTTTCTTAAAAACAACGACAGCAGCCAAAAATTTCCGTGTGTGTGTGTGTGTGTGTGTGTGTGTGTGTGTGTGTGTGTGTGTGTTTACTTGTGTGCCATGGCACAAGTGTGGAGGTCAGAGGACCCCTTCACCTGCTGAGCCATCTTGTCAGCCCCTGTATCTTGTCCATCACTAAACGAAGGCAAGTAAGTTTCCCCGCTGCAGTTATTCATGAAGTGTCATGCAAGGCTGGGTTGGTTTTCTCATAGGCTATCACTATCACTGTTAGTACCTTCCCCAACAGATGAAGGAATATTGGGCTGATTTCATTCTTGATTCCTTGAAATGCTGGGCACAGGGAGAGAGTTGGCTCAGCAGGGGGAGACAACTGCTGCCAAGCCAGGGCCCAAGTTCTCTCCTCAGGACACACATGGAAGAAAGAGAGAACTGATTCCCCAGAGCTGTCTCCTGTCCTCTATCACTGCGCACGCGTGCACACACACACACACACACACACACTCACAATAAATAGTAAACAATAGGTCTACAACAAATGGTAAACAAGTAGCGAGGTATAATGCTAGAGAAAGCAGGCCGAGAGCTGTGGCGGAAAACATCCCTTGGCTGAAGGCTGCTAGCGTTGGGTCGATTTGACACTGGACTAAATTTGATTTAGTTGTGGCAGGTGGCTGGTCTTGGCCATACTGTACCAACTCACTTTTATTTCTCTTCTTTATTGACTCAAATAATACGGTCGTTTTTATAAATAATTAGGAAAATTGAGATAAGAAGAAAATTGCCCATAATTGTACCATCCAAACACAATAGCTCCATTGCTCTTGAGCTGTTAGTTGGGGTCATTTTCAAATTCAGTGTTTTAGTAGGATGCATGCGCAATGTGAAAACAAGTTTGCTGTTTGATTTTTCACTTGCTAGATGTCAGGAACAGTCTCCATGCTTCTTTTAGCTTCAGTAAATATCATTTTAATTGCTGCCAGAGCAGCTGGAACAATTCAATCCCTCATATGGATTTTCCATGAGTTCTGCGAAAGTGGAGACACCCCATTATTTTAACTATTTCCGTATTTGGGGCAATCAATCAAAGCCATTTCTTGATATAATTAATCCCATGATAAGCATATTTATACGTAACACTTTTCCGTATAGAAGATTATTTCTTTAGAATGAATCCAAGATATTACTCAATATCTGTGAAGATTTTGTGGCTCTTCATACTTCTTGCTGCTCTTCACAACTCATGTGACAGCGTCGTCACCTGGGATGTTTGAGGATGCACTTTTAGCAGATTCTGTGTGGGCCACATGTGTTGTGCCCTGAGAACTTTATCCATGCGGTTTTGTGAACAAGGAAATAGCCCAGAAATCACCATTTTTGAACTTAAATGTGTCCTTTGCCTACCTTGCTCGACCCACAAAAGTCACTTCATTATCAGCCATTTCTTTCAAGTGTGCAACAATGCATTCTTTGTCTGCTTATAACTTTCCATTTCCTCAAACCTCAGAAAAATAATTTGTATCCCAGCCCCCTGGTTGGGCTCTGAGTTTGTAGAGGCTGTGTCTCTCTCTTCCATGCTCCACAGAACTTCATGGGCATGTCCTTGCTGGGAATAACACCTTTGGCAAGTGGAAGATTTCTGAGTGGAAAGAAAGTACACTTTCTAGGAAGAGAATAAGGGCCCAGAGAGATGGAGTGAGAATGGTACCACAGAGTCCCAGCAGCAGATGTTCTGGGTGTTGAAACTCCCACCAGAACAGCTGCGGCAATGTCGAATCACATCTGGGTGTGTGATGCGGCTGCATCATTACCTACCGACAGAAAAACAGCCAGATGCTTCCAATTCGTTTTAAGGATCAAGCTTAAGGTCGGAACCTGTAAAAAGTCCCCACTTCCCGACCGACAGCTTATCAATTGCCACGGCAGTTCCTGCAGATGCGTCCTCATGGGCACCATAAGGACAGCGCTAGTTGCGGCAGGGAGAGACAGAGCACAGATGCTGTGCACCCAGACTCATGGCTCCGGCTCCTGCTGTCTGGCTGGAGAATGAAGTCATCAAGGCCCTTCCACACAATGGTTGCAGTGTGGCTTCTTGTCACAGTGTGTGAAAGTTGCTGGGGTGGACTCTGATTTATTTCTCCTTTAGATCTTCAAGTGCTCTCTCTCTCTCTCTCTCTCTCTCTCTCTCTCTCTCTCTCTCTCTCTTTCTCTCTCTCTCTCTCTCTCTCTCTCTTTCTCTCCTCTCTCTCTCTCTCTCTCTGAAGAAAAGAGGGAAATCATACCTCTTTCTCTCACATTTTTTGCTTCTTTCTCCAATTCCCTACCCACAGTTGTTTTTCTAGGCCAGTTGAGCACCTAACCATGTGGTAGCAGAAAGTCACGGGGAGCAGAACGTTCTTTGGACTTGGAGGTGACAACTGTGGACACTGACTGCGTGTCTCTTCTTGTGTCACTGTTTTAATGTTACATGGACGCAAAAGTCATTACAAATGGTACCTGGAGCCTGGGAAAATAGTGTGCCTGTTAAAGTGCTTTGCTTGAGAGTAAAAAGACTCAAGTTAATGTTCCAGAACCCACGGCAAATTGTCAAGGTGTGGCAGCAAGTGATTATAAACTCCATGCTGGACAGGGGAGAAGGGATCTCTGGGGCTTATTTTACAGCCTCTCACCTGGTCAGTGAGCTCCAGACCCTGTCTCAAAGGAAGAGGATAACATTTCTGAGTCAAAGCTTGCCTTCTAGCCACTACGTCCATGGGTACCCATGTGCACAAACACACATGAAGAAAAAAAGTGACTATTTGGGGCATGGCTCTAGGCACCAACCTAGAAGCCTAGCATACATGAGACCTTGGGTCCAGGCCCCAGTATTGGGGTGTTGGTAATACCAAAGAGACTTAAAGAGATTTTTTTGTGTGTGTGTGCTTTCTTCTTTATTTTTTGAGAGAGTCCCAAGGGAGCAGAGAATAGTCAAATTAATATAGAGTTGGATCAATGTACAAAAGAAAGAGTAATACTGTCTATTGATAGTCATGAAACAGTGTGAGCTAGGCTGTGCTAGCAGTCTGCAGTGGTGTGGATTTTTCTTATAGTCACGTTTGAATACATGTCCCTGCCACTGAGGTTTTGAATGTCACTTATGAAAAGCATGTTCCCTGCTCACCAGCATGTCTGACCAAGGCTCCAGCCAAATCCTGGTTCTACGTAACTCAACACAGCCCCGCCCTGAGCATGGGGCTCTTCCCAGCTTCGTGCTTTTCCTCAAAATACCAAGTCCTTGCGATGCCTCTCCTCAACTCTGTCTGGAGTCTTTTGCCTTTCTAAATACACCCAGACTTCCCACTCCTGTACCAGTACATTGCTGGCAGAAGGGTTGACCCTGACTGAGTTTTAAGACATTGACTTCTGTAGTACTCCACAGCATATGTAAATCACATCTAAAGCTTCAGTGTTCTCCATTGCTTGAAAGTTACATAACCACCCCTCCATCCATGCTAGATTCTCAATGTCCACTCTAGCCATTAGGATACAACTCTGTACATACTCTTTTTATTTTTATTTATTTTTTATTTTATTACCATTTAATAAGAGAAGCTATTATTACCATTTAAGAAGATACTCATCATAGGCTATGTAGTGCTTTAGAAGTAAGTTTGTCAGGGCTAAGGTATTGATACCATTCTTAAAAGTGTTTCAAATTCTTAGTTTAAAGTCTATAGCCTGGGCTGGAGAGATGGCTCAGAGGTTAAGCACATTGACTGCACTTCCGGAGGTCCTGAGTTCAAGTCCCAACAACCACATGGTGACTCACAAACATCTAAATGTGATCTGGCCTGATGTACATGCAGACAGAGCACTGTATACATAACAATAAATAATAAATATTTTAAAAAATTAAGTCTGTAGCCTTCACAGATAATGCAGACAAGTAATTTAAGGGACAAGATGTGGCTTAGAAGCATACAGGTGTGCTTAAGAAGTAACACTTCAGTCCTTGATATGAACCCACAAGGCTGGCTGCATATACCCATGCCTTTCCAGAGATCAACAGTATGGATCTGATGTGACTCATGTCCCCTGCAGTTGCTCAGTGACAACTGGCTTGTGACCATCCCATACTCATTTTGGCCCCACTCTCCCAGAAGTGAAAGCATATCCCTGAACGTTGATGTTGTTTTCCTCGGCTATACGTCTTCCTTACGTTATCTGGCAAACCATTTCTTTCATCTCTTTTCTCCAATCCTCGTCTTCCATTTCATGCCTAGCTGGTCTGCAGCCTTCCTTCATGGCTCTCAGTGTCAACAGAAAGTTCCAAGTTGTCTATTCATCACACAATCTGTCTGTTCTTCTACCTGGAATTCCTTCTCTTACAAGTTTATACACTTATTATGTTCTTTCTTGAGTTTCTGTGCATATGTGTGTTCATATGCAGGGTATGTGTAGTTAGTACATGTGGTGTCTCTCTGTGTGTAGTAGTGTACGTGTGTTGTGTGTGCTGTATGTTGTGTGCAAAGGTGTGCTCTCCCATGCAGAGGCATTTGGCAGCCTGCCAGAAGGTGACCTCAGATTGTCTTCCTCAAATGCTTCTCCCTGCCCCCCTCTTTTTTTTTTTTTTAAAGAAAAGGTCTCTATTGAGCTTGCAGTTTGTTGTTTTGGCTACACTGCGTGGCCAGCAGGTGTCACAGGTACTCCTGTCTCCTCCCCACCTACCAACAGTAGGCTGTCAGTTCAGAGTGGCACATGTGGCTTTAGTGTAGAGACTGGGGAGCTGGACCTAGGTCATTATGCCTGCACTAATCCATCTTCTTAGCCATTCTTTATCTACTTTTCCATATTCACTTATTTAGTATGATGATATTTTTCTTAAAGTATAGTCATTTACCATGTTTCCTAGTTACACAGTGTGTGCCCATGAGTACACATATAGAAGAAGACATGAAAATATTTTAAAATTATGTACAGAATTTACATAGACTTTCACCAAAAACAGAGGATTATTTTATAGTATTTACTTAGCACTTAGTATTATAAGGAACGTTGAGGTGGCTTAAATGGGAAGATGTACATATATTATACACAAATACTATACCACCTTACATGAGAGACCCCGGAATCCTAAATTTGCAGGTGATTGGGGATACTGTCATCAAATAGCACCAAGACTGAAGCTCGGACCCATTGGCACCCTTTTTCTCTTTTCTTCATGCCCTCTCTCTGTATATTAGGAATGACCTTCTATTCTTGTAGCTATTGGCCTCAGTGCCTACCCAGTTATAAACAATTTGCCAGCATTGCTAACTCTCAGCATGTCTAGTTTAGATATTACCTGTTTATTTCACACCACAGCAGTGAAACGTTCTATCATAGTCTCTTCACTGTCTTCCCAGAATTGTTGGGGCTCACTCATCTATTGGCTATGTGCCTGTTGTTTTCCCTGGGCTAGAACACTGGTGCATTCGCCTTTAGGTCACTGTATTTTCCTCCACATTAAAATTTACGTTCCTCGTGCATTTTCTTTTTCTTCTGTGAACCCATCACTAAAATTTGAAGCCCTTATGACAGCTGCATAAAACTCCGCTCAGGCATTCCCACAGATGGAGCAAATGGTCCCGAATCCATAATCTCCTGTCTGCCCCACCCTCCCTGCCAACTTGGACACCTTCCTCCCAGAATTCCCCAAGCCCCTTCCGGTCTTCGGGCCCCCAGGACTTGACATCTGGGCTTCTTCATCCTGCCTACGTGTGGAACTTATTTCTTCCCCTCTCATTTCCTGCATTTCAGTTTTGCTTCATCTTGCTCACTAATGGGATGTCGGTTAAAGCACTGCCTCTGAGTTAGCTTGTGAGTGAGAGCATGCCGAAGGGATCTTTCTAATCTCTGTTTGTCTGAGACTTCTTTATCTTCTGTTATGCTGGAGGAAGAGACAGGCATAACGGAGATGCAGCTGCCTCGTATGGGCCTCAGTGTTGCTGGCGAGAGGCGCAGTGACATCTCTATTCTTTGTTTTCCATGATGATCTTTCCTTTCTCAGACCAAGGGCCTGATGCTGGGATGAAATGTCTATGTCTCCACACCCAGCGTTTTACTAGAACTTTAGAAGTTGAGCATATTGTGGGGGGAGTGGCTTGGGGCTCCAAAGTTCCTTTTCCTCTTTGGTCTATTTCTTTGATTGTTTATGGAGAGTCAGTAAATCTTGTCTTCCAAGTGGTCTAGTGGAGAGTGTTTGCATTTGGCTATACATGTGTGACTCCTGCAGTCTTTCTTTTGCCGTCTGAGTGCACTTTTAAGCTGTATCCCATTCTTATTTCATGCAGATGGTATGTTCGCAAAGCTCTCTGATGATAATTGCTATGCAGTTTTTATTGTTTCCTTTTCTGGTTCTGTGTCTTATCTGTACAATCAATGACAAATAGCTGGGTAGATAGATAGATAGATAAATAGTAAGATAGACAGTAAGATGATAGATAGATAAATGATAGATATATAGATAGATGATAGGTAGATAGGTAGGTAGATAGAAAGGTAGGCAGGTAGATAGGTAGGTAGGTAGGTAGATGGGTAGGTAGGTAGATAGGTAGGCAGGTAGGAAGGTAGGTAGGTAGGTAGGTAGGTAGATAGGTGGGTAGGTAGGTAGATGGGTAGGTAGGTAGGTAGTTAGATAAGTAGGTAGATAGGTAGGTAGGTAGTTAGATAAGTAGGTAGATAGGTAGGTAGGTAGTTAGATAAGTAGGTAGATAGGTAGGTAGGTAGGTAGATAGATAGGTGGATAGGCAGGTAGGTAGATAGGTAGGCAGGTAGATAGGTAGGTAGGTAGGTAGATAGGTAAGTGGGTAGGTAGATAGGTAGGTAGGTAGGCAGGTAGGTAGATAGGTAGGTAGGTAGGTAGATAGGTAGGTAGGTAGATAGGTAGGTAGGTAGGTAGATAGGTAGATAGGTAAGTAGGTAGGTAGATAGGTAGGTAGGTAGGTAGGTAGGTAGGCAGGTAGGTAGATAGGTAGGTAGGTAGGTAGATAGGTAGGTAGGTAGATAGGTAGGTAGGTAGGTAGGTAGGTAGATAGGTAGATAGGTAAGTAGGTAGGTAGATAGGTAGGTAGGTAGGTAGATAGGTAAGTGGGTAGGTAGATAGGTAAGTGGGTAGGTAGATAGGTAGGTAGGTAGGTAGATAGGTAGGTAGGTAGGTAGATAGGTAGATAGGTAAGTAGGTAGGTAGATAGGTAGGTAGGTAGGTAGGTAGGTAGGCAGGTAGGTAGATAAGTAGGTAGGTAGATAGGTAGGTAGGTAGGTAGGTAGGTAGGCAGGTAGGTAGATAGGTAGGTAGGTAGGTAGATAGGTAGATAGGTAGGTAGGTAGATAGGTAGGTAGGTAGGTAGGCAGGTAGGTAGATAGGTAGGTAGGTAGGTAGATGGTAGGTAGGTAGGTAGATAGGTAAGTGGGTAGGTAGATAGGTAGGTAGGTAGGTAGGTAGGTAGGCAGGTAGGTAGATATGTAGGTAGGTAGGTAGATAGGTAGGTAGGTAGGTAGATAGGTAAGTAGGTAGGTAGATAGGTAGGTAGGTAGGTAGGCAGGTAGGTAGATAGGTAGGTAGGTAGGTAGATAGGTAGGTAGGTAGGTAGATAGGTAAGTGGGTAGGTAGATAGGTAGGTAGGTAGGTAGGTAGGTAGATAGGTAAGTGGGTAGGTAGATAGGTAGGTAGGTAGGCAGGCAGGTAGGTAGGTAGGTAGGTAGGTAGGTAGATAGGTAAGTAGGTAGGTAGATAGGTAGGTAGGTAGGTAGGCAGGTAGGTAGATAGGTAGGTAGGTAGGTAGATAGGTAGGTAGGTAGGTAGATAGGTAAGTGGGTAGGTAGATAGGTAGGTAGGTAGGTAGGTAGGTAGGTATATAGGTAGGCAGGTAGATAGGTAGGTAGGTAAGTAGGTAGGTAGATAGGTATGTATGTATGTATGTATGTATGTATGTATGTATGTATGTATGTAGGTAGATGAACTTATTTTTTGCCCTCTGCTATGTTTGATGCCTTCTTTAAGTGTTGCAGTAGCTGTATACTTGTCAGCGCTTAAGAGATGGCCCTGTACTCAGCTCACAGGAGACGAGTCCCTGTGCGAGTGGCAGCTGACCTCTCAGTAGGTACTGTAAGAATGAGCTGACTATGTGCACGGGGCAGCTGGTCCCCCTGAAGGTACTGTGAAAATGTAAACAGGCTTATTGGATGAAAATCTCAAATGGAGTCTCCGCAGATTTTCTTTTTCCTTAGTGGCAATCTGTTCCTTTTGCAGTCTCACCTTTATTTCTGCCCGGGACGTACATATCTGAACTCTCTGTTCAGGAGCATTTGGAACCAACTTTTATCCAATGGCTTTACTTTGAGGCCAGCATTCCTTTGTCAGCTAAGACCAGATCCTCACTGATTCAAGTTCCCTCAAGTCTGTTCATCCTTGTAGGGATGAGAGAAAAGACCAGCTAGTTAGTTCCTGCTGGCCTGGGGTGGGTAAGGGGAGAGATGCCAATCCATGTGTGAATGTAGACTCTGTTTCAAGTCCTGCCTCACTGACTTCCCACCGTATGCTCAGTGTCTGAGAACCCATCATCTCCAGGATCTGCTGATGAACCAAATGTACGCAGACTCCGGATACTTCTACTCCACTCAGGTCTTGTTGTTTCTCCATTACTCTTTCTTCCCCCAAAATGTTTTGACAGCTGCCCACTGTTGTTACCTTTCTGGTGTATGCATTTATAAGTATTTAATTTCTCTCTTGTCAGTTCAGAATGGTTTCAGATGGGAGACAAGACTAATATGTTTAGTCTGTCTAACATATTTAAGCAAAGTGTAGTTCTTTTTTTATATAACTTCAAGAAATGGCATTGGTGTGTAGGTGTGTGTGTGTGTGTGTGTGTGTGTGAGAGAGAGAGAGAGAGAGAGAGAGAGAGAGAGAGAGAGAGAGAGAGAGAGAGAGAGAGAGAGAGAGAAACCACGGCACAGAGAACACCATAGGGTTTATATTCAGTCGTAGAACTAAGAAATTCATAAACTTCCAAGTCTCCATGGAGGGAGCAGCCATTTGAATTTCTGGCCTCTGTGAATCCTTCACTGTGCCAGGCTCCAGTGAGGCTGGGGCTAAGAGACCTCAGAGAATTGTCTTCCCTCCAGCAGCTGCTGCGGCATCAGGAGCCTGGGAGGCCAGCTTCTGGGATGGCTTTGCATAATTAATTGAGGTCTGGAGCTGGACTCCTCCTATATTTCTGTAATATTCATACTCATTCCAAGGTGCTGATGCTGTTCTTATTTATTGACTTGTTTGTTTGTTTATTTATTTAATTTATTCACATTACAACCCAATTGTTGTCCCATCCCTTGTATCCTCTCATTCCTCCCTCCCTCCCACTTTTACCCCTCCCCTAGGTCTATGACCAAGGGAGGCCTCCTCCCCCACTATATGGTTATAGGCTATCAAGTCTCATCTTGGTAGCCTGCCTATTCTTTCTCTGAGTGCCATCAGGCCTCCCCACCAAGGGGAGGTGGTTAAATATGGGGCACCAGAGTTCATGTCAGAGTCAGTCCCCACTCTCCACATAACTGTAGAGAATGTCCTGCCCATTGGGTAGATCAGAGTAGGGGTTTGATGTTTACTATATGTAAACAGACCCTCCTTTCCTTATCTACCAGCTGTGATCAAGGGAGTGTCTGCTAATAGCCTTGTTTCTGAAGTTCTCACAGTCCTTCTTGAAGAGAATAGAAGTGACACTTGTTAAGATTAAGTGATTGTAAAATAAAAATAAAACTAGCAAAGCATTGGGCAATTGAGAGACTACCTGGTCCACTCTTCTGAAAAGCTGAGATGTGAGTCAGCCTAGGAGAGAGAGGAAGAGATCCAGAAAATGTGGTAGCAAACAATGGGTTAGCACTCAGCACCAAAAACAAAATAAAACAAAACAAAAACAAAAACAAAACAAACAAACAAAAAAACAAAAAAAACCACACACAACAACAACAACAAGAAAACAATGAAACAAAAACCAAATTATAGTTTTTCTCAAAATGTGTCAATCTGGAAGACATGATGTTGAGTAAAATAAATCGGTCATGGAAAGACAGCTACCACATGTCTTCTCTCATAGGTAGCAGCCCAAAGCAGTCGGTCTGAAGGTAGAAAGGTGACTGCTTATGAGAGATTGGGAAGTGAGGGGAATAGAAAAAGAAAGGATGATGCTGACTGGGACTCACAGCTTAAATGTGTGGAAATGCCATACTGAGCCCCATTAATATTAATATATGTGCAACACATGTTTAAATAATTAAACATTTAAAGTGCCATGTAAAATATCTTAAAAAGCAAAACAGTTATATCTCCTCCTTTAAATAAAAACCCACCAGACCCACAAATGCCACAGGGAAGATCCCCTTTCCTTACCTAAATTGGGTGAAAATAACCTTGCTGATTTGTGACCACTATACAGTCTTTTCTTTGTAACTGGTGTATGTTGGCATTCAGTGTTGCATTGTGGGAAATGTGACATCAGAGAATTAAGGTTAAGACTTCTGTATTGGTTCACACAAAATGTGTCAGGAATCCAGATGCTCCCTGAGACACAAGGGTGTTAGTCATTGGGTCCCCGTGTCCCTAAGTCCTCAGCCTCAGCATATGACACTAACTGAAGCAGCTAGGCCTTTCAAGGGGAAATTAGAATCAATGAGGTCACGTGGGTAGTGACCTTGTGTAGTCTCTGCTCATAAGAAGACAAACTGTAAACAGGTTCTGAGATGCCAGAGTTGCACACACAGAGAAGGCATGATAGGGAGGCAGCCACCGGCCAACCAAACACATGGGCGCCTCTGAGGAAACCACATCTGCAGGCAATTTCCTCTGGAATGTTCGCATTTCAGCTCTGTTAGAAAAATGAGTTTCTATAGTTTAAACTATCCAGTGTATGATATCTTGTTATAACATCTTGGCTGCATGAACATAGCTTGTTTTTAATCTGTATTTGATTTTTAAACTGGATTTTAAAAGAGAATATAAAAATTTCATATTAGACACACCGTAAATCAGCTTTGGCTAACAGTTGCAAATATAAACATTAGACCCTTGCTAAGAAACGTAACCACATTTGGCGTGGCTTGGGATGGTCACCTGTGAGGCATTGAGTTGATCTGGTCTTGGGGATGGTCACCTGTGAGGCATTGAGTTGATCTGGTCTTGGGCATGGTCATCTGTGAGGCATTGAGTTGATCTGGTCTTGGGTTTCCAGGTGGAGCTCAGAGCTCTCCAGACTCTCCTTTGGGGGTCTTCACTGCCTGTCAAGGAAAGCTTGCCTGGTAGGGAAGGTATTAAAGAGGAAGAGAAAAATGGAAAATAGGAAGAGATTAGTGGAGAACACTTCTGGTGTTGAGCGTCCCTGGTGAGCAGTGAACTTGAGAGTCCATTCCTCAATTTTATCATCATCCTGGATGGATGCCAACCCCTGGGAGGATACTGAGGTGGACATCTGAGAAACTGCCTCTCACAGAAAAGATTCTTCATTGAGCCTTCTGGAGGCATATATAACCTTCTATAACCAGGCTGGGAACAAAAAGCAGTAGTTTATTCATTAAACTATATGCTAAAAGTGCTCGTTCCAGGCCAATAACTAGACTAAGAAACACTTGCATAATGGTTGGTCTGCAGCTGCAAACCTGGAGATTGCATGTTGACCCAACACACCAAAGGCCAGCACAGAAAGCCAAAATATTATGTTCAGATTGCCACCATCCAAGTGCCATGCTGTCCATTAGCACAGCTCTCATGCTGACCCAAGCCCTATATCCAATCACTGAACGACAAAGAATGAAACTGAGGGTTGGGGCAGATAGCTTTATTGGTAAAGCACTTGGCTTAGGTGTGGAAGGACCCGCGTTTCATCCCCAGAGCCTGTGTAAGAAGCTAGGTATGGTGGTGGCACGCTTTTATTATCTGTGAGATGGCAAGACAAGAGGTAGGGATAGGTGGACCCTGAAACTTTCTGGAAGATATTCTAGCCCACTTGTAAGTTCAAGGCCAAAAAGAGACCTGGTTTCGAACAAAAGGCGGGTGTTGTCTTCTGACCTCCCCATGTATACACACATGTGGCATGTGCACCTTTGTACCCACATGTGTGCTCATACTCTCTCATACAGAATGAAACTGAAGAATTACAAACTTAGACTGAGAGGAGAAAAAATAGACAGACCCTAGCACACACATGCACACACACTGACACATGTGCACCCACGTGCACACACACATGAATACACATACATGCACACGTAAAAAGACAGACAGTCAGAAACACACACATAAACACACACACACACACACACACACACACACACACACACGGTGTGGGTGAGCGAGAAAGCAGTAGAGTCAAGGAGACAGTCACAAGGAAAGTGGATTCTTCGAACTTGTCATTCCTTAGGAGAGCTTGGGTCCCCTGGTATTACCACTCATGTCTCTTTGCACTTGACCTCACCTCCTGTGGTTCTATTTTAGATCCAGGGACTGTGTCAGACTGAAGCCCACGTGTGCTTGCAAATGTGATGTGCTTTCCAATGGATATTCACGAATTCACTGAGATGGAACAAAAAGGATATGGGAACAAGTTAATATTCTCATGTTTGATTTCACTAGCGTGCTATACCTGAGACTCACTCAGCGATGAGCTTGAGGCCTCATTCAGGCAGAAGAATCAATGCAAGAGCTACAGTCGGGAGGTGGCCGGCCACACTGGGGCAGGAAGTGCTCTTTCTTGCAGGATAACTCTTTCCTGCAAGCATGGAGTTTTGTCTCTGGTGCTTGTTAAATACTGTATTTATGCCATGTGTTTGTATACAGTGGGATTAGGGGACCAAACCAAATCACTGCTGATAGTTGCTTGAAGGGATGTTTGACTAGGAGATTTACACAGTGTTCTTAATAATCTTTTTTATTTATTTATAGAATGTTATCATTCCAAACATACAGAGCCACCATCCCCAAGGACAGATGCTTTCTATTTGAGGAACACCAGCTCTGCATGTTGATTTTCGAAGAGATAAAAAGAGCATCTGGCCACCACAGCACAGGCTCACGTCCCCTCCCTCTTCATTATGCGAGGAGCAGATGAGATTTTTGCTTCATTCCTATTTATACAAATAAAGACAGCAATCTGGGAGATATGTCACACTGGCATGAAGCGCCACTGATCTTGCTGGGTTGAAATGTACATGTTCCATTAACAACAATTATAGTGTATAATTAAGGTTTGGGTTCCCAAGCGGGACTCGGTAGCTTCCTCAAATAGTGATGAGTTTAGGGAAGACGTGGTAAAGTAAATATACGCCTCCTTTCATCCTCCCAATTGCTCCCCCTCCTGCCCATCTCGCCCTCTTCCCCAGAGCACCACAAGTGCATGTGTCAAAGATGGTCTACAAGGAATAAAGCGTTTACATGCCCTCTAGTGTAGCCAGACATGAGGCTACTATGAAAATAGACATTATTTTAGAAGAAAGACCCTAGCAAGCAAAACTATCTGGATATTGCCATGCATTTCATGGGGGTTCATATGTAACGGGGTCCATGTAACAGAATGAGGTTCAGGCTAAGGTGATTTTGAATGTGCCGCCTGCATGAGGTGATCTGTGGAAGAATTCTTCTGCAGATCTGCATTTCTAGGTGTAGGTGGAGATTTCCCGAGGCGTCTGCAATCTTAGTATACCCGTGCACATGTGTAAACAATCACAGAGAACAGGCTAATTCCTTTCAGGTCCCCTCACCCAGGAGTGTCTCTGGGCACCTCCTCTCTTCCTGCACACTTCACCCTTTAGTCTCTAAAGCTGTGGTTCCTAACCTGTGGATGGGGCCTCCTTTGGGGGAGTGAACGACCCTTTCACTGGGGCCATCTAAGAGATATGTACATTATGATTCATGACAGTGGCAAAATTACAATGAAAATGACTTGATGGGTGGGTCACCACACCATGAGGGACTATATTAAACGGTCTCAGCATTAGCAAGGGTGAGAACCACTGCAATAAAGAGAGCTGCGATCTGTGTCTGCTCAGTGAGTGCTGATTACGACGTAGATACATTTATAAGAACAGTTACCACAGGGACAGGCTTTACACACTGCAGGTGGTGGTGATGCTGCCTGGTGTGAGGCATTTCCTATGATAAGCAAGCAGTTATCAGTAATTGTCTCAACAGCCAAATCCAGAATGTTCAACTATACTTTCAGCCAGATCCAGAATGTGCAACTGTACTTCTGACACAGAAGAACAAGCCTCCCCACCCCCAGAAACCTACAGCAGGCTCACATGGCCAAGGGAATAACTCTTGGTTGAAAAATTTCAGGATTGATCCAGGTCAGGTGTAGCGGGAGAGGGGGACCGTTTGGGAGCTCACTGAGTGAGGCATTACCCTCTGGTTCTCTTTGGTAGGAGACTGTGGTTACAGCAAGGGTGGGTTAAGCAATGCTAGTTTTTGTTACTCTGTGAGCATTCGTTTTCTCAGGGAAGTTGGGATGGGGTTCGGCACAAGATGGATACTCCATCCAGATGGGTCAGGGGCACCTTGTTGTATTTCATCGATGAAGGGTCAGAATTGAGCAGATATTTTCTACAAGAGTGTACGACTTTAAAGGCTTAGGTCTTGCAAACAGCACACAATTCTCTACTAAGCTACTCTCCAAAAATCCCTGAAAGAAAACATGGCTCGGGACAGAAAAGCCTGCTGATGACTTTAAGGCATTTCCTTGGTATCTGGAAGACTGAGTATGATGTGTACAGAAAAAAAACCCCAGGGAAACAAGCAAGCAAGCCAACAAACAAAAACCCAAACCAAGAGGCTGAGCAGGTATAAATTATATCGTGAATCCTGAGTAGGTCATGATGCAATAATTTTGGTGACCTTCTGGTATCGATATTATTGATGGTTCACCCCTCTCTCTTTCCTGTGGAGGACTTAATTTGTTCAGAATATGGATTCCCATGGGGTAACATGGGATGATCAGAAGTATCAAAGAAATGTCTTTCTTTCTTTCTTTCTTTCTTTCTTTCTTTCTTTAAGAACAACTCAGCAAAATAAAATTCTGGTTTATTATTGGACATTGTTTCACACACACACACCAAACAGGGCAAAAATTAAAATAAACAGCAACTTCATAAATTTAAAAAAGGGAAAAGAAGTCTTTTAGCCATCTCATACAAATGACTATATATAGTACAGCTAAGGGCATACGCAAAAAAGGTGCTAGACTGCTTGGATAAGATTGGTGGTTTGGTTTTTTTGTTTGTTTGTTTTTGTTTTGTTTTTAACAAGGTTTTTTTCCTCCTTTGAGATCATAATGAACACGGTCACACCACAAGTAGAGTCAGAAGTTGCGCAGAGAACGCTCTGAAGGCTGGTTTGGTCACCCATTATTAAAAAGTGGCCGACCCCTAATAAAATTAGGAGAGAGAGTCCAAGGTTTTAGAAATAAGCTCTTAGACCTGTATTGCCTGCGTTAGGATGCTTTATTGATTAAAGTCTTGGAAAGATGATTTTCTGAATCCAAGTTAGGATTTCACAGCAACATCATCACAGTGTTACTGCCCCTTCGCCTTGGTTGGACCATGCGTTCTACACTGAAAATCCCTCGATTGGAAATCACCTTTTCAGGTGTTAAACTGAAGGTCTTTCCAGATAGCAATGCCCAAGGCAGAGGGGCCTCTGCCCTTTTTTAGTTATCTCTTTGGCAGCTTAGTATCTATCTGTGTAGTTTGTTCCCTGGCACTTTAAAATTCACCATATTAGGCTAAAGAAGAGATTTTGATTGGACAAGGACAACAATAGCAGGTGAAGCCAAGCAGAATTTGGCCTTGGAGCCAGACTGAGTCACATAACTTCCTGTTTGGATGTTATACTTGGTACTTTTTGAATTTTCTCATTACTTCAGTAATGTTAGATTTCTGGATTTGGACTTTTTATTCTCAAATTTCCAAAAATGGTAGATAGCATGGGATGGGAGGAGGCAGCTCCAAAGTGAAAATTTAAATTCAATGAACACAGTTATATTTCGCAGTGGATCCCTATGACTACCGGTTGTCCTTTTTGCCGCCCAGCCAAATAAACAAATGTTGAATAACCTCCTACACTGACTTTTCATGCTACCTCCCACAGCATGCCTGCAGCTGCTCCAGGTCAAAGAGATGCCACCCAGAGCTGCTGGAATGTCTTTCCCCTAATTACTCCTCTTCTGATGGTGCTTTGGCACACGTCTTAGTTAGGGTTTCATTGCTGTGGAGGGACACCATGACCGCAGCAACTCTTATAAAGGAAAACATTTGATTGGGCCTGGCTAACAGTTTCAGAGCTTTAGTCCATTTTTATCATGGCGGGAAGCATGGCATCATGCAGACACACATGGTGCTAGAGGAGCCAAGGGTTCTCCATTTTGATCTGCAGACAGCAGGAGGAGACTGTGTCACGCTAGTCTTAGCATGAATACAGGAGACCTCAGAGCCTGCCTCATGGTGACATGCTTCCGCCAACAAGGCCACACCTACTTCAACAAGGTCACACCTCCTAATAGTGCCACTTCTTGTGGGCCAAGCATTCAAACACATGAGCCTATGACACTATTCCTATCCAAACCAGCACAGCACCTCTTTTGATGTTGGGAAAGAAGCAACAAGTGTCTTGCACGTGGTGGAAAGGTGGTAAGGTGGCGGTTGAAGGTGAAGGTGCATTCTGACACAACCAACAACTCCGAGGGAGGGCAAGGGTCTTTTCTAGACTGCTGTTTGCTTGCTGCCCAAGTAGTCATTGTTTTTGGTTAACTCTGCCAGTGTTAAATACTGAACCATCACTGTAGTGCTGTCCACTGAGTTTTGTTCCCATTGACACAAATGGTTGAAAACACTCATACTCTTTTATTTCCACATTCGTAGTTATACGTTCTACACAATGGCTTAATGTTTCTGAGGAAATATTAATGACATAAGGATTTTGAGAATGCTCACACTCTAACTTAATTCTCTAGTAAGGAAAATAACACTTAATGACCGAAGGCACTGTTTCGCCTTTTGGTGAATATTTATGGAGTCCCATTCTTGTTTCATGTATTATGCCCTGGGCTATAGATGCAGATGGGAGAGTGGATAAGGCATGGACTACCATTAAGGCACCTACAGCCCAAAGGAGTGGATCAACTGTCATAGAATTATGGCCAACTGTGGCAAGTGGACAAGGGACAGTCACAGGGTGGGACATGGAGCCTGCACTGAGGATGCTGAGTGTAATGTGGCTGCTTACAGGAGTCCTCTAGGATGGAGCACTTAGTGTTATTCAGTCCATTTGAAGAGCTTCAGCAATTCTCTCATGTGCTCTGCCAATTCTGCTGTTTCTGACATCTCTAAGTAATCATTAAACTACCTACCAAAGTTAACATTTTTTATAATGTAATGTGCTTTATTACTACCAAATCATTTGTAGCTGACCCTGAAGAGAACTAAGGAGCATGCCCAAGCCATAGAGCTGGCTTATTGACAGATGGAAGGCTGTGAACAAGGCCTTCCTAACTGCTTGAGTCATGTGTATTTTCCTACATCACTGTGCTGAGAAGCTGCCTGGTGACATTTCACAAGTGGGCTTACTAGGGATAGTGTGTGGGCTGTTGATCCTCGTTCAACACATTCCTTATTTACTACAGACATTCCCTTTCCTGTGTCCTCTATTTGTTATGTAAGTACTGTTGTCTCTCAGCTCTTCCCTCTCCCCACTCTCTCTGGGCAATCACACTGATGTTCAAGGCATGCGTTTCATGTAAAAGAGGACTTCCTAAATCTACATCCAGCTCTGAGCTGTCCCACTGGCAGCATCTGACAAATGTACCAACTAAATGGTTGGCATCTCTCCTGGATGCTCTCAAGGACTGCGTAGGCTCATTTGCTCTTCTTTCTCTCCCACTCAAAGCTGGAGCCGTCTTTATGATTGTAACTCACTGGATGTCGGCACCATCTGCCCAGACAAGCAGGATTAAAGACAGTGCGTGTATCTCTGTCTCTTCACACATTACCTTGAACTGGTCTCCTAAATCTACTTTTTTGAAATTTGTTCTTCTCTCTTTCTGATTCTTGCTGCCCCTGCCTTGTATGTTCAAGTAGTGTCTCCAGTGTGACTGTGAGCTTCTTGAGAGCATATTGAGGATGTGAGCAAATGATGTGTCTATACACGCATTCACTCACTAGTTAAACTCCACAAAAAACTTATGTAGGCAAGGAGACTCTATCACTCCAAGAAAAGATGTGTTAATCCTTCTGGCTCAGTGCTGCAGTGTGACTGACCTCAAGCAAGGTCATTTGGGTCATCTTCATCTGCATTCTAGACTCCGAGTGTCTTACACAAGTACAATTGCTATTTTTTGAATATCTGCACTTCAGAGGTGTTTTTAAAAATAGTAATAGACAACACAATTGGCTCCTGGAACCAAACCAAATCAGCGAGCTTCCTGGTATTCGCTGGCCTCTGCTTTACACACCTGCGCCTCTGTGCTCAAGTACTCAAACTTGAGTGGCAAGCCATTGGCTCCTCAGCCCTTCCCAACCCCCCTCCCCCCCTTAAAGGTCATACTTTTCAACCCTGTTGCATAGAGAGTGAAATTTCTAATGTGAATTTTGGGGGACATAGTCAAGCCATATGATGTAATGTGAGTGAAGTGTCTGTTGAACTGGGGGCCTGCAAGGGGCAAGCCTGGCAGACCAAGGATTAGATGAGATTGAACAGGAAGCTTGTGATCTACTCAGTGGGTCTCTGGTACCCATCCTTAGACAAGGAGTCTGGACCTCGCTTCTCAGCAGCTGGTGGACTGTGGGAGGTTGAGGGATGGCTGCGTTTATATACAGTTAGCCGGTAGTAGATTTTCCGCTTCCATTGATCATGAGTATTGGACGTTTTTTTCACACCACACTAGTGATCGTAAAGTATTTGTCCATATTGTGTTGGGTGGGTAGGAATAGATAAGCAACTAAAAGCCTGGCATTAGAGGAAGGCTGTTTCTTGACGTGAGGAAAGCTGATGACTTTCCCAACAGAAAACAGAAGGAATAGCCTCTGAGTCTGTTTCCTCATCTCTAGGAAAGCACCCAGTCTAGAGAGACCAAAGGATGCAACTTCAGGGCCATGCTTGCCCTGGTCCCAGTGAAGAGAGGAGAGACAGCTTCTCTCAGCCTGCATTGTGTGCCAGGGCCAATTACATATTCTCCCAGTAACGAGTTAAGTATGCTTTTTGGCAAGTGTCTCCCTTTTTGCCTGAGTTTGTCTATGTGGAATTCTCTGAGGTCTTAGTAAATTGCATTTACTTCAATTTCTGAAGTATGAAGATTGACAGGAAAACTCGTCTCTTTGGCTGTGTTTTCATGTGAGATGCTAAGAGGTAGGAAATGAGCCAATCACCTAGGTTCTGTCACTGTCCCGATGAGCTCTTTGCCTTACGGCATGAATTTGCATTTGCAGCAGGCCTACTGGGTGACAGAAATGGGGGGCACCCTTCTCGGGTAGTGGAGGGAGGGAGAAAGATAGAGTTGTCAAGAACTAGTGGGAAGGTCCAGAATGTTTCTTATTCAATATGTAGGCTCATAGTTTGTATTCTTGTGGTAATAATTTTGAGTTTTCATATAATTATATGCCAGCCTTATAAAATTATATAAAAACTCAAAAGTTATGCTATGTACTATTTTGTGTAAACATGGGTCTTCCATTTCCATATGTATATAGCTAATGTGACTATTTTATGAGTCTAACCTATTTGGAGGTATTGTCAACAATCACATCCCGTTTATTTCTAGTTATTTGACTATTTCAGTTTTCTACATCTTCCTAGAGCATCTTATTGTCTCAGCTTCATTTCTTGTTGTTATCAAAAGCACACTCTGACATAATGGAGAACGGCTGTATTTTAGCTCTCAGCTCATAGTTCAGCCATCATGACCAGGAGCCTAAGGCTGTGTAGCCTGACCTACCTGGTCATAGCACATGCACCGTGAAGAACAGAACACTGAACACATGCCTTCTGGAACTCTGCTGGCTCTCTCCATTTTACCGTCATGGATACCAGGCCTGGGAATGGGTGTTGCCCCCATGGGACACTGTAATTAATGTGATGAAGACACCTTCCCCCTCCCAGAATGCTCAGGGGCCTCTTCCAGGTGATTCCTGCTTCTAGCTTCTGTTGAGTTTGCAATACAAACCCTCACACTTTGCAATTTACATTTTCTTGAAAATTGACCATTTTCTTAAGACTCCATGGATATCTTCTGTATTTACCTCCTGTCTCAGCCTTGATATAATGTTTTACTTTATTTTTAAATTCTTTGACGGAGCATCTATAAGAATTTAAATTTTATTTATTTTGACGTAATTTTGAATTTTTAGATTATTTATTTTTTTCTTCATGATATTGGGGACTGAACTCAGGGTTTTGCATATGTCAGGCAAGAGCTCCACTGCTGAGCTGTATCTTCCATCCAGGGTTTATTATTTAATCTAAGTTCTGTTTTCATAATGCATACATTTTTATTCTGCTCTTTATTAATCCCTTCAGTGTTGCTCCCTTGTTGAAATCTCCTAACATATTTACACGAATGCTTTGTAAATGCTTGCATTCCTTCTTGTTTATTAAGGAAAACATGCCACTGATTTTAACACAAAGCTTCTTTGTGTTTAGACTGTGTCTTTGGTCATCAGTAGTTTTCTTCCAAGCTCAGGAACTGTGTCCTCTCCACAATGTACTTTTCTCTTTTCCTAGGGACTTGATGTTGTTTGTACCCCTTAGGGTATGTGTGAGTGTGTGTGGTGTGTGTGTGTGTGTGTGTGTGTGTGTGTGTGTGTGTGAGAGAGAGAGAGAGAGAGAGAGAGAGAGAGAGAGAGAGAGAGAGAAAGAGAGAGAGAATGTGTGCATGTGTCTGTGTGAGTGTGTGTTTGAGTGTGTGTATATGTGTGTGTGTGAGTGTGTGTGTATGTGAGTGTGTGTGAGAATGTGTGTGTGTGAATGTGTGTGAGTATGTGTGTATGTGTCTATGTGTGTGAGTGTGTGAGTATATATGTGAGTGTGTGAGTGTGTTGTGAGTGTGTGTGAGAATGTGTATGTGTGTCTATGTGTGTGTGAGAGTGTGAATGTGTGTGTCTGTGGGTGGTGAAGGAGAGAGGAAGGTGACAGTGATAGTCTTACATTTACACATGATGCACAGTCATGTTTGCTTAAGGCCCAGGCCTGGAAGTAGTATGTTCATTCGGTTCACACTACCATGAGTGGACCAGTCACATGACCTCACCATTCTGCAAGGGAGGCTGGATAATGTAATGATCTCAGTAAAAAATAGAAACGGATACTTGGTGGACACAAAAGGGTTCTTCCAAATCCTCAAATATCCTAACGCCTTTCCCCTGACCCTGATATTCATTTATTGGAAAACATTTTTTTTTTCAAGACAGGGTTTCTCTGTGTAGCCTTGGTTGTCCTGGACTCACTTTGTAGACCAGGCTGGCCTCGAACTTAGAGCGATCTGCCTGCCTCTGCCTCCGTAGTGCTGGAATTAAAGGCATGTGCCACCACGCCCGGCTGGAAAACATAATTTTTTTTTACAAGCTTTGCCTACATACCCTGTCCTGTCTGTGTCTTAACTCCCTTATGTTCTTTTGTTGTGTCTGTAGATTTCTTCCTCAAAAGCATATAACTAGATTGAAAGGTTTCTGTCAGCACTGGCATTTCTGCAGAGGGCTTATATATAGAAACTTCTTGTTATCACAGGGTGTGTATTTTCTAGCATTTTACATTATGTCTATTTTTATTACAGTTTTCATGATTTCTACTTGCCTTGACTTTTCATAACTGATTGAATTTTGACCCCCTGCCATGATTTGAACACAGCCAGCTTTTTTTTTCCCTGTACGTATCACTCTAGAAGCCTTACTACATTTAGATAGTTTAACAAGTTCATGCATATTTCATTTTAAAAATCTGGTCTTGTTTAGGTGACCATGTTGTTGGGATTTCATGTGTACACTTCCTGTCATATATAGACGATGCTATCACATGGCAGACATCCCGGCCTTTGGGCTCTTATAATCTTTCTACCTCTTATTCTTCAACATCCCCTGAGCCTTATCTCCTTAGCTCATTAACTCTTTGAGAGTTTCATACACAACTCAATGTATTTTGATTGTATTCACAAATTCCCACCCATACCTTCAATACTATTGATCAGTTCAATACTATTGATAGAAATAAAAAAAAATTCATGAGCAGAGATCTCCATGATTGCCTGGTGACTCTGTCTTTCTTCCTTAGATTTCACACTGCTTTCTGAGGTGGGGCTGCTGCAGGTCAACGTCTACACATCCTGTCCTCTGCTTTCTGTTGCACTATTCCATGAACAGTTTCTTTTGCACACTGAGGTTCATCAGCAGGCTTTCCTCATCTTCCTATCTTGTGATTTCAGGCTAACATGCAAATGTTACTAGAGGAGAGACCCAGTGTGCTTTACACATTTTCCTGGAGCAGGGCTATGACCGAAAGTAGAATAACAAATATCAGGTAACTAATTTTTTAAATTCTCTGAAAATATTGACCTAAGGAGTTGAACTGCGACCCTCCTTCTATAAAGATTTATGTAGGCTGTTCAGTGACAAACATGGGATTATCTAGAGTATTCAATGGCAACGTAATGTAAGGAGGCTGGCCCGCCTTATGTGCCTGAAAACTGGTTGGACAGTGTCTGCGTCATGGTATAGTCTTCTTCAAGACAAAGGCCTTTAGAGCTGTTTAGTGATCTGCTCATAGCACTGCAGTGCACTTCTGCTTGGAGAATAGTTTGTCAACCATTAGTCTGAGCAAAATTAGGGGCTATGGAAGAACACACTATAAGAAAACCAACTACATCAAGGCTGAATTTTAATAGAATGCTTAAAGTTCAAGCTCACACATTAAGCAAACTCGTGATACAAGAGATTGTCTCACAACAGTCCTCCACAAAAACTGACCCGTGAAACCCGGAACTTGGTGCTGAGTGCAGAGACTCCCACTCCCGAGAAACGCATAGTGAAGTCCAGATGGGAAAGAGCTAGGAAGGGAGGATTGGGCACGCCCAACGGCTTGTATTACATCTTCCTTTCCTTGAGGGAGGGTGTGCAAGCTAACCTGCTTTCGTAACTCCTCCAAGAACCCTCTTTAGGGGTCACTGGGTGAGATCTGAAGGCACTTGCCTGCATTGCTTGTAGGGTGGATCTCCTTAGCTGTGGCTAAGCCCTGTGGATAGTGACAGGCTTTGCCTCTTCTTCCTCATCTTATTAAGTGAGTCTCTATCATCCCTAAGGGCTCTCTGAGATCCCACCGCTGTGAATAGGTGGGTCCAGAGGATGCTCTATTTTTCACAGATATTTTCCAATAATTCAGGCCTTCCCATGGAATAACAACTTAAGAATAGACCTTCCTACAGACAGGAAGTTCGGTGTTACAGACAGGAAGTTGGGTGTTACAGACAGGAAGTTGGGTGTGTGATCCTTCATAACCTTCCTGTTACCTGTATGTTGTGAACAGACACTGACCAGCCTTCTAATTACTAAAATATTGGCAAGAATGTTGTCCAAGACTTTTTGTCTTCTTGATAGGATTGGTAGGATTTAAAAAATAAGGTAGGATTTAAAACATGTTTTACTTTTGGCTGTGCGTCTGTGTTGAGGGATGTGAGAGTGGTCTGTGCATGTGAGTTCAGGAGCCTTCAGAGGCCAGAGCACAGTGTCAGGCCTCTTGGGGCCAGTGACTGTGAGCTACCTAACCAGGATTCTGAGACCTGAACTCAGGTCCTCAGCAGGAGTAGTCCATGCCTTTAACCGGGAATCCATCTCTCAATCCACATAGCAAAGTATTTTAAAAAATCAAGGTGCATAGAGGCTTTCAACACTCGCTTTTATTAATAAACTCAAGTTTATTAATAAAAGAGAGAGCTGTGCCAAAGGTGCATGCTTCAGTTAGAAATAATGAGAGAAAATTGTTTGCAAGGCCTACTTGGTTAAGTGCAATTAAGCTGGCCTGTAATTTTTGTATTAGACTGCTGGTAGTTGAAAACCAACTATTTGGAGCTACTCGTTAAGTAAATTACCTCCATTAAGGAGTTTTCCATGACTCTAAACATAAGGAGAGAAAGATGTCTGTGAAACCTTTGGTCTTCTAAAATATAGCCTAATACAAGTGATGAACAGGTCATTCTAGGCCTTGTCTGCAAGGTCCATGTGCTGCTGCTGCCCAGTCCCCTCTAATTCCGGGAGAGACAAATGCAAGCTTGTCAGTCAGGTGGCTGCCATTGCTTGTGCCTCCTCTGAAAGGGTGACTATTAGATGACAGAAAAAGTGCTTGAATGTCAGTTTCTTCATGCCTAGAGGCTCTGAACTGGGCAAGGGTGCTCTGGGTCCAGATTCAGGTTGGAGGTAATGAGCAAAGCTAACTCAGAGAACCTTTGTGAATTCTCAAATGACTACACATTGTCTGGGGACTTCATTCAAATATACTCTCTGATTCAGATCAACGTGGTCCCCAATGTGATGTCAATGCTGCCAGCCTTCATGTCACAGAGTGTGGTGAGGGCAGCAACAGTTAAAAAAAAGTCAGCACATTCAATTAAACAACAACAACAACTACAACAACAACAGGACAAGTGTTCATCTCAGATAATGTTTGCTCTTATTGTTAGTCCTAGTCAGCATTGACTGTCAAATTGGCATGGTTTTAAATGATAATTATCTTTACCTAGTTTGTCTGTGAGGGACTGTCTTGATTGCTAACTCATACAGGAGGGCCTAGCCCACTGCGAGCAACGCCATTCCCTGGACAGTGGCTGTGTAAGGAAACTCACTGAGTAGGAGCTTGAACATGGGCCTGAGTGAGCTGCAGAATGGGCCAGCAAGCAGCAGTTCATCCTTTCTGCTTGAGTTCCTGCCCTGAGCTAACTCAGATGTGGATTGTGACTTCACTGTGTAAGCCAGCATCAAACAAGCCCTCTCTTCTTCTTAATTGCTTTTGTTCAGACTGTTTAATCACAGCAACACAAAGGCTATGAGAGTGTCTCGGCAGTCAGGACTACACTGCTTCCTGTTGGCATTTTCTTATATTCTCTAGTGTCACCTTGTGACAATGGCCACCTGAAATTCTTGGGTCTTAGTTCATAGTCCATTATTTCTGCTTCAAAAAGAAAAATGTCTCCCAGTATAACATGAAAAATTCTTAGGATTTCTTCTCATTATGTGGATGGAAATAAATGGCTTAAGAACAAAGGATCCCCTCCCCCCCAAAAAAGCTAAAATTCTCACAACCATCTGGAAAATGGATACTGCAAAGATGATCCAAGAATCCTCAATAATGAAGATAGCTATCAAATCTACTTTCAGAACTGTGATGTGTATATCTTATCTACTGTAAAGTTCTTTGTCGATAGAGCAGGATAATGTCAATGTTTATGAAAAACTAATCATAACAGGGTACGGGTAGGTCTGGTATGTAGTAGGCAAAGCACTATGAATGTGCGGTTAGACCCTGAAAATTTTAACAAAAGCATTTTAGCTGATATGTTGTCAATGTTTTCAGATTACTCTCCAATAAAATCATCTTGTTGAAATTGAATGTGATCTGAAGAACACCTGAACTTGTATTTGATGACACAAATGAGGGGAGTCCTGTAGACTTGACCCTATAACTTCACAGTTTGTGCTAAAATTATAATTATATAGCATGGCCTCAGCTCGCTATGTGGTTTATAAAGAAAGGAAGAAAGGGTGTGGCTGATGAACTACAGACTCTTGATGACAAGTTGACTGTTTAAAACCCTTACCACTCAAAGTGTAATTAATGTGCAGGATAAACGTATCACTTCACTTAGGAGATTGTCAGCAATGCAGACATGGGACAACACTGCCATCAACCTGCAGATGGGGAACAGTTACAGTAGGTAAAAGTTGGCAATGGTATTTAGAGATGCATCCAGTTCTCACGGAGTTATGATTTTAGACAAGTAGAAATGGTAAAATAATATGCTATAAGCTAAATATGAAATCTCTTGGCTATTGTTATCTCAAATACCTAACATGAAAAGAGAAGATGAGAGAATGTTTGGAAGATTTTTGATGCTATACCAAGCACAAGCTTTTTCTTATTGAAGTACTATCTACCCAAGGAGCGTGCTGGGACATTAGATGACATCTCTAGGATTAGTTGTCAGTGGGGAGGTCCTATGTTGAGAAGGGCAAAGTCGCAGATCTGAAGAACCAGAGATGTGCCATGATGGAGTCATTCTTTTCCCTCATTGGTATCACCAGCCTCTTGAAGAAATTCTATGACAATAGCTTGTGAGTGACTAATTTGAGAGATGAAGGTTTGGTTTTGAATACTGCAGAATGAAAGAGCTTGTGTGGGTTCATCTAAGACTCAGCTGACTGCTGAACAATTGGAGGCAAGTATGTGTGACCTAGACACACAGTAAAGAGCAGCTTTCCTACAGACTGAAGAAAAGCCACTGAAATGTTAGTTTTCCCTCAGAAGAGGGGCTGTCCCCTATATATGTCAAATGGAACAGTTTTGATGGGAAATATGTTGTGCTGTGTATGCCAGCCCTGTTGGATTGCTTCTACCTCAGCTATTGTGTTCACTCATCGACTGTCTGCCCTTTCAAACTGTGGTAGATTCTTTGGCTTAGGCCCACCTTGCTTGGTAGTCTATGTAACGTTACAATGCCAGAATCAAGCACCAGACTGAGAATGTTAATCAGATTTGTGTCTCATCTTATCTTACAGGTTTTCCAGATGCTGGAAACTTAGAATGATCCATAAGAAAATGGAAACGTAGAAAGCAAACTATTATCCACATGAAAATCTTCCCAGCTTTAAAGAAACTGAGCCTAAGATGCAGGGAGCATCGTGGAAGAAGGGACAGAAAGACTGTAAGAGGATCAGGGAGGCTGCTGTGAGATTTTGTACTAGTAATGTCAGAAGCCACACCCATAGCGTGTGTCACCAACTTGACTGCCTAAATGTGAGCCGAACAGGGATTACACATGCCAAACAGAAGCCCTAAATAAGGACTATGGACACGTGAGGGAAGCTGGCAACTGGAGAAGTGACCTTCCTCAGTGAAGAGCACACCAACTGCCTGCCCAGTGCCAAACCATCAGTTCTGAAAACACACACATAGATAGCGTTATATGGACTGAACAAATTATGTTTAGGAATACATATGTATATCCATATACTTCTTATATGCATGTAATAACAATAAAAAAGAGAAGCCATGATTTTGAAGAAGAGCAGGGAGAGTGTTTATGGGAGGGTTTGGAGAGAGAAAAGGGAAGGGATAAATGTAATCAAATTATAATCTTAGAAATAAAAAATGTTCAGAGAGAGAGAGAGAGAGAGAGGGGGGGGGGGGAAAGAAAGGCAATGGCCTTTAAGCAGCACAGGTGAAGCTAGAGGGATCTATAGGAGTTCTTCTTCTTCTTCTTCTTCTTCTTCTTCTTCTTCTTCTTCTTCTTCTTCTTCTTCTTCTTCTTCTTCTTCTTCTTCTTCTTCCTCTTCCTCCTCCTAAGCACTATCTTCTTCTTCTCCTCCTCCTCCTCCTCCTCCTCCTCCTCCTTCTTCTTCTTCTTCTTCTTCTTTTTAAATTTAGGTAACTTAGTTTTTAAAACTTATTTTTAATTTATATATTAACTTCACATCCTGATAATATCCTCCCCCTCCTCTCCTCCCAGTCCTTGCCTTTCACCCTCTTCCCCTACCTCCCCTCCCCTTGTCCTCAGAAAAGGGGAACCCCCTCAACTCACCCCAACACATCAAGTTGCATTAGGACAGAGCTTATCCTAATCCCCTGAGGCCAGGCAATCTGCCCAGTAAGGGCAAGGTCATCAAAAGCAGGCAACAGAATCCACGTCATAGACGACACTCACTCAACTTACTAGGGGACCCACATGAAGATCAAACTGCCCATTGGTTATATATGTGTCAGAGGTCCAGTCTGTGCATGCTCTTTGGTTGGTGCTTCCATCTCTGTAAGCCCCCATGGGTCTAGGTTAGTTGACTCTGTTGGTGCTCTTGAAGTGTTCTTGTCCCCTCTGGGATCCTTCCCTCCCACTCTTCCACAGGACTCCCCAAGCTCCACCTTATGCTTGGCTGTGAGTCTCAGCATCTGATTCAACCAGCTGCTGGGTAGGGCGTCTCAGAGGACAACTAAGCTAGGCTCCTGTCTGTAAACATAGCAGAGTATCATTAAAGGTACCAGGGGTTGGCTCTCTCCCATAGGGTGGCTCTCAGGTTGGGCCAGGCATTGATTGGGTATTTCCTCAGTCACCACTCTATCTTCACCTCTGCACATCTTGTAGGGAGAGTAAATTTTGGTCTGAAGGTTTTGTAGGTGGATTAGTGTTTCCCTCTCACCACTATAGGTCCTGCCTGGCTAGAAGGTGGCCTCCTCAGTCTTGAGGCCCTTGCTGCTAGGAGGCTCAGCTAGAGGCATCCCCAAACCCTCCCCGTAGTCTACCCTGTCACAGGTCTCCAGTTTGTCTCACTGATGACCCCACTCTTGGCCATATTCATACAAGTTTTCAAAATAACTATTGGAATTGTGGGAACAAGAATTTGGGGGATTATTAATATGTGACTCATCCTTCCAGATCTGTTGATGAAGTCCTAAGAGTGTCATCAGTTATACGAGGGGGTTAGGGACATGGTCATGTAGGGTTGCTGGCTAAATGAGAAGATGTAGACTAAGTTGCAATGTCTGGACTTTATATGAAGTGAGTACATGTTTTTTCTAAGCACTCCTTGAAGAAGTAGAAAGCTTGTGCAAGAATAAATGATAAACGGAGGGAAGGTGGAATAACAGTGGGGTTATAAGTGAATGATTGTAATGAGGGAAATCCAATATTGTTGTGTACCACACAACTGCATGTTGGCCAAGGATGGAGTGCCTACCCAGTGTTTGTGCATATGATTATAACAGACTTAAATAATCCCTACTCCCTAAGAAATGCCACAGCCATTGTGAGATCACAGAGCAACAACAGCATTTATCTGTATGGGATGATGCTAGTGGAAGTGAATTTCCTGCTTTCCCACTCAAATAAAAGTAACAATTGTACAATTAGGTATAATACATAATATTTGATGGTAATAATAAACAATTTATCTGACATTTATACTGCTTTACTTTATATGGTTATTTTTTACAAAAATTTATTTAGTTTACATATATGAGTACTCTCTCTCTGCATGTACACCTGCATGGGAGGAGAGGGCATCAGATTTCAGTATAGATGGCTATGAGGCACCACCATGTAGTTGCTGGGAATTGAACTCAGGACCTCTGGAAGAGCAGTCAGAGCTCTTAACCACTAAGGCATCTCTCCAGCCCCCATATTGTTATTTTTAAGTATACTATTTTTGCATGTTAAAAAGTTTACTGTTAAACAGATTCTGTCTTGTGCTAATGACAGCCTCATGGATAAAATATAACAGTGGCATTCCTGATGCATTATAGCTCATTATACACAAAAACACACCACTCTTGTTTTGTGAATACAAAGTCCATCAAATAGAGTGGGAAAGGACAGTGGATTCTTGATGTTATCAGGGCCATGGGTACCAGAAGGCATTCGACTGGGAACAGCCCTTTGCTTCAATGAAGAAGGCTATGGGAAGCCTTATGCACACCCACACCACATTTTGCTTAGCTGCACTGCCACTCCCACCTGAGTGTGATGGATCCAGCGTTTTTGATACCTTAATTGTATCCTAACTGTATCCATGCTGTTATTATGCAGTGACGATGTGTGCAGTGGGGAAGGTACCATTGACCTACACGACAGAAAAGGAGCTTAGCAGAGAGGGTTTCTGTTTGTGGTACAAGCTAAGTATATTTTCATGAGCAGTGGCATTTGGAGGAAAAGCACTTGAGAATGAGAAGATTGGGGGGGATGTGTTTTTTCTTGTATCTGGAAGGCAGAGGATGGGAGACAGATGATGAGTGTTTGACAAGTGGGTCAGGCAGACTTACCCAGCAGCACTGCTGGCGATGCTGATGGTCTGGGGGATGACCGCAATAGCCAAGGCTTTGGTTTTGAACTAATGATTTTATGAAGCGTACAGAAAACCAAAGTGAAAGAGTAATTAGAAAGAATCAAAAACATAACAAACCCTTATCAAATTGGACACACAAAACATCCTCCATAAGTGGGCTGGGAAAGCCCTTTTGAGACAGCCAGTTGGAGTTCCCAGGCAGAGCAGAGTTCTCTGTGGTGAGGTTTTCCAGTGACCAGATAGTAGTGGCTAGAGAGAACACCAACGTGGATTCTCACAACACCTAGTACAAGTGCAGCAGACACTCTTACATCATAGGATGGACAAGGGGAACGGAAGTGACTTATTTTCTGAGCATTCTCACAGACACAGTAGTTTTCCTCTTGGGCTGTTTCATTGTGTACTTCTCACCCTGTCACAGAGGTAAGAGGGGGGCAGCCCATTCCCAGAAAAGGGGCCTTGACAGACACCTTAAGACAAGTGTGTTTCGATCTGAGTGGGGCATGGGGAGGGACAGAAAGAGCTCATGGTAATTATGAATAAAATGCATATTATGATCTAGTTTTGAGAAAAGGCTCCTACCCCAACATGTCCTTTTGAACATCTTAATAGATGCAATTCTGTAACACTGGGGTTGGCCCTTCATTCTAGCTCTTGGCATCCAAAGTGTGCACCTTTCCCCTTAAGTTTATTCCCACATGTTAAGGCTGTCCCATCTGTGGAAATCCCGTAGGGAAACTTGTAATTTATGTCACTGTACTAAGCCTGGCCTTGCTTCAAGGACATCTCAAAATAAGACAATCTGCAGTACAGTTAACAGTCGTAGGAACCACTCTGAACTGTACCCATGTCCTCCATGAAGGGAAAGAGGGAGGTCCAGCTAGCTGATATCACAGCATAGAAAATGGTCAGAGTAAAAGCTTATGGAACGAAGGGGAGAGAGTGGTTTTGTCCCATTGGACTGCAGACTTGGATCCCAGAATCAATGACACTACATATGGCAGCCGTCCATAATAAGCCTACTAAATGGGCAAGGGCCAATAGTGTTTTAAAGGGCAGCAGATATCTCTGTGGATTTATGGATTTATTTTGCGATGGAATAGAATTATTCTGTGGCCAAAAGATGGTAGATCATGTTGATCCCATTCCAATATGCAAATAGGTCTTATACTAGCATTGCATTGGTAATCAAACATGAGAAATGGAATTGAGGCCTCCTTAGAATATGTAATGGTGGTTGTTGGACCATGTGATGGAGCCTTTGAGCCTCATGGGATGAGCTTTCCTTCTGGAAGGACTGGAGACCAAAGATCAGCCATGTGTGCAGTTGGCCATGTCCCCATAATAAAACCTCAGGACACAAGGACTCACAGGAACATTCAGGCTGGCAGGACCCATGCTATGGTCTGATGTTATTGTCAGGAAAGGTAACACTGTTTACACGTGTATAAGGAGAAGACTTGGAAGCCCCATTTCTGGAACCCTCGAGAAGTCTACACTGTAATAAGTCACAGTAACGACTACAACTGCTTTCAGAGAGTTGTAGTGAATTATTAGAACCAAGAGTGACCTTGGGAAACCGTGAAGTCTGCAGTTGGTATCAGAAGTGGGGGGGGGATGGTGATTGGTGGGCCTTACTCCACAGGTTCATTTTGTGATCACATTTGAACCATTCTTTCCTTTCCCCAAACTACACTAAGCATCCTTTAGATGGTTCCTTAGATGCTATTCCAACTGTAGCATAATCCACTGTAAAACACCCTTAAGATCTTAATATAGACATATGCATGAAATAAAAAGTGACTTTAAATGTACAGTAACCAATTTGCTTCCCATTAATAATTCAGCTCTTTTTATTTGTTTCTAAACAAAAAGCCAAGGAGATCCATTCCACAGAGCAATATGCACAGTTTTTATTAAACCCCAAGAAACTCTCTTAAGGTTTTCGGATTATGAAAGTCACCTAATATACTGTGTGACACACTGTGTCACACTACAGCTTCCAGGACAAGATCTTTTTGTTTTCAATTATATCTTATTTTATTCTCTTTTTTTGGTGGGGGAGGAGATTGCAAGTACAGATGACAGATACCAAGGGACAAGGACATGAGTGGGATTGGGGTGCATGATATGACACTCACAAAGAATCAATAAAATGTTTATTTTTTTTAAAGACAGAAAAAATAAAATCACCCAATTCCACATTTTTTTCCTACCAAATTTCTCCTTTAAAATTCCCGCCCCCCATTAAAGTCAAGCTAGACGCAGACATGAGTCAAGAGCAGGTGGCAGCACTTGGTGCCCTAAATGCTCTTTCAATCAGTTATTATTTCCGCTGCGGTCACATAAGCCTGGTCAAAGCAGCTTGTCGGAAGAAAGACCTGGTTTCACTCACAGTGTCTCGGGGTGAAGGTGTGGTAGAGTTCACACTTAGGGGAGTGGTCTTGTAGGATCAAGAGGCTGTTTGCTCACATCTTGGTGGACTAGGGAGTGGACAGCCCAGGGCTGGAAGTGTTGCTGGACTATACCTCTGAAGGCCTGCCCTCTACCTGATCTTCTTCTTCTAGGTGAATCCCACAAAAACAAGGCCGTCAGCTGGTACATAACCTGGAAGAGGGAGGCGAGAAGACTTCTAAGCCATAATAATTGTGTGTGTGTGTGTGTGTGTGTGTGTGTGTGTGTGTGTGTGTGTGTGTGTTGTACATGCTCACCCACGCATTTGTGGGTATGAAGGTGGGCATGGTTCCGGGGCATGTAAGTGGCAGGGCATGTTTGTACAGAGGGTAATCTGAGATGCTGGCCCCTGCTTTCTATCTTGTTCACTGCAGTGTATGCTATACTGCCTAGCTTGAGAGTGTCTAAGCATTCCCTGTGTCTGCCCCCTCATCTTGTGTGGCAAGATTACAGATGTGCCACTGTGTCCAGGGTTACACGGATTCCAGGGCTCTGAACTAGGTCTTCGTGGGAATGTGGCAAGCAATTTACCCACTGAGGCGTATTCCCAGCCGCCCTCCATAACACAGCACTACTCTTTTGCATAGGATACCACATGCACTCCTCACTGTGGTACCATTTATTCCAGTGCATCTGATTTGAATCTATCCAGTCAAGTGCCTGGGGATGAAATAAGCAAAGAGGATGGCAAGGCGATTGCTCTCATGGTTTGCAAAGATTCCACACATTATTCACTTTAAGACCTTCGTTCTGGAGAAAACTGGGATCAGTGGTTTATCAGGCACCAAAGAATTTAATATTCTTGGTCCCCATTTTGCAACTTGCACCCCAAAATTAGATATAATAAAACTATATCAAGACAGAAACAGGGCAATAATACAGAGATGGTTCAGAGTTACAGAGAAAACCAGAGGAAGCAGCCAGGCGTTGTTTCTGCCTTTCATTATGTTTCAGCGGTGCTCACTGGGCTTACCGGCTGCTGGTGTGTTTGGTCTTTCCAGCAGGCTGCAGGCATCGTGCTACAGGTTTGCCTCCTCCTAAGTCTCCTTAGCTCAGATGCAGCATTGAGGAAACTCTGGCTCTACAACTGTCTAACCACAGAAAGAAAACAGAACTGCCTGGTGGCACTCAGAGTGAGGAAAAATATCCCCTTAAAGAGAATTCATGAAGTTCTCTTAACTTCCTAAGGTCATCTTTCATGACTTAATGAACAATAATTTGAAGATATTATTATTATTATTATTATTACTATTACTATTATTATTATTATTATTGTTGTTGTTATTATAAAATAGTTTCAAAATGTGAAAACTAATTTAGAGTTTGATGCCTCTGATCACAGAACAAATAAAATTCTATATACATTTGTTAAAAACTCTACCCCAGCTGAGTGTGTTCACGCATGCTTTTGATCCCAGCACTCGGGAGGTAGAGGCAGATGGAGTTCTGTGAGTTTGAGGCCAGCCTGGTCTACATGTTCAGTTCTGAAACAGCCAAGGTTATGTAAAGAGATCCTATCTCAAAAATAAACAAATAAAAACAAACCAAAAAAAAAACATTGCCTGAAATTAAATGTAGTCTGTCCCCTTTAAGTGTCTGATGCGTTTCCTTATAAGTTCTTTTGGTAAAATGGTCATGGCACATCTGTAATGGCCTAGGTATTTGTCTCAGGCAAACGTTTACCTCAGAGGGGCCTGTGACTGCTCAGTTCCTCACCACAGCAGATGATGGCTCTGTGGCTTAGACCTCACTTACATGTCTGTTGACATTCAGATCATGTGATTACATTCATCTCCGTTGGCTTACTAAGAATTAACTTACCCTAAATATCAGTGCTAGGGTTTCGAGACACTCAGTGGCTGGGAGCACACACTGCTCTTGTAGAGTCTGTTTGATTCCTAGCACCTATGCCAGGTAGTTCACCTGCATCCACTTGTAACTGAAGCTCTGAGACATCTAACACCCTCTTCTGCTCTCTGCGGGCACCTGTGCTCATGCACACATACGCATCTCCCCACACACATGGAATTAAAAATAAAACAAAGACAAATAGCGTCAACAACAGTAATACAAGATTAAAAAGACCAAGCACTGGAGGTCTGCAAAGCTTGTCACATAACTTATAGGATGTCTGGGCCCAGCTTGAAAATGTTCGTTTGGGGCTGAAGAGATGGCTCGGGGCGGTTAAGAGCAGTGACTGCTCTTCCAAAGGACCTGGGTTCAATTCCCAGCACCCAATTGGCAGCTCACAACTGTCTTTAACTCCAAGATCTGACAGCCTCACACAGACATATGTGAAGGCAAAACACCAATATACATAAAATAAAAATAAATAAATTATATATATAAAAAAGAAAATGTTCATTTATAGATGCTCACGTGCACACTTTGGTTTAACAATGTTTGCCCTGGAGTTCTGACCATGAGCTAATTGAGGTAATTTACTGAGATGTGTGAAAATGTTGTGCACCGAGAATGCCCCATTTTCTCTACTTTCTTCTCATCGTCAGAGACTATGTAGGCCACACCAGAGTCTCACTGATGTAGTCTCCTGCTGATGTGGTCTTTTTATTAGTATCTTAAAACTGTTTACTTAAGACAGCCTCTCATGTGGGAGTGGCCAACCGATGACTGGTCTCACTAGAGGCTCACGCCACTAGAGGGAGCCCATCCCTGTCGCTCCCTGGATGGCCAGGATCAGGAAGCTGGGTGGCTCAGAGACCTGAGGTAGAACCAAACATGATTGACAAAACAAAACAAAAAGCCACATTCTTATAACACAGATCAAGCTAGTCTCAGAGTTGGGGTGTTCCTTCACCTTGACAGTGAATCTCTGCTTAAATCCCCGCCTTCCCAGGTGGAGGGATTTTGTTATGATGTCCCTTAAAAGTGCGTACAGTCATATTTTGGGCAGAAAGACATAGTGCGCAGCACAGTCACATAACCACATATGGGTCTGAAAGATTCTGATTTTTATCTGTCATTTTTGAGTCTTGACAACTCGAGAGAGCCCCAATAGTGATGGATGCTTTTTTTTTTGTCCTAAACCTTGAGTTCCAGAGACTTTATTTTCTTCAGCAAAATGAAAAACATGGGACATGTGTGTGCTCGAGTGTTGCATTATAAAACCACACTGTTTGCACACATGTACTACTTTTTGTTGTTGCTGTCATTTATAAAATTTCCAAAAAAAGAGAAAAGAAAAAAAAAGTCCAGTAGTTGTAGCACATGCCCATTCTACCAATGTCCGTGACATAGAGGAGAGTCGTGAGTTTAAGGCCAGTCTGTGTTGCCAGTGAAACTCCGTCTCAACATCTGCCCTCCGGTAAAAAGTAAAATAAGTGTAGTCCAGAGCCGGCAAGGACAGAGAGTAAAAGAAGGCAAATGAACACAATTACTGTATGGTGCATGTATGGATGGAATACCACATCCAGTCCTACTCATTGGTACAATTATATGTACCAGTCATTATAATCATAAAAAAAACAGAAAGTGGACAAAGGCATTTAAAACTTATCTGTAAACATATCATCTCACTTGGAAACAACCACTCTTGTTTAGTATTTTCTGTGTTTGTACTATGAATATACAATACATATGCTTTCGTATGCATGGCCTTGTGGTCTAAGCCGTCACCATTCTATTTTCTGTTTTTATTTTTATTTTATTTTTTTGTTGTTTATTTTTTATTTTCTGTTTTTAATAATTTGATTGCTCTAGTAGTTTCCTGTATGCTGCAATGTAATTCTTCATAACACTCATTTGAAAGGTGCACACACTTTGGTGAAAACACCTTAGATGATGCCCTTTGTCTGGGAGAGCCTGATTGCTTCCGGCGCTTTGCTCTGTTCAGCAGGGTAATGCATATCCTGACATAAAGTTGTGTTCCCACCTCTCTTCCTGAGAAACTTTGTTTGGGAGCTGTTCCGGCTCCTATTTGTAAGCCAGTATTTCATTTTGTCTTCACGAAGTTGCATTTTCTGAAGCCCACTGCAAATCCAAAAATATAAGAAGAGCCTTTCCTTCTTCACTACATGTTTTACTCACCAATTATCCCCATCAGGCCCCCATTTTGAGACTGTTGAGTACTGTCCCTGCAGTCACTAAGCAAGAATAGAAAAACTCCAGCTCAGTTATTTAAATTAGTTTCCTTAGAAATAGCCAAATGGATTCTCCAAAATTTCACCTATTCGGTTCTGACGTTATTTTCACATCTGCTGTACCTCCCCCTGCTGCCAGCACAGGGTCTCAAAACTGCCCTCAGCAAAATTGAATGGAGTTGAGTCCTTGGACCCTGGGAAGGCAGTAAAATGGCACTTTGAAATGAGGCCACTGGTTGGAGGCTTCTCACTTTTCTGAAGGGCTTGTGTCTGCCTGGAAAAGATCTTCCTTAGTTTTAGCTGTTCACAGGCCTCACGTGAGGAGTTCCCCCACATAGCCAACATCGACACATATCCCCTGAATGCTACGTCTGTGTTGCATCTTGTCTTACACGCTCAATTTATGCTTTTCCCAGCAGTGTAAATTCCATTCCCAAGATGTTAGAAAGTGCATCTCAGTGGTCCTGTAGCCTAAAAGAAGTCTCGCTTTGCTCCCTGTGGCAGTAGTGTTGACTGGCCAAGACTGACTGACTGTTTATGGAGGAAGCGCCATACCATTGTTGTCATGCTTGGCTGCCTCAGTCCAAGCCACTCTGTCCTGGCAGAATCAGATGGGGCTGTTCCTCACTGCTGATGAAAAATAACAAGGCAGTTGGTTTAAGGATCTGGTTTGAAGCTTTCACAAAGCCAGCAAGAATTTCACACCATTTTGAGTGCTTCAGGTAAAGAATTTAACAGCTGGTGGGAGTGTAAATTAGAGCCAATTATAATTTGATTGACCTGCCTTGACAATAAAACTGTCTTCCCTAATTTAAAATGCCTAGCAGGAACCTCTCTGCCTCAGTTAGGTGGTGGTTTCAAAGGACGAACAGCTCAAACTAGGCAATTCTTTAACAATGCTGACAGTAATAAAGATTTATTTATATAGTATTGTTTTCCTGCTGAACTAAAATAACTGCATGCAAAGGGAGGAACAGGACAGTGCGCATGGGAATGAAAAAGTTAGAGCGTGGTGGAAAGCTGTGTCTCAGGATGAGGTGTTGAAAACATGTAAATTATAGGAAGATCTGAAGAAAGAGGAAAGAAAGTGTATGAGTTCCAACCTGGGATGCCAGTTATCATAGGTTTTTTTTTTCATAGTTTTAATTAATGTTTTGTTACAATTCAGAAGGCTGGGTTTCATGTGGGCACACTGCACACGTATTTCATGGCACCCTGCTCACATCTTGAACTCCCCCTTCTTTCACATCCCCTCACTTGCCCAGTTACAATACTGTTGAAACCAAATACAGAATTTCAAAAGTTATTTTTTGAAACTGGTTTCAAATGGCGTGAGAAGAGAACACATTCTAGACTTGCCACTGACCTTAGAGGCTACTTTATCCTCCTCCTGCCGTATTGAATCCATATGAAGAAGGTCAGGGTCTGACCATCTCTGGCTTCTTAGTCACACTAGCTCAGCTTAATAAAACCTGCCAGGAGAGGAGCTATGGGTCTCTGCTTCCTGCTTTGCCTTGAATAAAACCTCAGTGTCGTTTCCTTTGGCTTAATTCTGCTGAAGGTGAGCTGCTGGCTTTGCAAGGTGATGCTCAGAGGAGCAGCCCGCTCAACTCTTCTGATTCAGCTCTGCCAGGTAGATGGACTTGACATTGGGCACGTGGTTCTCTCGGAGTCATGGGTTCAACATCTGAACAATGGAAACAGTAGCAACCTCATGGGGGTATAGTGGTATTTACTGGCACCAGGAACAAATAGCTTGATCAGGGTCTGGTCTGGACTCTGGAATATGGTCCTATTTTTTTCCCTCTTTCAATGTCTGCTTTCCTTTCTTCTCCTCTCTGGGGATGGCTGGCTTTCCTCTTCTGTTCACTCTCATAGAGCCTTTCGCAGTGATCTTGGCTGAGACATGGTGAGTAAAGGATGGGAGGAGAAGCACTGTCTGTCTCCATTAAGTGGCACCGGGTCCTCCACTGCATGAAATTTCACATCCAGAGGCTTCAGCTACACAGTCAACTGTGTTTTAAAGGCATCCAATAAAAAATTACAGACATAAATAAAATATAAGATTAAATAACTTTGATCATGTTAGATGTAGACATGATTCCATTTTGTTATTAATTAGTGCTGTTAGTCTCTTAGTGTGCCTAATTTATAGGTTAGACTCCATCATTGGGATGTTCTTATAGGGGAAAAACCTGTGTCTATGTGATCTTAGCTACTAGGGGTCTTGTCATGCACCCTGGTGGATAAAGGGGTACTGAACTTAGACTTGTTTTTAGAACTCACTGGCAATGCTTTTCATCTTGGTCATACCTCTACAATCCTAATATCGTTTGAGAATATTTTATATTAAACACACATTTTAAAGTCACATGGCGTTTATAAAATTAAGCAAAGAAATTAAGACGGCGGTGGCCAAAGCCATGAAGTTTATTTCGTAGATAAGACTTGAAAACTCCAAGGCTTTGACACACTGTACAGGCTTGGATAGAGCTAGAGTCTCATAGCCTTATATATTATGACAAGTGCCAACGTGAAAGCAGTAAGCCTGAGTCTTAGACAGTCAATTTACTACGCAGGGCTACAGATGGTACAAAGCATGTATCGGAGCCTTGTGCTAATAGCTACAAACTATTATACTTCATCGACTTAAGGGAGCAGAAGAAAGTGTATAGATTTTTATGACAGTGGCATCGTTCCTCTTTTAAAATCAATTCTGGATGAGGGTTGGGGTTTCTGAAAGTCCAGTCTTCATATATAATGAGACCATCTCTATTATTATTAATGTGACTTCTTTTACTGCTTGAAAAAAAAGTGACAGCTGATAAAAGATCTGGCTGTATGCATCCTTGTACACAACCTTGGAACTGAAATTCCTCGTGGCTGGCACATCTGGTTTTTGTGAAACTTATCTATAGGAACAGTAAACAGTGAGTAAGGACCCTGTAACCAGCCTCTGGAGTTTGGCCAACCTCAAGCAATGGACCAAGCTCGGCTGCATGAGACCTGTGCACCCGATGGAGGGGGCAGGGTGTGTAGGCAGCTGCTGCCTGCTGGACTGGAACAGGGCAGACACAAGGTGGGCAGCCAGATGCCGTAATGACCCACTGAAGAATCACCACATGTGCTACAACAGAGCTGTAAAATGTGGGGGAAATAATGGCAGCAGATGGACAAAAACCTGGCACACAGCAAGCAGGGAGAGGCCACTCATTTATAGCACAAAGCCCTGCACGGATGGAGGAGAGACAGGGCTTCAGACCTATGCCAGGCTTGCAGAGAGCAACAGGCCCTGTAAGCATCCTGCATCCGTTTTCCGTAGTTACTGACTGCTTGTTCTGCATAACCATCTTGGGTAGATCATCCTGCACTGTGCAGGATGAAGCCAGGCTTGATGACCTCTAAGAGTTGGGGGTCTAATAGGTATTCTCTGGTTTTCTGTTTGGCACTATTTGGGTGCTACAGTATATTGACATCATTTAATATTCTTTTAAAATCTCAACAACCTCCCAATCTTGGTATGGCATAACTTGAAAACCGTAGGAGATAGAGTTTCAGAAGGACAGAAAGTTGGAAGATTTGATGAGCTATGTGTCCAGCAACTGTGCTCCAGGATTGCCTTAGAGCTGTCTGTTAGTACACACACACACACACACACACACACACACACACACACACACACACACACACACACTCGTCATTTCCCCAAAATTATAGTACATGAGGAATGACAAGTCCTTCTCCTGAATTCTATGGTGAAACAAATTTGTTGAAGAGACATCACATTTCTGTACAAACCCACTCATCATGGACATGGATACACACAAGAGCATGCATATGTGTTCTCTCTCTCTCTCTCTCTCTCTCTCTCTCTCTCTCTCTCTCTCTCTTTCATTTAAGTCTTTACAATTATTTGGTTTTTGAGTAATCACTCATTGTCTTCAACATTATTTTCACCACTGTTTCTGTTTCCATTAAAAACCAACCTGCAGGGCTGGAAGATGGTCTAGCGTTAAGAATACTTTTTCAAAGCATCACACTAGGCTCCCATCACCCTGCAAAATGTCTAAGTCAGAGTCTCCCAAGGAGCCAGAACAGCTGCGGAAGCTCTTCATGGGAGGGCTGAGCTTTGAAACAACCCACAAGATCCTGAGGAGCCATTTTGAGCAATGGGGGACACTCATCGACTGTGTGGTAATGAGAGATCCAAACACCAAGAGATCCAGGGGCTTTGGTTTGTCACATACGTCCCTGTGGAGGAAGTAGATGCTCCTATGAACGCAAGACCACACAAGGCAGATGGAAGAGTTGTGGAACCCAAGAGAGCTGTGTCAAGAGAAGATTCTCAGAGACCAGGTGCTCACTTAACTGTGAAGAAGACTTTTGTTGGTGGTATTAAAGAAGACACCGAAGAACATGGCCTATGAGACTATTTTGAGCAGTACAGGGAAACTGAAGTGGTTGAAACCATGACTTGACAGAGGCAGTGGGAAAAAGAGGAGCTTTGCTTTTGTCACCTTTGATAACCATGACTCTCTGATAAGATTGTTATTCAAAAGTATCATACTGTGAGTGGCCATAACTGTGACGTAAGAAAAGCCCTGTCAAAGCAAGAGAAGGCTAGTGCCTCATCCAGCCAGAGAGGTCGGAGTGGCTCCGGAAACTCTGGTGGTGGCCATGGAGGCAGTTTTGGCGGCAATGACAATTTTGGTCTAGGAGAATCGTCAGTGGTGGTGGTGGCTTTTGTGGCAGCCATGGTGGTGGTTGGATATGGTGGCAGCGGGGAAGGCTGTAATGGATTTGGTAATGATGGAAGCAGTTTTAGAGGTGGTGGAAGCTACCATGATTTTGGCCATTACAACAGCCAGTCTTCAAACTTTGTATCAATGAAAGGAGGAAACTTTGGAGGCAGGAGCATTGGCCTTTATGGTGGTAGAGGCAAAGACTTGGCTAAATGACGAAACCAAAGTGGCTATGGAGGCTCCAGCAGCAGCAGTAGCCGTGGCAGTGGCAGGAGGTTCTAACTATGTTACACCAGGGACAAAGCTTAAGAGAGGAAAGCCAGAGAAGTGTCAGGGAAACTTAGGTTACAGCAGATTTGTGACTCAGCCAAACACAGTGGTGGCAGGGCCTGGCTGCTACCAAGAAGACATGGTTTAGACAATACTCATGTGTATGTGCCAAAAGAACTCCAGGGCTGTATGTGTGACTAATTGTTATAGGTTATGTTAGTTTCTGTTCTGTGGAAAATGTAAAGCATTCCAACAAAGGGTTTTACTGTAGACTTTTTTTCACCCATGCTGTTGATTGCTAAATGTAATAATCTTATCATGATGCTGAATAAATGTCTTTTTTTAAAAAAGTGCTCTGTAAAGTTAGTCTACTCTGAAGCCATCTTGGTAAACTTCCCCAACAGAGCAAAGGTAGAGTTCCTTCAGGGCAGAATCAAGTTCCATTTGGAATTTTTTAATGGTTGCTTGGGAAGAGAAGCCATTGTCTTCAAAAACCTTGGTGTAGTTAAAGCACCAGTTACTGTTGTGACTATAGTGAATTTCACTATTGAAAAGGTCATCCAAGCAAAGTCACAACTTGCTTATAAAATAGTTGTTGGCACACACTATGAAATAACAAAATTGAGTAATGGGATCAGATAAAGTAACAGATGGGAATGAAGCTTGTGTATCATCCATTATCATGCGTAATCAATAAACAATTTAATTCTCTTGAATGAAAAAAAAAAGAATACTTTTTCTTGCACACAACCCAGGTTCAGTTCCCAGCTTCCACGTGGCAGTTCGCAACCTCCTAGAACCCCAGTTCAGGAGCCCCAGTCTTTCCTTCTGGCCTCTGACAACACCAGGCACACATGCAGGTACTCAATAAAATAAAAAAGAAATGTGTATTAAAATAAATCAAAGCACTGGAATACTTTTACTGACCTGGATACAAGTTTTTACTTATGGTTCCAAGGAGCCTTCAAGAAAAGGGGATTGACGTATACTACAAGGCATTTAAATGTGCAACTATCTTGAATTCTAATGGCCTGTGAGGGACAAGAAGCTGAGCTGTGGGCCTGCTCCCTCCCCACATCCTGCTTCCTTGTTTTATCACTAGAGCAGATTGGTGTGGCGCATTAGCCTGCAGGCTGTCAAAAGAGCCAATCACCAGCCAAGAAAGGACTATACCAGTTACCTGTTGGTATGTTGTTGTTTGAGAGACAGAGTCTCTTGCCTGCAGCCGCATGTCTACACCAGGTTCCATTGTCCTTAGAAAATACACATGATGCAGGTATGTAGAAAGTTTAATGCAGAATTGTGGCTTGTAGCTTTGTTGTCAGAAGTGAGCCATGTTCAAGCCTGCAAATGAACAGGCTGCACTCCTGGAGGCAGTTTTGGTGGCAATGACAATTTTGATCCAGGAGGAAACTTCAGCAGTGGTAGTGGCTTTTGTGGCAGAGTCTGCAGAGTTTTCAAGTTGCGAACACAGTGAAGCAGGTGACAGTAATGGGTCATTGAAGACGATAATCTTAGTGTGCAAGCATACGACTGACTGGTAGATTAACAGAGTAAGTTTTCCTTGTATAAAAGCAAAGTGGGAGGTCATGACTGTGGGAAGGAAACACAGAATTTTTTTTGTATTTCCTAACGTGTCAGCAGCTGTGCTCTGCTAATTTCTTTCCATCCTTAGAAAAAGTTGCAGAATATCATCCTTATTTGAAAATTAATTTTGGCCTCTGTGCTGGTTGTTTTTTTTTTTTTTTCAACTTGACACGTACAGACATATCTGGTAGAGGGGAATCTTAATTGAGAAAATGCCTCTATAATGTTGACCTCTAAGCAAGTTCATAAACAGTTTTCATGATTAACATTTGGCATGGGAGGGTCCAGTCCACTGAGTATGGTACTTCCCCTGCGCAGGAAGCACCACATGGTGTAGGAAAGTAGACTGAGCCAGCCAGTGAACAGCATTCCTCTGTGGCTTCTGCTTAGTCCTTACCTCGAGTTCCCACTCCGACTTCCCTCAGTGATGGAGTGTGGCCTGAGATCTGTAAGATGAAATAACGGCCTTCAATCTTTTAGCCGTGCTTTTATCAGAGCAGTAGAAACCCTAACTAAGGCAGTCTTTTAGTATACAGTATAAGCCTGTGATAGGAATCCAGCATGTAGTGCTTGACGTAACACATTTCTTTGAGAAATAGAATGTTTATCCCCCTTTTCACCCCTCATGTATGTTTTGATTCAGTCTTCCTATTTATCCCTAGTAGACATTTTAATTTCTTTGTATCCCAGCATGGTATTGAATCATGGTCATCCTCCTGACATCCAACTTAGTCTGCTGAATGCCAGGATAGCAGGATAGCTAGCAGGTGTGTACCACCATGCCCAGGCCACTCCCCTTAGTCCATCCTTTCTGCCATCCACAGACTTCATTAACCACTTATCCAGTGCCTATTACATTTTAGACATCAGATTCAACACCCCAAGAAACAGACACACCAAGAAAAGCTAGCCTCTGTCTTACATACCTGATGTGTCCTGTTTGGCTCATGGTACTTATAGTATGAGTAAGGGTTCCATCATAGGAAGATACGCTTCTGCTTTTAGCCACTCAGTGTGATGTTAATTGTAGGCTTTCCGTGATGTCCTTTATCAAGTTGAAAGGCAGTCATTAATTTCTGAAAATTTCACAACTTAAATTATGAATATCTCATTGTATGATTTTTTTCTATATCATCATTTGTTGTACTGATAAAGTATTTATATTAATTGTAGAGGGTCAACATCTTGCAGTATTCATTTGACTACTACATATAATTCTTCTCATATGCATCTATATTTCTTAAGAAAATTTCCATTTTATTCATAAGGGCTACTGGTCCACCACGGTTTTATTGTAGTTCCTTTGCTTGGCTCCAGTAGGGAATGCTGGCTTCATATGGAATGCTTCTGTGAATGTTCCATAGTTACTGTTTTCTGCAAATGGATTTGTAGGATGGGGATTAGAATTCAAATGTAAGATTACTCTTCATGCACATTATATATATACATGTATATATATTTCTATTCTAATATGAGTTATTGTACCCATATAACTCAATTATAATACAAGGTTTATTTGCAATGCTTTGAAAGTGCTATCAAGCTGTTTAGGAGAAATAAGTTATACAAATTAAATATTAGTAGATTAAATCATGGTCATGTCAATTGCTAGTCTATTTTTATCACAAGAATATACATCTTAGGTACAACAGATAGATATAACTCTATAGAAAGACAAGGTCTTCAAAAACCCCAGAGACATGCAGAATATGGCATTTTAAAATGTTTTTATTACAAAGGTTCATTGACAATGAGACAGATTAACTCCTGGCAACACCCAGCCTACCTCAAAAAAGGTGATGAGCATCAAAGAACCACCTTATGGAGATGGCTTCAAATGTTTCAAACTAGCCACTGGACAAAAGGTCCTCATTTCTACCACAGACAGAATTCTGCCTTAAAAAAAAGGGCAAGCTTGGATATAGGCAGAGTCAACAGCCAAACTGTGCCAAGACAGGATAAGCATGTGCTCAATAGTTCCTGCCTCACAAATATGTCTGTCAGTATTGAGCCAGAAGGCTGAAAAAGATGCTCCAATGTTTAGAGAGTTTTTGGTGACTATTCAGGTAGAAAACTGTCTCTGTCATCTTTTCATTTGGAAAGCTACTAACCTGCACTCCCGGCATACTCAAATAATCAGGTTTATTCCTTCTCAAGTCTCTGAGGGAGTGGAAGACCAGATAGCTTAGTTTTACAATGAAGTTTAATTGTTTAGGGGTTAAGATGTTTTTAGGTCTAGGTAGGTGTTCTATGTTGACAATGACAATATATGAAAGAGATCAATTTATATTAGAAATTTAGATGCACCAAGATAGGAAAGATGTCTTCTTCAAGGCTGCCAAACACAACTAGCCAAAACACTAAGAATGTAACATGTATATAATTCCCAATTGTGTCACGGTTCTTTTTACCATAGGTAATCTATTGTATATATGTGTAAGAATATAAATGTATATGTACAAAAATAAAGTAATTTAAAAAAAAAAGAAAAAAGACAACAAAAGGAGATCAAGGGGATCCAAATGGGAAAAGAAGTAAAATTATGCCTATTTACAGATGATATGATAGTGTACATAAATGACTCCCAAAATTACACCAGAGAACTCCTACAGCTGATAAACACCTTCATCAAAGTGCCTGGATACAAAATTAAGTCAAAAAAATCAGTAGCCTTCCTGTATACAGATGGCCATCATGCTGAAAAAGAAATTAGTGAAACTACACCTTTCATAATAGCCACAAATAATATGAAATATCTAGGAGTAACTCTATGCAAGCAAATGAAAGGCTTGTTTGGAAAAAACTTCATATCTCTGAAGGAGATTGAAGATGACATCATAAGATGGAAGGATCTCCCTTGTTCATGGATTGGGAAAATTAAGGTAATAAAAATAGCCATTTTACTAAAAGCAATTTACAGATTCAATGCAATCCCTACCAAAATACCTACACAATTTTTTAAAGGCACTGAAAGATCAATTCTCAACTTCATATGGAAAAACAAAGAAACAAACAAAACCCAGAATAGCTCAAACAACCCTATACAATAAAAGATCCTCTGGAGGAATCTCCACACTTGGTCTCAAGCTGTACTGTAGAGCAACAATAATTAAAACAGCATGGTACTGGGATAGCACTAAGCTAGTTAATCAATAGAATCAAATCAAAGACCCAGAAATAAATCCACACACCTATTAACACTTGATTTTTGACAAAGAAACCAAATCTATTCAGTAGAAAAATGATAGCATCTTCAACAAATGGTGCTTGTCTAACTGGATGTCTACATGTACAAAAATGCAATTAGACCCATATTTATCACCAAGCATAAAACTTAAGTCCAAGTGGATTAAAGACCTCAACATAAAGCCACAGACACTAAATGTGCCATAAGAAAACATGGGGAAGAGTTTGGAACTCATTGGAACAAGGGGGTTGATGTTCCTGAACAGAACACGAACAGCCCAGGCTCTAAGGTCAACAATTAATAAATGGGACCTCATGAGGCTGAGAAACTTCTGTAAGGCAGGAAACACTGTCAACAGAACAAAATGACAGCCTACAGATGGGAAAAGATCTTCACCAACCCTACATCTGACAAAGATATATCCAAAATATATAAAGAGCTCAAGAAATTAAATACTACCTAGCCAAATAACCCAATTGAGAAATGGGGCTCAGAACTAAACAGAGAATTCTGAACAGAGGAATATTGAATGGCTGAGAAACACTTAAAGAAATGCTCAATTCCTTAGTCATCAGAGAGATGCAACATCAAAACTCTGAGATTCCATCTTACACCCACCAGAATGGCTAAGATCAAAAACTCAAGGGACAGCACATGCTAGCGAGGATGTGGAGAAAGGGGAACACTCCTTCATTGCTGGTGGAAGTTCAAGCTTGTACAACCACTTTGGAAATCAATCTGGCACTTTCTCAGAAAACTGGGAATGGGGCTACTTCAAGACCTGGCTATTCCACTCCTTGGAATATACCCAAAAGATGCTCCACCATATAACAAGGGCATATGCTCAACAATGTTCATAGCAGCCTTATTCATAATAGCCAGAACCTGGAAACAACATAGGTGTCCCTCAGCCAAATAATGGATAAAAAAATACTGTGGTGCATTTATACAATGGAATACTACTCAGCTATTAAAAACAAGGAAATCTTGAAATTTGCAAGCAAATGGATGGAACTAGAAATGACCATACTGAGTGAGTTAACCCAGACCCAGAAAGATACACATGGCATATACTCACTTATAATTGGACACTAGCCCAACAAGGATGCTCCCTGAAAGTATTCACTTATCAGGAGATTGGGATAGATGCTGAGGACTCCAGGTGAGAGAGGTATGGGAGAATAGGGAAATAGAAGGATCCAGAGGTCCTAGAAACCTACAAGACCATCAAGTCTGGGGGATTTGGACCCAGGGGGCTCTGCTCAAACTACTGTACCAACCAAGGACAACACATGCAGTAAACCTAGAACCCCTATTCAGATCTAGCCAATGGACAACACATGATTCTGACATGAACTCTGGTGCCCCCTATTTGACCTCTCCCCCCTTGGGGAGGCCTGTTGGCACTCAGTCATAGCTCCCTCTCTCCTCTCCTCCCAGATCCCACCCTCTCCCCGACTTCCCCCTCCTTAATTCCTCAGAAAAGGGGAGCCTGGCCCACCCCAAGACCCACCCCGTGGAAGAGAGCCAACCTCCGACACTATTAATGAGACTCTGCTAAGCTCACAGACAGGAACCTAGCAGAGCTGTCCTCTGAGAGGTCCCACCAGCAGCACTTCGAAACAGATGCTGAGATTCATAGCCAAACATTGGGCAAAGCATAGGGAGTCTAGTGGAATAGTTGCTTTTCTATTGCTGTGATAAAACACCATAGCCAAGGCACCTTGGAGAAGGAAGAGTTTACTCTACTCGTCTTACTGCCCCCGGAGGGATTATGGTCCATGAAGGTGAAGAGGAATCACCGGCAATTGACAGCTGCATCTTTTCCCACAAACAGGAAGCAGAGAGAGCAAACTCAAAATGGCAGAAGTCTTTAAGCTCTCAAAACCTGTCCCCAGTGATACACCTCCTCCAGCAAAGCCACACCTCCTAAGCCTCCCCAGATGGTGCTACAAATTGGGGATCAAGAATTCAAATACCTAAGAATCCGGGGGACACCTCTTCCAAAGCTCCATAGCAGCCGCTTGTTCACCGTCACATCATCTCTTTTGTATCTGGTGAAATGATTTCCTCCCGCCTTGCTTGTCAGGGTTTTCTCTGCTTGGTTTTCAGCAGTTTGGAGTCAATGCATCACACTGTGGTTCTCCTTGTGCTTATTTTATTTAATGCTTCTTTATCATGTTCTGGGAGATTTCAGCTATAAATTTCCCAGCTGTTTCCCTGTTCCCTTTCCCTGGCTTCTGCTAGGACTCTCTGTACACCTATGTTAAATTTCTTGATATGATCTGAAGAGGCCCCAGAATGTCCCCTTTTACATCATTTATTTTTCTCTGGTCCTCAGATCTAACTGTTGCTATTCATTTGTTTTCATATTCTCTATTATCTGGCCAATTCAGATTTTCAATTGGTCCTATTTAGAGGAAAACTTTTATTTCAGTTATTTTCTTAAGCTCTAGAATACTTCCATTTTGCTCTTTAGTTTTTATTTCTCTGTCGAGACTCTTCATTAGCATATTTTCCTTTAGCCTTTTAAGCATTCTTTTCTTAATTGTTGGAACATTTTATAGCGCCTCTCTATAGTCTCTTCTGCTGATTTAACCTGTAGGTCGCTCAGAGTCAGCTTATGATGCTTTCCTTCCTCCCCTAGAGTGTGGGTACAGGGTCCCTTTCCACTTGTTTGTTTTTATAGAGCTAGTAAGTTACACTTTGGAATTAACTCCCCTCAGGTTGTGCCCAGTGATATCTCTACCCATCAGTCTTTCAAGTTCAGTGTGTGTGTATGCATGAGAGAGAGAGAGAGAGAGAGAGAGAGAGAGAGAGAGAGAGAGAGGGAATGGTGTGTTCATTTGGGTTGGTAGTTTACTTCCAATTCTTTGAGTAGTCTTGGTATGTAACCCAGGCTCATCCAGAACTCTTGGTTTTTTCACTTCGGCCCCTAGTGCTGGGGTGACAGATGTGTGTCATCACACCTGGCATATTTCTATGTTTTAGTCTTGCCATCTAGAGGCTATTCTTCCTTTGGTGTTATTTAATGTTAAGTTAATGGCATGGGCTCCAGTTTTGTTCAAGCTTTTTAATGAATTGGACTCTATACGTCCCAGTTGAGATGTGTGTGCTTGGGGAAAACATTTGAAGTCATAGCAAGTGCTCGAGTCTCTCTTGGTTTTCACATTTCCAAGCGTCCTTGGGCTCACTCTCCCCCCAACCACGCCCCCCACCCCCGCAACTTGTGCCATTTTGCAGTCAGCCAGGGATGTGCAGAGTGGAGTGTTGTCAGACCTTCTGTCTGAATTCCAGGACTGGTCATTACATTCCTGGTTAGTTGGCTGCATATCCTGAGGACTGCAATTTTGGTGTAGAAAAGATGGTGTTTAGTGTCTATTCCAAATGGACTTATCTGTTTCCAGGCCTAAAAGTCCTGCTTGTGTGTCCCACCTTCTTGCCCCAAGGCAACACAAGTTTCTTTGACAGGGAAATGCCCTTTGGACCAGCCTGAGATGGTGTGCCATCATTCTTTTTTTTTTTTTAAGTCAATGTATTTATTCACTTTACATACCAATTTTAGCCCCTCCCTCTTTTCCTTCTGGTCTCACCATCCCTCCTTCTTTCCCCCTCCCCTATTCCTCAGAAAAAGAGAGAGGGGGCCTCCTACCTTCCCCGCCCAGCTCATCAGGATGAATTCTTGCTAGTCCTGGGGAGAGGTGCCTCAGTCACCATCTTCCCTTCCAAGCGCTGTCGCTATACAGGTTCCAGCATGAACACTTAATGCGTTTCCTTTCTTTGGTAGGTTTCGACAGTGAAATAAATGTTTATAGAAAAGACAAAGAGCCATGGCTATTTCTTGGGAGTAGATTGCTTGCCTCACATAGCTAAGACCTGGAGTTCAATCCCCAGCATCACTAAATAAGAAGACACTATTATCTGATTCACAGTTTATATCACCCAGCCTCTTCATGGTTCTATCACTAAAAGATTAATTTCGCTCTCACAATAGAGCCGATAGAGGGTAGCATTTGGTAAATATGCAGCAAGCACATTTTAATTTTGATTTTTTTACTCTTTTTGAAACAGGGTCTCATATAGCCTAGCTGCTGACCTTGAACTTGCTATGTAGCCAAGGATAGCTTTGAACTCCTGATGCTCCTGTTCCCACCTCCAAACGCTGGGGCTATGGCATGTGTCACCATGTCCTGTTCTTGTGGTTCTGGACAACAAACCCCTGGCTTCATGACTGCTCTGCGAGCCATCTAAGCAACTCAGTCAGTGTCCCTGCTTAATGGCTTACTGAAAGCCAGGCTCTGCTGAAAGTCTTTTAAAGAGTAATAAATTCTGTATCTCAGGATGCCTGTTTTTTTTTTCTGTTTTAGTTTTGTTTTTAGGAGACCTATAATATTTGTTGAGTGAATGTGCATACCTTTAATCCCAGTACTAGGGAGGCAGAGGCATGTGGATCTCTGTGAGTTCGAGGCCAGCCTGGTCTACAAAGCAAGGCCAGGACAGCTAAGGCTACACAGAGAAACCCTGTCTCAAAAAAACAAAAACAAAGAAACAAAAAGAAAAGTTCTGAAGGACCAGCCAAATTATCTTTGCTTTCATAAGACAGGGTAATTTTACAGGAATAATCTAGAATTTTTTTCAAGCATTGTTTAGGCAGTAAGAAGACTGGTTTATTTGAACTATTTTCTTTCTTTCTTTCAAGGTAAAGGGAATCTCTTACTTTCCTATACCCTATGAGAAGCCCTTAAAGGAACACAAACTCACTTATTTTCATCTACATAAAGAAAAAAGCAGAACAATTACAAAGTAGATAACCTGTTTCCCCCTTTCCAGTTCAGATTTGTGCACAAGCTTGTCAGTTGGAGGTACATGCAGAGGCTGTGTCAGCACTAAAATGGGGATGATGCGGATGATGGTGATGATTATGTATTTCATTACCAAATGTTCCTATTTAGAGATCAAAAAGTGCTAGCTATGAAGGAAGCCATCCCCATAAAGGCAAGACAGTTTTCAAGTTTCAAGACAGTGTGGGTGGATTGGGTACGTAACTATCTCTAAAGAGCATATTGAAACTGAAACTTTGTATCAGAGGTCTTAGATTGACAACCTGAAACCAGACCACAAACTTGGTTCATTTGGCCTAAACTATTGTAACAAAAGCTCTTATCAGTTGAACTAGAGATTTCCCACAGAGGGAGACGGCTCAGTTGGTAAACCTCACGCCTATCTCCAGAACCCAAGTCAAAAACAACGAGGCAAGGTAGCACACTTGCTTTTGTAGGCTCAGCTCTAGGGAGGCAGAGAGAGGCAACTCCTGGGGCCTCCCTGACCAGGGAGCTTAGTCTACATGGTAAAAATGCATACCAATGACGCTGGGCATGGCAGGGCACGATTATAAACACAGCACTGTGGAGGTAGGGACTAGCAGAGCCTTGAGGCTTTCTGGCCAGGCAGCCTAGGCTATCTGGGGAGGCCAAGGCTAATGGGAGAGACTCTGCCTCAAAATTCAAGGTGGACCACCCCTGAGGTAACCCACATTGTCATTAGCTGAAGTTGTCCTCTAGTCTCCACAGGGTCACACCTGCGCGCGCGCACGCACACACACACACACACACACACACACACACTCCAAAAAGTTGCATCAAGTAAAGTTAAAATCCAGAGAGGAGAACTGGCAGTATTAAGTATCAATGACATGAAGTGAAATCAGCCCAGATGAAATGCATCTATCCGCGTATTCACTCACTGTCCATCACTCACAGCGAACTTCTGGCCTGGGTGGCTTCATCGTCCCCTTCCTCCCAGGGCTGATACCATAATTAAACAGGTGCTCCAAACAGCGTGCACACGGGGACTCACACTGCAGGCACGCTCGATCCTCTAGGAAGATTGACAGCTCCGTCCCTCAACCCACCCACCTCCTAGTAACACTCGTTCTCGCTGTAGTTGCTTTACTAGCGACTAGTGGTATTTGTACAGGGTTTCACATGCTGTTAATTTAAAAGGAGTAAGGGAACATATGAAATCGGAGACATTTTACCTGTAATTGGGCTGAGCAGTCTGCTTCTCAGAAGCAGAAACTTCCAAATTAGTGGGATCAGGCAGCTAATTATTACAGAGGACTGTGCCGCGTCTAAGGCCATGTTGCCGTGGGAGGGAGGGTATCATTAGAGACCAGGGTGGACCATTCACTGCAGATGCATGCTAATCCTTCAGTAATTAGGACAAAAATCACACGCCAAGTAACCTGAACTCCAGGCTCCCAAGGCCAACCAGTAAGACCTGTAAACAGGAGGAGAGCAGAGGCTTTCACTCAGTGCCAGCTCTTTCCTATGCACCTGCAGTGTGCCTGTGCTGGGCAGAACCAGCGTCCCTTCCATCACCCTGCCCGGGGAAGGCCAATCTGTCTGCAAAAGGACATGGAGAGATGAAGGGATGGGGACACTTCAAAGGAAAGATCTGAGTGGACGGTCTGGGACCCTGCCACCAGGCTCCCTGTCTCCTGGGAGATACCATGGCAGATTGTTGGAAGGAGGCTCTTCTCCAAGCTCTCCTATCTGCATGGAGGCGGGTCTGGTGCGCCTGCGTTGGCGGTTGAACTTGTGCCAGCAGCAGGTAGACTAGTGCTCTCTGGTCAGGCCCATCATGGATTATGGATACCCAGTTTTCAAGCATCAAAGAACACGTGCTGTCCACCAGGCATGTGCAGATGTGCAAGCGTAAGGAGAGGGTGGGCTGTCGTGAAAACAAGTATGATGCCAAAGGGAATCGGGAGGCCTGGGTCCACTCTGGCCTCTGTATGCCCTCAGCCAAGGGCTGTGCTGTACGGCTAACACTCTGCCTTTTCTTCCTGCAGAGCACGCCCACCCACCATCGCTGCTGTCTCCACCCATACCGGAGGAAAACCATAGTCTCAGGGCCAAAAAACCCACAGTAGCCTACCTAGGGTTTAGACTCCCTTTTGAAGAGGTCCTGATTTTCCAGGAGGAAAATAAAAAGAAAGAACATACACTAACACACACATTGATGCAGAAGTCTTATTTATTAATTGAAAACGCATTGGAAATCTGTACTAAGAATAAAGCTTGAGACTGGAGAGATGGCTAAGTGGTTAAGAGTGCTGGCTGCTCTTCCAGAGGTCTTGAGTTCAATTCCCAGCAACCACATGGTGGCTCACAACCATCTACAATAGGATCTGATGGCCTCTTCTAGCATGCACATATACATGCAGAGCACTCATACAGGAAAAAAAAAAAAAAAAAAAAAAAAAAAAGAACAAGGCTTATAACGTGAATCAAAATGAGCCAGTGCAAATTAAAGGAGCATGCCCACTGCAGACTACAAGTTAGGCTAATCGCTCCACTTGCCACAGAGAGGAATAAAATTGCAGGAGTGTGAAGTGTGTAAAGGATTCTGCCACCCTCCCGGGGCTCAGAGACCCATAGATTGGAGGAAGTGAGCGCCTTTCTGACCATAGAACTCCTCACTCAAATAGCAAGTTAGAAAGCTCCAAGGAGACTTTTAAGGACACCATTGTTGGCCCCTCCTGAAGGAGACAGCCTGGCGCACAGCGCCACCTAGCGATCACATAAAATTTCCCTGGCAATCGTCTTTGCAGTAATTGGCCCCGGTAACTTCTATGAAGTAGGGCAAAGAAAATAAATCCATCAAAGCTGACTGAATAACAGAGGAATGCCAGCTGCAAGCAGTTTTGACTCTTGATGCCTTCAAAAGCCAGGAAAGTTAATCCTTGCCTTATGTTTCTTTCTCCGTGCCCAAAAGGCAGTGGAACTAGTCACTAAACCCGGGGAGGTGAAGCAGGTCACTAGGTTTATAATGGAGTTGGTAACGGCTTTTCATTTTTTCTCTGCATCCTGGCAGCAGGAGATAGGCAGCTCGTTATAACTGAGAGGGGGCTCCTGGCAAGCCTGCTTGCTGGGTGGATTTCTGTAGGCGTGGGCTCGCTGGGAATATTATTACCTCACGGAGTCACAGATTTAATAGCATTTCTTCCACTCCATTCAGCACAGCGCTGAGTTGCTGTGACTCTGGCTCCAGCACGCACACTGCCGACGTGCTTTGTTCTCTGCTCTGTGAGCTTCGCAGCTTCATGGTGCCGCTTGGGTCCTGGCCCTGCTGCCCGCCCTTGCCCACGGATGCAGGCTCTCAGACAGCTCTCCTCGGCATCCGGTCCTTCCCACCCACCTGGGCCGTGTCTTCCTTTCCATTCTTTGACTCCCCCCCCCCCCCCGCCCCTTTGTTCAACACCATCAAGATAGCTAGCATTTTGGTGCACCTACCATGTTCCAGGCATCAGGCCAGGCGCTTCACACGTAATTTGCCATTTGAGATGGCTCTCTGTGTGTTGGTGGCTTAGGAGCCCGAGCTACGTGTGAAGCACAGTCGGGCTTGGAGTGCCCTCTCTCCCCCGCTGTTCCCAGTTTTCCGTGTTGCTACCACGGGGAGGCACAGAAGCCATAACAGCCCTGACTGCTCGCTCTGTCCTTACTCCTAGGAAAGGACTGGGTGATTTTAACAGCGGCGAGTGTCCTGGTTTTGTTTCTGTTGCTGTGATAAACACCCCCCCCCCCCGCCCCCAAAAGCAACACAAAGGAGAAGGGTTTATTTGGCTTACAATTCCAGCTTACATTACATCCGAGGGGATATCAAGGCAGGAACTCCAAGTTACATCTCATCCACAGACCCGAGCAGAGAGAATAAATGCACACTGTCTACTGCTCGAGTTTTTCTGTTCTCTCATATAGTCCAGGGTCCCAAACCAGGCAATGATACCACCCACAGTGGATTGAGTCTTCACATGTGGATTAAAGCAATCACGAATGCCATCTGCAGGCCTTCCCCGCGGGCCACAGATCTAGACCGTTCCTCATTGAGACCTTCTTTCAGGGCATTTTAGGTTGTATCAAATTGATGGTTAAAACTAATTACCGTAGTGAGTTCCAGAAAGAGCTTGGGTGCCCAGGTCTTCTACTCCCTCTTCCTGCTCAGCTAGAGGCAGGAACACACACTCTGGTTTGTCTGTCTTCCCAATTTCACAGAACTGGATCGTCCCCCCGGTAATGCCAGGGACAAAGAGGGCATACCCAGATTGGAGGCTCATTGCAGGCAGTTGGCTTGCTGTTGACCTCACCCACAGCCTCCATCACTGGCACTGCTCATAATGAAACAATGTTTTCATCTGCCCATGTCCTGGCTCAGAACTTTGCTGTGTTCTTGTTTGGCAGCTTCAACTCTGTAGGTCAGAGCATTTGTTATTAAATACGAAGTTGTGGGGTGGGGAGATTTGAATTGCACTTTAGTGGATTCAGACACAAGTGAATTTTATTGTGGTTGTTAAGTTTTTTTTTGTGTGTGTGTGTGTGAGCTCAGACAGCTTTTGTTTTTGTTTTTGTAGTGTAAAGAATGTTCTGGACTGTCATTCAGACACTATGGGCTCTATTCTGGACTTAGAGGCTTCAAGCTCGGCCACTTGGAGAAGCAGTGCTAGTCTTTAGCGCCTCATTTGCAGGCTGAGATTCCTCAGGTAACAGGACAGTGATCTGAGGGCTCCAGGCTGAGGTACTTCTACCTGCTGTGACAAGCCACTGCCTCCTTAGTGTTCCTCTCCTTGAAAACCATTGCATTTTCCAGAGACAGTAAATTCATGGAGCAGGTGCCTGAGGCTAACTGTACCTTCACCTTCATTCCAGCTAAGCAAAGTGTTATGCACCATCACCCTCCCACCACCATCACCTCCACCACCATCACCTCCACCATCGTCACCACCATTACCACCTCTACCACCACTATCACTAACACCATCATCAGCACCACCAGCACCACCTCCACCACCACCAGCAGCACCATCATCATTATCATTACCACCATCGTCATCATCAACATTACCATCATCATCACCACCAGCACCACCTCCATCACCATCATCACTACCACCTCTACCTTTACCACCATCATCACCTCCACCACCAGCACCATCATCATCACTTCCACCATCATTACCAACATCACCATCATCATCATCACCTCCACCATCATTATCAACATCACCACCATCATCATCACTACCACCACCACCTCTACCACCTTCACTTCCACCACCACCACCACCACCACCATCACCATCATCATCATCATCATCATCACCACATCTACCTCCACCTCCATCACTATCATCATTATCATCTTGGAAACTAAGCTGGGACTCTCGGGGTTGGCAAATTATTTTCCTCTTGATTTTTAAATGTTAAAATTCTTGATTTTTTAAAAGAGTGCCCTGTTGTGAACAACACTCATGAACCTAACAACCAAACTAGCTCTCTTGAGAAGAATGACATCATGTGGGCTGTGGGAAGATGGTGGAGCTTCAAGTCGGGTGGAGGTAACTTTGCAAAGCAGGCGCATGGCTTCCATTTAAGATGCGAAACTAGGATCTGAGGAAAAGGCCTTTACCAGTTGCATCCTTGGGCTTCTCCAGATCCTGTTTATAGTGTCAGGATGCTTCAGCACTATTTTATGCTCTTCCCTTTAAAGTAATTTCTTGTTCCTGGAGACTTCAGCTCACCACTCTGTCCAGACCCTGTCTGTATTCTGAATGGTCATCATCAAACCTTCCTTCCAAGCTCAAGGTCATCCCTGTCTTCAGTGGAAATGAGTCGGGTAGGAGCTAGCTTATATTTATAGGAAACAAAGGGTTGGAATAAAATGTAATTAATGGGATGTACCTGAGTAACAGTGGTAATGCTTAGTGTTAAGTCGCTTCTGTTTCTATTCACTTTCTGGTGAGTTCATCCATCTTCTATAATATCATAATTTATTTATCTGTCCCTGTTTTATTTATTGAGCAGCTGACCTGGCACTGCACTGGGGCATGTAGGCACAGACATGAGCTATCTCTCGTGTACGGTAAGATGTAGGTAACACCCTTGCCTGCAGGTAGAGTGGTGAGCATGGTGCTTAAGTCAGCTAGCAGAGTTGCAGACTCTTTGGTCACTTTCATTTTGACATTTTTATCAGCTTCTTTAGAAACATGCTTTGATAGTCAGGGATATAAAAAACATCATAAATACAATCTTTTCAGAGAAATTACGTCATGCCAGTTACTGTCACATGGCATTTTGGTGGCCTGCTTTCCTGTGCTTGAGGACTCGCTGTTCATAAGTTATATGAACTTCCGGTACATAGTGATCTCCCTGAAAGGGGCATTAATAATCTTCGGCCTCTGAGAGGAGTGGTGAAGGCAGAGTGTGATAGGACAAGTCAAGTCCTCACCTTGGTCCTCCTGTGCAAACAGGCTCTCATCCTCATAAACCCTCGTGTTTTATGGCTCCATTTTGAAGCACACTTGGCTACTTATCAACACTGCTTTCCCAGAGCCTCAGTTGATTATGCTTATGACTTGGAGCATCACAGAAAGACTTCCTAGGCAAACCCAGAAGCATTGCTAATAACTGAGATGTAAAAAACAAAAACAAAAAACTGACACTTATCTGCAGAGAACTCAAAGACCTCTATGGACTTGACTCTATTTTTTGTTTAGTTTTGTCTTTCTTTCTTTTCAATATATTGGTTTTAATGACATATTTATCTTTTACATTTAATGTGTACGTAGTTGTTTGTTGTGTAAATGTGATCATGTGTATGTTTGTATGTGTGGGAAGCATGTGTGCACATGTGTTTGCGGGGTAGGGGTCAATGGAGTGTGTTTCTCCTTTGCCTTCGCCTTGTTTGTGAGACAGGGTCTCTGGCTGCCCCAGGAGCTGCACTGCAGTTACAGGTGTGCACCCGGCCTAGCTCTCCACGGAGATACGAGGACGGGACCTCAGGTCCTCCTGCTTGATTGACAAGCACGTCACTGATTGGGCCATCTCCACAGGTCCAAATGGACATTTAAAAAGCCTTACCCAGAGAGCACAGATGCTTATTTGCTCTTCTTTTGATCAGTGCCAGATGTCTCCCTCCCATTCCATCTCACTCATAGTCTGGATCAAGAGCATTTGTTCAGTGTGCCCATGGCATCCCACATCGCCTGTGTACCCGTAGTTACTCCAGGTGGCCAAAGCTCCTTGAAACTATAAGTTGGGGGGATCCTTTCTCAGACTCAGTTGTCAGAAGCCGATGGGTCTTCAAAGGCCACCTCGGGTTCAGCACTCACTGGGAAGAGTCATGGAGCTCAATGACAGCAGCACCCTGAGTCAGCCAGAAGCAGAGACTCACGGGGGTGGGGTGGGGTGGGGGTGGGGTGGGGTGAGGGTGGGGTGGGGGTGGAACAGGCTCCAGCATCTGACACCTTCATGACAGCAGCATCCGGAGCCAGCCAGAAACAAAGACTCAGAGGGGTGGGTAGAGGTAGGGGGGACAGGACTCTAGCATCTGACACCTTTGTGGCTGTGGGACCCCTGTACAATGAAGAGTGACAATGAGCACTGTGTTTCCTCCAGGGGAGACCACCCGAGAGCTCAGAGCCCCAATATCGTTAGCTTAAAACCTTCTTTCTGTGTGGATGCGTGAGCTTGTGCACACTTGTGTGTTTGAATGTGAGCCTCAGGTGTTGACCCCGGCTTTCCCCTTTGTTGGAGGCAGAGTCCCTCGTTCCCTGATGTGTGTCCTGGGCTGGCTGGCCCTCCTGGTGAGCCACCTGTTTGTGTCGCCTATCTTGACTCAGGAGCTGAGGATTGTAGGCAAGCGCTGTTGCACACAGCCTTACTTCAGTTCTGCAGATGTGAGCACAGCTCCCTCACGCTTTCCTCCTGCGGGTGCTCTACCCACTGAGCTACCCAGCCTGCAGGGAGCCAGGTTTAATCGGTACTTCCTCATGCAGGTCTGGCTGGTAGACTTGTTGGTGTGTGGTGGACCATAGTCCCCAGGCTCAAAGGCTAAGCTGAGCCCTCAAGGCTCACACAGCAGGCTTCTACCAATACCTCTCCGTCTTTCCGTGTGGGCTACCAATACCTCTGTCTTTCCGTGTGGGCTAGCCTCCATTTTGAGTCAAGTTCTCAGCGTACACTATCACACGTGATGGAAGGATGTCAACATGGACAAGGAACTTTTCGCTCATTCCGAAACTCCAGAGGTTTAGGGTTTATCTCCTGGTCCCCGGGACAAAGGGCGGCTGGAGACTGCTCTCATCCCTGCGACACAGTACGTGGCTGCACTTTCACCTCCTTCCGTAGTCAGTGTCTTGTGGTCAGGGACCACACCACCTTGTCTTCCTTCGTACTTTCACTTAAAGGAGAAAGTGCCCAAGAAGATGTCTGTCATGTGAGTAAAAACCAAACTGGACTTACTGCACAGGTTCTGCTTGGGCACTAACTCAGGACTGTGGGCAACACGAAGTTGCTCACGTTTCAGGCCGTGTGTAGTTAAGGTGACCGGTCCAGTCTGCATTCTCCTTGGGGGTTACTTGGATCCTTTTGGGCTGCTGGTTTTCTCATGTTGGTCTCCCTTCACAGAAATCCAAGCCCGCTCAAAACAGGGTAACTGCTCTCTCAGATGGCGAGGGGTCCGCCGAGACTGAGCGTGGAAGCCAGCATCCCTGCCAAGCGTGCCGCTGCAGCTCCTGCCCATGGCTTCCATGGAGCTTCTTACAGACACCGGAAGTTTAATCTGCCAGCGCCACCAGCTCAACGACTTCTTACTCTTTCTGCCACCGTTGAGTGAAAGAGTGGGGTGACAGGTGGAAGAGGCCTCCCATGGCTGTGACTTTGATGGAAAGGAAAGCTATTTCAACACTAATGTTTGCATCAAGCCTAAACTATTAGCTTTAGCCACTTTGTACTGGGGGTCGTGTGGGAAGCTTATGGCAGAAGGTGGCAGCGGAGGCTGGGCTGTCGGGGAGCCCGGGTGGTAAGCCACCCCTCCGTATTGAGGAAGGATAGTCGGAAGCTATGAGTCGAAGGTGATTGATTCTCCCGCTGCAGCTGCAGCTACTGGCCAGGTCCGTGATAAGCATTTTCACACGCCAACTTGGATGTGGCAGTAGCTTGCCGGGTGTGGGGCTCCGTGTGCTTCTTTCTCAGTCTGGTTTGCCTGTGAATCTAGGAGATGTCCGAGGAGCAGGGGTGAGCACAAAGGTGCTTTGTCCAGTGAAGGAAAGTGTGTTCAACTAAAGCTGGCCTCTCCTCAGGCTGGACACTACAAAACTGCTTCCCTGAAAAGAGGGGAGACGGTCCAAGCATCGCGTATAAGGCCCCTGAACCATTCAGACAGCTGAGAAAATGAAGAAAAGCAAGGCATTTTCATCTGTGTGTGGTGCTGTTAAAATATATGGAGGCAACGTTGGCTTTATCCTAGGTCGTGAAGTAGTCAAAGTGCAACCTGCAGGGATGTGACGTGAGAGACGGTGCTGAACCCTTTTCTTCCCTTTCTCGTCTGCACCCCTTTATAGACAGAACAATGGGAAAGTTGAGACAATGGGCCAGGCTCTGTCAGCTTGTGGCAATGCCACCTGATGGGTCAATGAGAGGCCAGGTCTAGGAGAGCACAGATCCCAGCCAGACCCAACCCCTACCGGCTCCACGCTAGTACTATTGTGTGTGGAGTAACAGTGACATCCTGTGGCCAGTCTGGTTGATCTAAGTGTCTCCTTTACAGTGAAGAAGATCCGATGGTTTGTTTCATTTCAGTTCTTTTTTTTTTTTTTTGTCTGCTCTGCAGTGTGAGTCCACACTGGCTCCTCCTTTACGAGAGAGAGAGAGAGAGAGAGAGAGAGAGAGAGAGAGAGAGAGAGAGAGAGAGAGAGAGAGAGAGGAGCCGAGGCCCTCCAGGGCTCCCTGGGCTCTATTCTGCAGATGGTGCTGAGCTGGGTAGGGGACATTCTTGGGACAGAGATTAGATCTGTTTTTATGCTCCATCAATTTAAATGTTGCCATTCAGAGTGTGAGGCGAACCATAACACCAACCACGAGGAGAGTGTAGGAAAGTAAGACAGCGAGATGGGCGTGTCACCTCTTTTAATGCCATCCCTGTGGTTCAAGGCAGAATTGATTTAAAACTTGATTTGAAATGGTGTGTGACATTTACCATTGATTTGTTTATTTTTAGTTTTATAATTTGGAGGGCAATAACTTCACTTTGATCTTATTTAAAAATAGAGAAGGGAAGGGCCGGGCCAGAAGCAGCTCTGCTCATCGCCTGTCCTTGCAGCCTCCAACAGCCGGACTTTGCTTTGCCAGCCGGAGCCTGGCTGTGCTGTGCTGGGCCTGGATCCTGGCCTGGGTGTGGTAGGCAACCTCTGCACTTGTTTGTATGCAAAGGAAACTGTCACTGAGAGAGAACCTTCAACCTGGACTCTGTTCTGTGTGTCCCCAGGGTCACTGACTGGCACTAAAGAAAGACACATGCAGTCTTGACAGGAAGAAGGGACCTCAGATGTTCCTCAGACGTGGGTCCCGGTTCCAAGCCTCTTCTAACCTGTTTTTTTGACATTGTGAAAATTCTTTCAGGTTGAAGTTGGCTTTCTCTGCTTTTCCACAGGTTTCTTTTGCAAAACAAAGGCAGACAGGTTTTGATCACAGGAATGGCAAATTGCTCATGAATGCACTCATGTTATGCCTGGTGTGACACATTGACACACCCTTGCATGTCTGTGCACCTGTAGAGTGAATGCAATTCCGGGGAGAGGTCCTATAATTGGCTAGGAGAGGAATAACCCTAACTGTTCCAAAGCGTGGTGTGTGGAGATGAAATCTGAGTGCACGCACCAGTATGTGTTTGGGGCCACTGCGAGCTTACATAGGTGAGCTAGGCCTTTGCTCTTACTAGTAAGGCCATGTGTTAGGCCAAGGCTGAAGATTCTGCTACCCTGACTTCCCTGATAAGCTATCTCTGTACTTGCCAATTGAGGTTTTGGTTGAGTACAAAAGAGTATCCAGTTTGGTGTGTGTGTGTGTGCATTACATGTGCATATATATGTGTATACTTGTACGTATTGCATGTATATGTATGTGTGTATATGTGTTACATGTGTGTGTATATATGTGTATATATGTGTTGCATGTATATATATATATGTGTTACATGTGTATGTATGTGTATTTTTGTATGTATGTTATGTGTGTATTATGTTATATGTGTATGTATGTGTATGCATGTGTTACATGTATATGTGTGTATGTATATATGTGTATATGTATATGCCCATGTGCATGTGTGTGTGCTTGTGTTGGTATGCATGCATTCAGCGAACCATTCTTGCTGAAGCTCTGCTTGAGCAGTTTGCCATAAGAGGGTCAGATGCAAGGGCCACCTGGAGTCAGTATACAATGCTTAGGACAGGAAAAGAAGAAAAAAACATGGGAAGAGGAGGGGAGGGGAGAGGGAGCCAAGAAAATGCCAATAAAGAAAGGAAATGTAGGGGATTAGCAAAAAGTAAGACTTCCAGTGCCAAGAATTCTCCTAGGCCATTTTAAAGTTCTCTAAAATCATGATAACTTAATTCTTGTGTCAAGAAAGGTTTTACATACTTTTTGTCTAGAGGCAGAAAAAAGGGCCAGGAGAAGATTCCTCCCACAAGGCAAAAGTCTTTCTTTCTTTTTTTATTCCCCTTCTTTGGGTGACTTAAGCAAGAACATCTAGGAGACGGCGTAGAATTGTTCAAATCTCCTTCTAGCTGTTCAGCTAATTGTGTGGAGAGAAAATATGATAATGCTTGCCCCTCCCCTAAGCCTATTTCCTAAACTCCTTCTTCTCCCCTCCTCCCCGCGCCTCCTGCCCCTCCCCCTCTTCCCCCTCCTCCTTTTCTCCCCCTCCTCCTTTTCTCCCCCTCCTCCTGCCCCTCCCCCTCCTCCCCCTCCTCTTTTTCTCCCCCTCCTCCTTTTCTCCCCCTGAGTTCTTCCTTCCTACTATTTCCAGTTATTGGAATGATTCTTGGCCTATACAGATGGCGTTTACTGACTTTGTCTCCAAGTCCTTTTTGCCTTCCAATGTCCCCCTGTGTTTCTTTATGCTGCAGCAGCCATCCTCCTTTATAAGTTTCACCCCAGTCTCCAGTATCTGAGTGACAGATGGATTTCCCACATCCTGGCTGTAAAAGCAAACAAATTTATGGAAGACAAGTTTACTTGGGTATTGATAACAACAAAGGGAAAACATTACCATTATGAGGAGACTTAGAGGATGGAATTATCATCATCTCTGTAAACACCAGAGGAAAAAAAAAGAGTTGGATTCCTTTCCAGGGTGCTGGTGGGACATCTTGGCTTGAAGAGTGTGATGACTTGGGAAGGCAGAGCCCTAAAGCAGCTCAAGTTGTTTCACTTACTTGGATGAATCCTTGTTTATCCTGCTCATGTGAAGTCTGAGCCACCAGTCCCCATGGTTTTTACAGCCCTCCGTGTTCCTCTACATTGGGACAGAGAACATATTATGATGTGGGAAAGACACAGATTTATTTTAGGGGAAAAGGCTGGAAAATTCTCATTATGCCTTTTTTTTTTCCTGAGACAGGGCTACACAGAGAGACCCAGTCTTTATAGTATGGGCATGGGCAAAGTGGAAATAAGACTTTCAGAACATGTACAAAGAGCAGAAGGAGGTTCTAGGCATCTTCTCAGAAACATCTACTGCCCTTCTGGAAGCTCAAGGAAGCCAGGGTGATGCTAACACACTCCAGGTGGCACCTGTTCCCCAGTCCCTGCCTCCCACCCTCTCCTCTCTGTCCCCATCCCTACACTATTGCTCCCCTGTTTAACAACAGAGAGAGGGCAAAATGACATTCACTAACTGTTGGCCCATAGCTCTCTTGTCCATTTTCCTTACTTTTCTCTCTTCTTTAAAAAAGTAGAACTGGCATTAAGGAGAATGAGAACATGTGTCTCTCAAATTGTCCCCAAATATGCAGCACTGCAATTTGTCTCCTGAGGGGTGACAAAGCTTGCCTGACCCTAAAGAACAGAAACCCAAATTCCCACTGGATTAAACCATACATGAACACTTTGACCCCGGTAGTCATACAGTCCCTAAGTCAAGAGCCTTTGACGTGTCTTCAGTCATCCAGGACTACAAACTGGAGCCTGTCTTTTCCATTCTTCTGCCTTATACATTGTCATCTTCATCCTCAGGCCAGCCTCTCTCCTAGCCTCATCTCCCCTGCCCCCAAAGACAGCCAGTATCTCCTAGATAACTCTGCATCTCCTTGTCTATGAGCACAGTAAAAGAAGCATTTGTTTCTTTGTCTTTTCTTGTTTAGGGTTTTTGTTTGTTTTTGGTGAGGAAAAGAGTATCATGACTAAGCATCTTCCTAATTAAACAAAGTTCCATACATTATCAATTTGCTGCCACACCACCCTAGTGAGCCTGATATGGTCAGTGCTGCCTGGGTAAGGTCTCTGTACCTTGGTAGAAGATCAAAGATCAAAGCTGGTTGATTGCATGGTGTGACAGTTAATCTTACTTGTTAACTTGATTGGCTCTGGAGTAAACTAAGAGTCTGGCCTGTGAGGTCATTTTCTGGACTTTCCAAAGTGCTCAGAACCTTGTGCCATGGTCCACAAATGAGGGGATCCAAGGGAACAACTATTAGTTTTTCCTCATCTACCTTCACTCCTTGCTGGTAAAAGCATCTACTTTGCTGCCTCTGCTGCCACTGCTGTCCTTCCCTGACATCAGAACCCAGTTTTCTTTTCAGCTTTCCAACACAGTGTGAAGACCAGTGAGTGGCTTTCCAGGTAGCTTCCAGATCTTTAGCACCAGACTGGGACCACCTTGACAATAAGCTCCTTAGTTCTTAGCCTCTCCAGTGTACAGACAACCACTTGGAACTGTAGTGGTCCATGTTGTGTTAGCCAATTTACTTCCCCTCTCTCTGCGATATACATTTACTCTATGGACTCTGTTCCTTTAGAGAGCCCTGACTAGTGCACTTGGTCATCTAGCTGGTGATTACCTTCTGCAAACAGCAATGGCACTGAGAGAGTGAAGCAAGTCCATGAAGTCATATACAGGTGGTGTTGGGAACTTTCCCTAAATGAGCTCGTGGCCATCCGGAAATGTCTGCTTGCATTCGGCTATTAACAGTGTGCTTCTCTTATTACGATGGTCGTAGCATCACCACCATCTCCCTTCCCTTCCATTGCTTTTCTTCCATTCTAGGAAAGAGATGGAAGTCAGCTTGTTAGCAAGTCTGGCTCAAATAGGTTTGGCTATAAAAGTTACCAAGTAGCCAGGGTTTGGAGCTACTTCCCATGAGGAGGAAGAACAGACATTTGCATTCCTAAGAGTAAAGGAATAGAGATGGACTTCCCATTCACACCATTGCTGAGCCGGCAGGTGGAGGGTGCCCCATTAGATTCCCAGCATGGTCCTGCTAGGGCGACGGTGATGGTTTTATAGTTGCTAGAAGAGGCAGGTGCCTGTCAAAAGCTAATGATGCCAACTGATCAGTGTTCAAGGACGCAGAATAGCGCCAGGTCCACTCCTTGCTCTGAGACACTCAAGTAATTATTCTCTATCAAAAGGAGAGTTTGCAATGGTCCCAATTGAACTCTGAGCATCAGCCTCTGCTTTTTCCATCAGGACAGAGAAGCAAGCCACCAACCTGAGCTGCAGCACTCAGGGGACAAGGGCAGCCCTTGAGTGGTCAGCATGCTGGGGCTTAGCTCTAACTCTGTGTCATCTTCATGATAAGTTCCAGAAGCAGCAGGGTTCCTGTCTGAACCAAATGCAGTGGCCTCACACCTAGGCCAGTGCAAGTCCAGAACACTCTGAGAGTTGGCAAAGTGTAGAAAGATTCATTGCCTCTAACAGGAACACACAAGGCTTCCTTCCAGTGAGTTGAGAAAGCAGGGCTTTTGTGGGGTGGTCTACATATTCATAGAGGAAATCGTTTTAAGAGTAGGCTGGTTCCCACCCTCTCACCTGATGTTTCTTAGCTTTCTACCCATGGCCTAGGGCCCTCTCCCTTCCACTTGAACCCTCCCATAGTGTCATTCCCAGCACTGGTCACTCTAGCTACCTACTTCTGCCTACAAATGAGCCTCAGACTGCCTGGCTAACTGTTTCTGTGAGAAGGCAAGAGGCCTTTTTCCCAGAAGCACTAGCTAGTCCACAGGCTGCTAGTGTCATTAGACTATACTTGCATTAAATATGCCACATTTATTTAATGATTATCTTAATCTAAACATGCCTGAAGACCCACAGACCCACACACCTGGGTATCTGCAAACCCAGCTCAGCTCTTTGTCTGGCCAGGAGTATGTAAAAAACGAAGTAAGTTTTTCCTTATCAAATAAAATTTTTATTACAAAGGAAATTTCCATTTGTAAAGCTGTCTCCATACCAGGAGAACCTACCTTAAGATCACTCATTGCCTCAAAGGGTCTTCTTGGCAAGTCATGTTGATGCACAGTCAGTAGGTACACACGTCCTTTTCCTTCTGCTAACATGTCTCTCTTCCCAGATGTCCAAACTTCCTTTGTTTAGAATCAGATTCCACACAAACTTTAACCATCCTTGAGGCTAATTTCTTTTCTCCTTCTTTTTCCTTTCTTAATCTCCCCTGCCACTGTCTCTGTCTCTGTCTCTGTCTCTGTCTCTGTCTCTGTGTCTCTGTGTCTGTGTCTGTCTGTCTGTCTGTCTGTCTGTCTGTCTGTCTCTCTCTCTCTCTCTCTCTCTCTCTCTCTCTCTCTCTCTCTCTGACACAGTCTTATACAGTGTAGCCTGGTCTCAAACTCACTACACAGCAGCAGCAGCAGAGGATGACACTGAACTTCTGATCTGCCTATTTCCAGCTCTCCGTGTGGCCTTATGGGGTACATGTATTATTAGAGCCCTGAGATTTGTGCTTGTGGGGAAAGTTCTCTGTGTGCAGCTCCCAGTCAGCACTGCGCTCCTGTGGGGAAGAGGAGGGACATTGTCCTTATGGTGCACTGTGTGAGTAAGCCGCTGGAGCGTTCAGCAGGTGAGGGGTAGGCGTACAGAGGAGCTCCGGCTTGGCAATGTCTTCTCCTGACCACGGGCTTATCCCATTATAAGTCCAGGAGCATCTTTGTTAGATGATACAAAAATGTGGTAATTCTGCGAAGGCGAGAGAAATCCTGACTGAGTTGTAGCAAGAAAACAGCTTGTTAAACACCAGCCGAGGCAGAAGGTTTTGTCTCATCGGAACCCTACTTATTCAATGCTTGAACAGCTCTGGAGCAGCAGGACCCGAGGAGTGCCTCTGTGTACAAGAGCAGGCATGTTGGATGTTAAACTGGCATTCATTTATTGGAATCCATTTTGGGTACTTTCCTTATTTCTCTCCCGGGAAGGCATTGTTGGTGGCATCTTTGGGATAGACAGAGTCATATTTCAGACACTTACATCTCTCTTGCTTAGTGGGGATGATCAGCCAGACTTGAAAATAAAGTTGATATTCCTGTCATCGGGTTTAACAAAAACCAGTCTCTTTCCCCTAAAAAAAACAGCTTTGTGTTGAAGCTTGAGAAAAACACGCCAAGTGTGTTTGATCCTTGTTTCAAAGGGCTGCAGAGCAGGCCCAGGATGTATGCATCAGTCATTGGGAGACCATTGCAGTCAACAAATTAATACAGCCCGTGCCTCCCTCCTCCCTGGTTCGTTCCTCTTCTTGTGCATGCTATTGATTGATTTACCTCAGGGAGGAGATTCTTCTGACTCAGACACTAAGCAAGTTCCTAAAGAAAATATCAGCTCTAACAGGAGATAGAGGGGAGAGCGGGAGCAGCAGAAAAAAAAATCGCTAATCTTTCATTTATAAGAGCTACAGAGCATCTGGAGCACACGTGGAGCCCTTAGCCCCCAGAGTGCAGGAACAAACGAGCATAAAAGGGGCCCCCACCGTACCTCCCACCCCCAGCTAATGCCCACTCCACCTCCCACCCCCAGCTAATGTAGCGCCATCAATTTGAATACAATGCAAGGCCCCACAGTAAACATCTTCAGGCCATCTGTGACTCCCTCTGCCCCTTACATGACTTGGGACACTGGATGCACAGCTTGCCTGTGCAGGAAGCTCTTTGGAGATTGAGGAGCAATGAAGGTATCTTTAGAGAAACACTCTGTTTTTTTTTCTCCTTCTATTTTTATAATTAAAAGAATATGCATTATGAGGGTGGGTTCAGCTGGCAGTGTGCATGTCACAAAAGCACAAGGAACTGAACTTGGATCCCTAGCAGTCATGTGAAAAACCAGTAGCTCTAGTGCTGGGGATGTGGAGAGAGGAGGGTACCCAGAGTTTATTGGCCTGTTGATCTTTCCTAGTTAGTGAGCTCTAGGTTCAGTGTAGGCTCTAGTTTTAAAAGTAAGTGTAGAGTGATGGGGGAAGGTACAAGACATTGACCTTTGACCTTCACATACACGGATTCACGCACATAAAAGGACTACATGAATATGACACACATATACACACAAAAATAAATTGTGTATCATGATGAAAATGAAAACAAAATTAAACCATTCATTCATAGGAAATTTTGTTTGGTTGGTTGTTTTTTGGTTTTTGGTTCTTCAAGACAGGATTTCTCCAGGTAGCCTTGTCTGTCTTGGACTCACTTTGTAGGCTGGTCTCAAACTCACAGAGATCTGCTTGCCTCTGACTCTCTGAGTACTGCGATTACTGGTGTGCGCTACCAAGCTAGGCTGAGAATATTGTTTGAGGTGTCCTGTGGAGTGGTAATTGAAGTCTCTCTGCATCTGAACTGGCCATCATTAGCATCATAAAATAATTTCGAGTGTGGGAAAGAACTGAAGGGGCCACTGCATCAGAAATGACTAGCAAGGCAGCCAGGTTGGAAGGAGAGCCCAGGCCCGACTTTGAGTTGACATTGGTGTTGTTCTCTCGCCTTCCCTGGGTGAGGCTGTCTGGAGACTCTTTCCCTCCATTTAAGTAATATGGGAACACAAATTATAATACTTGTCTCTTGCCCTCCTCTCGGAGGTCTCAGGGGACAATGTAAACATGATTCGAGTTGCTTTGTGTAGAAGCTTGGGACAAGCAATCAATGTAAGAATTAATGGTGTCGTGTAACAGTTGTAGCAGCCGACCCAAGCTTAGAAATAGGGAAATATTCTTAAGCATGCCCTTTCTTTTGATCCAGAAAAAGCTTTCCTCATACCTCCCTAAAGCAGAGATTGCTTACCGGCAGCCAAGAGCCTAGATCCGGCCAGAAGACAGGGCTTGTTGGCACAGAAGAAACTGCAAGTTTTTTCTTTGGTATGGTCACTAATATTGACAAGAATATCCAGATTTTTAACTTATTTTATTTTCTTTTACAATGGAAAAATCCTGCTGTGATGGTGCCCTCCATTCAATCCAGCACAAGACAACTGGAGAAAATACTGGGTGTAACTTGGAGAGTTGGCCTCCTCCCTCAGGCTGCTGATCTACTTCTCTAAGTTTGTATAGGAATTTGACTCATTCCATTTGTCTACAGGAAGCTAATGAAGAACGGTTTTCAGGAGCTTTGAGTGGAATACTGTATTAGGTGTGTGTGTGGGTGTGGGTGTGCACGTGTATGTGTGCATGTGTGTGTGGTGTGTGTATGCGTGTATGTGTGTCTGTGGTGTGTGTGTGTGGTGTGTGTGTATGTGTGGTTTGTGGTGTGTGTTTGTGTGTGGTATGTGTGTGTGATGTGTGCATATTTGTGTGTGTGTATGTGTGTGTGAGTGTGTGTGTGTTAGTCAGCTTTCTATCACTAAAACAAATTACCTGGCTGCCTATAAACAAAAGAGAGATTCATTTTGACTGGTGTTGCTGGAGTTTTAAGACCAAGACCCTGCCTCCTGCCAGGGAGGTCTATTATGGTGGGTGTCAGGATGTGGCTCACACTATGAGGCATTTTGTCCATTCTGATGATATGGTAATCTGAGGAGTCTTATGAGGTCCTCCATCTTGAAGATGCCATGAGTTCCCAAAGTGCTGCTCTAGAGAACAAATGGTCATATAGTCACTTTTGGAAGGGAGGAGGGAGGGAAGGAGGGAGATTGATGGCCTCATGAGGTTTATTTACTTTATTGCTTCCAAAGTTAGTCTCATGCTGAAACACCCTCACATGGACGACCAGAAGGATTGCTACAAAGCATCTGCACACCTTTTATCCTAATCAAGGTAAAACCAATCATTATAAACTCTTTTCTTTTTGCCATTTTATGTGGTATTTGTACGTGTGTGTGCATGTTTTTGCATGTGTGTAAGTACATGTATGGGTTTATGTGCCTGTATAGATACATGCACATGTGTGTACATGCATGTAAAGGCTCAAGGTTGATGGAATCACCCTTGATCACTCTCCATGTTTTTCCCCCCAAGACAGGGTTTCTCTGTGTAGCCCTGGCTGTCCCGGACTCTCTTTGTAGACCAGGCTGGCCTCAAACTCAGAGGTCTGCCTGTTTCTGCCTCCTGAATTCTGGGATTAAAGGTGTGTACCACTATGCCCTATTCTTTGAGGCAGTGTCTCTTAACCAAACATGGCCAATCTTGTTAGTCAATTTGCTCCAAAGATTTCCTGTGTCTTTGCTTTCTGAGGCTAAAGTTATAGATAGGCTGTCATGCCAGCTGACATGTAGGTGGGTTTCTGAGCATCCAAACTCTGGCTGTCACACTTGTATGGTGAACATCTAACTGCCAAACCATCTCCCAAGCCCAGACTATTATATACTTCTAGTGATCTTTAGCTCAGTGAGTATAGGGCTGATCTACATGACCTTTATCTAAAACACTGCTAAGACTACTAGTTCAATAATGCCTTTCAAAAGATAGGTAGAGAAGTGTGGGGGCTACCAGAAAAATTTTGGATGGCGGACAAAGTCAAGAATAAGAAAATAACTACGTGTTTCTTTCTCAGGTTCCCTTTGTACCTGTATTTTTCATGACACAAATAGCCATCAGATCATTCAGAAAAATCAGTGTTTTATCTGTGAAACCCTGTTGTCTACCCAGAGAGTTCCTATAGAGCCCTATCAGCCCTGGAAAGTTACTCTCTGCCTGGATCTGATGCCTGTGGGTAGCCTAGTGAAAGTGAGAGGTGGCCATTTGGGGACACACCAGTCATTTTATAAACTAGCCACTGTTCTGTGGGCATGAGAATATTAAGTAGGCATATGAGGAAACAAAACAGACCAGCTGACCTTACAAAAGCAGATGAGAGTCAGAAGATCTTTTTTAAAAGGTTTCTCTCTCTCTCTCTCTCTCTCTCTCTCTCTCTCTCTCTCTCTCTCTCTGTGTGTGTGTGTGAGACACACACACACACACACACACACACACACACACACAGAGAGAGAGAGAGAGAGAGAGAGAGAGAGAGAGAGAGAGAGAGAGAGAGAGAGAGAATGCACGTAAGTGTGTGCAGGTTCGTGTGCCTTAGTGCATGGAGACCAGAAGAGGCCATCAAATCAAATCTCTCAGAGCCTAAATTAGAGGCATCTGTGGGCTTCTGGCTTGTTTTGGGGGTGATGGGATTTGAACTCTAGTCCTCAATGGTCTCACAGCAGTCACTCTTAACCACAGAGCTGCCTCTCCAGTGGCTCTAACCTCTTAAAGACGGTGACAGTGACTTCCACCAAAGGCTGACTTAAGGGCAGAGGTAGCATCTGTAATTCTCCACTCACTGAGATTGAGTTGAGAGTTCATAGATCTGTGAAAGTAATTTCTGTTCATAAAGCCTTGTAGAGAAGTGGCCACACACAAAATCTGCCCACCCCATGACACCTAGAATCATCATATATGCCATGTGAGCTCTGCTCTTTGGACTACTGTTTAAATATAACCATGACATTTTCCTCATTGACAATAAGTGGCTGGTGGGTGGCTGATTTCCAGCAGTATGATTCTGTCATTCGTTGCAGATGTGGAAATCCCACCTCTTCTGCTTCTGTCTGTCCAGCGCCCACCTGGTCTGTGGGGAATCTTTGCCAGACTTTGAGAGCCAGAAGAGCCATTTCATGTCTATCCTGGAATGTCTCTCTACCTCTCCCGAGCCCTGGCCTCCTCCTGCCCTTCAAAAGTAAACGCCAACCTGTCCAGTGGGCGTGAGTGGTCATGATTTAAGCAGTGTCAAGTGCTGGGCTTTCCACTGGGAATGAGCCCTCTGCCGAGTAGCATTCCTGGCCATCTGGGCTGGGAAATGGAGACCACCTTGCACTGGCATAACCTTGGCCAGTTCTTTCTGCAACTTCTGCTTCTGGATTTGTTTTGCCCAGTGCTGTGACATGCCATCCCAGGAGCATGGACACCAAGTGACCTGAAGGGGCACTGTGTATTCTTTGGCCTCACGTTGCTTTTCCTCTCCCTTACGTCTTTAACATTCTAGCTTAGATAATGATGGGGCATTTGCTTCTTTTACTGGATTCAAGGTTGGCTGAGCACCTGCACATGGAAATATGCACATGTTCATGTACACACACACACACACACAGAGGGGTGGGAGAGAGAGAGAGAGAGAGAGAGAGAGAGAGAGAGAGAGAGAGAGAGAGAGAGAGAGAGAGAGAGAGAGCGCTCTATATCATCACAGGAACAAGAGGCTCCATGTGATCCCAGGAGAAGGCTCTGTCTCACTCTGGCTGCCTGGGATCCCAGGACGGTCAGTCAACAGAGAGAACATATGGTGAATCTGGGAGAGGGAATGTTTTGGGGGGGTGCTTGGCTGAGCCTGGAACTTTAATGGCACATGTCTTCAGCTGCCAGTTCTCTCCCAGACTTCATGAGAACATATCTTCATTCATGCTCATGGCCAATACTAGTAACTAACTGTGCACAGGGGCTACCCCCAAGATGACACTGTGCTACATGTGCCACCCCGCAAGGTGCTATCTGTTGTTACTTCACATGGAACTTGAAAGCTCTTAACGGCCTTTGTAGTTGCATAGAACCTTAAGGATTAACTAAAGCAAAGGTGTGTATATGTGTGTGTGCATGTGTGTGTATGTGTGTGTGCATGTGTGTGCATATGTGTGCATGTGTGTGTGCAATGTGTGTGCATGTGTGTGTGTGTCTGTACACACACATGTGTGTGTCTGTGTCTATGTATTTCTGTGTATGTGTATGTGTGTACTTGCATGTATGTATGTTCTAACTCCCCTGCTTCTGTTCTTCAGTACTGAAATTGTGGCTCTGACGTGTAATGGTCTTCTATCTTGCTTTTTCATTTGACTTCATTTCTTATTTCTAAAGATTTATTTATTTATTTATTATGTATACCGTGTGTGCCTACATGTACACCTGCAGGCCAGAAGAGGACACCAGATCACATTATAGATGGCTGTGAGCCACCATGTGGCTGCTGGGAATTGATCTAAGGATTTCTGGAAGAACAGTCAGTGCTCTTAACTGCTAAGCCATCTCTACAGTCCCTGACTTCATTTCTTTTAAACTATTCTCTACATAGTTTTCTTTTTTCATCTTAAATGATGTCTTTTCCATCAACCAACTGGAAAACACAATACCGAAGCTACTAAAGCAGGACTGCGCATGGTTTGACCTCTGCTGGAGCCTTAGCTTCATGTCATGCTTCTTCCCCTTCCTCTTCCTCATAGTAACATACGCAGAGACCTCCTTGCAGAGGGTGTGGGCTCTTTACTGTGTCATCTAGCCTATTTTCATGTATCACCTCTCAGCTCCCTCACACTTCCCCACTGACATCATTTCTGGCCACGCCCATCTAAGCATGGCTCCCTTGGAATACTCTTTCTCTTTTTCTGGCCTTTCCTCATTTTTAAAGACACTTGTCAAAGCTTGCTGTCTAGGTCAGTGTCCTATTGCTTTAGGGCAGCACCGACACCCTGACCAAAGAAACAAAGGGGCTGGCTTACAGTTTAACTGGGCCTGGCTTATGGTTTTAGAGATTCGGTCCATTGTCATCATGGTGGGAGACACACATGGGGGTATACAGGAAGATATGGTGGTATACAGGAAGCATGTGGTATACAGGAAGACATGATGGTGTACAGGAAGACATGGTGGTATACAGGAAGACATGGTGGTATACAGGAAGACATGGCAGTATACAGGAAGGCATGGTGGTGTACAGGAAGACATGGTGGTGTACAGGAAGCATGGTGGTATATAGGAAGACATGGTGGTGTACAGGAAGGCATGGTGGTATACCAGAAGACATGGTGGTGTACAGGAAGCATGGTGGTATACAGGAAGACATGGTGGTATACAGGAATACATGGTGGTATACAGGAAGAGATGGTGGTATACAGGAAGAAATGGTGGTATACAGGAAGACATGGTGGTATACAGGAAGACATGGTGGTATACAGGAAGAGATGGTGGTATACAGGAAGAAATGGTGGTATACAGGAAGACATGGTGGTATACAGGAAGACATGGTGGTATACAGGAAGACATGGTGGTATACAGGAATACATGGTGGTATACAGGAAGAGATGGTGGTATACAGGAAGACATGGTGGTATACAGGAAGACATGGTGGTATACAGGAAGACATGGTGGTATACAGGAAGAGATGGTGGTATACAGGAAGACATGGTGGTATACAGGAAGACATGGTGGTATACAGGAAGACATGGTGGTATACAGGAATACATGGTGGTATACAGGAAGAGATGGTGGTATACAGGAAGAAATGGTGGTATACAGGAAGACATGGTGGTATACAGGAAGACATGGTGGTATACAGGAAGAGATGGTGGTATACAGGAAGAAATGGTGGTATACAGGAAGACATGGTGGTGTACCGGAAGCATGGTGGTATACAGGAAGACATGCTGGTGTACAGGAAGACATGATGGTGTACAGGAAGACATGGTGGTATACAGGAAGACATGGTGGTGTACAGGAAGACATGGTGGTATACAGGAAGACATGGTGGTATACAGGAAGACATGGTGGTGTACAGGAAGACATGGTGGTGTACAGGAAGACATGGTGGTATACAGGAAGACATGGTGGTATACAGGAAGACATGGTGGTGTACCGGAAGCATGGTGGTATACAGGAAGACATGGTGGTATACAGGAAGACATGGTGGTGTACAGGAAGACATGGTGGTTTACAGGAAGACATGGTGGTGTACAGGAAGACATGGTGGTATACAGGAAGACATGGTGGTATACAGGAAGGCATGGTGGTATACAGGAAGACATGGTGGTATACAGGAAGACATGGTGGTATACAGGAAGACATGGTGGTATACAGGAGGCATGGTGGTATACAGGAAGACATGGTGGTATACAGGAAAAGATGGTGGTGTACAGGAAGACATGGTGGTATAAAGGAAGAGATGGTGGTATACAGGAAGAGATGGTGGTATACAGGAAGACATGGTGGTGTACAGGAAGACATGGTGGTATACAGGAAGGCATGGTGGTGTACAGGAAGACATGGTGGTATACAGGAAGACATGGTGGTATACAGGAAGCGATGGTGGTATACAGGAAGCATGGTGGTATACAGGAAGACATGGTGGTGTACAGGAAGCGATGGTGGTATACAGGAAGCATGGTGGTATACAGGAAGAGATGGTGGTGTACAGGAAGACATGGTGGTATACAGGAAGACATGGTGGTATACAGGAAGAGATGGTGGTGTACACGAAGACATGGTGGTATACAGGAAGGCATGGTGGTGTACAGGAAGACATGGTGGTATACAGGAAGACATGGTGGTATAAAGGAAGAGATGGTGGTATACAGGAAGAGATGGTGGTATACAGGAAGACATGGTGGTGTACAGGAAGACATGGTGGTATACAGGAAGGCATGGTGGTATACAGGAAGCATGGCGGTAAACAGGAAGAGATGGTGGTGTACAGGAAGAGATGGTGGTATACAGGAAGCATGGTGGTATACAGGAAGACAAGGGGGTATACAGGAAGACATGGTGGTATACAGGAAGAGATGGTGGTGTACAGGTGGACATGGTGGTATACAGGAAGACATGGTGGTATACAGGAAGACATGGTGGTATACAGGAAGCATGTGGTATACAGGAAGACATGGTGGTGTACAGGAGACATGGTGGTATACAGGAAGACATGGTGGTGTACAGGAAGACATGGTGGTATACAGGAAGACATGGTAGTATACAGGAAGCGTGTGGTTTACAGGAAGCATGTGGTATACAGGAAGCATGTGGTAAACAGGAAGAGATGGTGGTATACAGGAAGGCATGGTGGTATACCAGAAGACGTGGTGGTGTACAGGAAGCATGGTGGTATACAAGAAGACATGGTGGTATACAGGAAGACATGGTGGTATACAGGAAGGCATGGTGGTATACAGGAAGCATGGCGGTATACTGGAAGAGATGGTGGTATACAGGAAGCATGGTGGTATACAGGAAGACAAGGGGGTATACAGGAAGACATGGTGGTATACAGGAAGACATGGTGGTATACAGGAAGACATGGTGGTATACAGGAAGACATGGTGGTATACAGGAAGCATGGCGGTATACAGGAAGAGATGGTGGTATACAGAAGCATGGTGGTATACAGGAAGACATGGTGGTATACAGGAAGACATGCTGGTATACAGGAAGAGGTGGTGGTATACAGGAAGACATGGTGGTATACAGGAAGACATGGTGGTATACAGGAAGAGATGGTGGTATACACGAAGACATGGTGGTATACAGGAAGACATGGTGGTATACAGGAAGAGATGGTGGTATACAGGAAGACATGGTGGTATACAGGAAGAGATGGTGGTGTACAGGAAGACATGGTGGTATACAGGATGACATGGTGGTATACAGGAAGACATGGTGGTATACAGGAAGACATGGTGGTATACAGGAAGACATGGTGGTATACAGGAAGACATTGTGGTATACAGGAAGAGATGGTGGTGTACAGGAGGACATGGTGGCATACAGGAAGACATGGTGGTATACAGGAAGACATGGTGGTATACAGGAAGACATGGTGGTATACAGGAAGAGATGGTGGTGTACAGGAAGACATGGTGGTATATAGGAAGAGATGGTGGTGTACAGGAAGAAATGGTGGTATACAGGATGACATGGTGGTATACAGGAAGACATGGTGGTATACAGGAACAGATGGTGGTACACACGGAGACATGGTGGTATACGAGAAGACATGGTGGTATACAGGAAGAGATGGTGGTATACAGGAAGAGATGGTGGTATACAGGAAGAGATGGTGGTGTACAGGAAGACATGGTGGTATACAGGAAGAGATGGTGGTGTACAGGAAGACATGGTGGTATACAGGATGACATGGTGGTATACAAGAAGACATGGTGGTATACAGGAAGAGATGGTGGTATACAGGAAGAGATGGTGGTATACAGGAAGAGATGGTGGTGTACAGGAAGACATGGTGGTATACAGGAAGAGATGGTGGTGTACAGGAAGACATGGTGGTATACAGGATGACATGGTGGTATACAGGAAGACATGGTGGTATACTGGAAGAGATGGTGGTATACACGAAGACATGGTGGTATACAGGAAGACATGGTGGTATACAGGAAGACATGGTGGTATACAGGAAGAGATGGTGGTATACAGGAAGAGATGGTGGTGTACACGAAGACATGGTGGTATACAGGAAGACATGGTGGTATACAGGAAAACATGGTGGTATACAGGAAGAGATGTTGGTATACAGGAAGACATGGTGGTATACAGGAAGACATGGTGGTATACAGGAAGAGATGGTGGTATACACGAAGACATGGTGGTATACAGGAAGACATGGTGGTATACAGGAAGAGATGGTGGTATACAGGAAGACATGGTGGTATACAGGAAGAGATGGTGGTGTACAGGAAGACATGGTGGTATACAGGATGACATGGTGGTATACAGGAAGACATGGTGGTATATAGGAAGAGATGGTGGTATACACAAAGACATGGTGGTATACAGGAAGACATGGTGGTATACAGGAAGAGATGGTGGTATACATGAAGACATGGTGGTATACAGGAAGACATGGTGGTATACAGGAAGAGATGGTGGTATACAGGAAGAGATGGTGGTGTACAGGAAGACATGGTGGTATACAGGAAGACATGGTGGTATACAGGAAGAGATGGTGGTGTACACGAAGACATGGTGGTATACAGGAAGACATGGTGGTATACAGGAAGAGATGGTGGTGTACAGGAAGACATGGTGGTATACAGGAAGAGATGTTGGTATACAGGAAGAGATGGTGGTATACAGGAAGACATGGTGGTATACAGGAAGACATGGTGGTATACAGGAAGAGATGGTGGTGTACACGAAGACATGGTGGTATACAGGAAGACATGGTGGTATACAGGAACAGATGGTGGTATACAAGAAGACATGGTGGTATACAGGAAGACATGGTGGTATACAGGAAGCATGGTGGTATACAGGAAGACATGGTGGTATACAGGAAGAGATGGTGGTATACAGGAAGACATGGTGGTGTACAGGAAGACATGGTGGTATACAGGAAGGCATGGTGGTATACAGGAAGAGATGGTGGTATACAGGAACAGATGGTGGTATACAGGAAGACATGGTAGTATACAGGAAGACATGGTGGTATACAGGAAGACATGGTGGTGTACAGGAAGAGATGGTGGTGTACAGGAAAACATGGTGGTATACAGGAAGACATGGTGGTATACAGGAAGACATGGTGGTATACAGGAAGACATGGTGGTTTTCAGGAAGACATGGTGGTATACAGGAAGACATGGTGGTATACAGGAAGAGATGGTGGTATACAGGAAGAGATGGTGGTGTACAGGAAGACATGGTGGTATACAGGAAGACATGGTGGTATACAGGAAGAGATGGTGGTGTACACGAAGACATGGTGGTATACAGGAAGACATGGTGGTATACAGGAAGAGATGGTGGTGTACAGGAAGACATGGTGGTATACAGGAAGAGATGTTGGTATACAGGAAGAGATGGTGGTGTACAGGAAGACATGGTGGTATACAGGAAGACATGGTGGTATACAGGAAGAGATGGTGGTGTACACGAAAACATGGTGGTATACAGGAAGACATGGTGGTATACTGGAACAGATGGTGGTATACAGGAAGACATGGTGGTATACAGGAAGACATGGTGGTATACAGGAAGACATGGTGGTATACAGGAAGAGATGGTGGTATACAGGAAGACATGGTGGTATACAGGAAGACATGGTGGTATACAGGAAGACATGGTGGTGTACAGGAAGACATGGTGGTATACAGGAAGGCATGGTGGTATACAGGAAGAGATGGTGGTATACAGGAAGACATGGTGGTATACAGGAAGACATGGTGGTGTACAGGAAGACATGGTGGTATACAGGAAGAGATGGTGGTATACAGGAAGACATGGTGGTATACAGGAAGAGATGGTGGTGTACACGAAGACATGGTGGTATACAGGAAGACATGGTGGTATACAGGAAGAGATGGTGGTGTACAGGAAGACATGGTGGTATACAGGAAGAGATGTTGGTATACAGGAAGAGATGGTGGTGTACAGGAAGACATGGTGGTATACAGGAAGACATGGTGGTATACAGGAAGACATGGTGGTATACAGGAATACATGGTGGTATACAGGAAGAGATGGTGGTGTACAGGAAGACATGGTGGTATACAGGAAGACATGGTGGTATACAGGAAGACATGGTGGCATACAGGAAGACATGGTGGTATACAGGAAGACATGGTGGTATACAGGAAGCATGGCGGTATACAGGAAGAGATGGTGGTATACAGAAGCATGGTGGTATACAGGAAGACATGGTGGTATACAGGAAGACATGCTGGTATACAGGAAGAGGTGGTGGTATACAGGAAGACATGGTGGTATACAGGAAGACATGGTGGTATACAGGAAGAGATGGTGGTATACACGAAGACATGGTGGTATACAGGAAGACATGGTGGTATACAGGAAGAGATGGTGGTATACAGGAAGACATGGTGGTATACAGGAAGAGATGGTGGTGTACAGGAAGACATGGTGGTATACAGGATGACATGGTGGTATACAGGAAGACATGGTGGTATACAGGAAGACATGGTGGTATACAGGAAGACATGGTGGTATACAGGAAGACATTGTGGTATACAGGAAGAGATGGTGGTGTACAGGAGGACATGGTGGCATACAGGAAGACATGGTGGTATACAGGAAGACATGGTGGTATACAGGAAGACATGGTGGTATACAGGAAGAGATGGTGGTGTACAGGAAGACATGGTGGTATACAGGAAGAGATGGTGGTGTACAGGAAGAAATGGTGGTATACAGGATGACATGGTGGTATACAGGAAGACATGGTGGTATACAGGAACAGATGGTGGTACACACGGAGACATGGTGGTATACAGGAAGACATGGTGGTATACAGGAAGAGATGGTGGTATACAGGAAGAGATGGTGGTATACAGGAAGAGATGGTGGTGTACACGAAGACATGGTGGTATACAGGAAGACATGGTGGTATACAGGAAGACATGGTGGTATACAGGAAGACATGGTGGTATACAGGAAGACATGGTGGTATACAGGAAGACATGGTGGTATACAGGAAGACATGGTGGTGTACAGGAAGACATGGTGGTATACAGGAAGACATGGTGGTATACAGGAAGACATGGTGGTATACAGGGAAACATGGTGGTATACAGGAAGACATGGTGGTATACAGGAAGAGATGGTGGTGTACAGGAAGACATGGTGGTATACAGGAAGACATGGTGGTATACAGGAAGACATGGTGGTATACAGGAAGACATGGTGGTATACAGGAAGACATGGTGGTATACAGGAAGAGATGGTGGTGTACAGGAAGACATGGTGGTATACAGGAAGACATGGTGGTATACAGGAAGACATGGTGGTATACAGGAAGACATGGTGGTATACAGGAAGACATGGTGCTGTACAGGAAGACATAGTGGTATACAGGAAGAGATGGTGGTGTACAGGAAGACATGGTGGTATACAGGATGACATGGTGGTATACAGGAAGACATGGTGGTATATAGGAAGAGATGGTGGTATACAGGAAGAGATGGTGGTATACAGGAAGAGATGGTGGTGTACAGGAAGACATGGTGGTATACAGGAAGAGATGGTGGTGTACAGGAAGACATGGTGGTATACAGGATGACATGGTGGTATACAGGAAGACATGGTGGTATACTGGAAGAGATGGTGGTATACACGAAGACATGGTGGTATACAGGAAGACATGGTGGTATACAGGAAGACATGGTGGTATACAGGAAGAGATGGTGGTATACAGGAAGAGATGGTGGTGTACACGAAGACATGGTGGTATACAGGAAGACATGGTGGTATACAGGAAGACATGGTGGTATACAGGAAGAGATGTTGGTATACAGGAAGACATGGTGGTATACAGGAAGACATGGTGGTATACAGGAAGAGATGGTGGTATACACGAAGACATGGTGGTATACAGGAAGACATGGTGGTATACAGGAAGAGATGGTGGTATACAGGAAGACATGGTGGTATACAGGAAGAGATGGTGGTGTACAGGAAGACATGGTGGTATACAGGATGACATGGTGGTATACAGGAAGACATGGTGGTATATAGGAAGAGATGGTGGTATACACAAAGACATGGTGGTATACAGGAAGACATGGTGGTATACAGGAAGAGATGGTGGTATACATGAAGACATGGTGGTATACAGGAAGATATGGTGGTATACAGGAAGAGATGGTGGTATACAGGAAGAGATGGTGGTGTACAGGAAGACATGGTGGTATACAGGAAGACATGGTGGTATACAGGAAGAGATGGTGGTGTACACGAAGACATGGTGGTATACAGGAAGACATGGTGGTATACAGGAAGAGATGGTGGTGTACAGGAAGACATGGTGGTATACAGGAAGAGATGTTGGTATACAGGAAGAGATGGTGGTGTACAGGAAGACATGGTGGTATACAGGAAGACATGGTGGTATACAGGAAGAGATGGTGGTGTACACGAAGACATGGTGGTATACAGGAAGACATGGTGGTATACAGGAACAGATGGTGGTATACAAGAAGACATGGTGGTATACAGGAAGACATGGTGGTATACAGGAAGCATGGTGGTATACAGGAAGACATGGTGGTATACAGGAAGAGATGGTGGTATACAGGAAGACATGGTGGTGTACAGGAAGACATGGTGGTATACAGGAAGGCATGGTGGTATACAGGAAGAGATGGTGGTATACAGGAACAGATGGTGGTATACAGGAAGACATGGTAGTATACAGCAAGACATGGTGGTATACAGGAAGACATGGTGGTGTACAGGAAGAGATGGTGGTGTACAGGAAAACATGGTGGTATACAGGAAGACATGGTGGTATACAGGAAGACATGGTGGTATACAGGAAGACATGGTGGTTTTCAGGAAGACATGGTGGTATACAGGAAGACATGGTGGTATACAGGAAGAGATGGTGGTATACAGGAAGAGATGGTGGTGTACAGGAAGACATGGTGGTATACAGGAAGACATGGTGGTATACAGGAAGAGATGGTGGTGTACACGAAGACATGGTGGTATACAGGAAGACATGGTGGTATACAGGAAGAGATGGTGGTGTACAGGAAGACATGGTGGTATACAGGAAGAGATGTTGGTATACAGGAAGAGATGGTGGTGTACAGGAAGACATGGTGGTATACAGGAAGACATGGTGGTATACAGGAAGAGATGGTGGTGTACACGAAGACATGGTGGTATACAGGAAGACATGGTGGTATACAGGAACAGATGGTGGTATACAGGAAGACATGGTGGTATACAGGAAGACATGGTGGTATACAGGAAGACATGGTGGTATACAGGAAGAGATGGTGGTATACAGGAAGACATGGTGGTATACAGGAAGACATGGTGGTATACAGGAAGACATGGTGGTGTACAGGAAGACATGGTGGTATACAGGAAGGCATGGTGGTATACAGGAAGAGATGGTGGTATACAGGAAGACATGGTGGTATACAGGAAGACATGGTGGTGTACAGGAAGACATGGTGGTATACAGGAAGAGATGGTGGTATACAGGAAGACATGGTGGTATACAGGAAGAGATGGTGGTGTACACGAAGACATGGTGGTATACAGGAAGACATGGTGGTATACAGGAAGAGATGGTGGTGTACAGGAAGACATGGTGGTATACAGGAAGAGATGTTGGTATACAGGAAGAGATGGTGGTGTACAGGAAGACATGGTGGTATACAGGAAGACATGGTGGTATACAGGAAGAGATGGTGGTGTACACGAAGACATGGTGGTATACAGGAAGACATGGTGGTATACAGGAAGAGATGGTGGTATACAGGAAGACATGGTGGTATACAGGAAGACATGGTGGTATACAGGAAGACATGGTGGTATACAGGAAGAGATGGTGGTATACAGGAAGACATGGTGGTATACAGGAAGACATGGTGGTATACAGGAAGACATGGTGGTGTACAGGAAGACATGGTGGTATACAGGAAGGCATGGTGGTATACAGGAAGAGATGGTGGTATACAGGAAGACATGGTGGTATACAGGAAGACATGGTGGTATACAGGAAGACATGGTGGTATACAGGAAGACATGGTGGTATACAGGAAGACATGGTGGTATTCAGGAAGACATGGTGGTATACAGGAAGACATGGTGGTATACAGGAAGACATGGTGGTGTACAGGAAGACATGGTGGTATACAGGAAGACATGGTGGTGTACAGGAAGCATGGTGGTATACAGGAAGACATGGTAGTATACAGGAAGACATGGTGGTGTACAGGAAGCATGGTGGTAAAGAAGCAGCTGAGAGTTCTACATCTGAATGCACAAGCAGAGCAATCCTCTGGGCTTGGAATGGACTTTTTGAAACCGTAAAGTGCACCCCCAGTGACACACTTCTTCCAAGAAGGCCACACATCCTGTTCCCTTCCCCAAATAGTGTCACTCCTTGCAGACCAAGTATTCAAATCTGAGAGCCCATGGGGGTCATTTTAATCCAAACCACCACACATGCACTCTCTGTTCTAACCCAGTGTGCCTGGCGTCTGCCTTCCCCCAACACTGCGATTCCTGGCAGGCACAAATATACTTTGTTTCTTATGGTGCTATATCACTTTTAAGGGTGCACTGGATGAACATTTGAAAATGGGCAAAGAATGGAATAAAAATGGTAAAAATTGCAGATGAATTAATAATAGCTTGTAGCTATATGCTGGGAGCATTTAGATTCCTATAGGTTCCCTCATTTATTACTATCACTTTTTATTTGGAGGAAATCATTTCATGATTTTCAGGAGCTGGAAGAAGTCTAGCTATTACCTACATGTGAACTCACAAGTTAGCACAAACAGTTTCATGAATAAAGACACGGAACCTATTACAACACAGCCAGTAACGTGAGCATCAATTATCTGCCAATTTCCCTTTGATCACAGTCCCCTAAGAATAATGAGGACCAGTCCAGCGGATGCTGTAGAAGAATCCTGAGGGTAAGAAACCTGAACATTTTATAATGAAAAGGAGATCTCTCGGGAATCTGTACCAAAGAAGATACTATCATTATCTTCTGAGTCTATCTGGTCGGAGTCACTAAGTCTATCTTCCAAGCATGGTTGCTTTAAAGATACCCTTGGAAACGCAGTCCTGGAGAAAGGTGCTCGCCACTCAGAATATGTGTAGATCCATTGGAGAACTGTGAAGAATTTTCTGCCCTATGAATATGCCACAAGAATTTAAAGTCACATATGAAAATGTCACAGTATGTACAATTAGTAGACACTAATACAAAAGGCAACCCCCCTTCTAGCATTTGGTCAAGCTACTGTATTGATTTGTGATTAATTTTCCATGAGTATGCAGTCCCTCTAATTAATCTGATTGACAAAAGCTAGAACAAAATCTCATTAGCTTGTCTCTTGGTGGATTTTATTCTCTGCTATCAACAAAAGAATTCTACACAACAGGATGAGGGTAACCTACACTATTGACCCCAACCATAACCCCAGTGTTCTGGATCCCACCATCCGAACAAACCTTGGGTGGCTAAAATATTTAATTTGAAAGTGAGGACAATACAGGTGGTAAACTTCAAACTCCTACCCAGATCTAGCCAATGGACAGAACATTGTCCACAGTTGAGTGGAGAGTGGGGTATGACTTTCACACGAACTCTAGTGCCTCATATTTGACCATGTCCCCTGGAGGGGGAGACCTGGTGACACTCAGAGGAAGGATAGCAGGTTACCAAGAAGAGACTTAATACACTATGAGCATATACAGGGGGAGGAAATCCCCCTCAGGAACAGTCATAGGGGAGGGGAATAAGGGGAAAATGGGAGGGAGGGAAGAATGGGAGGATACAAGGGATGGGATAACCATTGAGATGTAACAAGAATAAATTAATTTAAAAAAGGGAAAAAAAGAAAGTGAGATAATTTTCTCCTCTGAGTCCATCTTTCTATGTGGCCCAAGGATTTAATCCAGGATGTATTAGTGATTACTTGGACTCCGCCCTGACTCAAGAGGAGGATGCCTCACTTGCTGGTTGTTCTTCCAAGCAATATTCCTGGCCTGTTTATTGATACTGACTTCAATAACTTCAAGACCCAAAGTGTTGTCATTGATTTCTTCAGCTAGAGTCAGGGACACATTTTACACTAGTTTTCTAATCATATGACTCCCGTTGCAGAGAAAGCTGCCCCAGGGTGTGCATAAATAGCATGTCTGCTAGCCTCCTGGGAAGCCTTCCCCAAAACCAAGTATAGCTTTGCTCTGGTGAGATCTCTCTGTCGTCTGAGGGTCACATAACTTACTAGTGATGTTTGCCTAAACATCTGACACTAAGTCTCTTATGGCCACTACTGAGGTACAAGCTTCCACAGAATTTGTCTTAAATTTAGCTACCTTTTGTGTCTGCCATTCTAACTACCCCTAACTGTCCCTACACTGCAAAAACCTTCAACGCGTCTCCATGTTTTTCTGCCTCTCTCTAGATATGGTTGTTACTATTTTTAATTCTTACTTCAACACCAGAGGTAGTCCCAGGATTGTCCACTGCTCCCTCCCCACTGCAAAGAAAGCATTGTTTATGACCTCCGTAAGGCGGGGCCTCTACCAGTTGGAAGTTGGTTCTCAATTAGCCTGTAAAAAGGTTCCAAGTCCATCCCTATGTCTGTGGTTTGGTCTGAGAAAAGTTAATCCAACCTGTCTGTCCCATTTGTCCACTCTGCCAGACTAGAGGCAGTCACCTGCATCATTAGTGACTGACGGGAGTCATGGAAACGGTGAGGAGTGAAATGTGCAGAGGTGCTTGGCGTGGCTCGTGTGGAGCCTGGGGTAGTGCCTCACTATTTCGCTAGACTTATTAGGGCGTCTGAGGGAGATCGGCAGGCACATGGGGCAACCTGCCTTAAAATCCTAATATAAATTGATAGAGTAAGTGGAGGGCATTTCTGAACAAAGGGCTAATGAAGAGTCATAAAGACAAGCGCTCCCAGCACCTGTCAGTCCACTTCTGGGATGATTAGCTGTCAGCTTGACTCAATCTGAAGTCTGTTGGAAGACTGAGGCACACCTCTGTCTGCATCTGTGAGGACATTTCCAGAAAAGAAAACTCAGGGAAGAAACCCCACCCTGAATGGGGGTGGCCCCATCCTGGCATCTGCATTTCTTTCTCTCAGCTTCCTCACTGTTGTGGCATGAGCCGTCTGCTGTCTCATGGTCTCCTCGCCATATTGAAATGAAGCCACTGAAAACAGGAGCCAAAATATGTTTGCCTTCTTTAAGTTGTTTCTGTCAGGTGTGATCACAGTTACTGGACAAGAAACTGATGCATCTCCTTTGTCCCCATGTGCTCCTTTCCTTCCACAGTCACTAAAGTGATGAGTCTCGTTTTAGGAGCTGAAATATGATATTCACCTTGGTCATCCCCCCTTTCACGCATGGGCCTATCATTTGGAGGTACTAAATGTGGAAGGGACCAGGGTACCTGATGTCTCATCCTGTACACTGTTTTGGTCCCTGTGGGCCACCATAGAGGAATATAGTGACCAACCAAACTCTCATCGTCCGGTTCTATCATTAGGTTGTGCCAGGCAGGTAATCCAGATAGCTAAACTGGAATCAAGTTTGGGTTCTCAAGACATTTTGGCTATGCCTTTACACAGAGGATGACCCTACCAGGCTGACCCAGGGCTACTGTCAGGGCAAGGAAGGAAGGTCAGTTAAAGGATGGTCAGGTGGAATCCACGGTTCAATGCTTAGGGAAGCCCCATGCCTTGCAGCATACCTGTGACTTAGGGAGGCACCAAGAGAGAATAACGCTCTTCTGTTAGGAGGAGTGGCAGAATGTCCCAATTGCTTTGGAAGAATGGGTTCTAGAAGGCAGAGATGGTGTCCTAGACAGAAACCCAAGACGGGCATTCTAACTCTCACAGGTACCACACACCTGTGGATGCTAATGTCTACATGTTGATCATTACTGTGCATGTACATGCATGTGTGTGTGCACTTGTGCTTGAGTGTGTGTGTGTTGTGTATGTGTGTGTGTATGTGTGTGCACTAGCACATGTGAGTGAACAGGCATGCATGTGTGCCCACCCTCCATGTGCTCAAGGGCTCACATAGGCCAGGGAGGATGCTCCCTTGTATCGCTTTGCCTCACTCCCTTGAGACAGGGTGTCTCACAGATTCTATAAAGCCAGGCTAACTGCCAGAAAGCCCATGTGATAGTCTTGTCTCTGTGCATCGCTACGAAGAGATCACGGAATACATGTGACCACACCTGACTTTTCAATATGGGTGGCGGGGATTTGAACTTATGTCCCATACTTACTTAGCGAATGCTCTTACCTACTGAGCTATCTCGTCAGCCCTAACTGTGTTTCTTTTAAAGTAAAAAGCTTACCATTGTGGGTATCAAAATGGACCAGAAAGCCAAAACCATGACATCTTAGCCTCAGTGTTTACGTGAGAAATAAACAGATATCCCTTTGATAGGAATAACTCATCTGAAAGGCAGTGGGTTTTTCTGCCTTTCCCTTCTTCACAGTCAATCATGGGAGACAAACTTCTGCTCTTAGACAATGAAAGAGGCAGCAGTAATGGTGGCACTCTGGCCACCGCTGTCCCCATCACAAGCTTGGTTCCAGCAGGTCTCCTAGGAACACAGGCTCTTCCTTTGCATACCCACAGGAGCAACCCAGATGGTCTGACTCACAGCCACGCTACACTTCCACATTTCACAGCCCCAAAAGCAGAGTGGCTCTAATCTGCCAGTCTGCAGTTTTCCAAATGGCAGACCAAGCAGCTATGCCGCTGGCAACACTCCAAGAGTCAAAGCATAATATGGTTCATCAAAGGGAGCATTGGCCAGAGCTGGGAGAGTGGCTTTGAGCTCTGCCCACAGAGCAAAAATAACTCCATCCCGCCTTCACATGCCTGGCAAGGAAGCTGAAGAGCCACAGTTCGGCCGGCAGATCCCATGGGTTCAGTGCAGCTGAACCCTCAGTGACGTAGGCCCAGGCAGTTAGGGAAGATTCTGGAATATGGGCCTCCCTGAGCCATGGCCGAATGAGAAGTAGTGATTTCCCCCAAGGCGGGGCCCACCCCCTTTTTGTATAAAGCAGAGGTGCAGCTGTGCCCAGGTTGGCTTCTATAGTTTTATTTTATTTTACTTTATTTTATTGATGAATCATACATTGATGTCGTCTCCTTTGTTAGTCACTGAGTTCTAAGCTGACTTGTGCCAATAGAGGGATATGAGTGTCACAAGGCCCCTGTGGGTCAGGTGCTTGGTTTGAGTAAGGGCCCTGTAGCAAGCTCATAGCTGCTTCCCCAAGTGGCTGCACATGTTAATCATGTCAGGGAGATGACAGGTCTAAAGTCACCAGGGGCATCTCTGAATACAAGTGGCTTTGCCCTTCCAGATGCTCCGCTGGGTACAATCATGTCACAGAGAATAGTGGGCATTCAGGTTAGAGGCTCCCCAGGGTGCCACCAGCTCTCCCCGTGGACGTCTTCTTGGTTGAGAGACTCCCCTTGGCAAGGACTGAACACAGCTGTACAGCCAAAGGTAGAACAGTGGTGGATCGGCCCAAAGGCCCCACCTGCGCTTCTCTGCTGTATACGGAACCTTGTTCAGACTGCGTAGGTTGAACTTGGGTGCTCCCTTCTCCCATGGAACCGTATGTAATAGTGCCTCAGGTGCTGGTTGGAATTCAGTGGTATCAGCAACATCCTGGCAGTTCTTCCCTTGCCCCCAACAATTTTTTTTGTACTTACCATGGACCTATATGGGGTTTTCTTTGCCTGGGATGGGGGATTGTGGTACCATCTATAATTATCTTCTTCCTTAAAACACCTGAGGTCAGCAGTGGGGTGGGTTGTCTCAAGGGAATAGGGAGAGAGTGGCTTTACACTTCTCTTAAATTTTCAGTCTTGAATGGCTATTTGTACCCTGGCAACACAATAAATTTGTAAGCGTTTTGGTCCAGCTAAAGCCTGATGTACACACTGTTGACTCCATTCGTCTTTTGGCTGCGTCCATGAGCTCAGCAGCTCTTACCCACCACTCTTGAAGGAGAAGAGGAAGAAACCAAGGTTCTCATCGGGAATTTTTTTTTCTCTCCCATCTCCATCTTCAAGACATGGCTCACAGGTTATATGCAGCCAAAGTTAGCTAGGAATGTGGCCCAACATGAAAACATCAGGGGAGGATTTGGGGGAGATGGCTCCTTCAGTAAAGCACTTGCTGAGCAAACATGAACACTTGGTTTGACTCCAGGACCCATGTGAAAGCCTGAAGTAGTGTAATCTCAGAACCGGGGAGGCAGAGACAGCAGGATCACTCGGTATGGCTGAATCCCTGAGTCCAGGTCCCAGTGACTGGGAAACTAATTTGTCTTAAAAATAAATTGCATTGCCTGCTATGGATCCATACCTGAAAGTTGACCTCTGGTGTGTATGTATGTACTTGATGGCCTACAACATACACACAGGAGTACACACACATACACACATTTAAAAATGTGTTTGTTTTAAGTTCTATTGGGAGGTTCTCAAGCATGGACTTTGAAGACGAAAGCATTGTGTCCCAGTGTCTGGACACCACTGACAGAAGGTGAAGATTTGTTAACATGGACTGCTCCAGCTTGGGGAGAGCCTTCTCCTCATATCCCCAAACACACCTGCAGGGTCTCCTTTCTTCCTTCAGAATCCATGTCTCTGGTAGCGTCACATCTACACAACTGTGATGTGCGCTCAGTACCTGGAAGAGTATGCAATGCCATCTTCTTGAGCTCATGGGGCAGCCTCCATAGCTCCCTGAGTGTTGACAGGAGCCTTGCATTCCTAGGGTCAGAGACAAATGAATTAACTTTGGATAGCATGGCCGTGTCGCTATGCATGCCAGTTGCCTTTGTCTTCCTACCCCACAAGGGGCAGGGTGGGCTGGAGAGAAAGTAAAGAGACTGAGAGAGCTCCCCATGCCTGTGGACCAAGCAGGTGGTATTTCAAGAAAGAGACCTGGATTTCAGAGCCATGTGTTATGATAGATAGATGGCAAGTATGCCCACAGTTTGATCTAGAAGGAGATGCTATCTCATTCTTTGAAATCCGTTTGCAGGATAGGCTCTTCACCAACAGTTGAGGACAGTGGCCAGTTAAATTGCAGAACTGCCAGGGGTCATGGTGAGTTATATCAGGTGCACCTAATGCTGGGAGACTGAATGAACAAGCAAGCCAGACCGGAATCTGAATCCCAACTGCATTTTAATGTAATTGCAACCTCGGGGATGACCGAATTTCAGCTTTCTTTTATATAAAATAATGCAATAATAATAATAATAATAATTTTTTTCTGAGTGCTTACTGTATGCCAGACATTATTTTAAGTGTCTTTCACATATTGTTTAATCCCCATGATAGCAACAAGAAACAGATGGACCATTTTTTCTTTTTTTTTTTATAACAATGCTTCTTCCCTTTATTTTTTTATTTTTATTTTTTAATTTTTTTAATTTTTTAATTTTTTATTTTTTGGTTTTTCAAGACAGGGTTTCTCTGTGTAGCCTTGGCTGTCCTGGACTCACTTTGTAGACCAGGCTGGCCTCGAACTCACAGCAATCTGCCTGCCTCTGCCTCCCGAGTGCTGGGATTAAAGGCGTGCGCCACCACCGCCCGGCTGGACCATTTTTTCAATTAAAATATTTTAAACATTTATTTTTATATGTGTGTATATATGTATGTGTATGTATATGTATGCATATATAAGAGGCTGTCAAACTGGATTTACAGGTGGTTGTGAACAGACTGACAAGAATGCTTGGAACCAAACTCTGGTTTTCTGCAAAATCAGCTCTTAACACTTTAGCCCTCATTTAAAAATCTAAGGTATTATTACTCCTTCCCTCCCTCCCTCCCTCCCTCCCTCCCTCCCTCCCTCCCTCCTTCCCTCTCTCTCTCTCTCTCTCTTTCTCTTTCTCTCTCTCTCTCTCCGTGATGTGCTGTGTGAGTAGGGTTGCACACATGCTACTGCACATGTGAGGAGATCAGAGGACAGCATGTGGCTGTCATATCTCTTAGTCCCTGTTTTTGAGTGTTCTGGGCCGTTGGACTCAGGTTCCCAGGCTTGCATGGAGAGCACCTTCGTCGCCGGAACCATCTCACCAGCACCAATTGTTTTCTTTCAGTTTCACAAATGAAGGAACAGGACACAGGCTCAGTTGCCAATGCCACTCACCCAGCTGGCTCAGAACTGAAGCCAGGATTTGAACACATGCAACCAAATCTAGCTTTCTCACCTTTCTCTGCTCCCTGTATGAGACCCAGGCACAGGAGGGGCCTCACTAGAGAGCTGAATTTGGCTGAAAGGATAGTTAGGTACTATATTAGGGACAGTTTTCATTCTTTTACTACAGATGCTTAATTAAAACTAAAATATCTAACTTCTTTGAATCTTTACTTAAAAAAAAAATAGTGACTATTTCTTTACCAAGTAAAAGTGGAAAAATATGTTTTCCCCAAAACAAAATGGGAGAAAGGAAGAACCAGTTGGGTACAGGGTGGTGACGGGAAATTGAACACAGTCCTCTCCAGGTTTAGGAGGGGGAACCACCCACGTGGTGGGTGGACCCCCAGGTGCCTGTGAAAACTCTGTAGAGCTGCAGATCCTGGCTTGGAAATAGTTCTTCCTTCATCAAGTCCAGATGAGGCAGCCCACAGCAAGAGCAGCCTGAAAGGCTCACCCAAGAGACACTTCGAGAAGGAACAATGGAGCCTCTAATTCGTTGCAGCCTAGAACAGGCCGGCTGTTTTGTGCGCTCTTGTCTGAATGTTGTAGCTACGGTAATCTGAGCTCCTAGCTATCATCACGGATATATCTGTCCTAGCGTGAAGCTCCACTTATCTCCCCAAACAACAAAAATAGCTTGTGGTTTTAGAAGAGGCTTGTCCAAAAATGTAACATTTCAAAGCTGATGCTCTTGCTGAGTGGGGGACAACCAAATCTGAGGCCTGCTTAATGGAGATTTATTTCTGTGCCATTAATTCTCTTGGAGGCTAATTCATGTATCCCTGTATAACACTGGCATTCAGCAGATATTGACGTCACAACGCTCAGAATCATTTCAGACAGACATGTGGGCCTGATAAATAAAATGACATTTGATGGATTTCGTGAGCACATTAGTCATTCCCATGGTATGTATTTTTGTTGTAATTACGCACTTTTGAGATAAACAGGAAAGATTTTTTGGTGCGGGTTCAGTAATCTTAAAATTATTGTTTACTTGGCAGTACCTCCCACTAGGATGGACGGGTTATAGCATATGTGGGTGTCTTTGACTGAGGTGAAATGAAAACTAAGAAAGAAGGGAGGTGCCCTCTGTCCACAAGGCCTCCAAGTGGCAGGTCATGGAGAACCCCTACTCCCCAAGGAGGAGCAATGAGTGGATGGCTCTATTGTACTAGGAGAGCTGCAGTCAGTCAGAGACTGAGGGTCCATGGGGAGGTGGGGCTTGTATCACAGTTTGGTCTGAAGTGCCTTCTATGTGCTTAAGTCTCATGGGTTGGTTCCCAGTGTTGGGAACATTCATGGTCAGAGGCAGGGCCTTTAGATGTGACTGTACCATGAGGGCTTGGACGTCAGGAGTCGGTTGTTACATCCATAGGTCCACAACTCTCTGGGCCGTTAGAGGCCTGTAGAAATGCTATGGAATAGGGCCTCGTTGGAGAAAGCAGGTCACTGCAGCCATGCTTTTGAAGCAGTATTTCCTGCCCTCCCTGCCTCTCCTGCCTTCAATACCACTACCCTCGCTCTGCTTCCTGGCCACCGAGAGGTGAGCAGCTTTCCTGTTGCTGCACGCTCTCCAGCTGATGCTCTATATGGATGGCCCAGATGTGACACCTCCTCCCCTTTGTCACATACACTACAAAGACATACACTGCTCGTTACACCCTTTCATAAATAATTTGCTCATGCTAGTCTGTTTATCTGCAGTACATGTTGCTGACTCCTCTTCTTGCTTAATTCAGCTCAGGAAAGCATTGTAGAAGCTAACAGGGGGAGTGGTGTGACAGCCTTAAATGCAAAAGAAGGGCTATAGACGCTCAGTAGATTAAAGCGCTTGCTGAGCAACCACAACGGCCTGAGTTTGAATCCCCAGCATCCTTGTAGAGATCCATATGGAAAGATGACAACACGTCTTTAAGTAGAGTGCTGGGGTGGGAATTAGAGGTGACAGGATCGTTGAAGCTCATTGGCTGCCAGCCTAGGTCTAGATGCACTGAGAGACCCTGTCTCAAGGGACTAAGGTAGAGACTGATACATCGAGACACTCAGCCTTCTCCTTTGGCTTCTACCCAGACGCCCACAGGTAGTTTCACACAAACACACATGTATAAACACCATATACAAACTCACAGAGGCACGCGCGCAAAAAAAGGGAGGGGTGAGTGAACGAATGGGGAAAATATATTTCCTCGGCAAGAAAAACAACCTCTGCAGAAGCCAGTGCCTCATACTGCATACGGAATGGCAGAGGCTTGCTTCTTCAAATCACAAGTGCCTCTTCTGTTCCTGATGCCCCCGATTTGCATTCTGACCACACGGCTTCCCATAAATCTTGATTATAAGTATAGAAAATCCTGGAAGGCTTAGAGTAGGCATTGGATTCATGTCTGAGCTGTAGGTAGTGTGTCCCCGGTGATTTATCAGTGTCTGGGGCTGGCTTAATGTGCTTTCCTACTCTGGATGAATGTTTTGTCTGATCCGCCTGTCCATCCACCTCTCTGCATTGTGCCCGACAGGCTTGCTTCATGGTGATGGTGGGGTGTGTGTCGGGAGAAGGGTGCCCCAAGACATCCAGCTGCTCTGTGGATATTAACATCTCTGACAATTAAATTTTGGTCCTTGGAGAAATCTGTTGCTCTGGGGTAGATGGTTGGCATGAGCTGCTGGCCTCCTCTGTTAGCCAGGTCTCCACAAGGCAACCTGTGTTGTGCTTCTTTCTTAATCAACAAACACACGTTCTTACCCATAAAAATTAAATCACACAAATATTGGAAATTGTTAAACATTTTACACTTACCCCAGATAAAACTAACTTCGTAAAATGTGTGGTTCTGTGTGTCTGTTTGTGTTGTACACACACTCGTGGGTGTGCAGTGTTAGCACTGTACATTTCTCTAATAGTTAAAGATACCACGCATACTTCCGGTGCCTGGCCCGTCAGTTTGTCTTCTTTGACGAGGCGCCTGTGTAGATACCTTGCCCATGCGTGCAGGTCAATGGCTGTGGTGCTTCTTCTGTTGTTGAGCCTGGAAAGTTCTTTCTATATTCTGGTTACAAATAATGCTAAGAAGATCCAAGAATTTCATGTAATATTTCTGGCAGCTTACCTTCTGCTTTTGTTGACTGTTTTCCCTCACACTACTGAGCACTGTTTTAACTTGCTGATATGTGTCTACTCTTCTCCATCTTTGTTATTGTTTGGCTGGTTGGTTTTTGGTGCCCAGTCTGATAATTGTACAATACCAAGGGTTGCCAGCGTTTTCCTTTGTTTACTCTGGGGGAGCTTAATTTTACATTTAGATGTATGATTTAGTTTTTTAGATTAAATTCTGAGGTACTCTGAGGTTCATTTTCTAACACAGATTCCTACTGTTTGAATATAACTTGTTGAAAATACTGTTTTTCTTGAACCGCTTTCTTTACACATCTGTCAAAAATCAATTGGAAGGGCCTATCAAGATGGCTCAGTTGCTCAAGTACTTGCCACACAAGCATAAAGGTTCAGATCTCCCATTATCGACGTAAATTTTTTATGTATTATAATTTATTCACATTACATTCTGATTGTTATCCCCTCACTCTTATCTTCCCATTCCCACCCTCCCTCTCTCTTCTGCCCTAATCCTCTTTCCTAGACCTCTGACAGAAGGGGACCTCCTTCCCCAGCATATGACCAGAGCTATCAGGTCTCATCAGGATAGCCTGCATCCCCTTCCTCTGTGTGCCGCTGAGCCTCCCCACCAAGGGGAAGTGATCGAGTCAGGAACACCTGAGTTCATGTCAGAGGCAGTCCCTGCTTCCCTGCCTCCATGTGCAAAATAAGCTGTCCATTGGCTTCCTAAGTATATAAACATTACCTGCTCAGTCCACATGTTCTGCACACACACACACACACACACACACAAACATATGAATATATGATTTCAGGGCTGACCACTTGGCGTCAGATAACTTATCGGCAGGCTCTTTCCTGAGGAAGATAAATTCTCTTACCCCTCAGTATTCCGTAGTTTTCTGTAGCCATTGGTCTAGGGTTGGGATTCCCTCTTCCATGTGACATGTCTGTGGGTGTCACCTTGGTTCAGGTCTTATTTAGGCAGCTATATTGATGAGATTCCATGAAATGAATAGAGGCAGAGCAGGTAGTATATTTTACTTTCAAAAATACAAAAATTAAAGTTATGTGACGAGCATCATGCCCCATGCACAGTTGGACGAGTGTGACGTACAACCTCAGACTTATCCTGGCCATTTCATGGAGCAGTAATTGGTTGACTTGTTTCTTTTCCTTATTAAAAGTTATCCGAATTTTTAATAACATGCATTGGCTTATGCATATATTCTGTTTTAATAAGTAATTGAAGTAATTTCTAGTTTGGGGCAACGAGAAACACTGCAAGTAGAACACATTTTTTAAGAGATTATTTTCATGTTCCGTGTATGGGTGTTGGGCCTGCATGTGTATCTGTGTACATGTATGTGACTGGTGCATGTGGAAGCCAGAACAGGGCATCAGACCCCCTGAGGCTGGAGTTTCTGATGGCTGTGAGTCAGCATGTGGTTGCTGGGAACTGGACCCAGGTCCTCTGGAAGAAGAGGCAGCACTCTTAACCACTGGGTCATCACTCCAGCCCTGAGAACTCGTTTTTATACACTGTGGTAAGCACACATGCATTTCTCCTGCATTACTTCAGAGTAAAACTGCTGTGTTACCAAACATGTTCATACTTGGCCTTAGTAGACACCAGCCGGGTTTTCTAGAAAATGTTAACAGTGGTGAGAGGGGCACAGTGGTTCTGTGCCTGTGCCAGTGTGTGGGCTTGCTAGTTTCCTTCTTCTGTTCCCTTCTTGGTTTGATGTTTCATTCTGAGGATGGTGTTTGAGAGTCTTTGTGATGTGGCTTGTAGTCCGTGGTGACAAATGGAGCTGTGTTCTGTCTGTATGTTCCCTGTTTGGATACTCTTTCTTGTGACCTACTTCTGCCCATTTAAAGAAATCAGGAAGTTTGTTTAGGGTTTTTTTTTAAATTTATATGAGCTATTCTACCCCTGCTTTGCGCTCCATTCATACTCTCTTTTACCAGGCAAAGATTTTATGCTAATGAAGTCCAGTGCAGCAGTTATTTCCCAGGCAGCTGTTTTCTGTACAGGTTAGGAACTCTCTCCTTGCCTAGTATCCCTGCTTGGCAGTTACTCCCTGGCATTACCTCTGAGTGCTTGTGTTACCTTTTCTCTTGCACTTCAGGTCTACCATCCATCTGGAATTGATTGTAGGCTTTGGTTTGAGGTATGGATCAAGGTTCATTTTCCTCATATGTAGATATTCAATAATTCTAGCACCAGTTATCGAGGAGAGCATTTCTCCCCCCCCCCCCCCAGTGAACTCAACAGAATACTTGTCATGAGCCGTGTGCTGTATCACCACGGCTCTGTTTCTAGGCTTATGCTGTCCTACCTGTGTACCAACTGTTGCTCTGCCTCAATTAATACCTTCCTTCTACGTTCACTTCATTTCCACAGAAATTGATGCTGTTGTTTGTTATAACTGTATCGAGATGATGAAACAATGGAAGGAGACTTACATCCTTACAATACTGAGGTTTTCAAGTCATGGCATTTCTCTCAGGGGTATTTTATAGTGTATACATAGTTTTGTCCCTGGTTCATTTGGTTCCTTTACCCATATTAGACATTTTTCATCTTATTATAACTGGCATTTAAGGTGCAGTATGTTACATATATGTTACTAAATAGAGGGATTTATTTTTATATATTGTATTTATAACAGCCTTGCTAAATTGTTAATAATTCTTGCTATATTTTCAAAAATTGGGGGTTAGTATTGAATTTCTGAATTTACTGATGTAAAATTTTCATCCTATATTTTTATAGCATGGTAAATGATAGTTTTGGCTGTACTAGGTCATAACAAACTGTTCTTTCTAAATATCACTGGAATATATAGTTCTATGTTTAAATTTAGGCATTCATGTTTTGTGCTTATGATAGATACTGCTTTTTCTTGTACTGTCTTTGTCAGATATTTGTATAAATATTATAATGGCCTCATATGGCACCAGAGAGATGGTTCATAAGTTAGCAGTGTTCAGTTTTCCCCAGAGAACTCAAGTTCTGTCCCTAGCACTCAAGTTGTGTAGTAAATGTAGCTCTAGAAGATTCAGTGGCTTCTTATGGCCACAATGGGCACTGCACTCATGGGTACATACCTGGACACAGACTTGCACACATACATAATAAAAATAAAATAAATAAAAATGTAAATGTCCTCATATAATGAGTAGAGAAAGATTTATCCTTTATATTTATTCTTCGCAAGTCTTTCTATGAGATAAATGATAGGATTCAATGGGTTATATTTAGGAATATACATGTATATACAATACATATATACACACAAAATAATGGTTGATTTAAAAGAAAACAGAGGTCATGAAGTCGAAGGAGAGCAGAAAGTGGTACATGGCAGAATTTGGATGGATTTCAAAATTAAACAACAAAACAAATACACAAACCCAAAGACAGGGACCGGATACACCTGCGTCTAAGATGTTCTGAGTTCAAATAAGTATTAGAAAAGGAGTTCTCTCATTTTTATAAGAAAATATTAGTAAAACACAAAATATTTGGATTTAGTTTTGTAGGGAGTTTTTAAAAAAATATTATCAATGCATGTTGATATAGCTGGGAGACAAATACCACAGAGAATTTTAAAAAGGAAGGGCTAATGTGAAAAAATCATCATCTACTTACCTTGTTGCCTATTAAGAGAGTAGAATAAAAGATTCTTGAATGTCCTGGAGCTATAGCACAGTTCCCAAGGCAGGAGCAAGCGTGGGAGTGAGGCTTCTCCTCTTTTGGTCTAGATGCAGACTTGCTTGAAGTCCATGGGTCATAGCCCATTGGAATACTTGAGAAATATGTTGAGTTTCCTAGGGTCAAAGCTGGTCCAATGTTGCCCAAGGCTGGTGGCGTAGGATCATAGCTCAGAAATGGTAACGGAAGCCTCAAGCTGAAGGCCTAGCAGCCCCCAGGGAGCATCCAAGTAGGCAATCCATTACTGGAACACCATCAGGCTGAGGCTGTGCGTAGGGAACCGAGTGGCTTAGAGACTTGAGTGTCCTTCCCTGGGTTCCTGCTGCCTCATGCGGTGTGTAGAAGCGCACCCTGCAATCAGGGAAAAACAGTGTTTTCCCCTCTGCTTCTTATGCCTTCTGCAGAAAAGTGTAACAGTGCAAAGAGAATGTCACACAGTTCCAGGCAAAGGAGAGAGGCGTTTGCTGATGAGGGTGAGCTCTCATAATTTAGATGCACTCTTCAAGCAAATACAGAACTATTCAGATGGGCTAGCTCTTATAGCAGCTTTGTTGCATTTTTCAAGGATTTATTCATTTCACCTAAATTTGTGTGTAATAACTTATTATCTCTGAAAATGTCTTTAAGATACAGACTACATACCCCAGTTCACCCTTTTCCTGATTAAACTTGCTGAATAATTGTCTCGTCTGTATCTCCAAAGATTAATGTTACTGCCTTGATTTTTCTCTGCATGCTTCTTATCCTATTTTTAAAAATTCTGACTTTCATCTTTAAGGTTTCCCACCAGCCTTCTTTGTATTGTCTTGGTTTGTAGTTCCCTCACGAACCACCTGATGTACGTGCACATGTTGTGGGCTTTTAACCTTTTATTTCTTTCTAGTCTATATATCGCAGGGTGCACACCTTCTGACAAAACACCTTGACTTGTAGTAACGTTTTCTGATTGTGTATCTGGGATTGTTTTCTTCTGCCTTAAGTTGTTTGTTTCTTCCAGTTATGTTATTTTAACTGCTTTTCTTCAGTTTAAAATACCTCTATTGTTAGCCTTAATTTATTTTTATAAGGTATTTTTATCAATTCATCCATACCATGTATTTCTACTCTATTTACTTCTCATTTACCCTCTGCAATTTCTCCTAGATCCTTCCCCATATTCCAATCCCAACTGCCTGTCCTTGTTTCCTTTATTATAACTCACTGAGTTCAGTTAGTGCTGCCCATATACGCATGGATGTGGGGCCATTGCCTGGAGTAGGGTTAACCTACCAGAGACCACATCCTCAAAGAAAAGTGACTCTCCTCCTTGTGAGCAGCTCATGTGCCCTGCCCCCATCCATGCGCGAATGTTGGTTGCCTTCATCTTATGAGGTTCTTGTGCAGGAAACTACAGCTGCTGTGAGTTCGGGAGCATCATGGTCTGTCATGTCTGGGGAGCTCTCACTCTTGCTGTGTTTCTCTCCCTTCTCTGAGGTTCCCTGAATCTTGGGGTCAGAGAGTGGAATATAGATGTCCCATGTAGGGCCAAGCACTCCTAGGCAAGCTTTTTGTTTTTGAAAGCTATTTTTCTAGGTTGGTAAATTCTTTTAGTGTTCAAAGGGATCTTTCTATTGTCTTTTCTCTCCATAGTTTCAGTAGAAACATTAGCTACAATTCTATCATTAAAAGCCACACGCCTATTTTCTCTGTTTATAAGAGGCTCTTTTCCACCTTAGTGAATTTGTTTATTTGTATTTATTCTAGTTGCAATTTGGAGAGTTTTTCTAACTTATTGTTTCTAACCCTATGTTTCTTTTAGGAAATTCTCAGAGCATCTTTCTGGGTTTCTCCCTCTTTTTTGTTTTAGATTGAAATCACACTTACAGAAACTGTTTCGTATCACTTGCATGGCCTTAACTTTTTGATGCCACGTTGCTGTTTTATCCCGCTAAGGAAATACAAAACTAAATATCCTCTACTAATTTGTATCCATATTACTAATCTTTGCTTCTGCTATGTTTAATCTACATATCCCCACAATATTGGGTTTTTTTTCTTCTGTTGAATTATTGTTAAACTTCTTGTTTTCTAATTATGTATAAGTTTTCTTTCTTTTATTTAATTATATTATTTATAGCTGTTTAAAAACTAACTTCTATCAATTCAAATATTTATCTTTGAGTTTAGGCTCAAAATTATTATTTTTACAGTTTTTGCTCATTTGATTAAATGTTGTGGAATGCTTGATAAAATTGACCAAAGATAGACATTATGAGTGAACAATTTTAGATTCTGTGGATGACACTTCCCCATAGAAAAGATTTAATTTTGTTGTGACAGGAAGATAGGCCACAGAAAGAATATCTTGAGCCACTGTACTTGGGTTTCAGGCTTGGTTGGGGGCTTGCAGGGCTGGCCTATTTTAGGCTTGTCTTTATTCTTGGAGCCTACCCCTGCCAGGATCTCAAGGGTGAGCCTTGCATGTGTGTGAGGGACCCTCTTCTTGGCAGACTACGCACTTCAGTTTTTATATCCTTAGTACCAGGAGACTCCTGAAGTGTCTGCTTTGATTTTTAGTTTCGTAGCAGCTGCTTTTCGCTTACTTTCTTGGCACCTTGCCTCACATGTGCATCTAGAAGCTGGAAAACACCTCCAGGAAACATTGTGGAAGAAACCTACTTTATACCTCTGCGGTTGGCTTCCCCTTCTGATAAGGACTCCTCAAGTCACAGAGAAGTTAGCCCGCTGCACCAAGCCTTGACTCCCCTGCAAGGGAGCCTATAATAAACTCTTGGCTGCTGGTTTTTGTTTAGCATCTATGTTCCATGAAGTAAATTGGAAAAATGCCCTGAAGGGGAGGATTGGCCACTAGAACAGGGCTCACTTTGATCTCTTTCCCTTCCTTCTGCACTCTGGCCTTTCAGGACAGGAATATTAAGAGGGTGCTAGGAAACTCCCAGGAAGGCTGTTTAAGTCAACTGTAGGAGCCAGAGGATGCAGGTGAAAGGAGCGGTGAAGATGAGAAGAAAACACTGCAGAACCACAGAAGCTACAGTTAGGCGAGCTTGGATGGCACCTTAGTGGACCCACAGCATGTCCATGAGAAGGAAGGAATGAGCTCTAAGCATCTAAACACCTTTTCGCCCAAGAGTGGTATACGATCTTGACGCAGCCTTCTTTCAAAGAAAGGAGCATTCTTATTTCCCTTTGGTGGTCTGCTTTCCTACTCCAACCTATTCTGAGGCATCAAGAACAAATGGAGAGCACTGATAAAGGCAGGAATGAAGGAGGCAAGAAGGACCCAGCCCTCTGCTCACACCGAGAGGGTGGCCTGCAGTATGTTCGGGTTGAGAGTCAATTGCAATGCCTTAAGTCACATGTGCTCGTGGAATCGTGCGCGTTCTTCAGTGTTTTGCTGAATTTTATAATGTTTAGTTTGTGTGTATCTCTCCAGGGAGGGCTAAAGGGCTACTGTGCGCATGTAGGGGTGGGAGGACGCCGGTCAAGAGCTGTGGGTCAGGAGTCAGTTATGACCTTCCACCTTCGTATGGTCACGGTCTATCTTACAGCGGTCATGTTGTGTACTTTGGTCTCCTCGGCCCTCAAGTTTCTAGAGGAGTCTCCGGTCTCTGGCTCCAATCCCTCCATAAGAGTGCTGGGATTACAGACATGTGCTCCCACATCCATGGTGGGCTTGCAGATGCTAGCTACCATGTCCCACCATTTTTTTTTTGGTTCTGTTTTGTATTCAGGAGACCGAATTCAGGTGGTCAGTCTCACACAGTAAGCACTTCTACCTTTCGAGACATTTTGCCAGCCTGAGTTTACCATCTTCTTTCTGATGGATAAAAATCTCTGTGTGGGTGGCCTCTGGGTTGCGGTTGGCTTTCTACCTGTGGACTTCCAGAACCAAGTGTGAGGGAAGACTGGGTTGAAGTCTAGGAAGCAGTCTTCCCTGAAGAGAAAAAGAACCGTGGCCAGTGTGCTCTTAGCTTTATTTTTCCTCTGAATTCTGGACTCTTCCATCCCACCTCACTCCTAAGTATGAAATAAATATAGCACTGAAAAAGATGTTTGTATCTCAGTTGCTAACCAGGAAATTCCACACTCCTGAGGAGACAGGAAGAAGCTTTTTCCCCAAAGGCAGGAGTTGACAGAGGCTCCTCTCCCCAGGGAGCCTCCCTGGGAGCTGGTCTTTGGAAGTTCCAACATAAACACTCCCACCCACCTGGCTCCCATACAGACCATGAACAAAAGGAACCCCTCTTCCCAGGAGAGCAGTTTTCTGTGTGAGTCATTTTGTCTCTTCGCTTTGGACTTTGGGCCTCAGGGGACCTTGAGTACACTTCTAGTTCTGTGCTGAGAATGCTTTTAGTATGAAGCAAACAACGAACAATAGAGCCTCTACCCAGAAGGCACAACCCACCTGCAGTGTACATGAACACCGAGTCCTAGGGACTAGGCGAATGATCAGACAGATGGAACGCACTGAGCTAAGAGGCAGACCCACTCGTGTGTGGGGAACACAGTGTCCGAATCTGGGAAGCGGTCACAGTCCCTGGGCTTAGGCATCTGGTTCTGAACTGTTCCTAGACTTTTCTAGCTGACAGGCTTGGCCCACAGCAAAGAGCCATCGGCTGAAAAAAGAAGGCTGGGGCTCATGGAGACAAAAGGAACACAGAGCCAGACGTTTCTCCCTTGTGCGACCTCGCCTTGATCCCTATGCCTCAGTGGGGCTTCCAAAGCTTTGTCCTGATGGACCGATGGTGTTTGAAAATGATTCGTTTTTCTTTGCCTGGTTTTATGTCAGAATCTCAGAGGAAGCAGGGTGGATAAGAGATTTGTTCCCTTCCTCCAATGCCCCGCCCCCAAGTGCCAATATAGGTGTGGATGTGTGTGTGTGTGTGTGTGTGCGCGTGCGCTCACATGGTATGAGTGGATTTTGAGGTGTTATTCTTGAGGTGCTGTGTGTCTTACATTTTCAGACACGGCTGGCCGGCCAGTGGGCCCTAGAAATACTCCTGTCTCTGCCTCACCAGCACTGGGGCACAAATGCAGACTATGACACCCAACTTAAAACAAACAAACAAACAGACCCATGGGTCCTGGTGCTTGAACTTGTGTCCTTCAGCTTGCAAAGTGAGCACTTTCATAAGAACTTTGACATCTGAGGGATGGTTTTAATGAGTGAAAAAATGCCTTTCCTTTCCTATCTTTATTTCAGACTGTGCAAAGCATCACTGAATCTTGGGGCCCGTGGATGTATCCCATGTCCCTTCTGGAACCTCCTGGAACAGGGACTTACTAACATTTATCCGCCTAAAGCAAAAGGTGACCCTAATGATCCCCGCTGACATTTATCCAGTGCCTTTCACTCAGAGATCCCAAAGAACTCTACCACTGATTTACGGACTGCCCGTGATGCGGAAGTGACGGCTAATGGCCACTCTGGTGGAGATGGTGATGGATCACCCAGGCTCTGGTATTTGATATGTCATGTTGTTTCTGGGGCATTTCCAATTTCCCGAGTTTCCTGGTGATTAGAAGCGTAAGAATAAGAGATTGCTCTGACCGTTTCATCCTGGCTCTCGGTGGACATGGCTCTGATTGGAGCCCTGGGAGGTCTTAGCTCTCTGTTCCTCTCACACAAATTTTAGTAATGAGTACAGAGCAGGCATTGGAAACGCTGCAGCTGACTCCATGTGCTCCTCCTGGACTGGACATGGTGGCTTACACTCACTTCCCTTCTGTTTTAAAAATCAGAAAAATGGGAATAGGGCTTCCTCAAGACCCAGCTATCCCACTCCTTGGAATATACCCAGAAAATGCTCGAACACACAACAGGGACATATGCTCAACCATGTTCATAGCTGCTTTATACACAATAGCCAGAACATGGAAACAGCCTAAGTGTCCCTCAGTAGAAGAATGGACTAAGAAACTATGGTACATTTACACTATGGAGTATTACTCAGCTATTAAAAACGAGGAATTCCCGAAATTTGTGGACAAATGGATTGACCTAGAAATTATCATAATGAGTGAGTTCACCCAGAAGCAAAAAGAGACAAACGGTATATACTCACTTATATCAAAACACTAGTCCAAGGGATACGTCCCATGAAAAACCTTACTTACCAAGAAAGTGGGTCAGAGGAGAGGACATCCTATTGAGACTTTAGGCGAGAGTAGCATGGAAGAATGGGGAAATAACAGGACCCACAGGGTCCTGGAAACCTACAAGAAGAACTTTATGACAGGCAGATCTGGGTCCTGGGGTCCTCCTCAAACTAAGGCACCAGCCAAGGAGAAATAGGCAGTAAACTTCGAACCCCTACCAAGACCTAGCCGACGAACACGATATTCTCCACTGTTGAGTGGAGAGTGAGATCTGATTCTCACGTGAACTCTGGTGCCCCTTTTCTGACCATGTCCCCTGGATGGGGAGGCCTGGTGGCACTCAGAAGAAGGATAGCAAGTTACCAAGAAGAGACTCAATAATCTTAGAGCATACATAGGGGGAAGAAGTCTCCCTCAATCACAGACATAGGGGAGGGGAGAAGGGGGGAAGTGGGAGGGAGGGAGGAATGGGAGGAAACAGGGGAAGGGCTAACAATCAAGATGTAATATGAATAAATTAATTAAAAAAAAAAAAAGAAAAAAAAAAAGAAAAAAAAATAAAGGCAAAAAAAAAAAAAATCAAATGAATTAGTTAAACACACACACACACACACACACACACACACACACACACACACACACACACTCTATGGGCATGCATGCCAGGGCTTTCATGTGTTTCATGAGGGTTCAAGAACAACCTTTGAGTGTTGGAACTCCCCTTTTATCTTGTGGGAGACGGAACCTCTTCCTGTGTATATAAGCCAGGATACGCGGCTCCCTAGTTTCTGGCAGTTCTCCTTTCTCTGCCACCCATTTTCCCCACATGGACATATTGGGATCACAGTAGTTTGTGCTTCTGTGTCTGCGTTTCGCATAGGTCATGTGGATCAGGAGCCAGGTATTCAGGGTTATAAAGCCCTTTACCAGCTGAGCTGTCTCTCTAGCTCCGTGTCCCCTTTTATAGCATCCTCAACCTCCCCAAACCCGAATCCTTACTGCTCCATTATTGGCCAGGAAGATGCAGAATTCAAGATATGCTCTGTCACTTTAGAATTCTGAGAATATATATATTTAGGCACAGAGCTTTGTGATGTTTTTTCTAAGCTATGGAAAGTACCCCAACCCCGGCCCTCCTGTTCTCTGCCCCCATTCAATGCCTCTTTCGCTCTGCAGGGTGGCCCTGTCTGCCTCTGAACTATGTTGGGCAAGGACAGCCTTAAACTTGACCCTCCTGGCTCCATCCTGGCAGTGCCACTACATCCAGTTTATGTGGTGCTGGGGATTAATCTCAGGGCTTCACTCACGCCACATTCTGCCAACTGAGCTGCATCCCCAGACACCTCTCTCTTTAGAAATAAAATCCTACCAGCACAGGAACACAGCAAGTAGATAAAAGGGAGCCAGCCATCCTGTCCCAGGCCCTCACTGTCCTCCATCACGGTGACCCCTGAGAGCTAGGCTGAAACGCAATGGCTCCTGGGGAGATGTACTGTGATCTGGATAGGAGATCTGAGGGTCTTTCTAGGGCTCCCCACTGACTTTGAGTAAATCACTGACTGGCTTTGTTTCATCTCTGAAATAAGAGGGGCTGCTCTTCCCTGACAGCGTTTGCACATCAGGGCTCTTCCCTTCGTCTCTAAAATAGACTGCTCTTCGTTCACTCTCACATTAGGATTCAGGTGCGTGGACACTAAGGTTCCAGGCATGGTTTTATTTCTCTCTATTGGAACTTCACTTGATTCTTATAATGCATCTATGGAATAGGCAGTCTCAGTCTTTACTACGCCACCAGGAAAAGCTAAATCACAGATTATTCTGATTTCTTATGATCCGGTAAGCGGCGTGGGTGGAGTCAACACCAGGCAGCCCAATTCTGAAATTCGTTGATCTGAACGTGAGGCAGTGAGTTTTCAATTTGTTTCTGGACATTAGAGTTGTGTAGGAATTTTGAAAAGGAAAATCCAGGCCAGTGAACTTATTTTCCATGGCGCTAGCATGTGACTGACTGTGTTCTCTAAGTTGGATTGAGTAACAACCTCCAAAACGTATGTGCTGGGTCTGCAACCCAAGGTCTCTTAGTATGCAAACCTTTCAGGATACGGAGCAGTAGCAGGGCGCAAGTGATTACGTAACACATTCACGAGCTTCCTTAGAGGAAGACGGCCATATGAAGACAAGAGCACAGGGAAAGGGTCCCATGTGACAATGCAGGCACAGATGATAGCCACACAGCCAAAAGGCAAGGATTGCACAGGATTTCCAGCGGCCCCCCAGGAGCTAGAGGATGCCTGGAGACCTCATCCTACAGCCGAGGGAGCATGGGCCTGCTGACGCCTGGACGTCAGACTTCTCATCTGCACAGCTGGGAGGGAATGCATCTCTCCTGTTTTTAGCGGGGCAGAGAGAATGAGTTTCCCCCACCCTTCCTGTCTTCCATCCCGCCTCCCCCAGACATTATTGTATCTACGTTGGCACTTGATGTACCTTGTTTGATCTGTCAATTTAGTAGATTGTTTTTTTAAGTCTAGCGTTCCATTAACCCAAGAGCACTTATTCCCTGTTTCTTCCTGACACACTGTGGATGGGACTCTCTCTTGGTTGTAGTCACTGGACTTCATGGAGCAAGAAGATCAGGCAGGGCAAGCCAAGTACAATATCTAAAACCACCTAGGAAATAGCTGGGAGGGTTGCCTAGTGTTTACAGAACTCACTGCACAAGCTTGGGGATTGGAGCTCAGAACTCCAGATCCCAATTAAACAGAGATAGCAACAAGAGACCCCCAGAGTGAGCAAGCTGCCTAATCAGACTAGCCACATTGGTGAGCTCTGGGTTTGATTAAGGAACCCTGCCTCAGTGGATAATAGATGGAAGAGTAATGGTCAACGATTTCCGATGTCAGCCTCTGGTTTCTTGGTACATGTATATATACGCCTCATACATATGTGTCCACACATACACATATGCAAACTGTATGCACACATGAAAATAGGAAAAACAATAGAAAAGGAGGAAAGAAACATTAAAAACAACCTCATAAGAAGACCAATAGGACAGACAAATTTGGGCCCCGGGGGGCTGGTGGAGACTAATGTACCAATCAAGGGCCATGCATGGAGAGGACCTAGACCTCTTGCTCATAGGTAGCTGATAGGCAGCTCAGTCTCCATATGGGTCGCCTAGTAAGGGAAGCAGGCACTATCCCCGCAGTGGACTCTGTTGCCTGCTCTTTGATCACATTCCCTCTGGTGGGACAGCCTGACCAGGTCACAGAGGAAGAGGACACAGGCAGTCTGGATGAGATTTGATAGGCTGAAGTCAGTTGGTAGGGGAGGAGGGCTCCTCCTTTCTGAGGACCAGGAGGGGAATGGTGTTGGGAGGAGGTGAGGGAGGGGGCTACAATCAGAATATAAAGTAAATACAGTTTAAAAACTTAAAAAAATAAATAGAAGGAAAAGAAGGAGGAAGAGGAGAAGAAGAAGAGGGGAGGAGGAGGAGGAGGAGGAGGAGGAGGAGAAGCCTGTTTGGCTTCTGGTCTTTCAGTTCTGGAAGGAGATCCCTACCACGAAGGAAAGCCCTGTGGAAGAAGAGACTCAACTTCTTAGTGTTCAAAGAAAGCACCTTCTCCCCCCTGAGAGAAAATAGACACTCTGTAGGTGTGTGAGCTCAGCTGTCACCCATGACGTGGGAGATGGTAGTCACAAAACAGTTGGGAAGATTGAGCATGTGGAGCGCTATCATAGCCCCAGGCCTGGAATCCTTCCCATGGTTCTTCTTGCCTACCTTCCCATTGCTTGGAGTTAGCTTCCTTTTGAAACTCAGCTCTTACCAGGGCCCTTCCCAGCTAAAGATATTGTTCATGTCTCTTCTTTGCTTAGTAGTTGCAGTGGGTGCATTCCTGTAATTCTAGAACTTGGGGAGCTGAGGCAGGAGGATTGGTTTGGAGGTCAGGCCAGGATACATGGTGAAAACTTGTCTCATGAAAACGAGATGGTGTCCAGAAGCAGAAAGACTCACATGGTATATACTCACTTATAATTGGGCACTAGCCCAAAAGGCATGTCCCAGGAAAGTCTTCACTTACCAGGAGATAGGGATAGATGTGAGGACATCCTACTGAGACTCTAGGTAAGAGAATATAGGAGATGGGGAAATAGAAGGACCCAGAGGGTCTTAGAAACCTACAAGAAGAACATCGTGACAGATGGATTGGGGCCCAGGGGCGTCGGCTCAAACTATTGCACTGACCAAGAATAATACAAGTAGTAAACATCAAACTCTGATCTACCCAATGGACAGGGCATTCTCCATAGTTACGTGGAGAGCGGGGACTGACTCTGACATGAACTCTGGTGCCCCATATTTGACCATCTCTACTGGATGGGGAGGCCTGATGGCATTCAAAGAAAGAATAAGCAGAATACCAGGATGAGACTTGATAGCCTATGACCATGTAGTGGGGGAGGAGGTCCCCCTTACTCATAGACCTAGGGGAGGGGAATAGGGTGAAAGGGGGAGGGAGGGAGGAACGGGGAGGATACAAGTGATGGGATAACAATTGAGATGTAATCTGAATAAAGTAATTAAATAAAAAATAAATTTTAAAAAAGAAAGCAGGTGTGTGTGTGTGTGTGTGTGTGTGTGTGTGTGTGTGTGTGTGTGTGTTGAGGGGTGGGGACACTGTATCTCAGTAGTAGTGAAAAATGTTAATGTTTGTCCCTGGTACCGGAAAAATAAGGTCTCAATAGTTGATGCTTTTATAGTGGCCATTGATACCTATTCTCATCATAAGGTGTCCAACGCAGCACATCAGAAATCTCTGCTGTTCATGCTCCCCCCTTAACAATGGCCTTTGTCCTCATGTCACACACAAACATCCCTGGAGTGAGGGTCCATTTGCTGAGTGGTCATCCATCCTTAATTCTCTTGTGCACTCTGCCCTGGAATTGCCTCCCTCTTCTGCCCTCCCAGGCCCTTACTTCTCTCAGGTTCCCTGTCTGCCTTCTATTCTACCTATGCACGCAAGTCAGAACTGGGGTTATTCACCAAAGATCAATACGAAAACTAATTAAATACATGTAATTGAAAAGAGAGTACGGTCTGCAATGTTAAACAGCGGGTGGAGAGAGCCAAGTGTGGCCTTTGATGTGTAGCATTCTCTAGCCACTGGTTGGATCAGAATATATGGAAAGCTACGGCGCTCTTAGAGGCTGAAGGCACACATCCCTGCTTTAGTTGAAAAGGCTTCTCAGAGAGGACGAAGTCTGGAGGACATCCAGTGACTGCAGGGAGCAGGGAGGAGCACCTGGATATGCAAGCTGTGAGCAGGAAGGAGTCGGGAGGATCCGGTACAGGGATTATCTGTGTTCTAACTGACCGCTGCCCATCTGAGAGGCAACTGGAATCTGCCAGGCATCTCTGATCTTGATGGAGTTGATTCATGGAAACCATGGCTGGTTTCTCCTTGCACGTGGCGCTCTATGGAACTAATCAGACTCTTGGTTTGTCTCCCATAATCAGTTCAACGGTTGCTCTCTGCCCATGGATGACTCCTTGTCTTCATTAAATCTGAAGGTTTCAGCTTCTGTCTGCACACACCACTTCAATCAATACAGCTAGTGCAGCTGCCTCCTAAATGAGGCTGTCGAGCCCAGGCCCTGAGAACTAGTGGCTACTAAATACTTAATGATCTGCTTTGTGTCATAGTGCCCACACTGCCTTCTAGGCCAGGGCCCTGAGCTTACCCTAAAAATACCCGTTCTTAAGATCTAGTTACTTTCCTTTCTTTATTTTTCCGACTTGACATTTTATAACACATCAATAGATTGTATCAAGAAACATGACGTGAGACCCAGAACCTGGCAAAGCTAACACCCAAAGCTCCATGACCCCCCTGTCCTCAAAGGGGCGGCATCACCTCGGAAGGATGCTAATTAGTGCTGTTGGCCAAATAGTCCAGTCTCTGCCCATTCCAGGTATAAGATTGGAATGTGATCCTGACCCCCTTGTTGATAGAGGCGGGTGATGAGTTCAGGTCAATGAATTGAAAGCAAAAGCAATGCATGTCACTACTTTGCCAGGAAATTAGTGTCAATGTGAAATCCTTCAGTGTTCAATTTTCCCTTTGTTGCTGTGTGAGCCTGGCTCTCCAGAGAAACAGAACAGAGAGAGAGAGAGAGAGAGAGAGAGAGAGAGAGAGAGAGAGAGAGAGAGAGAGAATGTGTGTGTGGTGTGTGTGTGTGTGGTGTGTGTGTGTGTGTGTGTGTGTGTGTGTGTGTGTGTACATGTCTCTGGATCTGTATCAATTCCTTATGATAGTATTGTAAAATAAATGATAAGAAATAGGTAAGAAGCTCTGAGATGTCAAGTTGGCCATCTGTAGACCCAAAGCATGGGTAGTTTAAGCTCCAGTCTGAGTGTTAGGCAAACAACTTCATCATAAACCGTGATGGTGAGGGGAGAGAGAGAGAGGGGGAGGGAGAGAGGGGGCAGGGAATGTCCTTTACCCAGGCTTTTGTTTATTTATTGCTTAGCAGGTTAACTGAAACCCACCTACACTGAGGAGAAGAATCTACTTTATTTAGTATAGCCACTCATTTTATTTTCAATTTAGAAGTACTGGAGGAAGAGGCAAATGGACATGACCAGTAGAACATGTAGACAAATATCTTGATGACCTGTGGTTCAGTCAAGTAGACACACAATTAATTGGCCAACACAGCCCATATCACTTGTCAACTTGGCATCCATGCCATCTCCCTAAACCATACTTAATCATCAAATAAAGATAATGACACAACCATTCCGCATTGGAACAAAACCACAGTAGCCCCTGGAATTAGTTATTTTTCTATTGCTGTGATACTATGACCAAGGCAACACATAGAAAGAAGAAGGAGTTTAGTGTGGCTTATGGTTCTGGAGGGTTAATGTCCATGATGGCAAAGGCAGCGTGGCAGAGTGGCAGCGTGGCAGCAGGCTGAAGGCAGCATAGCTGGAGCATCTGAGAGATCATATCTTAAACTGTAAACCAAAGCAAAGAGGGCAACTGGAAATAGTACATGTCTTTAAAGTCTCTGAACCCACCTCCAGTGAAGTGCTTTCTCCAAAAAGGCCACACCTCCTAGACCTTCCCAAACAGTGCCATCTGAGGACCAAGTGCTCAAATACATGAGCCTATGGGGGAGATTTTCACTAAGAACATCACACCCCTTTGCCAGATGAGGTAAAGTCATTTAGAGATTTCTAACTTCTAGCATATAATTAGGAAGATCTTAATATTGTAGTATAAAGTCAAACCATCTTATGCTATAGGAAAAAGAGAGAAAAGAAAACAGAAATATTTGCTGAATGTGCACACAAACATATTCACAACCTAAAAAGAAACACTCATGAGAATTACAATACTTGTTTCTGTAGCTGATTACAAAACTCTGTTGCACCACTCTTTCTGAGTATTCTTTATCTTCAGCAAGCACCTTAGCTGCTGGTGGCACCGTGACTGATGGGGGTGACCCAAACTTCATCTCTGCAGGCGTTGGATTATTTAATGGTCCTGGCTGGGTTATACTGAGGATTTTTCCAGTATGACCTTAACTTTAAGTCATAGAGCTTCTTTAAGGGATGTCTGTGATCTCTTGTGCTCCAGCCTCCCTACTCACCCACCCTTTACAGTTAGAACTGGCTAATGCAGCTGCAGAGTAACTATCTTTTTTAAAAAAAAATCTGTTGATTCTAAGGCATGTATCATTCTGACAGGCCAGGTGGCAGTCTTATCTTGCAGTTCAATGAAATCTGTTTAATCTGCTGATTATGTATAGCTGTCTTTGGAGGCAAGAACCTGTAAGCAAACAGAATGTCAAGTAGGAAGAACAGGAAGAAAGATTTGGTAGAGGGTCACTAGGAGTAACGCTGACGGGTACCACTCTATTCCAGGGCCTTGGTTGCTTGGCCTGTGAGTCTTGGCTGTGGGAGAATCGGCACCACGGATTAGAAACTGATTCGCATCATGGCCATCCCTCTGGATAATCTTTCCCCCATCCTCGTACAGTATTGTTACCTAGCTGGTATCAGAACAAAGCCTTCAAAAGGCCATTATATTAGCTGCATGCTTCATAGATGATAGAGAATCTCATACAGCTGGTGAGGGAACGCGGTAGGCTAGCAAAGTGATGGAGCGTAAGACCTTTGTTAGACTTCATCTGCTGGGAAGTGAGCTCTTGGAGCTGAGTCTCACTATATCTGGCCACTGAGACAGTAGATAAGGCCACAGGTGAGAGTTGCACCTGAAGCATGTTTGTGGAGGAGAGTGACTACATCCAGAATCGTCCACTAAGAATAAATGATGAAAGCAAGCCACTTAATCAGTTGTCTAATAGATGTTCCACTGATCATACCTAGAAACATACCCAGGACTGTCATTCATAGATCAGTGTTTTGTCTCCATTGTTGGCATATCTGGCACTCAGAAGTGGCCATGACAGGATCATCTTGGTAAGAAGTTTGTGTGGCAGAGTCTACACATGACCTCCATTCATGCCTGGTTGGCTGCTTTGTTTGTAAACCCAATGGGTGATGACAGAGGCATCCGGGGATGTAGGCTGACTAGAATCCATAGAATGTGTCATCCTAACTATTGAATAGCAGAACCGCTTTTCTCTGAGGAAGAGCCAATGTAGAAGACTCAAGCATCATCATATAATATTTTTGCCGGTTATAGAGACACATCCATATGCCTCTTCCCTAAGTATCTTTGTTACTAATTGCTAATCATTCTTTCAATTATCCAAGCACACTATTGGCTACAACCACTGAGTACAAAATTACTTGGGGATATTTTCTCCCTCTAAGCAGAGCGTTCAACACTGAAGCTGTGTCTGCTGTGGGGAAGGGTAGCTAGCTGTATATAGAGAAAGTATGGCCCCACATCAGCATCTTAAGGGTCTACACTGTATTTCATCCAGAGAGGCCTGACAAAGGCCCTAAATATATCTCCTATGTGCTACTGATACTGCAAGAATCAAATATGATGGATCACAAAGCTCAAGAAGCAGGGTCATCCACAGAGCATCCTGGAGGGCCTGAAGAGCCTTCCTATGCTATGGGCCCCAATGGACACTGGTTATTTCACTAGTGAAATAGGAGGAGAGAGTTATACACACAGGTAAGGACCGTGCTACCTCCACAAGTCCTGAGTTCTAGGTTATATTTTCTATATTCTGGTTATGTGATGGATGGGATACAGCAACTTATCCTTCATTTTATAAGGACTTTTCTACAGGTCCCATATAATCTGACCTCTAAGAACGTATCCAGCACGTCTCTGAATGTTATTACATTTAGTTGCTGCCCTGTGAAACACAGATGTCTTAGTAGTAAGTCTAGAGTAGTTGATACTTTCTTTTCACTAGGTCTAATTAGCATAATGAGGACAGTATACTGGACCAGTGTGACAGCTCATGGTGTCAAGAATCCAGGGTATTAAATAGGACGTCAGGCTAGGGAGTTGTCTCTGTGGAAAGACGCACATGTTTGTGGTTTTATCAGCCGAAAACAAACTGATTTGAGTGAGCCTTGTGGATGGGTATGGAGAAAGGTCTACTTTCTCACGTACTTATCACGTACCAAGGGATATGTTAATTTACTCAAATGGTGACACCACATCTGGTACAGTAACTACAAGTGGAGTCACCACCTGTTTACACCTACAATGATCCACTGTCATTCTTCAACACACATATATCTATATTCAGCCCAGGACACATATGTGAGTTGAATTACCCCATGCATTGTTATTAGTCTGGGTCTTAGGGAGTAACAGAGCCGTTGTTATATCTATATCTTTAAGCCTATATCTATATGCTTATGACAAGACATTGCTCATGCGATTAGGGAGGCAAAAAATGCTGCAGGTAGCATCTAGAGACTCAGAGGAGCTAATAGTGCAGTTCTGGACACAATCTAAAGATGTAATAATGAGGAGAATTGACAGTTGGTTTGAGCTGGAGGCTGAATATGGAAGGAGACTGATGTCCCTGCCCAAGACAGCGAGACACGTAGTAAGCATGTTCTTCCCTCAGTCTCAGGGAGCTTTGGATCTGATGATGCTGCCTACCCACATTGTAGAGAGCAGGGAACATTCTTTAGTCTGCCAAAGCTAATTTCTTCTGGAAACATCCTCACAGACACACATGGAATCATAGTGACATACATTTCTGAGCATCTTTTGTCCCAACAAGCTGTACATGCAGTTAACTATCACAACTACCACGACTGACAGCTCTCTAGACTGACTATCTCTGTCAGCCTAGGTCTGAATGATGACAACAGAGATCTAGGACACAGCCACCAGCCAACCTACCACAGGCATGCAACATGAGAAAGAAATCAGTGCTGACTGCATTTAGTCCGTAATATTATCAAGATTTTGTTCCCACATCATAACTTCAGCAAGATGGGGAGCTTGCAATTGAATAAAAAGCAACCTGTGAAATCCGTAAGGATACATCACTACTTACATCACCACAGTTCTTACCATGTTGTCATTGGATGGCTCCCAATTCCCATCCTTAAGCCATGCTTTCCCCTTGGCTCATCATTCTGTGTCAGTCTTGCTTGACTTACTTGGATGTCTCAAAAAAGAACTTCCAAGTTATGTCTGAAGTGAACTCATGAAGGGCTCTTAGACATCTTCCGTTCAGCACCATCTGCTGGCATCAGTGTGTCCTGTTATCAAAATCAGAGCCATCCAAAGCTTCAGCTTTCTCCCATGGGAAATGTGATGCGGGAACAATCACCTACCAGTTGATTCTGTGCAGTAATCAGAGTATCTATAAACATGTGACATCATGTCAACTCCCTAGTATGACTTTTCATGAAAACTTACCCAATTAAAACTTATCAATATTAAAACAATCCTTACTGTGGCTTCCCATAGGTCAGCCTCATATCTTACATCCCTGACCACCCTCCCATCATAGTCTGACTATGAACTCAGCTGTGCTGGAACAAACCAAGAGTTCCAGGTGTAGGGAGGCTTTGCTCTTGCTGCTTTCTGTAGACCGTTCTTCTGTTGGTTTTTCAAAATCGTTTCTACTTTTTCTAGGTATCACATTAATTATCACTTTAGACACTGCTCTTGCTATCAAAGTAGGGCCAGCTAAAGACATATGGGAATGCTGTTTAGACTTAAAAACAAGAACCAGTGTGCTCTGTGACAGACAACATTCTCAACGGGTAAACACGGAGGACAAGCCGTTTGGAATAGGCAGGACCCAGAAGGAAAATGACTGAGTGATTCCATTTATATGTGGTATCCTAGAGTCAAGTTTACAGCACCAGAGACTGCACTGATGCCTGCCAGGAGGGGCCCAGAATTGAGGAATTGAGGGATTTAAAGATATTAACAAACATAAAGGACCAGTCATGTAAGATGAAAAGGCTGTAAACATCAGCTCTATGACATGGTACTTAGAACCAAGCACATTGTAGTATATTCCTGAAAATCTCTCAGAAGATAGATCTCAGTCACAGGCTTTATCCAAGTTTGTAGAAAGTGCTGGTCTTTATTCTTTCCCATCATTCCTGTTATTTCCCTGATAATGTTGACCGTAAGATGTTAAAATATATTTTATGCATGTATTGACCTTGATGAAAAGGTCAAGAGAACAAGGATTGTGTTAGTTTTATCACTGTATCCACACGCCCTATAAGAGAAACACAAAGCCATCAGTATATATTAATTAATTGGGTAGTTAATTAGTAATTAGACAAATGCAGGTAAGACTTAAGGGACATGCGCCGTGCCTTAGTTACAATGATAGGAACAGAGTGAGATTTCCAGGTACATTTCCTATCTCAGGGCAGATGTAAGCTAGTTTCCTTCATGCACCATCCTCCTTTTCCCCTCCACTTCTCCCCTTTCTTTCTCCCACCCTATCCCACCCTCCTCCTCCTCCTTTTCTGAGGTATTGGAAACCAAACCCAGGGCCTCACGCATGCTAGGCAAACAGCGTACAACCGAAGAACACCTGCAGCCCCCAACCCCATTTTCCACACCATGCAGATCGCCATGTTGTCTCCTAAACAGTGGAAGAGTCGATGCTCACGGCATTATTATTATTATTTTTTTTTTACTAAAATCTTGTTTGCTTTTTCTTTTTTCCTCACATTAAAATAGAGTGGTTTTGCAACCCCAGCAGCCTGGTTAACTTCCCCATTTTCATATTATAAAACATTATAACACTACACCGTACAGATAAGCACTAGAAAAATTGCAGAGTTATTTTACTAACATAAAATGAGCCAATTTGCCTGTGTATGGGATTGGAAAGGATGCTACATATCCCATTCAAGTGATTAACCTCTTGGTTAATAAAAGCAACGATTTCGTGTGTATAAATAATATAATAAAAGGAGCATTTATACCAAAGTCATATAGCCTTCCCCTTCCTCTGCACGTCTCCTTAATTAGTAAATAATTCATCAAACTCTGAAATGAATTGTGTTCCCACCTACATTTCTTCATCCAATTATTATGAAATAGGACAGCAGGCACTTTCTCCCCTCGGAAGGCATGCGATAATGAAACTGTTCAGGGTGTCCGGAGCCTGTGTGAGGTTAGACAGAGAACACAGGCAGCTTGAGCCTTGCTGGGCAACTTCCGGTTCTGAGGAATTGCCCTTGTCCTCCAGCCTTGACCTCTTGTATCCGAAGGTCAGCTAGTAGTCTCTCCACCAGAGCCTGTAAATACAGCCAGGAAGCCGGCACTCGGGCAGGAGGGAGGGGCTGAGGGGCTGAGGCCTTAGCATGACTTCTGCTCTCATCCATTTCTGCACTGTTCATCAGCCACAGTTCCCGAACACAGAAATGTCCTTTATGTTGTAAATTATGTAAGATTATTGCCAGAACTTTCTTGTGGGAGCTATAATTTCCCCCCCTTTGGACTTTTTCATGTGTGGAAAAACCCCTACATTAGATATAAATTAATATACTCTGGGGCTGATGACCTTTGGTTTCTTGCCTTTTACCTTTAAATTGAGGTAGAATAATGCCCAACATAGTATAATTTGCCTTTGCAAAACTCTTCTATGTATGTCACCATAATTCCCAAGGATGGTCTTGCTAATAAATCCCATTAAAACCACCCTTTCACATCGTTCGGGTTCCTCTCACGAGTTCTGTTTAGAATTTTATCATTATCCACATTCAGCAGACCGGACTTTGTCACAGACGGATCACGGAGGTTGTGCACTGAGCTTACAATGGCAGTGCTTATACATGGCCTTTCTTTATTTCCCCTCTAACACATTAGAGTTTTATGGGAAAAGATAAAACAGTTACTGCCTCCTTTACCATAGCTTTCCAAATAGTCTCTTGAAGTTTATGTGTGCTGAAAAGCCAACTTAATTTCCAGATTGCTCAGACCCTGTTTACTGGGTCTTCGTGTTATCGTCAAACGAAGGATGCGACGGAGAACTCCGCGGCGGAGTATTTGTGATGAGTCAGTCGGACGCTCAGCAGAAGGGGCTGGCAAAATGTCTGAATGGGATTCGGCCACTAGTCTCTGGCCAATAGAAACGCTTAGATTTACCTTTTGCATTCTCTTCATGTGTGTGTCCTCATGTTGTGTGTGCTCATGTGCTCACGTTCGTGTGAGTGCTGGTGCATCCGTGCCACAGTCACAGGACAACCCTGAGTGCCGTTCTTCGGCTTGCACCTCAGTTGAGGCAGGGCTTCTTTTGTTCGCCTGTGTTCCAGGTTGGCTGGCCGAGGAGCTGCCGGGGATTTTGTTGTCACTACCTGCATTTCTCTGAAGGGGCATGACGTTACAGATTCACACTTCTGTGCATGCCTTTACGTGGGCGCTGGGGACTCAAACTCGCGTCCTCATGCTTGTGCAGCAAGCACTTAACCACCAAGTTGTCTTTCCAGCTTGCCCTTTGTATTTTTTTTTAAAGTTATTGCACTGCTTGGTGTTAAAAAAATGATAGCTTGAATCAAGACAACTCAATTCCTTTCTAAAAAAAAATCTTCCCTTCTCTTTCTTTAATAATAAATAAGCTATTTTCAGCTCTTCCTAGAGAAACTGTGCTGTGAAATTCTGGTTCTTGTTACACTCACAGCTCCTCCAGAGACAAAGGGAGTTCTGTAGAAATGAACAATGGGAAAAGAACCATACAGGAAAATGATTGACTGGACTTCGCTAAAGAAAATACGTCTTAATCTTAATTAACCAGCTTTTGACATCTGGATGAGGGAATTGCTGGCCCTGCCACAGGAGTGCTGTATAATCAGCATCCTCTGGGTGGCTTCCCTGAGAAATGGTCTCCACTGAGCAAGTGCTTTCTATCAGACACAGGACGGCCACATTGCCGCACACAGCAGTGAAACTTTGATCAAGGTCAAGACAAATGGACTTTAGGAATTCTAGCCTAACATGCTGCTGTTTCTTTCCATGCCACTGGGGAGCTGCTTTTCTTGCCTTAGAGGGTCAAATGGGGTGCAGATTGGGGCTGTCTGTCCAGGGCATACTGAGAAGGAATGGATGGTCACTAGAACTGGCTTCATCTCCTTGGTTCCATTTTCCAGCTGAGCTAATGACTGGGAAAGAACTGCTTTCCTGCAAACAAGTCTTTTTTTTTTTTGAGAGCTTTATTTACCTTTCTTTTACACGCATTGATGTTTTGCCTGCATGTATGTCTATGTGAGAGTGTCAGACCTTAGAGTTACAGACAGTTGTGAGCTGCCATGTGGGTGCTGGGATTTGAACCCTGGTCCTCTGGAAGAGCAGTCAGTGCCTGTAAGCGCTGAGCCACCTTTCCAGCCTCTCAAGCAAGATCTTGAAGAAGCACTTGTAACATTGGTCTGCTGTTCCTCTCCTTGACCCTAGATCTTTTCTTCCAGCGGTTTTTTTTTTACCTCTTTGAGCTCCTTTCCTTTCATCGGTGCCACCTTCAATCTTCTTCTAAAAGGCCTTGTCACAGTCACCTCATAGTGAGAAAGCGAAGAGGAGCTAGTACTAGATTAGGTGTGGTGATGAGACCTTGTTTATGAAGAGACAGCACTTTAGTCCAGCACTTGGGAGGAGAGGCTGGTAGATCTTTGTGAGTTGAGACCAAACTGGTCTACATGTGAGTTGCAGAATACCCAAGGCAATGTGGAGAGATCCTATCTCAAAATATACAAACAAAACTCAACCAAAAAATGTCTCTGGAATGAAATGTAGTCTGCCCCTTTTTGTGTCTGATGTGTTTCCTTGGAAGTTCTTTTGGTATAATAGACATGGCACATCTGTAATGGACTAGGTATTTGTCTCAGGCAAAAGATTACCACAGCTCAGTTCCTCACCATAGCAGCTGATGCCTCTGTTGCTATGACTTCACTTGCATGTCTGTTGATGTTCAGACAGCATGAATACATTCGTCTTTGTACTTTCTCCATTAGCCAGCCTGGTCTACATAGCGGGCTATGGGACATATAAAGCTACATAGTGAGACCCTATCTAAAAATAAAACCTGTGTTATTGCATTTGCATCCTAAACAAGATTGGAAGTTAGCTCCATTTTATAGATGGGACCACTGAGGTTCCTATACACGATTTTTCTAATAGTACAAAGCAAGCTAGGATTTTAGACTGTATTAGACAGCTTTCTGTGGCTGGGACAAATTATCTAAGTTGACAGCTTGAAAGGAGTGGATATTTATTTGGTCTCATGGCTTCAGATTTCAGCTCCTAGTCCTTTAACTCTTCTGCTTTAGGGCCTGTGTTGAGTGAGGCAGGACATCATTATAGGGGCCTTAGGGAGAATTCACACCTCCTGGCATCCAGTAAGGGGTGGGGAGAAGGGGGGAGGAGGAACCGGTAGCAGGGATGGAGGGAAGGAGAGAAGAGAAGGGAGAAGAAAGGGAAAAGGAGGTAAGGGGAGGGGAGGGAAGGGAAGCCAGTGTGTCATAGTCTACTCAAGGGAATGGGCCCCAGCTATACCACCTTCTTCTGCATGGCCTTGCTTCCTGAATGCTGCATCACCACTCAGTAGTACCACAGTTTCTGTCATCAACTTGACAGGGCCTAGCATCACGGAGGAGACAAGCCCTTTCCCTTTCTTCTCATCTAAGTGTGGGTGGTGCTGTTCCCTGAGCTGGGATCTTGGGATGCACAGGAAAGGAAATGCTACCCGAGCTCCAGCACCCATTGCTCTCTCTTTGGCTCCTGACAGTGGATGCTCTGTGACAGCCACCCTTCTGTTCCACTTGCCATGATTTCCCTGCCATGATGGGAGGACCCCAATAAGCTGTCACCCAGGAAAACTCATTTCTGATTGCTTCTTGTTACTTATTTACTCACAGCAAAAAAGAAAATACATATATAGCTACCGAGCCTTTAGTATATGACTTTTGGGGGGTATTTAGACCCAAACCATAAGCAGGGTCAGAATTGAAATTTGAGTGTATTTGACTTCAAGGGTCTGTCTAATGCAATCTCATGAAGACAGCCTCATTTCTTTATTTTATTCTGTTTAGGTCATAATTGAAATTTGACGATGTTTGACTTCAAGGGTCTGTCTAACGCAATCTCTTGAAGATAGCTTCATTTCTTTCTTTTATTCTTCATTTGTTTGTTTTATTTTGTTTTTTTTTGAGACAGGGTTTCTCCGTGTAGCCTTGGCTGTCCCAGACTCTCTTTGTAGACCAGGCTGGCCTGGAACTCACAGAGCTAAAACCCTCTAAGTCAGGTATTGCTTCTGTAGGGCGAGGCTTTCAGTCTGAGCCTTGCTTGTTGGTAAGATCTTACTGAGGAGGCGGAGACTCCTTCCACTCTTGGTTTGCCTCACGTATTCCAACTTTGTATGGGGTCCGATGAAATGAACTGCAGCCTGTTTCACGTTTCATCTGTCTCATTGGGTGTCATGTTTGTGGCCACTGGTCTTGAGCTGTCTGCTTTCTGTGACTCTGGGCTTTGTGTGGGTCTGTGCATTGCCTTTCGAGCTGTGTTCCTGTTCATCTGTCCTAGAGGTCATTTGGGCTGTCCCATGCTGACATGGGGCATGTGGTTCAAGTCCACCAAGCTCTGTTGTCTTCATTCCCTTTTCTGTGGGTAGAAGGTACATGCGGCGATTTCACCTTCTTTGCTAAAAAGCCACATGAAGGGTATAGCAAGCCAATCGCTCACTGGCAAGATCGGAAGTACCATCCCCCAGCCCTGGCTGAGGACTTGCAGTCAGTACTGGTGCTTCCCTGTGGAAAACACTTAAAAGTGAAGGTACTTCTAACTCTTAGGGTCAGAATTTGTATTTAGCTGAGATGCTTGCTCACTTGAGTCATTGGGAAATAGCAGTGAGAGGCTCTGGCAAGAAAACCAGGTTACTTCCCAAATGTCGGTTTTCTGAAGGCCTTGGTAGATATGGAGTCAGCATGCCGTTTTCAATCAGACACGTCACCCGCAGGCTTAGGTTTGGAGTGCACAAGCCCCAGTTTATAGTGATGCTTTGACAGCTATGGAACCTTGCGGAGGTAAGGTCTGGCTTGCATGAGTAAGGAAACATTTAAAGGTTACACACACCTCTAGTTCAGGCCTGCTTATTCTGCCTCCTGCTCCCACACGGTCCACTACCATGAAAACAAGCTCATACCATCCTTTGGTCCTTGTCCCTGTTCAAATGACCTCTCCTAGGCTTCTTTCTTTTATGGTAGGGAGGAAATAATTCATGTTGGCTACCCAGTTGTCTTATAACTCAGGATTTCTTTTTCTAATCCCCATGCCTGTTCACTTGAGACCCTCAAAGCAATGAGGACTGCATTGACTGCTTTTGTTTTCCTGTGGCCCAATGCGTGACAAAAAGAACTCCTGGAGAGAAAATTTTGTTTTGGCTCACAGTTTCAAAGGGTTTCAGTTCATCACATCATGAAGGCAGGGTGAAAGCAGGGTGGAGCAGGGTGGAGCAGGGTGCAGGAGGGTGCAGCAGGGTGCAGGAGGGTGCAGCACGGTGGAGCAGGGTGAAGGCAGGGTGCAGCAGGGTGCAGTGGGGTGCAGCAGGGTGCAGAAGGTTGGAGCAGGATGGAGCAGGGTGGAGCAGGGTGCAGCAGGGTGAAGCAGGGTGCAGCAGGGTGCAGCAGGGTGGAGCAGGGTGGAGCAGGGTGCAGCAGGGTGGATCAGCTTACATCCTGGCAACTAAGTGAGAGGCAGAGCTTGTTTATAATACTGGGCTACCCTGGTGTGAACATTTAACTAGGAATGCCTGGGAAGCTGTGAGATTTTTCTGGGACCCAGGGCTTAGAAGAAGAGATTTGACATCAAGGTAAAGACAGCAATCAGAATAATGAGATGTTGTATCTGAATACAGTTCAGGCTGTTCAGGCAGCTCAGGCCATAAACTGCACTTGATTTATGCTGAAAAGCCACAGTGAGTGTTATTAATGTCTGGCAAGGATAGCTCCCTTGTTTATTTCAAGTCCTTGGTTAGATTTTAGTTACAAGCTGATTAAAATAGACAGGAAACATTCTGGTGCTTTAAAGTAAGCTGATTCAACCAACAGATTAGACTGAACAGCTAAGGATTAGATTGAAAAAACTAATTCTTTATTTTCCTGCCTTTTCTCAGGCACTGTGGCAGAGTAGAAGGTTCTAGAAGGCCAGGTTCTTACTGTTGGCCCCATCCATGACCTGTATCAAGTCTTTAGAACTCAATGGTGTCTTGACTTATTTCTGTTGTTAGCCCCATCCAGTAAGCATTTACCAAATCTCTTATAAGGACAGGGTGGGCTTCAGAAGGAGACCGTGCAGGTAAGGACACAGACACTACTACTTTCTGGCCATGTGATCTTGGTCAAGCTACACTTCCTTTCTGAGGCCCACTGTTTCCTCACCTTTAGATGTGGACGTGCTGATTGAACGGAGCCACAAAGCATCTGTGGACTCTCTCTTCTGTAAAAAGCAGCATTTGAACCATGTGATGTTTAAAACCTTGTCAGTTCTGACCGTCTGTTCTACAGAACCCCACAGGGAAGAGAATGGATTTCCACAGAGTCCTAGGGTTTCAGACTATAAAGAAGAAAAAAATCGCCAGGTTGGATACCAGATATATCACTTGACAAGTTTCTGGATTTTTCCTCCCAATTAAAAAAAATGTGACGTGTCTGGTTGGATAGTTTTAATATAACTCTGCTGAGGGCTACACACTAAGTCAGCCCATGGCTTCTCTACTGTGAATCCAGGAAGGGTAGCAGTAGATCCAGGGAGAAAGATGTTTTGTACTCTTGCCAATCCTCTGGCTTTGTTAATTTCTTATCTACATTTTTGTCAATTATTAGTGTCACAACCTCCAGTTATAATTTTTGATTTATCTTTTATTCCTAATGTTTATTTTGCTTCAGGAATTTTGAAACTCTATAATTGAGAGTGTGTTTATATTTAAGAATTTTATCTTAATTATGAGCATTTTAAATGATTTGTTTTTATCTTTAATTATGCCTATCTGTGTGAAGGTATCTGTACATGAATGCAGGTATCCATGGAGGCCAGAAGAGGTCACTGGATCCCTTGGAGCCACACGTAGGGCCAGCTGCCAGATGCTTGATATAGGTGTTGGGAACTGAACTCAGACCTCACCAAGAACAAGTGTTCTTAGCCACTGAGCCATCTCTCCAGTTCCCAATATGATCCTTTTAATCTTACAAAATATCTCAGCTTGTCCCTGTCTTATCTTGAAGTGTAGTTAAATACCTGAGTGGACACTGCAGCCTTTTTATGATTCGTGTTGTGTGATAAATTCTATCTGGTGCTTTTACTCAGTGTGTATCTATTAAAACATCACCTCTTCTGAGTAGTATGAATTTATGCTTGTCCATGTGGTGTGACTACCTTTGTCTTTCATTTGCAGTGCTAGTACATTTAGAGATGATGTAATTATTAATGTAAGTGGGTTTGAGTTTGTCATCATACGATTTGTCTTTTTACATCTGGTTTTTGTTCCTGTCTCCTTTTTGAGCTTATTTTGATTTATTTTTAGTATTACGACTTATTTCTACTGTTGGCTTATTAGCTAGTATCTCTCTTCAAAATTGTTATTTCATCTGACTAGCATGTCTCGGAGACGGGGGTGGGTGGGTGGCGCGGGTGGGCTGTGCAGACGTGTGTGCTCCACAGCTGGTGTGTGGAGGTCAGAGGTCACCCCTCAGGAATAGTTCTCCTTCTGCCCTGCTGTGAAGCATACTTAGATCTGACGATTCGCGGACTCCAGCCTTAGGCTGCTCGCGAGCTTCTGAACAAATCTTGAGGCTTCATCCCCACCCATCTCTACCTAGGAGTGATGGGGGTTACAGCTGCATCCCGGTGCATCTTTTCACATGGGCTCTAGGGATCAAACTTGGTCCATCAGGCTTGCACGGTAAGCGCTTTTATCCACTGTGCCATCTTGCCATCCCCTAGTTGTTTTAGTTTTAAGCATGTTGCTCTGGATTATGGCAGCAACCCCTGTGTTTCAGACTCTCTGAATTCCTGTTAATGTCACACCAAACACAAAGCCCACTTACAGTGCTGTACTTTAATTTGCTCTGTCATGACTCTAAGTATGTTACAAAGTCTAAAGTACTTTGTTAACATCATTGCTTTGAAAACTACTGTCTCACGGAGCAAACATGGGAAATGTTTTTTTGGAGGCTTGATGTTACTGTTTCCCACACTTAATTTTCTCAGGTAAGACTAGGTTCAAATGTCATTTCTCTTCATTATAAAGAAAATACCTTTAACTTTTGCAGCCAGACAGCTGTTGATAAAGGTTGCCGGCCAACGCTCATCTAAAATTGGTTTTCTTTCCTTTACCTTTGGAGGGACAGTTTCAGCTAGATATAGAATTCTGCATTGGTAGCTACTTTTTTCTTCTCACACATTAGTCAGTGCCTTCTCTTCTGCCTTGGTTTTGAATAGAAGTCGCCTTCTATTGTTGGCTACTTTTGAGATTTTTCTCATTACAGTTGGTATTCAGTAAAATCACCATTTACCCTAGTAAGATTTCTTTTACATTGATCCTGATTAGGGTTTGATAAGAGTTCCTTCATCTGTATCTAGGTACAAAATTGAAAAGATATTGGGCTATTATTTCTTGAATGAAAAAAAATATATGCAATATCTTTCTTTCCTTGGGCTCCAATCGCCCTCTTCTTTAATTCTGCTTCTCCAGCTGTATCAAGTTTATTCTGTCACTGAGGCTCTCTTCTTTCATTTTTCCTCGGTCACTAGTTTTCCTTTAGTAGTGCAGTGTAGCGGTTTCTACTCAGCAGCCTTAGATGCTGGTGTGAGCCTAAGAAGAGTTCTCCTAGAGAGCCGCTGTGCTGTCCTGCTGCCTTCCTGGGTTCCCAACCCCATTTAGCGCCTGCTCGGAAATGTCTCTTTATAGTTTGTCCATCTCCCCTGAGAGTCTGCATCTCTTCTTACTATGTTTTCCTTTTCCATTAAGTCACCAAACACACTTACAATAACTCCTTCAAAGTAAATGTTGATGGTTCAAGAATGATCTACACTATATTAAATCTGTTTACAGGGACAGATTTTTACCCCCTTGGATGTTAGTCACATTCTCCTGCCTTTTTACATGTCTAAGAATTCTTTTCTCCTGAGATGTATTTTTCTTTATGTCTCTGTGTAACTCTGGCTATGCCTGTGCCACAGGTAAGTAGGTGCTCACCAAGGTCAGAAGAGGGCATCAGATCCCTTGGAGCTGGAGTTACTGGTAGTTGTGGGGCAGCTGATAGTGCATGTTGGGAACCTAAACTTGTGTTCTCCTCAAGAGCAGGAAGTTCTCTGAACCTCTGTGCCCTCTCTCCAGACCTAAGAATTTTAAATTATCTGGTAAACATTAGATTATTAGCTTGTTCAAAATGCACTTTTCCCCTCCTTGAAGGGTGCGGAATCCTGTGTGACCAAACCTGGAAACCATGGCAGAGGTGTGTGATAGCGTTGGTGCTCTCCCACTGCCATGAACTCCGAGGATCTAAGCAGGATGGCTAAGGTCGTCAGAGGACTATCTCAATGATGGGAGCCTCAGCACTTGCCCTGTGTGCATTCATATGCCCACTCTGTGTATCTCCCCAGTGGCTGCTCTCCCAGAAGTTCCCCCAAGTGGCCCCGTGCATGGCTGAAGGGCAGATTCATTTAAAGGAACCTCTCTGAGATGTTTAGAGTTGCTTCTCTGGGGACAATATCACCTCTCTGCTTCATTGTACCTCATCAAATCCAGCTGCCTCTGTGACCCTGAATTCCAATTAAACTTAGAAATAGAAGATACCCCCAAGTAAACAACACTACAGCAGTCAAGGCACAGTGACTGATGTCTCTTTAGGTAGAAAGATTCAACAATTATTTCTGTCTCTCCAATAACAAACTTCTAACTCTTCTTTCTGGAAAGACCAAACCCCACCATGTCACAGATACATTGTAAATAAAAAAAAAAAGTAAACAGAACTCTCAGTGTAAGGTAATACCTGTTGTCCCACTTACTTGCGATGGGATGTCCCTGTAAGACCTGTGAAGAGCTCAGATTTTTTGTCCTGAGTATGGCTTGCAAGGCTTTGATTCTTTCTCCATTCCCTCTATGCTATAAACTGCTGGCAATGGTCACTTGCCCAGCTTTATAGTGGACTGCGTGGGTAGCTACACCTGTTACCTCCCTGCTGCTTGAATCCTAAGACACACTTTGAGCAACAGGTCAGTTCCACCGCGGCCCCCAGGACACACACTGATACAAAGTGTCCATCTTTATTCCACGGTGCAATCAAGGTTTCCATCCACTAATGCCTTCCAGTGGGCATCAGGCCCAGATTGCTGCACCTTTAGAGCACTCTGATCCGCTCCTGGAAGAGTCTCCACTGGGATAGCTCAGAACGTCATCCTGAGGGGCCAGGCTCCTCCTCCGTGAAGCAGTCCTCAATTTTCAAATCTTCGGATTTGTTTCTAATCGTTTTCTCTCGTACATTAGGATGTATGTACAATTGTTTTTTTATTAGAGTTCACAACTCCAGAGCTTAGGACAAACTTATGGCCCCTGCCATTCATCGTTTAACCAAGCCATCCACGTCTGACTATTTTGAAGTGTCTCCACAACTGACCCCTTGAGCTCCACAGCCAGGTTGGCTGTGGTAAGATGTCCTCTCTCTGGGTACAGACAAGGCAGAAGCAGCATGTGCTGCTGAGCAGTGGGGCGCATGTCCCATCTTTTCCAACCACAGTCATGTGATCTGAAATAATCATTCAATAAACACACATAATTTGCCATTTAATTATACTGTAAATAATCTTAAGCTCCTCGTGTCACTGCTTTGTTGTGTGAACATATTTAAGGTTTTGTGTTTAGTTTTTTAAAAATTGCACATTCTTTAAATGGAATAAATACATTAAAAACAATCCAGTGTGTATGATTAAACAATCTTGGTGTCCTATACCCAGATTCTCTGGCGTTTCTTCCTTAGGGGGTTTTCAACTGTGGACTGTAACACTTTCAGCATAATAAGAATTCCGATTCCACAAATCACACAAAGCCAAGCATCAGTTTCTTTGGCCAGTAAAGCATGCCCAGTTAGCTGACGGCTTACAGAGGGGCTGACAAAAGCCTTAGATACTGCACCGAGGATGGCAGTGTTTAAGGCCATCACAGTGTGCTGTAATTATTGTGGCAGGCTCCTTCCTGTCTACAGTATCTCCCCGAACAGTAGGTAGTGCGTCTTGGGGTTGACAGGTGGCTAGATTCCCCTCTGTGTTGGTGAGGACATTGGATGTTGCCAGGAGAATTTAAAGCGACATACAGACCGTCTTAGCACTTGAATTGCTCAGAGTCTCCCCTTAGCTCTCTGCAATATGCATTTCTTAGGCACATACAAGAGAAAAGCCTCCTTTCCCCTTAACTCTGCTCCTCACCAAGGCACATTCTCCAATTTGCTGGTTGCCCCCAGGAGCCATCCTTACCGCATCCCCCGACAGCCCTGTGCCCATGTTTTATGCAAAGATGTGAGCAGCTGGCCACCAAACCCCTGAGAGTCTGGGGCTTTTGTGTTCCAAAGCCTCTCCTCAGCCTCCTTCCCCCTCCCCTCCTGGCTTCCAAGCCCTGTGATCTTTCCCTCACTGCTCCCTGGTGCCAGCACTCACTGGATGTGCACTGTGCTTTTTGCATGCCAGGCATCCTTGCTGAGGAATACCGAACTTCCCTAAGCAGAGGTTGATAAACACAAGGATCGGTGTCAGAGGACGTCTGATGAGTAACAGGCCCTCCTGACTGAGCCTTTGTTCAAGCCTTCTAAAGAGATTCTGTGTTGCCAGGCAGAAATCTAAAGAGGTTAGAACAGCACAGTGGCTAGAAGCCGGGGTCAGAGGCCAGAGCCTGTGATGAGGCTTCAGTCGGATAATGTACGTAGCATTCTAAATCCAGGAGAGCTTCCTAGACCGACTCAGGCCTTGGAATTGGAGGGCACGGACTGTAAACATGGATCTGTCACTCCCTGTCGGTGTGACCTTGGGTAAGGTCACTTAGCTGTTTCTTCTGTACCCTCATGGGTCTTGTGGTAAAGACTGTGACTTGGAAGATGCTGAGTGCCCTAAAAATTGCCCCAAATGCAACGAATGCATAAAAAATATCGCTCCGTGTTGTCAAGCGCTGTGATTGTCCTCCAGCACCATACCTGTAACATTTGGGTGATGTAGGATAGCACACAGAGTTGCAGGCTTAGAGAACAAATTTAATTTCCCATCCAAGTTCTGGTTGGCCACACCACTTGGCAAAGATGGCTGAACCTCTCGCTCAGGGTGAACAGTGGCATAGAATTCTAAACACAGGGTGTGACTAACAGCAGGCATAGCGATCTCATTTCTGCCCTCCTAACAGTAAGAGAAAGCTTTCTCAGGCAAGGATGAATATTCTGAGGAATAGAGGAAAAGGTACAACCATCCTCTTACTTTTCTCTTTTAGTAATTTCGAAGGAAAAAAAACCCCAAAATTTATTCTTTAAAAATAAAGAGAGGCTGTGTTTGTGTGCATTCAGTGGGAAGTCAGCCTTCTCGAAATATCCAAGCACAACAGTAGGAAAGCACCACATTAAAAAGGCTGCTGGATAGAATTAGGCATGGGAAAATGTTTCTGAAAGTCTATTTGGACCCACGGGTATTTCCCTCCTGCACCTTGTACAGGGACACTTGCAAGGGACTTTTATCTGGGCCTTTTTAAAGCTTGTGTCCATTCTGGGATGGTGTCCATTGCTCTTCCTGCTGTTCACTATGAGAACTGTTCTCTTTAATTGGGTAGATAAACCTACTGAAGGTGAGGACCACACAAAGCCAGGGTGGGGCTGAGTCAAAGTTAGCATTCCTCTTTGGAAAGCGACCCGGTGCTCATCAAAACAGAGTCTGCCTTGAAGAAAAGCTGGTGCGGCTCAGATCCAGGATGGGATGAGCTTCGAACTGCCTCCAGTTTCATCCAACCCTGAGTGAAAAGATGGAGATGCGTGACTGTCTCCTGTTTATCATTCTCAGTGGGAACTGTGCGGACGGTTTCCATTATGCCAGGCCAAATTTAGACGAATGGAAAGGTCGACTAAGTAATTATTGATTTTATATGTGTGCATAAATTAGAGTGTGGAGCCCTTTAGTCACTGTTTAAAAATAAGCCTTCTATGGATTGGACTGCAGAGGGCCAGTGCCATAGAGTGGTAAATCTGTAGGGTGGACAACTGTTTCCTTATGGCTATCATGATAGTTCAAGACTTATGTAAAGCATTAGCATGGAGCATTTTGGATCTGTGCGAGAGGAAGCACAGGCTATGCTTTCTCTTTAATCATAAAGATGATATTGCCCATAATCCTTTTACCAACAAGCTTCCCTCAGGCAGCGGTGACTTATGCGTGCTATTTTGAGGAGAAGGAGTCGATATATTAGTTTTCTTTTAATTACGCAGCTACAGCAGCGAGTCATGCGTGAATTTTATGGAGCTCTGAATTTGCCACTGGTTCTGGGAAGTGGAGAATTTATTCCTACACGATTGGGGCAATTTGCTCTGGTTAGAAGAGACGCATCGTACCCTTCCGTCATGTGACGAGCTGGTGTTTAAGTGGTGAATTCCAAGAATCTAACCATCAAATCAGCCAAGGCTGTTAATTAAAATTGATGAGCAATAAGCCTTTATGTAACACTACAGCGTGGTGGTGCTGGAGAATATCCAATTGCCTGAAGTTTACAACTGTTAACATGTTTAGGAGGGAGAAAGCTGGTGGGGATTAGGGGAGAAAGTGCTTTGTCTTTCAGCCTGCTAAGTTCGGGGTGACTGTGGCTTTGGAAGGCTGCGAGTCAAGTCTAACTAAACTATAGACTCACTTTCCTTTGTATAGAGCTGAATGTTTCAACATGGTTTGTGCATGGCCCAAGTGTCTTCAGCTCCGGATTACTGTAATTGTGTATCGTCTTGCTTAGTAGTTCCTGTAATGCTGAGAAGCAAACTGTCTTGCTCGGGTTGAACCTGGTGTGCCTCAAAAGCAAAAAAAAAGGGGGAGTAGATCGCAGCATTCTCCTGCTCTAATGGGCCACAGCAGCTCCCAAATGGAAGAAATGAGGATTGGCATGTCAACAAACAGGGGATGCTAGGAAGAGGGTGGTGGCCTGAGATTGGAGACTCTCGTGGGAGCTGCACAGTGGTTAGCTCTGCTTGCGGCACCAGGTCCAATCCCGATCTTAAACTAGAAGACTGAGCTCCCCGGGCCCTCCATGAATGTTGTCATCTATTCAGTTGTATTGGTGTGTTCTAATGTTCATAAAGAGGTTTCCTTCTGTAGAGATGATTCATTCTGGTCATGATGGTAGCTGCCTTTCACCTCGTGCCTTGAGACTCTCACTCTAATGACCTTGTCCATTTGGAGTGGCCGTCTTCCACTGTTGTTTCATTGCCAAAGTCCAAGCCTTGGTTCCTGCAGCCTTGAGTGCCACCTAACTCCCACTAGACAGGATGTTGCTGGATTTTCCGTGTCATCTCTGACTCCATGTTGGGACACATTCTGCTCCTCCCCAGACAAAGTTGGCGCTCTGTTTCTCGTGTTTCTAACTGCACGTCGGATGACTAGCAGAGCGCCTGCTTCAGAGTCGGCATTCAAGAATGATTTGGCCAGGGAACGGATTCACTCTCTCTCTAGCCAGGACTTTCCTTACAGTGTTTACTAGAAATTTATCTTCACAGTGTGTCTACGTCTCGGCTCAGCCCAGCTTACTAGGCTGCGTCTCTGAGCTGAGATGCAGGAGCAAGCCAGCATGCACCCTGGGGAGTGAATGACACCAGGATGCAGTCTCCGTGCCCCATTCTCTTTGGGTTGTATTTTCTCCACTGCCTCCTAGTTACTCCCCCCCCCAAATTTGTAGATGTTTTTATTTTATGAAATTCCTTTATACTGAGGTGGTAGATAGCCAGTAAACTTCAAGGGTTAGCACAAGGTATCTTAGAAGGCCAAGAGAAGAAGTTCACTCTTGGGTATTGCAGAGATGATTTTTTAGAAAGCTTCATGGGAATCTACCTTAGGAAGGTCACAGTGGATAGATATAAACACATATGTATCTCTACCTATATATGCATTGTACACATGTATGTGCCTGCTATGCAGAAGGAAAACATATACATATTTCTTCAAAATTATGATCTGCTCTGAGGGGGCTTGTTGGAACAGGGTTTCTCTAAGGGCTTCCGTATAGGGCAGTTGCAATGTTCAAAACAAGGCAGCCTCAGCCCTGTGCTGATAGGATGATTCCATTCTTCTGACAAGAAGTTGGTTTAAGAAACTATGGGGATGTCTGGGGGTGGGGAATGGTTCAGTCAGTATAGAGCTTGCCTTCAAAAGTGAGGGGATCTGGGTTCAATCCCCAGCACCTGCTTTTAAAAAAAAAATACAAAACAAAACAAAAATGCTGAGCACAGCAGCTAATCCCTGCAGTCCCTGAGCAGGACGATCAGCCAGTCTCGTGCAGTGGGCTCTAGGCTCAGGGAGAGACTCTGCCTCAGAAAATAAGGTGGTGTGTGATAGAAAAAGACACTTGGTATTGACCTACACACACACACACACACACACACACACACACACACACACACACACGGATACACACATACACGGATACACACACACAGAGACACACGTGCAGACACATAGATACACACACACGGATACACAGACACATAGACAGACATGCAGACACACACACATAAATACACACATGCACACATATGCATATCTACACACCAACTGGACACAAAATTTTGGGATTTAGAGAGGGTGTTCATGGTGGGTGGGGGACTGCAGTTCTTAGAAGGGAGACCCCACCCACATTTGCTGCCCCAGAAGTCACTGTCAGGTTATAGTGGCTGATGCTCATTAGGAATTTTCCCTCACACAGCATGAAACTGGAGCCAGGATGCTGGGCTTTCTGTGATGAGATTCTAGAAGCTGCAGCAAGGTCGTCTTAACCATGCTGTGATGGCCAGGCTTATGTTTCCGGGGAAGACGGTATTTTGTTTGTTTGTTTTTCACTTCCCTCTGTGGGAAAACATTGTAACTCACCCTGGAGCTATTGAGCTAATAGTGTGATGTATGATTCCACGAGTTTCCTTCTGATCAGAACTTAGGTCGAAATAAAATTAAGCCATGTGAGGCATCAGATGCAAAGTAGCCCCTCACGCAGGCACATGTGAGCACGGCCACAGCTGGATGGCTGTCCTCTACTACAAGAATAGGGCTATGCAAGCAGGTGCCTTCCTCACCCAACACAAAGAAAAGTCCCGGGGAAAGAAAGACACTTCTCCCTGACCATTTAAAACTAGGGAAGTAGCGCAGCTGGACCCAGGTTCAATACCCAGAACACACATAAAAAGAGTAGATGTGAGAGCACACTGCTCTCCCTGTGCTGGGGAGCTAGAGACAGGTTGATGTCTGGGGCTTGAAGGCCACTCAGCTTAGCCTATTTGACTAGTTGTAAGCCATTGAGCGACCTTGTGTCAAAAAACAGGGTTTGTGGGCATGAGGAATAACACTAGAGTTTGTCCTTTGACCTCTGCACACATGTATATCAACCTACACACACACACACACACACACACACACACACACACACACACACACATACACACACACACACATCAGGTAAGCAAATGTGGCAGGCACTGCTAAGGCTGGGTGGGCTTCTAGGAATGCGGGATATGGATAAGAATTTGAAAATGTGAAAATTCCTTGAAAATTAGAATGTTCTGGACACTTGAGGGCATCACTGATAGTGTCTGGGAGAAAGAAAACTATAGGTTGAGCCTAGGACTGCAGAAACTTCTGTATTTAAGGAAGGGCCCTAGAATAATGTATTTGGTGACTAGGTGAGGACTAGTCGGGCTAGTGGAGTATCCTTCCTTGCAGGAGAATCCTATACCTCACCTGAATTAACAGGCTGTTCCTAGGAAAACGGGGCCGGGGGGGGGGGGCGGCGGTGGGGGCGGGGACTGAGCTCTGCCATCAAGAGTGACTGCTGCTACATCTTTATACATGGCTCGCAGTCCCATTGCATCATGTCACATCGGATATGGTGTAATGCAATGTGACTAATGGAATCAGATGTGGAACGCACCACAGGAAGGTCGGATTCTCTGAAAAGAGGAATAAGCTTCTCTCTACATCATGGTCGACTCCTTTCTCCCAGCTGGAGGGTTTGCTTTTCCTACTAGACAGTTCTCTGTGTTGACCTTTTGGCAAGGAGTGTACTTTGGGGAGGGTGAGTCTTTCCTAAAAGTGGTGACCCTGGACCCATCAACTGGGACATCACAAGTCAGCCTGCACCTGCCTTTCAGGTCAGCAAAACTCACCTCTGTCCACAGCAAGTACACAAACAGTTTCTCCAAATTGTAAGTCATGGGCACACATGAATTTTGCTGTTTTTGTTTAATGAGCCATCGACTTCCCTTACAAGCTTCCTGAAAACAGAGGCTGGGCAGTCCTCATTACTCTGTCTCATTAACAAGTAGCAGTTACTGGAAAACACACTCTGTGGCTTGCTTTGTGGAGACAACCAGTCTCTTCTGCCCCAGGTGGGCAATAGAGTTGAGTCTCCTCCGTCCTTGTCTCTTCCTCCCTCTGCCCGTGTTCTTCCTGCATATTTAACTTTCTATGATCTACATGAGATTTTAAGCGTCTGAGAAAAGGTCTGAGGCAATGCTTCAGCCAGTTCTAACAAACATGGCATCGTTGGTACAGGCAGCTCTAAAAAACCGCAACCCTGCAATCCGTGGGCTACAGAGTCTGAGGTACAAACAGATAAAGATGGAGGCTGTCAGTGTGGAGCGTGAGTATGTACCAGGCTCCGCTATTGCTCTCCCCACCCCAGGTTAGGAAGCACAGCTCTACATCACAGGACCAGAGAGACCCTATTCTTGTGGTTCAATTGCAGAAAAGAGAGCAGAGAACACCGAGTGTCCTATGGTCACAGGCTCAGCAGTGATGGGATTTGGCTCCCTGGTCCTCCTTGTGCTATTGTTTTCACAGTTCTGGGGAGCCCTTTCCCAGCCCACTGCTCATGAGAAGGCCCAGAAGACAGAAGACCATTCCTTCCAAGAACCCATGTGCTTGTCCATCCCATCCTTATACTTGGCTCCCTCCATCAGAGGAAACTAGCATCCTAACAGAAACTCAATAAACAAGTGGTAAGCAGCTGCCTTGTGGTGTCTACATCGGAGGTTGACCAGTTGGCTCCATCCACGTCCCCTTTCATCTCATGTTCTTTCTCCCCTGCACCTCTGTGCCACTCGATGCCTTTCTTTTCCGGGCAGACCTCCCTCTTTCTGCAGGATTCTCATGTCTTTTCCCTTTTTTGGCTTCACCTTGCCCACCTCCCTTCCATTAAAAGCTGCTTCTTCCATTCACCATTGTCCTGGGCCCTACCCCTGCCTCAGCAATAGCTGCCTAATACAGGAAGCTAATTGGTGTTAACGTTTTAACTTGCAACTACTCGCTAGCCACTGCGAGCGACTTAATGAGATTCTGCTTTTGACATTGTCTTATCACAGGCCTTCTCTTCAACTATAACCTCAGTGAGGGGGGCACAAGCGCCTTCTGCTATTTACTCCTCGGCTCCCCCAGCAGCCACAGAGTGAGGAACGAACGCAGAACTAAAGACAGGGTAAAAAGAAGGGTCCAGACCAGAGTTGAAAAGATGAAAACTGAACAAACCTTGCTTTCACTCAAGGGCTCAAGAAAAGGAAGTTGGCAAGAGAAATTGGCAAATCTTTCTGAAAACGAAGTGTCAGAAAAACTGGAGAGGGTAAGTAAATGCAAACACACCTTCAGTCAAGGCTACCTTAACAAAGACAGCAACCATAAGCAAAACGGCAATATAACAAATCGATGCTGTGGGTCCAAGCTAGTTCTGAAATCAAAAGCTTCGCCTAGGTGTCCCAGCATTTTCTGGGAAGAAGTTTTCCTTCCAAAGTCAAAAGCAAAAATGCTTACAAAATGTATGTGTCATGAAGGCCCCCTGGGCACTGCAGAAATGCATTAGCTGTGGGCTTGCTAAATGGTTCTTGCAAACTGAAATGCAGGAAATGAAGAGTGTGGCACGGCACAGACCCCGGAGGCCCCTCAGAGTTGATAACGTTTCTTACCTTGCAGCGTCAGGGCTGTAGCTACTACAGCCACGGAGCTCAGTGGGCAGCAGATGCAAGGCTAGTGTTTTACTCTACCTCATAAAGTCTATCAACTCCTATTTAAATAGGCTCTGAAGTGGGAGCCATGGATCAAGAATCCTTGTTTGGATGGAAGGATTCAACTTCCGCATGGGGTGGGTGGATTTTTTAAAAGGCACATTCCTTCACAACCCACTTTTTGTAGAAAGGCAGCCCATGGTGCCACTCTTTCCTACCAAAGCCTTTTCTTATATTTCAGTTTTCTTTCCTCACCTGAAGTGAACAAGGGACTATGGAGTGGTTTTAAGTTTTCTTTGACAACTCTTGCTTGATGGCCTCAGTCTCATCACATAATATGACATGTATTTGGTGTGTTAATGCAGCTAACAGTGCCATTTAGTGTGAATAGGTTCTTTGAGGTGTCTACAATGGGAGGTGGTGACCTACTAACTACTATGCGTGGGGTATCTGATCTTTTTTCAGGGACCACTGCCTCTGCCACTCAGTGCTTAGTAAACATGGTTTTAAATTATTTATTTTAATCTAATATTCAGCTATGAAGTGGTAGACCAATAGACTAGCTGTAAACATATTTAAAATACCACTTCTACTATCTTGCTAATTTTGGTGGTCAACTTTGCATTCTTGGGAAAAGAGAACCTTGTGTGAAAATCACACCCATTGAATTAGCCTATAGGCATGTCCATGCTATGTATACATATTTGCCAGTTGGTTTAGGAGAATCCAGGCTGTGATGGTCAATACTATCCCCAGGCAGCAACAGAAAACAAAGTGGAATACTACTGAAGCAATGGATGTTCTCCATAAATATATAAGCACTTATTATTTTTATATACCTTTAATTTTTTTTGATATTATCATTTGTGCCTTCATCAACGATCCTGAGTGCTTTTCAGCCTCACTGACGAGAGCCTTTGTATGTACCTAAGAATTTCAGCATGCCATGTGTTGCATAGCTGCTTGGTAAAGAGAACAGTGCACATTCTAAGTAGATTAAGAGTTGAAGTCATACTTTAGTTCAGTCACATCACTGATCCTTCTATGTGTGAAGCCATGTATATGAAATGTATAAAATATTTATTACCACTCCTGTAGCTAGATGATTATATCTTTATGTGTTTTCTGATAACTCAATGGTACTGGTATTTTAGTCTTAGTTTGCAACCATCAATGAAAAATTAAACATTGAGACTGACTTGAGAATGTTTCCTCTTTTTCCTATTTGTGCTTATCTGACCATTTATTCATGAACACATTTCAACATCTACACGTTACGTTCTGATTTGTAAAGAGCATAGAAGGTGTTATTCCCACTCTTTCTATAAGAAACAACTAACAAAAAAGAAAATCACTTTTCTCTCAGTCATCAGTGAGCCATGCTGAGGGAAGAAGCATATTCAGGGAGTTCTACCTAAGCTCTGCTTACCTGGAGTTCAACTTGCTGGTCAAGTGGTAAGAACATTACAGTGTATGTCTGAACAAGTGTAGGAGACGAATGTGTAGCCGACCCACAGTGAGACAACCTGGGCCCTGCAGTCTCCTCCGGGGAGGCTGACAAGTCTCCCCAGAACCATCTCAGGGCTTAGGCTTATTGCTTAGGGAAGACTCCCCTGTGGGTCTGCAAGAGGAGAGGAGTCATCGCTGTGGAAACGCCCACGAGATTTCCCATGAGTTTCCCAAGTGTTTATGGGGAAGGATTTTATAGCAGTCTCATTTCAGATGGCGAAAGGCTTCATTTCATCCCAGAACCTTCAATCTGTCCTCATCTGACACTGGGTGGTTTCACAAACAGTGTACAGAGGACAGGTCTCCAGGGAAACAGGCTATCAGAACAGCCTAGTTGAGATCAAATTAAAAGACCATGGACTACTCCCTCCTACACTTCCACCACAGAGACGGGCTCTGACACAGTCAAAACAGCCACAGAGAGAGCTGTGGAATGTGGCCTCCCTGTGACAGGTCCTTACTAGGCCAAGTCAAGTAAGAAATTAAAGGCACTCAAGGAATTTACGTCTCTGGCACCCCAGCTACTGGAAACATTTAACTATAGCCAGACCCACCCAGACTAAATCTTCATGTTAAAATTCTAGTTTCCCAATACACCAGGTCCAGCTTTCAACAACAACAACAACAACAACAACAACAACAACAACAACAACAAACGACAACAACAAAAATTCAAAAGCCAGGGAAGACAGAGGCTAAGGAGATGAAACAATCATTAGAACCTCATTCTGATACATAGAAGGCACTAGTGTGGTCAGATGGGAAATTTAAGTAAAGACCCAAAGGAAAAAACACATGTGGAAAGAGAGATAATGAGATAGAATTTCTGAGAAAGAATCAGAGGAAATTCTGGAGAGAAAAAAAAACATGGTAAGGAAAAAAAAAACTGTCTTCCATGGACATACCAACCAACTTTATATAGGCTCGGTGAGCTTGAAGATTATGAAACATATGTACGTATGTATATATACACATATCTATATATAAACATCCGTACATATGTATGTACACACACATACACATATATGCCTGCCTGAGTTTATGTGTACAACACATATGAAGCATCCCTTTGCTCCAAACCAGAAGAGGGCATTGTATGCCCTGAAACTGAAGATACAGGTAGCTGTGAGCTGCCAAGTGCATAGTAGAAATCAAATCTGGGTCCTCTAGAAGCACAGCACTTGCTTTTCACCTCAGAACCATTGCTCCCGTCCCATCAATTTTGTTCCTTAAGTTTTTGAATAGTGACTAGGAAGCTTGATCTGTAACTCCTACTCCATTAGTACATGTGTACTGCACACGCAGATGGCATGTTAACTTAGTCATGTGAGGGCATGGGATAAGTAGAGGATGTTTCAGAAGGTACAAATTAGGGAGAAATGCTTTAGTGAACTCTGCCATAGCAAAGCTTTGTTAAAAAGTGTTTTTAGGCACTCGAATACTGTACTGAATGCTTTACATAAAAAGAAGAAAAAAAGGAAAAAAAGAGTCTCACTATGTAACCTTTTGCTGGCCTGGACCTCACTATGTTGATCAGTTTACCTCAACCTTGATACCCTGTCTCTGTCTCTGGGGGTTTACAGGTTTGTGTTGCCATTGCCCAGTACACAGACGCTTTTAAGGAAGACACAAATCTCAGCTAGAGAGCTAGTCCATGTATAAAAATATAGATATTTTTTAAGATCCTTTTGTGTGCTAGGAGCAGAGATAACAAGGTGATTAAGCCCTGGTCCAGGTGGGAAGCTAACTGCGTGAAGATGCCACTCCGTACTATACAGCCCAGCTGATGATGCTTTCAGATACATCCTGATCTTCTTTAGGCATCGCTAGAGGCTGTTAGAGTAGCTTCTCAGTGATAGGGACAATTCACAATCCACAGTCCACCCATCCGTATAGTTGTACTCATGACACAAGGCCTAACACACAGTAGGTCAGTAATAGAGTTTGCAGGGTTGAAAAATCAGTATTCTCAGGACAAGCCTGTCTTCCTGGCCAACTCCATTCTGTGACCTGTTTTGGTAAGACTCTGGAGTGGAGAATGTTTTAGGCAGTTTAAAGAAAGTACAGAGAGAGAGAGAGAGAGAGAGAGAGAGAGAGAGACAGCTATGCAGCACAGACCATAAACCATTTATTATTTAAGCATTACAAAAGCATTTTCTGACCTTACTTTAGTGAGGCACAGCTTTTAATGTTTCTTGGCTTTTGTCTTATTCTGAGGTTTCAGTGTGTGTAATTAAGCCACCCTTTGGCGTTAAGGTTTGCTGGAGTGCTCTTTTTTGGCAGTTGATGGTTTGGTTCAAACTTGTAGTAAATGGCCGGCGCTCCCAGCTTGATCTGAGGTCACTGAGCTTGACCCTCTTAGCTGGCCAGCTGCAGCGATACCTGAGTCAGCTAAACGTCTGCGGTATCCTTTTTGTCCTCCTGGCCACCTTTGCTGGATGATTAGAGGCAGGAGGCCAAGAACCAGCGGGCGTAGTGTAGCCACGTCCCTCAGGGTGGCGCTGCCCCTGTGGAGATCCCTGCTTGCTTCCTCATCTCATCGGGTTTTGTTTGTAGAGGTTACTTTCTTTTTCACAGTGCACATACCTGTTCCCTTCCTCACAGTTCAGCTTCAGTGACAAGTCCACTGGCTGTGGACACCAAGGGCTTCAGCTAGAGCAATCACTAAGTCCATCAGAAAAACAAACAAACAAACAAACAAACAAACAGCACACTGACTCCAAAACAGTAAAACAAAACAAACAAACAAACAAAAATCTTCGACAAGTTCCAAGAAAAAGTGAAAACTTTACAAGACATAGTGTGTTTAAACTAAATGATTTGAACTTTGAAGGCAGAGATTTCCACTCTCCTTTCCTAGTTTTATCACGTACTCAATTGGCTTAGGAGCTGGAAAGATGGCTCAGTGGGTCCTGTACAAGTGTGAGACCCTGAGTTCGAATCTTCACTACCCACGTGAAGATGAATATGTGCACTTGTAGGCTAGGTGAGGCAGGAGACTGTCCAGAAACTGATGGGCCAGCGGGGGTGGGGGTGGCGTGGTGTGTGCATCAGTGAAACAGGAGTTCTGGTCTCAAAACATGACAGAGAATAAGCAGGTTGTACTTAGGTGTGTGTGCTTGTGCGTGCGTGCATGCGTGCGTGGGCGTGTGTCTGTGTGTGCCTGTGCGTGCGTGCGTGGGTGTGTGTTTGTGTATGTCTGTGTGCATGCATGTGTGTGTGTGTGACAACTAAAGAACAAGAGGCCATGAATTTGAGAGAAAGCCAGGGAAGGATGTGTGGAGGGAGGAAAGAGAAGGGGAGTTATATAATTATATTAAAATGTAAAAAACTTTTAAAACATGATGTGAGAATTGACATTGAAGTTGCTCACTGGCCAGCCTAAATACCTATCTACTTACACACACACACACACACACACACACACACACACACAAACACACACACATGCACACACACACACACACACACACCATGTTGGCTTACTGAGAGGGAAAATGTGCTGGCCAGAGCCTTGAGTTCTGCAAATATGGAATTACTGAGTGGCCCAGGCTGCTGTCTTCCATGTGGGTGTATCTAGGCTCTGAAGAGGAAACTGCTTGTCAGTCCAAGACACACCAGTGAATTAAGAAATGCCATTTTTTGGCATCTTCAAATCAGAATTCTGGACCAAAGCGCCTGGATATAGGAGTGATGAATATTTAGATTTGAACTTTGCACCATAGTCAATAGGGGAAAATTTGCACAGTGGGTGTATTACTGAATTTTTATGCGTCCCTTGGGCACTGCTCATTGAGGGCATGTGCGTGTAACCTCCAACTCTTCAGAACTTGCCATTTAGTTCACTTTTATTGTTTGTTTTTCTGGGAAGCAAAGGTCAAGCCTGGTTCTGCTCTCACCATGGTGCCTACACGGGGGATGTCAGGGTGCCACAGAGGCACGTCACCAAAGTCTGGGGATGCCAGACAGGGGCTCTGTGTGTGTGTTTGATGTCGGGGTGCAAGCCATCAGGTCTTTTTCACTCAGAGCCTTTATTTTAAGTCCACCTATTAATCTTCCCCTCAGACTCTGCAGTGGTCTCTACTGCCCCAAACAGTGTCTTCCCGAAGATAAAAGATGCCAATGTAGTATGAAAAAAGGGGGGGCCCAGTTTCTTTTTCTCTTTCCCCAGAGCATTATTTATGGGTTTCAGATGGTGCCGGAGATGTTTATATGAACCTCACCCAAAACTGCCTGAGCCTCCGGGGTCTGCAGCTATTAGGCTGCGAATTTCACGAGAACAGAAACTTTTCTTCCAGCATGGAGGAGGGGTGGCCGAGATTGCCTGTACTTCCTGTGTTAGAGTCGCTGGAATGAAGACAAAAACTGTATTTCAGAATTTCAATACCTGGTCCCTGCTGAGTCTGGACACGTAGTTGTACACAGTGTGCTCATGCGATCACACACACACACACACACACACACACACACACACACACACACACACACCAGTGAACCTACCATGAGGGCCAAACCATGGGCTCCCAAAAATGCTGTTTAAACCAGGCACCCAGAACTTTCCACTTCAAATAAATCAGGATCAAATTCCAAAACATTTCATAAGTGCGGTGCAGTTTCCAAACCAGAGCAAACAGCAGTGTGATTTGGGGAAAAGGGTTAGCTCATTATTATTTTATCCAGATCTGTCTGGTCACCCCGCCTGGGAGGCCTGGGCCGGAGAGCAGGGGCAGAAAAAAGAAAGGGACCGCAACTGACCCACATGCAAATGTAGCTCTTTAAGGCTGGGGCCCTTGATGTCCTGAGACATTCAAACACACTCTGGGACTTCCTCTTCACCCTCCTCCTGTTCCTCACGTGGTGAAATATGTCCTGATGGCTCTCGTAGGAGGAGGCAGATACTCTTACCTGGGCTGAGCCTAGGTTACTGCAGGCCCCTGAGAGCACAGAGACACTCTGCTTAATTTAATACTGAAATAGTTTATAGGGAGGGGCACAGAAGGTGGAAAAGAGTTGGATTGCAAGTGGATGCAAAACCCCAAATTGAGCAATGGTTGGGATTAGTCTTCAAGTCCCTGTCTGGCTGTCAAAGGCTGATGGTTATGATGTGACTTTGATCCCGGACAGGTCCCTACTCACGTCCAGCAGCACCCCCAGACATGTGCATCCTAGCAAGGACCAGCCTTTGTGCAGCCCGTGAGCCAGCAGGTCATTAACATGGGGTGCAAACAGGATGGTGGAGCCCAGCAGAGGCCGGCTAGGAGAATGAGAGTTTCCAGTAACCAAGCTCAGTTGGCAGAGCTCTGATTGGAACCATGTGACAATTTTAGGCGATGTACCATAGGCAGCCAATTTATTACATATGGCAATATGATTAATGGTATCAAATGCCTTTTTTTGGTAACATCCAAGAACACTCCGCTGGCCAACTGTGTGGAATCCAGGGCAGTGAAAATCTGTTCCATGAATTTAAAGTCAGGCAGATGAGGTTAAATGAGAAAGGGCCAGATGCCAAGGCAATGATTACAAAGTAAGTTGTTTCAGAGAAAAAAAATTGTTTTAAATCTGTTCTTGAACAAATCTCATCGAGTTCCCACCTAACCCAACCTATTTCTCCATTTTCTCCTCTTATTTTTTGATGTGAAACCCCCAAAAAACCACTGGAAAACATTGCTTTCTTTCTAGTTTTCTTTCTTTCTTTCTTTCTTTCTTTTGTGTGCATATGTGTGTGTTCATGTTTGCACATGTACGTGTGGATGGGCTCAGGTATTATTAGTCAGACGCAGTCCACATTAAATTTTTTTTATAAAGATGGGGTCGCTCACTGGCCTGGAATTCACTAAGTCGGCCAAGCTGGCTGGCCTGGGAGCCCCAGGGAGAGATCTCTTGGCCTCCCTAGCTTGCTAGGATTATAAATCTACATACCCACACTTGGAGCTTTGTTTTTCATGTGGGTTCTGGGGAATCAAACTCAAGTCCCAGTGCTTGCAAGGCATCCCACTGGATGTGTCCTCTCCGCAGCCCTGAGACATGTCTGAGACCAGGGTGTCTTTTCATTTGCTTATGGCCTCTTAGGCTCAGGTGAATTGGTAAGGGATCACTAACTGGATCTTTATTCCCCTTTGTCTTCTTTGGGGTTTCAGGAGAGGCCAGCAGGTCCCTTCCCCCAGTCAGAGCAGCTTTGGAACAGGGAAGCCGACTCCACTGTCTTCTCCATTTATTGTGGTTTCCCTGGACTCCCAGGGCTATCAAAACGACTAAGAAGAAGCTGCTCCTCACACAGAGACATCTGTAGAACGGGTGAACTGTGGGAGAGGTCACTTATTATTTAGAATATGAAGAATTAGCATGAAAGCATGGAGCACTATTAAAAGGCAGAGACACTTCGAAGACATGATTTACCCCCCCCCCACGATATCTCCACAAAATGCACAGTGGGTGTTTACAACATGGGAATCTGAGAAACACTGAAATCCAGAACATTCCTGGGCACTGGAGTGATGCCATAAATAGAACACCCTACTCTGTGGAACTTCATTTCCTGCACAAAAGTTTTAAATATATTGCAACAAGTTATCTTTTGGGCTCCATATAGGTGTAAATGAGATATTCACTTCATTAGGTCCCATCCCCATAACATCACATTATGTGAACACAAATACTCTCAGGTGCAAAGAAACACTTCTGGTCCTAATGACTCCTAGAAGGCACACTCATTCTCTGTCTCTTCAACAATGCAGTCGATGGATGTACCACGTACGTATTTTCTCACCAGTACCTGTCCACTTTGTCAAAGTTGTAAATTCTGTCCTCGTGAAAGGATGCTCAAAGGACCCAATACATCCTAAGGCTCAGTAGGGGCTGGGAACTCTGACAGGTAGAATTACTTATGTATTATCTATTTATTTCAAATTGTTTGCATTCACTTACTGGATAATTGATGACCTATAAAATCATTTAGTTTGTTTATGGGTATGCATACATGTATACGGGCGTGTGTGCATGTATGTGGTAGTTACGTGTCTATGGGGAGCAGAGAACAACCTTGAATGACCTCTTCAGGTGTTGTCCATCTTGCTTTGTGAGGCAGTTTCCCACGTGTCTGGGGCTCACTGTTTTGGCTGGGTAGGTGGATGACAGAGGCCCAGGGACTGCCTGTTTGTGCTTTTGCAGCCCGGACATTAAAGCAGATGCCAGTTTTTTGTTTGTTTGTTTGTTTGTTTTGTTTTGTTTTGTTTTAATGTGGACTCTGAGGATGGAACTTGGGTCCTCACGTTTGAACAGTAAGCTCTTTACTGACAGTTTTACTAAGGTTTCTACTCTTGTAATTAAACATCATGATCAAAAACAACTTGGGGAGGAAGGCATTTACTTCATCTTAAAACTCTCAGGTGACAATCCATCACTGAAGGAAGTCAGGGCAGGAACTCAGACAGGAACCTGGAGGCAGAGGCCATGGCGGGCGGTGTGTGTGTGCTTACCGGCTTGCTCCTCGTTGCTTGCTAAGACTGTTTTCTTACATACGCCACCCTGCCTAGAGGTGACACCACTCACAATGGGACAGTGGGCCTTCCCATACTCCTCATCAATCAAGAAAATGCTTCACAGGCTTCCCCAAGCCAGCCTTACAACGGCATTTTCTCACTTCAGGTTTTACCCTCTCTGGTAACTCTAGTATGTGTCAGATTGAAAAACAAACAAACATGGGACACCAAAGTTTGTGTGAAAGTCAGCCCCCACTCTCCACTCAACTGTGGAGAATGTCCTGTCCGTTGGCTAGATCTGGGGAGGGGTTCGAAGTTCACTGCACATATTGTCCTTGTCTGGTGCCATAGTTTGAGCAGGGCCCCGGGGCCCAGATCCGCCCATCATAATGTTCTTCTTGTAGGTCCCCTGGATGGGGAGGCCTGGTGGCACTCAGAGGAAGGATAGCAGGCTGCCAAGAAGAGACTTGATACCCTATGAGCATATACAGGGGGAGGAAGTTCCCCTCAGTCACAGTCATAGGGGAGGGGAGTAAGGAGAGAACGGGAGAGAGAGAGGAATGGGAAGATTCAAGGGATGGGTTAACAATTGAGATGTAAGATGAATAAATTAATAAAATATATTTTAAAAAAAACAAACCAAAACCCCAAACAACAAGACCACTCAGCATATCGAGCTCATGTCTTCAGCACAATTTTTTATAATTTTACTTTTATGGTCTGTGTGTCTTTCAAACACACCAAGCTGACCCTCAGACTTGTATCTGTCTCCCCTCTGCCCCACAACTCTTTGTAAAAATTTATTCTCATCAATTCTTTGCAAATTCATCCCTTTATCTGTAGCTTCCACTTTCAGGGCATCAGTTTGCTATGTTCTAGGGATAACTCTTCAGGTCTTAGTTTAGCAGTGTGATTTTTCCTGGAAAACTAAGTCTTCAGATGAAAACAATAGGCCAATAATGAAAGCACGGCAGCCCCGTGACTGATCCAGATAGTTGAGATGTGGTCAACATGACCAAAGGGTCATTGGAGCAAGGCAAGCTGAGTGCCCACAGAAAGTAACTCATGGTCATAGTGTGACTGCTGCCATGGCGACTAGAATGTAACCTCAGGTCAAGGTTACACTCCTGCAGAGGCTTTTTTTTTTTAAATCATGGTGACACTCCATCTGTGTGAGGGCTGAGTGACAGCTAGGGATTGACTCTAGTAATCCCTTACCCCCTTGCCGATCACCATCTCCTCATTGGAAATGATATAGAAACCAGTTGACCACAAGCGCTCTTCAGCCCTACCATAGTCTTGAAGAGATCCCAACATGTCCTCTGCCTTTTTCTGCTTCTTTGGTTTAACTATGGTGCCAAGGTGAGGGGCAGGCAGAATTGGAGGCTGCAGAACGCTCCATTTATCCTTTCCTCAAGAGAGGGCCCAGTACAAATACACACTCCATAGCCTTACCTCCTGTCCTCCGTCTACTTTAAATCTCTTCACTTGCCATTGGGTTTCCTTGATTTTGGCTTCTGTTTATTTACTGGGCTCTAGTCTTAGTCTACATGGACCTCTGTGGTCAGGCTCTGGAAGTGTCTTCAGCTGATTCCTGGTCGGGCCCCGTGGCTAATGCCTCTGTCATCCCTGATGCTTAAAAAAAAAATACAACAGAAGTCAAAATCAATAAGAGTTTCAAACCAATAGAAGCTTTTCTATGGATCAATGTATGTTGCTAAAATTTCTTTCAACTTTAATTATCCTAATTCAGTTATGATATTAAAAAATGAAAGAAGACATGCTATGTTAATTCCAAACAGCCTCATTGCAAACTAAAGTCATCAGGCAAAACCGCAAGATGTACACCCAACATGGAGGCAGAAGGAAGAACGGTGGGGCCACTGACCTTTCCTCATTTCAATGAATGCTATTTCTCCATTCTGAGAAGCTCTGATCTTAATGAATTTTAGACAAGAGACACCTGCATGCAGTCCCAGGACCTGTGCTACTAGACAGAATTTGCCTCCACAAAGCAGTCACAGTTTATATACTGTAATAGAACTGACAGATGTCAGAGCCTGGTGTGGGAATACAGTTGTTGCCAAGCCTTCCTGAGAGGAACTTTTGCTATAAATGTTGGGTACAAGTAATCCAAGATGAAAAATCTGTGGATAGCCCCACAGTGGAACAGGCAGCCTCAGGCCCTGTGCTATTTCCCTTTCTGGGAAGACAGAGTGTTAATTTTCCCTAATTATTAAGATAAATATTCATTTATTAACAATGATAACAACATAAACAAGCCTCTTACAAGGAAAAAAACATTGAGAACAAAATCCTGTCTCAGGGCAAATTGCTACTTCCATAGATAGAAAATCCCCCTCAGTAGAAGGCTACAAATGCATGCAAGATAGAAGGCTGCACTTTGAAATGGTGGAGAGGAGGATATAATGCATTTTGTGTGTGTGTGTGTGTGTGTGTGTGTGTGTGTGTGTGTGTGTGCACTTCCACACTCATGTGACTGCATGTGCACATACATGTGGAAGACAGGGACAGATTTAGCCACTGTTCCTCAGAAACTATCCACCTTGTCTTTTGAGACAGTCTCTCACTGGCCTGGAGCTTGCCAAGCAGACCAGGCTGGCTGTCCAGTTAAGGCCCAGAGATCCATGTCTGTGCTCTCTGCCCTGAGGTTACAAGTAGACCGCACCTCGTCCCCTGTCCTCTTTAAGACCACGGCTCCAGGCAGGGAACTTAGGCCTCTTGCTCTCACGAAAAGCGCTTTGCCCTTTCTAGTCTTATTGGACCTTGTTCTAGTTTGTATCTGTGCTGCTCCAGTATGCTCTGCCATGCCAGGGTAAGCACGTCCTTCATATTTCCTGCTTCACAGTTATGTCTGCCAGATGTACTGGGCCAGAAGGCTGAGGATGATGCTCCAACCTTATAGAGAGGGAATGGGTGACTGACCAGGCAGCAAACTATCTCTGTCGTCTCTTAGTTTTGGAAGCTGTTTGCCCATACTTTTTACTTAAATAATAATTTTTTCCTTCTCAAGCCTCTGATAACGTTGAAGACCAGATAGTTATAGTTTCAGTTAGGCTTAAGTTGTTTAGGATTTAAGAAAATGTTTTAAGGTCTAGAAAGTTGTTTTTTAAGTTGATAAGTGCAAGATATGACAGAGAATGATTTAGGTACAAAACTTCAGACTCACCTAGATAAGGTAGATAGTATTTTCCTCAAGGTTGCTAAACACAAATGAGCTAAACATTTTGAATGTAACTTTTACATATGGCTTCCCTGATTGTTTCATAACTGTTCTTATTGTATGTAGTTTATTATAAATAAATAAAGTCCATATGAAAAAAAGAAAACAAAAACACTGACCGAAAGCAAGATGAGAAGGAAAAAGTTTATTTGACCTGTGGGTTATAGTCTGTCATCTAAGGAAGCCAGGGCAGGAACTCAAGCAAGGACCAGGAGGCAGGAACTCAAGCAAGGACTGTGGGTGGGCATCAAGGTTTCATAAGACTTGCATTGTTCCAAGGATGCTCTCTCTGCCTTCTCCTTGTATGATGTGAGCTTTTAGCTGCTGGTCCAGCGGCCAGCCAGCATGTGTCTTCAGTCCATCATCACTGCCTCTAACGTTCTGAACCTGTAAGCCCAATCAAATGATTTCATCTTAAGTTGACTCAGTCATGTTATTTTGTCACAGCAGAAGAAAAAAAAATAACTCTGACAGAAGTTGGCACTAGGAACTGGGCTACTGTTATGACAAGATGGGGAATGCTGCTTTGGGGAGAAATGTGGAAGAATTTGGGACTTTGCACTAGAAAAGCAATTGAAAGCTGTAAGCAGGGATTGAGGGGCCATCCTAGCAGAAGCTTAGAAGACTGTGGTGCTGAGAGCAATATGGACTATGGAGACCCAGGACAAGAGGATTCGGAAGAAACAATATGAACAATAGGGCTAGAGACTGTTCTTGTGACATTTGGCAGAGTGTTGCTCATTTCTACCTTTGTCCTAAGAATGTGCCTGATGCTAGATTGAAGAATTTGGACTAATTTCTTTGGAAGAGGAGATTTCAAGACAGCCTAATGTTGACTCTACCCCCCAGCTATTAATGATCACTATTATACAGGTCTAAGAGCAAGCAAGGCAAGAAGAAATACAAAATATATAGTTCAGAGAGAAAAAGATCATCAGAAAAATCAACGTTGGAGTCAAGGCTTGTGCTAAAAGAGAGAAGAGGCCCGATACAAAGAGGAATAAAGGGAGTGGTGGCTTCAGGGCAAGACCCTACCCAGCTAACCCTGCAACTTGTGAAAGGAAAAGGCCTAAAGAATTTTATGCCCATAAAAACACAACAAAGGAAAGCTGTTATAAATATATTCCTTCATTGCTGGTGGGAATGCAAACTAGTACAGCCACTTTGGAAATCTATCTGGTGCTATCTCAGAAAACTGGGAATAGGGCTTCCTCAAGACCTAGCTATTCCACTCCTTGGAATATACCCAGAAGATGCTCCAGCACACAACAAGAAAATTTGCTCAACCATGTTCATAGCAGCCTTATTCATAATAGCCAGATCATGGAAACAGCCTAAGTGTCCATCAGTAGAAGAATGGATAAAGAAACTGTGGTACATATACACTATGGAATACTATTCAGCTATTAAAAACAAGGAATTCCCAAAATTTGTGGATAAATGGATTGAGCTAGAAATGATTATAATGAGTGAGTTAACCCAGAAGCAGAAAGACTCAAATGGTATATACTCACTTATATCTGCATATTAGCACAAGGGGCATATCCCATGAAAGCCTTCACTTACCAGGAAACTGAGCCAGAGGGGAGGACATTCTACTGGGACTCTAGATGAGAGAAGCATGGGAGAATGGCAAAGTAGAAGGATCCAGAGGGTCCTAGAAACCTACAAGTAGAACATTATGATAGGCAGATTTGGGCTCAGGGGTCCTGCTCAAACTAAGGCACCAGCCAAGGACAATACAGGCGGTAAACCTTAAACCCCTACCCAGATCTAGCCAATGGACAGAACACTCTCCACAGTAGAGTGGAGAGTGGGATATTACTTTCTCACATACTCTGGTGCCTCACCTTTGACCATGTCCCCTGGAGGGGGAGACCTGGTGGCACTCAGAGGAAGGACAGCAGGTTACCAAGAAGAGACTTGATACCCTATGAACATATACAGGGGGAGGTAATCCCCCTCAGGAACAGTCACAGGGGAGGGGAATAAGGGGAAAATGGGAGGGAGGGAAGAATGGGAGGATACAAGGGATGGGATAACCATTGAGATGTAACAAGAATAAATTAATAAAGAAAAAAAAAGAATTTTATGCCCATAAAAACACAACAAAGGAAAGCTGTTATAAATATATTCCAAGGAGTGGGCCAGGCTCTATCCCAAGGCAGGCAGCCACCCTTGGCAGTGTTGGTGATGTGGCTTCAGCATGATGAAGAAGAGATTGTGGAATCTTCCTCTGAAGTCAAGGATACCCACTAAAGCCAGGCGTGCTACACTGAGGCCCTGAGAGGGCACTGTGAGAAGCAGTGATGCGGAGCACAGATTGCAACTGAGACCTCAAGTGTTAGGGATTCCAGAGCCCTGAGATAGCAGCCCGAGAGCCAAGTGTGCTACAGGTTAGCAAAGATGGGAGGGCGAGCCATCTAAGCCCTTTGACAGGAGACATGGAGTTCCAGGATTTGCAGTTGACCCTGCTGAGTGGCTCAGTACTTCTTCACTGTGGCCCACATCCTCCCTGGGAGGCTCTGCAACACAGGCAGGCTCCTGGGCTCAGGATGATCCGATGTCTGGTTCTAAGGCGGGGTTGCCTGTCTCTGCTTCTGTGATTCAGACCCAGGCTAACTGTCGAGCTTCTGTCCAGTCTGTCTGTCTGTCTGCAGTGCCCATCTCCTGTGGATTTCTGGGATTGCAGGTGCACAGCAGCGCACTCTCCAGCTCTTTACCTGGGTCTTGGACATTGTGGTCGCTGGGGAGCAGATCAAACTTAGGGGACCAGACTTGTGAGACAAGTGCTTTCACCAGCAGAACTATCTCTCATCTTCTGGGAATCTGTTTTTCTAAGTTCTTTATTATGAGTCTAAGAGGTTGAGCTGAAGATTTCCACGGGAGAACCCATCTACAGGGTATAAATACTCATTTAAAGAATATTTATTTAGGTTATAATGGTGTGAGGACTAAGTTTTAGGTGGCTTTTCTGTTAGTGAGTTTTGTGCAACTGTATGTATCCACCCATGTTTGTGTGTGTGTGTGTGTGTGTGTGTGTGTGTGTGTGTGTGTGTGTGTGTAGTTATTTTTATTACCCCTGTTGTACAGGTGGAGAAACTGAGGCAAGTTAAGTGTCTTCTTTGGAGTCACCCAGTGGGGACCCTAAGGGATAGATGGGAAGATGGTTCTTCAAGCTTCAGGCCTGAGTCCCCACCCTTTGTTAGGAATGTCACCTTCTGGCTCCTTTAAAAATCCAACCCGTGTGTCTACAGAAATAAAATTCTCACCCTGAGCAAGACTCCTCTCTAGCATGCCTCTAAGCCAGCAAGGCAGGGGTGGAAAGGGTGTATGGGCGGCTGCGTGCAGCCTCCCAGAGTCAAGGACTGGCAGAAAGATTTCCATAACAAAGGCCGGCTGGGAGTTGTGAGTGTCTGCCTGTGATGTGATCCACATTTAATGCTTATCTGAGTGAGAGGGAATTTGATTAGAACGAATATAAAGCCCAATTCAGAGAACAAAACCCGCTAATTCAAAGGTGGTTTTGCTGTGGATGTAAAATGCTTCAAGCCTGTTAAAAGGGCTGACGTGACTCCCAAGGAGGAGAAGCTCATATTGTGCCTGATTTCTCCATCTAGAGCTCAACTTAGGGATACAGGTTGGGGTGTTTGCTGGGGTGGGACGCTGGCATTGTCAGGAGCTAGCAGGACCAGCAGGCAGGGCTAGTCCTAAGAGGGGGTGGCCACAGGTTCAAATGCGGGGGGTCAGGGAGGCCTGGGTCCTTCAGACTCCATGCCCCAATGAGGAACCATCTCTTAGAGTCTGCCGGCCACCCATCCTGAAAGCACGCAAACGCTGCGGTGCTCTGATAATGTTTGTTTTGTTTTCCTTTTGGCTAATTTTATCAAGGTCTGGGGTCATTATTAGACAGATCACAAAACTAAGAGCTCATTAATATGGATCAGCTCTGAAACCCTATGATTTCATCTGTTAATTTGATCTTGTTTTTCCTTGTTTATGGCAATTAAATCAGACCTTGATAAATCTGAAATGAAAAACAGGAGCCACCAGCAAGCCCAGCTATTATGATCACTCATCGGAAAGCCAAGCAGACTCTCCGGTAAATCGTGCCAGGGTTTTAAAGGACTAGACAATTACCTGCTTAAACAGCATGGAGGCTACCAGTAAAATGCAGCAAATGATTAAAGAAAGGAAAAAAATAAGAACACCCCCATTACATCCAAGTGGAACAGATGGACAGTTGTACTTTGGGGAATGTTCATCGGGCCTGTTTCCTCCCCTTCAAGCTAGGGAGGCCAGAAGCCATGGCCCTCCTGGGTATAGAGGAGAGACAGCTTCCCTTCCTGACCCTCCCCTGCACCCTCCTGGTGACAGAGGGAGAACTGCTCAGCTGCCACCAAGACCTCACTCCAAACTGCAGCGATGGTTAAGAAAAGCACTAAATATCATGGGCAGAGAGGTGGGGGGAGGGGCACAGAGCTGGGGAATGACAGCCAGTGACAAGACAGATGTGACCTTTCCTGTCACGGAGGAGGCTGAGTGCCACTGTGGTGGGATGCTTGTCACTCTTCTTGGCCTGGCCTCCTCCGTCAGGGGAGCCACCACCTTCTGGGTCCCTTGGGGACACCGAGCTGTCTTCTGCCCTGGAAGTTGAACACGCTAGCAGCTGGCTTTCACCGTTTTCCTGAAAGGACAAGAACACTGCCCATTCCAAAGTCCCAAGTTCTTGACGAGCCCTTCCTGGGTTGCAGGATGCTGGAGCTTTCTAGGCCCACTATGGCCGGCCAGCAGTTTGGGGGTCTTTGTGGTACTCCCCACAGTATGCAGGTTGGTGGCAGCAGCAGGGTTTCTTGCTAACAGACCCAGTTGGGCTCTGCTTCTCTAGGTGCCCCATGTCTATGAAGTTACCAATATCTTAAAAACAGCCCCTGTGCTTAGAGTGGCCAGATTGTTTCTGTTGCTTGCAGTGAAGGGCACAGCATGCAGGGGACAGCACGTTTTTACCCAAGGGACCAGGTGATGTCTGTCCCCAGGCAGGCAGGCAGTGCAGGAGCCAACTTCTTTATCTCCAGAGGAGTAAACCTTACCTCTGTGGGGACAGAAATGGGGCTCAGAGTCCTCTCATACTGCCTGGGGCACAGTTTGCCTCTGAAAGACTCTCAGCTGGGCTTTTCTGTGGAAAGTTTATTTATTATTTTCTGGGAAAGCTGTCTTTAAAAATTTGTCTCTCTTCTCTCCACATAATTGCACTATTTCTTTAAGCTTTTCTGTAGCAATCTGGCCCTATTTGCCTCTCAGGGCTCTGCGGGGATCTGCGTGTAGCCAACTTGGCACCTGCTGTCTGCTGGTCCCCTCACACCTTGGGATGGCTTGTCTCGGTGCCTGCAGGTCTGTT